>NC_140030.1:17710612-18310612 GCF_963513975.1 Fringilla coelebs | reverse complement strand
TCAGTAACCCACAAATAATTCCTGTATCCAGTCATTACTTAAAAAGAAGAGGGCAGCTTTTTCTGTAGGTGAACCAGCAGTAATTAAAAGATGACAAATTCACGTAAATAACAGTGTAAAGGGTAATGCAGTCCTTGAACAAATCTAAGCTCAATAGCAGACTTTTTGGAAAGAGAGAATACGCTTTTAAATCCATACCCAGGTCATTTGCATATACAACAAGGAAAATGGCTTTGAAATAGTCCCTTTGGGCCACAGGATGCATTATCTTCCTTCTCTGGTAGGAAAAATTGTTAAACACTGTTTAACAGGTAGTTTAAATGGTAGCTACATTGCAGATTGGTGGGCATACTCAGGTTGTTAGGCTGCCAAGAAAGTGCTAACATAGAAGGGATATGACTGGGGCAGTGCAGCACTGAGATCTGCTGAAGGGTAGGATGTGACCCAGAGCACTCAGTGCTATGAGAAAGTGACTGTCCTGCCTTAGAGTCTCACCTGGTGTATCTTGCTCAGGTCAGAGGGTTGGTCAGCTGATAATACTTTGCTGCCATGTGTAATCTTCCCCAGTCCCTGCAGAGAAGAAAACTAATGGGGGTCTTCTGGGCTTCTCATTAGTACACACGGGAGGTGCTTTGCCAGCCAACCTGAAATCTCCCTAAGCATATTTATTTAGGCTAGCACCCCTATCCAGATGACTCCTGGGCAGGTGGTTGACACATCCTTCTGTAGTTCAGGCCACCACTTTTTCCAAGTGTCCCCAGGAGTTTGATCCAGTAACTGTTAGCAGAACTTAGCTGTCAGTGTTAGCTGTCCAACAAGGGCTGACAGAACTGAATCAATTCAGAATGTGTGGTGGTGATCATTGACAAGGAATCATACCACTCATGCTGGTAAAGGAAAACCTTTTCTCTCTTATCTCTGAAGAAATTTGAATCCTTTCATCCTGTTTCCATTTAGAAAGCCCTAATCACTACTTCTGGGAAGAATGCTCCAATTCTCCTAGCTGGGAAAAGCTAGGTTTGGCTCCTGTCTGGCTTAGTATTAATTTTCTGAAACACTTTATGAGTCAGAACTCATGTTTTCTCTACCTCATGCTATGCAGACATCACCCACTCGTGTTCTCTCTTGTGCCTTCTTTTATTCCTGGTTGCAGTTTGACACCATTTCAATATGAGACACGAGGAACATTCTTATCAAGGACAGAACCTGAAGTTCAAGGATACCTGCCTTGAATGTGTGGTTATGGGAGTGGGAGGATCAGTTCTAAACAATCTGAAGCTGAGGAAGACTTTTATTTGTCACTTTAGGGAAATGCTTTTACCTTCAAGTATTCACACAAGGCGTAAGTTTTCACCTCCATAAGGAAGCTTGACCATGGCACAATGAAGTACTGATCTCCAGTTTTCAGGTTTCAGGAGAGCTGGGTTAGGAGACCTCAAGAGACAGGTGCAGGGTTTTTTGGTTTTTTTTTTGCACTGAGACTAAGGGTATCAGTTTAGATGGTTTAGATCTGGAAGATATCCAGCAAGTCTGTAAAACCAGAGTGTTCAGTCATGCCTGTGCTATGATTTTAGGATTGTTTCTGATAAAAGGTTCATGGTTTGCTTTGACAGCTTGTCCTGATTTAGGGCAAATTTGGGAGAGAATCCCCAAAGAGGGGCCCCTCCAGAAAGCAAACCCACACAGCCCCTCCCCCCAGCCAGTTTGGGAAGAATTCCTCGGAATGAAGTGGGAAGAACCTGTTTATTGAACAGCACAGCACTCCCAGCACACAAAATGAACAATACTGGATGACAGCACTGTTTCACCTCTCTGAAAAAAGATGAATTCAGAAAGTCTCTCTGGGGGGTCGCTCTGTTTTCAGTCCCGCCAGCACTGGGGCAGCTCCTGCAGCCACAGGGTGCAAACTCTCGGTGTTCCCAGGTCCCAGTCCAGAGCAGGCTCGAGTAGATCCAAAACAGGAGAGGAGAAACAGTCCAGGAAGAAATTTGGACTGTTTAGCCAAACTAACTAATGAGAAGAAGCAAGAAGCAAGGGCAAGCAGAAGCGAAGCAGAAGCAAGAGCAAAGCCAAAAGCCAGGCAAAAAGCAGAAGCAGCACTATGTACTGCCCCGTCTGTATGTCCCACCAGCCCTGGGGGAGCAGCTGATAAGGGGCCAAAACAAAACATTCCCTCTTCAGAGCCAGTCTTGAAGGCACAGAACAGAATATCCAGCACAAACAGCACACACAAATGGGGATACAAGCATCCTAACATCAGCCTAGGACACAGCTATTCAGTTTGACAACCAAGAACTGTCCAGACTTCTGCCAGGGGTTCTAAATTCAGTGGGGTCAGCTGAATGTCCAGCTACTGTCCTGGGGACTGCCTGGAGTAACATTTCTACCACAGTTAGCAGGAACTAGGTAACCCTGGTGAGTGAGCCAGGGCTGGAGGACTGGGACAATATTTACCTGGTGAGAGAACAAGCAGGAGCGGCAGAATGGTGGGAGAGGAAAAGAAGGAATTCATGACTTGCTTCCCAAAACACTAGTTTAAATTTAACATGCTGATAGGATGTGCTATATAGCATGGCAAGCCTGTGATATTGTAGCAGGATTACAGTTTGGGGAATTAAAAAATCCTGTTTTGTGCTAGCAAGAAAAAAAATCTTTGGTCAGAAAAAGATTGCTGTTAGTAGTTGGAAGGGAGGAGTACTAGGATGGGGCTGGTCTGCACATAAGACTAAAA
Source organism: Fringilla coelebs (assembly GCF_963513975.1). Lineage (NCBI taxonomy): Eukaryota > Metazoa > Chordata > Aves > Passeriformes > Fringillidae > Fringilla > Fringilla coelebs. The sequence goes on along the minus strand of NC_140030.1, from coordinate 18,307,881 downwards.
TAGATGATACCCTCTCATAGACTCATTAAACAGCCATCTATAAAATATTTGTCCGTTTTATATGTTAATATAATTTTCTGACTAAAGGAGAATGGCTTAAATGAGTTGACTTAGTATCCTCACAAATCTTTGTCTAAAAGCATCTCCCTGTAGCAGCAGGGACTGTTTATACCTGGCCAGTTCAGCACAGAGGTGCTCCAAAGAGAATAGCAGAGAGCAACTCAGAGCTGGCTTTAATTTCACCACTTTAGTGGTGGTGTAGATGCAGCTGGGCAGGTCTTAAGCTCCACCTCATCTCTGCAAGACGTGTTGGTGTCATCACAAAGTGCTGGCACTCTGCAGGGACAGAGCTTCCTTTTTGAATTTTAACTGTATCAGCATTTCTTGCTATTATGAATATGTCCGCATGGGAAATGAAAATCATTTAACACTTCAGAGGGCATTAGTTCTGGCCATTACTAATATTAGGTGTTAATTTTCAACAGAAAAAGCTTTTTTCTGTTAAGGTGATTTTTTTGTTCTTTCTGGTTTGTTTTTTTTTTTTTTAATTCATAAATTTGCCAAAAGCTACATGCTGAAATAAATTTACAGGATGTGCACATCTAACAGTTCTTACAGTGTACCTAATGATAACTGGTCTATTTATGCTGTTATTTATTTCTTGTGTGGGCAGGTGTTCAACTTAATATTGGTGGGAGTGTGAGTGTGAATGAGCAGAATTCAAGGTAAACAGGCAACTGATGTCACTACAGAAGAAGCAGATTCTCAGTTATAACTTTGTGGACTTTTTAAAAAATATTAACTAATTTTGGATGACCTTTAGTGATCATTTATTCTGAATGTTTTGTTCTGACACTCAAAAGATACCAAAATCAGACGGCAAACTACAGGAATAAATATTGTTTCCCTAATCAGCCCATCTGGTCAGGACCTGGCATTTCAGTTGGGAAAGAAATTCTGACATCCTAAAAATTAATTGTATTATGAATCAAAAAGAAGAAGGAATCTCAACTCCCCTCACAGCTTGGTGATCTCACAGCATGTTCTTGGACAATCTTATTTCTTGAATTGGTTAAAAGATATTTAAAATGTATTATTTTGACTCTTTAATTCTTTCATACACAGTAATGACTATAAAGTATATATTAAAGTTAATATAAAGATTGAAATGAACCACACAGCCTCAGAAAGGAAAGACTGCAATATTTTATTTAAAAATTTTTCTTTGAAAATTTTGTCTAGTCAGTGGATTCTCCAAAAAGTAAAATTTAATTAAAGCTTCATGAGCTGATGCTTTTGGAGGAAACGGTATTGAGGAATTTTCAGTCAGCAGCAATTACTGATCTGGATACCCTTTGTTTATTTAGATTCCTTCTTTTTTTTAAAGATATAAAACCCCAAGGAATTAAAAAAAAATTAGGTATATAAACTATATAAAGAATGAACACAATCTCATCTAACAAAGAAGCATCCCCAACCAGAACACAAATGTGTTATTATTAAACAGGCTGTTTGTACCAGGGGATTGAAATGGACTGAAATTTGCTGCAAATTTGCATAGAGCAAATTGATGGAAATTTGTTGCAAATCAATTTTTACACCTTTGAAGTGAAAAAATATCCCCTATCTATGGGTCATGCAGAAGTGGGTGTTAACAACTCCAAACTGCAATAATATTTCCTCCACACTCCAGACTGCAGTGGTTAACAGCACAGACAAGGGATGGGAAGAAGCATGTGAATGCTCTCGCCACTGTGCTGGTCAGCAAAGTGAGTTATCTTCACAGGAGGGCTGCTCCTCCTGGGGCCTCCTCTGGTCTGGCTCTGATGGGTCCAGGTCCTTCTTATGCTGAGGGCCCTGGACCTGGATGTAGCATTTCAGGTGGCATCTCATGAGGGCAGAGTAGAGGAGCAAAATCACCCCCCTTGGTCTGCTGACCACAATTTTTTTGATGAAGTCAAAAATGAAGGTGGCCTTCTGTTTTGCAGGTGCACGCTACTGAGCTTCTCTGCCAGAGAACTCAAGGGCAGGTAGCCCCAAACACAACGCTGCAGTTGGCCTGATGTAAAGCTAGCATGAGTCCCATTTCCAGAAAAAATATAATTTTTTTGATAGTGAAATTTTCTTGGAGTAGATGTTGTGTAATTTATGTGGGAAAAGTCATAAATATCCCATTCATCTCCCTTAATCTTCTTCCAGCTGAGGTATTCCTTTTCACATCAACTAAATTATGGTAATCTTCAATTTTCATTTGATCAGTCCTTAAAATTTCAGAGATTTTTTTGTTCATTAATTAAAAAATAATAGGTTTCTTCATCCTTGAACCTTCAGCTCTGGGCCATATGAATGATGAAAAATTCTTAGGGACCTAGCTTAAGCAGATGGGAAAAGAGAAGCATGAAGAAAGTCTTACAGAAGAGACACTTGTAGCTGGTGATATTTTGCTGGATTCCCCTTTCCGGGATCAGGGACAGAAAGAAAGCAGGTTTGTCTGACTAGACAAATATGCATCTAGGAGTAGGTGGTGGGGTTAATAGCCAGGTTTATGGAGCCAGTTCAGACTGCCTCATCCAAGGTCATGGTCCTGAGCAGCTCATACTGGAGCAGTAGTCATGCACCATTCACTCCACTGCTTTAAGCTAAAAATTTTTAAATAAATGCTTTATAATTGTTGGGGAAGCCCAATAGCCCATGTTCCGAAGCACACTGAGACTGGTGAGTTTTCTCTTCAACTCCTAACAGGTTTTGGATTTGGTACATCATATGTATAGGCTTCAGTCTCAGTGAGGCATATTTTTACTCAAGAGTTTTGAAACCTTTTTTTCAGTATCTGTTAATAAAATGTGGATGTGTGATTTCGCCGATCTGTTTTTGTAATGGGTTGAGCTCAAATTATGATCAGAGTTTGAAGATTTCCCTGGTCATTTTGAAATACTGCTGGGAAATCTGTCAACTTTTCCTATTGCATTCTTGATGATTATTGGAGTTTAGACAAATTACAATTTCAGTTTATGACTGAATTACATGACTTGAAATAGCTCTTTCATGTTTTAATCAGAATCACCATGCATAGTCTCTAGGTCATTATCACAAAAATATGGAGCATTTTCTTGACCAACTGGGATTTTTGCTTTTCTTTAGAGAAGACTACATTAAGTACAAAATTGTTTGCTTTTCTTTATATCCTATTCCAGATATAATTAGAATACTGCATTATCTTCATTATTACTGCTATCTACTAGAAAGGGTAATGGATGATAAATTTGATGTATGAGTATGTTTCTGTTAAGAAGAAACACACATAAAAATTATTTTGTCATTAATTTGCATTTAGTGGTATGTTAAATACTTCATGTCTTTGTCTGCAATATTTGAAAAATTTATTGAGCAGCCCCATAGTAAAAGTTTACCTTTTGCAGGATTGATTTTTAAATTCATTTTGTAATTAAGTTAATTGTGTGTGGCATCTGAATGCTAAATCTAATTACATAATTAGATATCTGCATTATTAACTGATCTGCAGTGACATAATAAATACATCCTTTGAATTCCCTTGTCTTTGTACATTTGATCTGCAAGTTATTTGGTGTACAGTTGATAAAAGAATATATATTTCAACTGCTTCATTATTCCAAATTTATGAATTTGAGATAAAAATGAATTATTTGACATATGGTTATTTAAGCAAATATAAGCTAGCTACAGATGATTTGTAGCACATTTCTTAAATATCACTGAAATGCAACAAATTGTTTTTTGTATGAAAACAATGCATGTGAAAATTTCTTCCAAAATTAAATTATTATAGACTGGGAAAAAATATATATTCATAGGGAAGCTAAAACATTCAGGTGAGGCTGAAAATGCATTTAATAAACATTCAAAAATCAGTAGAGAGCTGATGAACTTCAAAGAGATATTAGTCAGCTATTTCTTAGATCAAAGCAACAATGATAACACATGATGACAGAGAAAGACTGAAAATTTTGGACTCAATGTGGAGAAACAAGTAATTAGATCCATGAGGTGAATTATAGCAGAGGATTTTTTAGTTTCTTTGCAAATAATACCTTATAAAATTGGAGATGTCTGAATGGTGAGCAATAATTGTCACCCCTTGCTCTTTTTTTCACAAACATCCTGGGTATTTAGGTATGCAAATCAGATTAAGTTGAAACAAAAATCAGAGATGAAGTTCAGTTTTTAGGCCCACATAAATTTCTAATTGTTGCAGTATTTAGCACACTTAAGGAATGTGTTTCTCCTTATGCATTGAGGTATATATATTTGTTTATAAATTAGTGCTTAAAAATTATATTAGATGGTGTAGAACCTTAGAAATCTGTAATTAAGACACCATATAATTATATTGGACATTATCTACTTGGAAGGGGAGAACAAAATGCTTAAATGGAAGATCACAGAATCATAGAATCAACTGGATTGAAAAAGACCTTTGACTTCATCAAAACCAACCGATGGCCTACCTTGTCAATTAGACCATGGCAATGAGTGCCTCATCCAGTCTTTTCTTAAATACCTTAAATACAGTGGCCCCACTACCTCTCTGGGCAGCCCGTTCCAATGCCCAATCACCCCTTTTGTGAAGAAATTCCCAATGTCCAACCTAAACCTCCCCTGGTGCAGCTTGAGACCGTGTCCTCTTGTCCTGTCACTGTTTGCCTGACCCCACCTGGCTGCCACATCCTTTATGTAGTTTTAGAGGGTAATAAACTCACCCCTGGGTTTCCTTTTTCTCCAGGCTGAACAACCCCAGGTCTCTCAGCCAGTCCTCACAGGACTTGGAATCCAGACCCTTCAGCAGCCTTGTTGGCTTTTCTGGATATGCTCTAGCATTTCAACATCCTAACTGAATTTGGAGGCCCAGAATTGGACACAGCACTCAAGGTGCAACTTCACCAGTGCCAAGTACAGGGGAAGAATGACTTTCCTTGTCCTGCTGGCCACACTATTCCTGATACAGGCCAGAATGCCATTGGCCTTCTTGGCCACCCAGGCACACCTTTTTGGGTCCTTTCTGCATGAGCAAGGTGGTTCTGCCTATGGAAACATTTTTACCATCATGTTTCTCCTATATCGGCAATGGCATTGGAACATCAGTGTTCCTTACATGGGAGTTGTGTGATACAGAGATTAATATCCCAAGTCTCTGACTAAAGTTGAATTTAACATGCTTTACAAAATTTCAATGCCTCCTTTTGTCTCTTGTTTTTAGATAGATTAATTTAATATCACAATATCCTTATAATTGAATTATATTGTTATATACTTTATAAGTGCATAAGACACAGTCACTCAGCTGGTCTTCAAGTGGTCCATCTAGATTAATTTTTCTAGGTTTTTATGTTAACTTGAATAAATGACACAAGTTCTTGCACCTTGGGAATGTCTTCTTTTTCCCCCAAAATTTTTAGTACTCTTGCCGTTAATATTATGAAAGTTTTAGAAGAGAGGTTGTCTATTTCTGCATTTCTGTCCTTTATGTGGAAGAATCTTATTTGACCCTCCAGGCACTAAAAATGAAGTGAAAATTGCAGAAAATTTACAGAAGAATAAGGGCAGCACAGAAAGACTATTTTATACATATTTAATGTCTCAGAAAATTCATGGCAGTAACAAAGCAGAAATTAAGATTTTTTAGTACTTTTGCACATCTTTTTAATGTTTGCACTACATGTCCTCTGAGAGAAAGCTGAACTCACAGCAACTATGTGCTGAGGATGCTGGCTAAGGGATTATCAGTATAAAGGTGTGTGAAAATTAAATTAAATAGAACAAAAGGAGAGTAATTCAGAAAGAAAAATAATTTCCTCAAATAAAATGTTTCACATTTGACATAGCCAGGTTCAATAAAAGTCAGACAGTAAAACCATTTTCCATGTTTATTTTTACCTTCACTAACTTGGATATTCTTCCTCTAAAATTCATATCTCCTGTTCCAGGCAGTGTCTGATTCCACCACAGAAAACATGATTTTGAAATAGTAGCCATTTTCATGCATCTCCCTCTCTCCTATTCAGTCAGAGCAGATGTGTCGTTGCATACCAACCACATGCTGGAAATCTGGCAAAGCTACAGCAGAGATCTTAAGTCAGCCTACACAGAGACAAGAATCTCTGCCTATGCCCATGAATACTCTGGGTCTTTTGCTTCTTGGGCCCAATAGTGCCTTCTGAATGCAGATCAGCTGTGCAAAAAAGCTTCAAGCTACAAAATAAGCCTCAAAGTTGGCTCACCTCCAATACCATCTGTGCTTTTAGATCCTAAACATCCATTCAGATGTATTAACGTGTGAAGATCCATTGTTTTTTTTCTAGAAGTTGAAGACAATGAAAAATAAAAGAGGAGAAAAACCACCTGCAGCACAGAAAACCCCTAATATTTTTTTTTCATTGAAGAGGGTATGGGGACAGAATACCACTTCTGCTGTTGGCTGTATGTGTTATATTTCCTGGGTGAATGATGTGGAGACTGATACTGTGTGATGCATAGTGACTCAAAGGAGAGTTTTGAATGTAAAAGATGTTATTCTGAAGTAATAAAATTGGTACATGGCATAAAGGCAGGCAGTTGTTTATAGGCCAAATGTATGCATTTTGTCTTGTCATCATTATGGAAAATTAATTTTTATGCTCCTTCACTTGGATTCTGAGGTCTCTCTTATGTTCACAGATAAAATCCTAGATGGTGTAGAGTACTACTGCTACTACTAGTATAGTACTTCTATTTCTTAATGAAAATAGTTAATCTGTAAGAGAATGCACATAGAAGATCCATATCTATGTGTAGTACTGTATATATGTAAGAGATAAAAATCCCTCTGGAATGCATAAAAGTGTCCTATTTCCTTTCGAGAGTTTCAAATTAGTCAGTATATTTTATATAAAGACTCAGTCACACGTATTGTGAGTAGTCAAACACTGCCTTTTTTCATTGTTTTTACAATATGCATCAAAATCACACATAAGAATTCAGCAGCTAAACTCCCCAAGTTTGGTGGAAGTCTTGGCACTGTGGCTACTATAGGCCCTGCTGGTGAGTGTATCTTCACTTTCTGTTCATTTAATCGCGTGTTGCTTTACAAACACCTACAGCACATCAAGTCAAGTGTGAAAGAAGATATAATAGCCACATATGTTTTAATTCTACAAGTTGTCATTAGGTGGAATGCTACAGCTTGTGCTGTGCAGGCAAGCAGAGAAGATGATGAGAACAGACCATTAAGACTGACTTAAAGAGGCCTTAAAATCTTTGAGTGTAGGATCTGTAAGTGTTGCCCATTTTGGAAACTGCTTAAAATTACTGACCTTGCTGCAGATTCTGGGATGAAGTTTTTCAATACTGGAGCCTTCCTTTTTTTTAAGCAGCATTCTGTAGTTAATCCTTTCTTGATGCCTGTTGTTCTACTCTTCCACAATTATTTCAGAGATATTCCTGCCAGTCACTTGTCAATCCTATGTCTATTTCTCTGAGAGTATGAGATTGCTGAACTGTACATATATCACTGTCAGAAAAATTGCCAGTGATTTGTCTCTTGTGATTTTCAGTTGCTAGTTCCCACTTGGGCACTCTATAATGAGGAAAATTCTTCTCAATATTTCCCTAGTTTTCACTTCCCATAATTTTTTTTTTAAATTTCTGTTGATTATATAGCAATTACTTCCCACTCCTTCAGGATGCTGGATTGGCGGCCATCATGTGCACTTGTGCTACATTTGGAACCACCAAACTCTTTGATGCTGCTGAATCCTTCCTATATTGGATTGAGACAGCAGAGACAGTTTTAAATTAGCAGTTTCTTAGTCTGGCAGCGCAAATAATCTGAGATCACAGAGATGCTGCTGGCATTTCTATGCTGCTCCTCTGATGGGACTGTCAGCTTTCTTGGCTCTTCGAAACAAATCTTTCCTTTTGGCTGTCCAAATTTGGCTTGAAATGGCATCAAGTTAAATGGCTTTCACCAGGTTGAGAACTGCTTCCTCTTTTGCCTCACAACTGTTCCCTGGGCATTTACAATATTATATTCTGCCATGTTGGAAGGTGGAGTGGAAGGTGGAGTTAAAAGGTTTCTCAGAGCGTACATACTTGTACAAGAAAATCTTCATTATATAGGTTACCATCATTAACCTACTGTTTTTTAGAGATTGGATGTGTAGTTAGTGACAGATAATTATCACAAGGTCTTTTCTATCCATTTTACATTTTACTTTTCTCTCTCATTGCAAAAACTTCCTTTTGACAGAACAAGCAATTTGTATTACTTCAGCTTCATGAGTTCTACATAGTCTGGGAAGTAAAATATTATTTTCTCTTTATTGACAGATGATAAGACTGAAATAATAAACTTTGACGGAGATTTAATGAGTCAGGCCTTAACCTAGAAGTATTGCTCTGGGACCACAAAAAACTCTCCATATTTTAACATTTAGATCTATGACTGCTACTTGCGAGCTCTATTTATTTTTGAAAGAAATTAATTTATTCATTTGTACTTAGTATCCATTAGACAGGGGTGATACCCTTCAACCAGTGAAGATTTGTCAAATGCTTTTCTTGAACAAGAAGTCTTTTTTAGCAAATAGTATAGCCCACAAAAGAAACCAAAAACATCTGGAAGATTGGCAATGTGTGTCTTTCATTTATGATACACATGTATTAAGTTGTTTAAATGGAAAAAGAAAAAAGTTCTGAAGCCTACATTTCTGCACCGGGCATCTAGGGTCCTTTACATTTCTGTGATTGGTTATTCCATAATAGAAAGTATTAGATGCATTTCAGAGTAAAGCAAGGATTTCATTGAAACAATATACAGGTACTGGAGCAACATTTACCAATGTTTGCTGTTATAATTTTGTAACTTCTGCTTTATTTTAGCTAAATACACATTTGGTCTTTGTGGTCCTCCCCTGATTTCAATAGGAGTTGGTTACACTGGACTCTCAATGCCTTGAGGAAACTTCTGCCACAGCGTAGGATTTATGTCCTGATATCACAAGTGCACCTTCCCTAGGGCAGTTGTCTCTTATAGGCACAAAACACAAATTCCATCCCTCTAGAGCAACCAGACATCTGGGTTGAATGGTTTGATGGATGTTCTTGCCTCTCCCTCTTGACTCAATGCAGGACCTAGGAAACCTGAACAGAATGATTTCTTAGTAGGGTGTCTGCTTCTAGATGAGATGAATCCCACTCCTAGTGAGTAATCCCTGTTTTTCTGAGGACCCCAGACCTGGGTGTATCCATGTGGGGGCTCACCAGGGTAGAGCAGAGGGACAGAATCTCCTCCCTCACCCTGCTGGACCATGCCACTTTTGATGCAGCCCAGGACATGTTTGGCTTTTTGGGACATGTTGTAGCCCAGGACATGTTTGGTTTTTTGGGCTGCAAGGACACGTGGCTGGGTCACGTCCAGCCTCTCACCCACCAGCACCCCCAAACCCCTCCCAGAAGGGCTGCTTTTTCAATCTGTTCATCCCCTGCTCTTGAACTGATAGCAGGGGTTTTCCCAACCCAGGTGCAGCACCTTGGTCTTGTTAAACCTCATGAGATTCTCATGGGCCACTTCTTGAGCTTGTCCTGGTCCCTCTGGATGGCATCCCATCCTTCAGGAGTGTCAGTCACCACTCAGCTTGGTGTCTTGCAAATTTGCTGAGGGCACATTTGATTCCTTTGTTAATTTTAATGAGGATATTAGACGACACCAGTTCCAACGCAGATTCCTGAGGGACACCTCTTGTCACTGATGTCTGTCAGGACACTGAGCTATTGACCACTATCCTTTTGGTGTCCAATCAATTCCTCATCCTCCCAACAGTCCACACATCAAATCCAGCTCTCTCCAGCTGAGAGAGAAGGACTCTGTGGGGACCTGCCAAAGGCCTTATGGAAGTACAGGTATTTGACATCTGCAGCCCTTTCTTTGTCCACTGATGCAGCTGATCCATCATATTTATCACAAATAGTGTTGGCCAACAGTCCATACTGAAAAAGGTAGGTGGGACAGGCTAGAGGAAATGTGTTGTTGAAATTTAATAGGATGTGTGAGTACCTAGCAAATAATAAAGACAAATATGGCCCAGTCACTGTGCTGGGTAGATTGGTGTAGATGCTGCAATGTCTGATGATGTGTTGGCAATGTGTGGCATTTGTAGGATGCAGAATGCACCTGTGGAATGGGGACAAGGGAGTTAAACTTCTAGAGTGGAAAACACTGAAAGATTTATTCCTGATCACTGTCTCATTATCATACATGTGTTATTGATTTGAATAAACAATTTTTGGTCATCAGAATGACATTTAAAAAAAACCACATAGGCCCAAAGCAGAAAAATGGTGCAGTCATAGGGATGCATGTCATTTAGCTGATAGTCCGGGCTGCTAATATTTACAAAAGGAAGAATGTTATATATTCTAATATGTTTGCTATTGAATTGGATGCTAGTTTTCCTGGTGTCCTCTGCAACTTGTCAGAAGTGAGTATGGTTGCAGACATATTGCAACAGGGAAGTGGTCTCAATTTTAGAAATAAAGGTTGATGGAGGTTTGTTAATCTAAACAGGCTTGCACCCAAGTTAGACTCTTTTTGGTTTCTTTCAGTTCCTTTCTCTCCCCATTTTTTTGGTCTATAGTACATCAGGATTCTAAAATAATTAATGTATTAATAAATTAGGTTTGAATTTTCAAGTTGTTAGGTACTTAGATTCTGGTTCACAGAAGAACTGTAGATGGGAAATGCAATTGTATCCTTACAGCTCCTTATATGTAATGATACAAATTGCTTCTAGAACACCTGTGAGATGGGACATTGGGATAAGGATCTGCAGGTAAAAAGCACAAAACTCACAGGTTATTAAATGACTCTGTGTTTCCTTACAGGTATAAAACACCACTTGTAAGGATTGGAGGCAAATATTATAAATGTATTTTTTACATCAATCACTTCAAAACTGTACATTTTCAGCATTTAAAAACATAACATTTAAAATAACCATTAGCTTGAAATTTTTCAAATTTGTTTTTTCCTTCTAGTTCTTAATAGTTTTACTTGAAAACACACATGACTTTGAAAATTGTGGCATTAAACATTGAAACCATAAACGTATTTTGCAACTTGGAATTTTTAGGCTTTACAATAAAGGCTAAATTAAAAGAACACAGTGCTCACCAGCTCTTGCAATAAAAGCATCCCTGTGCCTGTGTCTCACACCAGTGCAACATGAGATGGATGGGATGGGATGAGATGAGATGACATTCATCCTGGGGGAATACATCAGCTGGCAGAGACCTTCACCCACATACAGGTCAGTTCTCTTTAGAGCAGATGTGAGATAATTGCAAGAAGTGTGAGAGCCTACATTGCTGGGTCAGAGGGTGAATCTGCTCTCCTTCCAATGCAACGCTCACCCAGAGTCATATTTACATATGTGGGAAAACAATTTAACCTGATGGTGTCACAGATGAACAAAAGGGATGGATTTGGCCTGGTGTCTTTGCTCCTCAACTGCCTATGAGCCTAATTGAATTTTAGCATAATTAAACTCACCCTGTACAGACAGATTGCATTTCACACTGCCTCCTGTACCATGGCAGGGGAAAGGGTTTGCTTCAGGTGCTATTGCCTTTTCCCAAGGGCCTGAATAAATGGAAACAGGAGGGGGAGCTGTGGGAACATGAAAAAGAAAGGAATTATTACTTTGCTTTCAATAAAGGAGGAAGAGGAAAAATTTCCATTTGTTTTAACCCTACTTTTGCTCACCTGAAAGACAACATTGTTTGACCTAACAGAACAGGGACTGGGAAGGCATAGGGTGGCCAAATATAAATATGCTGGGCAGTGAATGAGACACTATTGACACATAAAAAACTGAGTGTAAATAGCAGACAGGAAAAAAAACCAGACTGGAAATATGAAAGTTTCTAGCTCATTAGAGCAACAATTTCTGCCTCCTAGTAGACTAAGTAAAATTTTAAGCACTGTTAAGGTAGAAATTGGCAGGTTACTAAGAAGTTTGGTGACTGAACAGCAAGGAATTGGATTCAGAATTCCAAAGTTCTCCTGGGATTTTGTGGATTTGAGGAAGGAAAAGTAAATCTAGCTTGGTGTTGCAAACAGTCCTCTAGGATACCTTGGTTTCCTTAAGAAAGAGCAGATGCACAAGAAGAACCTGGAAAACCCCCAAGGTATTAATACAGTACTTATGGAGGGGTGAGTCCTGCTTTAAATCTGAGTTCTGGCAAGGGAGGAGGTGGGGGTCTGTGCCTTGCACATGGGCTGTAATTGCTGTCTGTATGCTGGCCTCTGAGAAGGGAAGAGGGCAGCATTGCTGTAGCAAATGCCTGCAATACCCTTGTTAGCTTGTAAAGGAGGATGCACAGCTGTGAATCCTCAGAGGAGTTAGAAGCTTCTTCCTGGCACAGCTAGCTATCTAACTGTGCTAGGAGAGCAGTCTGAGAACTTGCCCAAGTGCTCTTAGCTGTCCCTACTGCCCAGCTTAGATAGCTCCCTTGGTTTTGCTGTGCATGCAATGTGCCCATGTTTAAAGCTTTAGCTGTGATTTCCAAAGGTCTCCATGGAAACGACTTCAGCTACCTAAGCTAGCACACCTGTCTTGAGTGTGATCATCATCAACACCTGTCATTCCCTGGAGAAGGGAATTACCAGCCTCACTGGCTGCTACCCAGAAAACATAGATTGTGCTGAATTCCAGCATTGAATTCATTTCTGCACTTCATCAGAGCAGCAAAAACTTCAATGCTATGAAAAAAAATCTGCTCCAGTCATATGGTAGATAAAACAAGCCAAGTAATATCTCACCTGGTGAAGGACAGAAAGAAATATGAGTTTCTTCTAAAATTACTGAGGTATTCATATCCTACTGTGCTAGCAGTGATATTAAACCTTTCCCCAAATAGAATACATTGAAAGTCAATAGAGTGTTCCTCGCATTCACTTAACAGCATGAAACGGTAAAATTCAATAAATGAAAAATGCTCTATAGACTTATTAATTGTTCTGGTTTTGTGATATGTTTCTTTCATTATGGTCCTTCATCAGATCTTCAGCCAGAGTTATTTTGCTGCCATTTAGCAAGCATTTCCCCTTTCAATAACTGGTCACATAAATTGTTAATAAAATTCACTGAGGGCTATGGTGAAATGACGTAGTAAATGTATTAAGCAACATAAAACTGCACATACAGTTAAAAATACAGTTCTGATATTAAAAATAGTTCAGTAATAATTGTTAAGAACGTTTTTAATGATGTTAGCATTGTTACAATGATAAGAAGCTATCTTATTGTCAAACTGAAATTCCTTTTTCTTTTTTATTTAGACCTGTCATGCAATATTTTGTTCTATACAATTTAGACATAAAGAGTGTACCCATGAAAGATGGGATTTTACAGAATAATAGTGGAACAGTAATTGAAAATGTTATTTCTACTGCATCATACAATTTGATCTGCTTTTGTTTAATTCACACCATAGCTAAATAATTTCCTCCTTCTAAGAAAAACATTTCAAAATATTCTTATTCTAGTTGCCCTATGTCATTTGTCAGTAATTGTGTGGCTTCCTGAAGTGAGATTTTCAGCTAAAATCCCTGTTGCCTCTAATTAATGGGGTAATTTTATTCATTATTTGTGGTTGGACTGAATAATTTTAATGCTTAAATGGGACCTTTTAAACAGCCACACAGTTAACCTGTTTTTTACCCATAGACAAAAAGAGTAATAACTGAAAACTATAACACAACCTACCTCTGCCACTTTCTCAACTGAAACTGTAAGTCTGTGGTTTTAGCTTGACTATGGGATTCAAAACCAGCTACCTCTTGCACACAAGCTCAAAGCTGTCTTTTCCTCAGTGACCAGTGATTGTGTTGACAAAGCCAAACTCATGCTGTCCTACACTCACCCACTTTGCTCTGGACTGTGGGTGAATGCCAGAGCAAGAAAAGCTACATAAAACCTGCACATACACGGCGTGGATGCCACAAAATGGAAGAGGCTGGTGCATGTGCTGTACTTTCACAGCAGGGGAAATCCAGGCTTCGGGAGGAAGACATGCTCATAATTAAGTTTTTTGTAACTTTCTGTGCTATTCTCAACAGTTATTGTTACCAGTGTACCCTGATGACTGAGGCTGGGAATGGTGTTAATGGGATAAAGCACACCTTTTCTTGTATATTTTTCTTATACATTTTTCTTATATATTCTTATATATTTGAGTATCAGAGAGGCAGACTCTTTCATGATAAGACCTGTAATAATAAATGCTCACTCTTACAGGTAATTTTCAGGTGATTTTCCTACATTCTTACCCTCTTAAGAAAAGCAATTTTTTATTTTTTACTTTTAAGTCATAGGACAGAAGTAGTGGCAGTTTTGCCAGGCAGTAGGGCTTCTTTGTTTGCAGGAAGTTTGTGAAAGGACTGGAAGAATTCTGTTAGAAGAAAACCATCAAGGATTAGAAGATGCTGAACTACTAAGATGCTAAGTGCTATTTCTAAGCACAAATAAAGGTATCTAAATAAAAAATAACTAAAAAAATATTCTCCCAGAAAAGAGGAAACTTATCCTGGATTAAAGAACTGCTGTGAACTTTTGTTACAGACAATTTTTCTAATTTAATGCCTAGGCCTTATGAATTTATTTTAATGTGGGCCATATTTAATCCTAATGCTAAACTCTGGCTATAAAAGGTAATTGGACAATGAATCAGCTTGTATCTCCTATAATTTTTAAATTAACAGTGACAGGACCCATCTGATGATGAGACAAGCACCTCGTGAAGAAAACAGGTATAATGAAAGTCTTCAAAAGAGTTCAAAGTCTTTTTTTAGTAGTACTTTAGAAAATGCCTACTTGCAGAAGTACCAGCATTATTCCTTGTACTGAGTGCTCTGATAATGCATCAGATTCCATGGAAGTGATTTCTGACTGCAATTCTTTAAGACTTGTTTATCAAGTTTCTTGTCACATGCATTTCCTTGTGACCAAAGTTTCCATGAGATAAACTTAGAAATGAACCCATCCAGCAAGGAAAAAAGATTGTTCAAGACTCTAATAGGCCACAAATTGGATTGCTGAACAATCCTCTAATCTGTTGTCTCTGTTCTTCTTTCTCTGTAACTAAGACTAGGGAAAAAAAAGCTATGAGCTGCTGTCAGTTGTAATTATTCCCAACTCAGATAAAATGTCCTGACCTGTGAGAGGTAGGTCAAATGTCAGAGAAGGCTTATGGGAAACACTAGAAGGGTGAAGGATTCTAAATAAGCTTGCAACTATTTACCCCTTTTGTAGAAAATAGCTGTGAATTTCTAAACCAGAAAAAAATATAGAAAATGTCATGACATGCCTACAGTGACCCTGTCTATACTAATCTCTTGTCAGGCATATTGATGAGTTAAGTGGCTTAATAATTATTTTGTCATCAAAGATGACATGCATTGATGTCTCTTCAGCAGATACCTTTTTTATATATTTTATGTCTGGATTAGAACAGATTAAGTCATGATGTTTAATGTTGTCTGTGTATATGCATTCATGATAAAACTTGAACCAACGTGTTTTAATTTGGATGAATTTGCTAATCATTCACATGTACTAAATAATTCTTTGTACAGACAACAAATTAATAGAATCCCAAATTAAAAAAAAAAAATTAAAGTACAAAAAATTACTACCTCTCAGAACTACATTGTTGCTATGTTTATAGGTTGTGATGGTAACTATAATATTTATTTTTTGTTAGTTGGAGGAATCTGTAATTTATTTTTTGTGTAATGTTAAAGTTCAAGCCACTCATTTGAAATGAGAGACTAGAAGTGACTTGAACAAGCCACTCACTTATGAAAGGAGATGATTGGATAAAATGGCTCCTACCAACTGAGAACTGAAGCATCAGACCTACAGTTTGTGAATATTTTTTGTTCATGCTGGACTAGTCACTCTTATGCATGATACAACCATTTTTCACTATTAACCCCTCCCTGCATTTAGTAAATAAATACAGCTGAAGCAGTGTGCCTAGCTTGAAGTAAAGCAGGTTAAATGTGGAGAATAGGGAGCATGATCAGCACTTACAAATGCTTCAGACTGAAGTAATTATCTTTTATGTATCATCAAATAGGAAGTAAAGTCAGGGATATGTATCAAGTAGTGAGAACCAGGATATTCAGTCCAATCTGTAGTACCCTTTATCTTGTACAATAATATGATTTCTCTGCTTATTTATAAAGCATTAAATGAATACTGAATGTCTTTAAAGGTGAATAGGCTGCTGGCTTGCAAGCACAGCAGAATGTTGTTGACTTACAGAACGAAGTACTATTCTCCCAGGTCTTACACTGCTTCTGTAGCCAATACCAAATATCCTTACCTTGGGCATTCTAATGGAGAATTCCCCTCCTCTTTCTGAACTGAATGGTTGTCCCTATGGTGTGCATCCAGTCTGAGAGAAGTGGCTGTTAATTCCCATCTGGAATCATTAAAGGATATTGAGTTGTTATGTGATCAGTTTTAAGCAAAATATGTGATATACTGAGATTCTGAGGAGAGCAGAATATATTGCAAATAAACAATTGCTGATTACTTCTCCTGGAATATTAAAATATAAACTAGATATCTGTTGAGTCCTACCAAGACTGTTTTAATTTTGCTGCTGTTTTAATTTTGCTTCAAATCCATTTTAAGTGACCTTACCATTCTTCCTGTAAAGCATAATAAATGGAATCCCTAATTCTTTTAGAAAAGTATGTAAAAAAGAATCTTCAATTTTAATTGAGCATAATCTGTATAGACATTAGTTTAAGTATATGGTAATGCATCCCACAGTGTTTTTCCCCTAGTACTAACCACCAGGACACACATGTGTCAGGTCCTTCCTCTTTATTGTTTCTTCAATGGCCTTTTATCTTTATTGTTTTAGCTGACATGTTGTAGGTTAAAACAGCATATTAATGTTTTAAATGCAAAAGCCAGATTTATGTAGAAATTTCATAAACTTTTATACTCTGTAAAGACATTCTTTGGAAACCTATAATTTGCAGGCCATGTTTAGATGTCTTTTCAGACAAGAAAAACATGACAATGAGTTTCAGTAGAGTTAGAGGGATTGTTGTATTTCAGTTTTGCTTTATTGTTAAGATTATATTAATTCTAGGGGGTTAATAGGCCAGCTCTGGCTCCACCTCAGTTGTATGGGACATTTCCAGATATGAGAGGTTTCATCAGGAATACTGGTCAGGTCAGTGGTACAGATTTCCCAAGTGATTTAATGGGAGTTGAACAATGTTGTTTTTAAAGCAAACTGGTTTCAATATAGAAATATTGTTTTGGTAGCTATCCATCCCATAAACAGTCTTGAATATGAACATAAGTTCAAATGCTTGATTGTTTGCTGAGTTCATTCCAATACTTTCCTGCTATAGCTATTGCAGCCACAGAAAGAAGCTTGTGATCAGTAAACAGAAGCTTTCATTTTAGACATCAGTCCTCTATTCATACATATCCAGATTTTCAGCCTTCTAGTACTTTTCCTCACAGCTCTTTTTTCTTCAATGTATAGTAGGAATAAATTGAAGTCACTTCACCAGACCTTGACACACCACAAAACTAGGAAGCAGATAATACTGCATATCACAAGAAAGTATAATGTTTGATGTCTTTTTAGTGATTCTCTAAGTACTACACAGGCAGCAAGAAGGGCAGGGTCTGCCTTCTGCTGCTGTGTGGAATCACTAATTCTCAATTCTCTGCCCTTGATCAAAGCACCAATGTACAAACTATGTGGATTCTTTGGTTTTTTTGCCAAAGTAGGGATTAAATGCACAAGATGGTATTTCTTGTTTGGACTGAGATGTTTATTAGTTCTTATCTATATTACAGTTTCACTAACCGTGAGTTCTACAGCCCTTCACTCTAGCAAACTGAAAATGGAACCCTATCTCTCTCTCTCTACAAGGATAAACTGTCCAATTAAGAAATGACACCTAAATTACTTTTATTTTTAACCCAATAACTAATCACTTGTGTCCTACAATGCTGACTTTTTTATCCAATTACACAATACCACCCAAAACCCGTGAAGAAGGTGAACCATCTTGCTTTCTATATATTACTATATTCTAAACCATTAAACTCTTAAGTTTTTCACCATGTGATATTGCACCCTTCTATTCAAGCTCTTATTCCAGTTATGTCATTCAATTTTGGAAGCCTTCTCCATGGCCTCAAGTCAAATGCAGTGTTTTCTCTGGGCTCAATGCCTGTCAGCACAGAAAGTCTAAAATTCTCACAAGCAGGGGTTCCAACACCTTTAGCCATAGTTTCAATGTGACTGTAGGTCATATTGAAATAGGAGATGGCTTCCCATATTAGAGTGGATAATAGATAATGTATTTTTTGCATACTGTCTACTGGCACACATTTATGCAAGAGTTTTAAGCTACAATATAATGAAATAAACTACTGCCCTTGGATGCCTTTCAATTTTCCAATCTGGGCTCTTCACACTTGAAGTGACCAGTTGGGAAAAGAAATTCATACACTTTTAAGACTGCTGCTTCTGGTATATAAGGGAAAGAAGCACAATTGAAACTTGATGACAAAAATAGTGGTTTTTTAATGCAAAGCTTTGATTTGTTCTTTTCTTTGCTTAACTCACAGAAGTCAGGTTATAAGAAACAAAATTTATGTCGCCTGAATCTTCACCAGTAGTTAATTAGGTTTCTCTGAATATCTGCATTATATTAATTTCAAAGAATAATATGAAAATGTTTAATTTCTTGTTTGCATGTACCCTTATTTATATGATATGACTCAGAAAGCATAAAGTTTCTTGGAGTCTGTACAGAGATGGTGTCTCTTCTACCACAGTCTGTATCTCAGTGCTTGCTTCTCACTCAAAAAGATAATCAGTATATCCTTGAGATCAAAGTTTGGTGTTATATGAAGTACACATCTATAAAAAGAAACTGAACTACCTTGTCATTGTATAATTATAAAATAGTAAAATAAACTCAGCAAAATTCATTCACAAGGAAGAAAAGTAATTGAAATGCTATTTTTAATAGCTATCTTGCAAAGAGATCAATGATTGTAAATTTGTGAAACACTTAAATGATCAGTGTAACAACTTTTGTTTATGTTGTGTATCAGTTTTGGATGTATTTTTTCTGCTAGTTGGAGTCAAAACCCCCATAAAAAATAGAAGACCTTGAGATGAAAGTCTTTTGGTAGTGTCAATTATTGTTTCCCCCTATAAAACTTTATTATCATATAGAACACTCAAATGTTTTGCA
Organism: Fringilla coelebs; assembly: GCF_963513975.1. Classification (NCBI taxonomy): domain Eukaryota; kingdom Metazoa; phylum Chordata; class Aves; order Passeriformes; family Fringillidae; genus Fringilla; species Fringilla coelebs. Next base: position 18,288,554 of record NC_140030.1, on the reverse strand, counting down.
CAGAGGAAAAAAAAAAAACCCAGCCCAAAAGACATTGCAGAATGTGTAGAGGTTTAAATATCTGCAATGGATTTTAGGACTTATTTGAAAAAAAAGAAAGAAGGAATTATTCCTGCCTTGTAATCTGTGAAGCCGGTTTTAGTCTTGACTGCTGTACTTAGCTATTTTTGATCTGTCATTTTTCTTGGTGATGAAAATTGTAATGACCTGAAAGATCTCTAGGGGCACAACATAAGTCTGTTACTGATACAAAATATTTTCATTCACTACGAAGTAAGGGCCCAGACCTTTTTGCTGCAGTTCAACCTTTCTTGTTCTATTTAATGAATAGCAGTTTTTCTGAATTAAAATAAATATTCCAAACTATAAATGAAAAAAAGAATATAATTTAAAATATATATAATATCTCTCTGAAATACTATGTATTAAATATATTAGATAATACATGATTTTGCAAAAAATATTCTAACTTATCTTGTAACCAATTTAAAATTCTGTGTGTGGTTAGGAGATTTGACAGGATAAATATGTACTAGGCTGGAGCAAAATATGTAGTCATGGTCCAGTTAGACAGTGATAGCATTCTGTTTCAGTCTCAGTTCTGAAAAACTCAGGTGAGATAACAATTTAGCTGTAACATCAAATTAAAAAAGAAATGGCATAGTGAGACTTTCTTCAAACCAATATGCCAAAAATTGGTTCTCACTTTTTAAAGAGGACTTGCTCCTAGGGTGATCTTATGATTGCAATTCTCGTTCCATATCTGCATCTTTTCTTCATCCTATTCTCCCTCTGCATGTTAAAAATTCCTCACAAGTGCACAAACTGAATAACACCTTAGCTGATGATTATCTGTTGGCTGTCAGGATGGTTAGAGATGAACTGCTCAGAGCACACAGTGATAGCTGGCAGCAGTAAGGGCCACTCTGTGCAGTTAAAGTGTACAACATGTGCTTTTTCCAACCACATGCTGGCCAGGCTGTTAAAAAACAGAGGCCAAAACCCCCTTAAACCCTCCCCTCCCCATCCAAGGAATCAGAAGAAAATTTCACTGATCATTTCCCATCTACCCTTCAAAAATGCATCCCAGAGCATTCCAAAGTTTGTCATAGGGTCATTGCTCGTATGACAATATAATCTCTTTGTTTTTAGAATCTGTCATCCCTTGGCTGAAGGGTTTGACTCTGAGGGTGAGTACTGATAAGGATATGGAAGCTGCTGTGACATTCCATGAAGAATGAGGGGATCTGTTTTAAGATTGAAGCAGCTGCATAGTCTCACTTACACCTGTCTGCCAAAAAAGGGATTTGGTGAGGCACCTCACCACAAAGGCTTCCTTACTCTCGTGTTCTCATCTAGATGGATAATTCTGATGGGAGACACAAGTTCTCATGTACTCCAGGCCAAAAACTGACCAGGGAATGGCCTGACCTTAGCATACTGTATCCTGTATACTTCATTAGGATACAGAATGAATTGATTAAATTAAGGGAAATAATGCTTAATGAAAAAATCATGATAAACCTCCCAAAACAACCCTGCCCAATTTTGTGTCTGACTTCCTGGCAACCTTTCATTTATTTTTCTATTATTAAGAAAAAAAGAAGATCAGAACTCTGATGATAACCCTAATTTATTAAATGGTTATTAAGTATTTAATTGATTTTTTTTCTGCCTTGTAATGGCTGTAATTCTAATTCTTGTACGTAAGATTATATTACTGGGTTTCACAAAGGTCCCCTTATTTTAAATCTTTGTGTTTTTTAAGCTTTCTGTTTAGATTTGCTGTTTAGTTTAATTCAGAAGGATGAAACCAAAGGAAGGGGAAGGGAGGGATTCTTTTGCAGGATTAAGAAATATTTAAAGCCATCTTTAATGAGTAAATTTCCCCCAAATTTTATATTTCAGCTGTAATACTAAAATTGCTTATGACTGTAAGCTCATATCAGAATGGGAGAAAGTCCACAGTGTGATATGCTTCTGTGTTCCCCCACTGAGGTTTTGTGATTTGACATATGCATATACATAAATAAAAAAATTATACTTTATATTAATTTGATTGCTATACTGTAATTTTTATGCTTTAATTAAATCAGCTACAAGCTGAATTACTTAGTCTCCAGACTTATTTTGATATTGCACAAGTCAATTAAAATTTCTTGCTATTTATTTCAAGAAAATACAAAGAATAGTGAAGGGATTTTCTCTTTTGGGTAACATTCTTTTACAAAGGTTGGCAATTCTTAAAGGACCAGGGGCCAAGGTTTCCCTTTTTATTGCATATTCTAATATCTCTTTATACTTTAAAATCTAAATTGATAGAAGTTTGTAGCTTGAGCCTAAAAATGAAGGTAAAATACATCCATTACAGTGAGAGGAACAAAATACCATTTCTCAGAGAGAGAGAAAGAGAGAGACTAGTTCTTTTTGGTTTCATGGAACTATTATGGTTAATAATAGTGCTTATTAATATAATACTCAATTATATTAATAAAGGTCACAACTAGAAAATCCTGAGAATAAGACCCTTGTGTATTAGTTCGTATAAGCACAGAGTGCTCAGCAGGGCATACAATCAGGCAGAACAAATTTTTGGTGAAAGAAATTGTCAGAAGCCACATGCAGGGCTGAGCATTCTGAGAGAAGTAAATAGTCTCATAATTTTTTTCTTTCTTTTTTTTCTTTTTCTTTTTTCTCATAACAATGAGTTAAAATTGTGGCATGAAGTCTGGTGTATACTATTCTGTAAAATCCAGATTAAGGTATCCAGATTAAAATCATATAATAACAAAGTTCTGCTTTTTTTATCATATACTGTCAGCTATACCAGAGATTGCTTCCTCTGATTAACTGCTACAGATTTTTAAACCTATATTTTCTTTATCCCAGCAGGTCCGGGAAAATACTTAATACTTTTCAGCAAGTTATTTATTTATAAGAATTTCAGGTTGAGACTGACCAAAAATATACTTTCAGGCCTAATTTACCACACAGTATATTTTAGCCTTCCTGAAACTACACACACGCACACACAGACATGCATATATATATATATATATATATATATATATATATATATATATGTATATATGCATGTGTATATATATGTGTGTATATATATGTGTATATGTATATATATATATGGATATATGTATATACAGCCACATATTTTCAAAAAGTGCATAAGAAAAGGCTGATTTCTTTTAGAACATGAAGAAGATAATCCTTCCATGAATTTTTTCCACCGAAACCCCAATGGATAAAATGCTTAGAGCGGCTAGAGTTCGGATAGAAAGTCTTTTGAAATAGATTTTCCATCTCAAATAAATGAGACTGTATTTAAGTCAGTGTATTTCATTCTGCCCTAGTGATGCTCTTCTACTTTCTATAAAGAACTCAAAATAACCGTAGGTGGAATCAGATTCTTAATTTCCCTTTTGGTTGTCCTTAACCTCCAGCCTCCAGGGTCATGCCCAGGCTGCTGTTCAGTGAAGAAATTTGGTTATTATATACTATAATACTCTATATGTAGAGTAGTATTTCATGAACTGTTGTAGTCTGGAGTGGATCCTGGAAAAAAACAGAGTGAGTGGTCAAATGAATGAAATTTTTGGTATAAAGGGCTCAAAAAACTCAAAATTAAACTCTTAGTTAAGCCTGGTCCTCATTTTTAGTAGTTTTTGGAGTGTTTCATTCTGCAATATTAACAAAGTTGTTCCAATTCACATATTTTGATGTAATCAATACTTAAATCATTTTAACAGTTAATACCACAGTGAAATATTAGATTCATTGTGACATGACAGTTAATTGCATTGAAGCATTTGAAGAATAAACAGAAAAAAATTTTCACATTTAAGATAGGTGCATTGGTGTCCAGGCTTTGGTAGCAGGATGGCTACAAAGTATTATTAGACCATAAATGAAACTTTTATTTTGGTTATAATAACAATAGTTACAGGCTAGCTAATGGCATAAAATAACAATCACCTTCTTCTGGGCATTAAATTAATCACTAAGGGAACAAGTCCCAGAGTGCAAAGGGCATTCCTGGAAATTGTTGTACAATTGTAAGATCTCATCCAGTTAATACTTTCAGGGCAGTGTAGAATGCCTATAAAATGTATGAAAATAACAATGTATTTTTCACTTAATTTGAATTTGGGTCTCTTGGACTAGTAATTACTTTGAATAAAGTATCTTCTAGGCTTTCTACTTGTAATAGAATAGAAATCTTGACTTTATAGTAGAACAATACCATTCTTAATGATGTTAATAGTTTCTTGATAATACTAATTACATTCAATCACAGATAACTCTCAATTACTTCTTTATTAACATGCAAAATAATCTATTCTAACAGTCAAATTATTAATATATTTTATAAATGTCTTGATAACTAACTAAAACATACAATTACTGAATATACTATTACATGTGTTCTTCATTTCATTTGTAAGTCAGGTGACCTTAATGGACTGACCAAGCTCTTTATAAATGGTGACTGAATTCTTTGCAGAATTATGATGTAGTTAGCTCACTAATTATAACAACAGATACTCTATTTATAAAATTTGAAGGCAAAAATAGTTATTATCCTTTCATTTTCCCATAGAGGTTACCCCACTCCTGGAAGTATTCAAGGCCAAGCTAGATGGGACCCAGAGCAACTTGGTCTAATAATTGCAAGTGGGTGGCAGCCCTACCCATGGCATGGGATTGGAACTAGATGGTCTTTAAGGTCTCTTCCAAGCAAAACCTTCTATGACTATATAATTCCATGATAAGGGCTATACTATGTTTAAAATACATCTCTTCTTAAACAGTGGTTTATTGCTAAGATAAGGTGTATTTTTTTGGGGGGGGTTTATCTCATGCTTTATTGTCAGTAAGAAAAGAAGTTAGATATTACTGCCTCATGAGATCTCTGCCTTCTAGTCAGTAGTCTATTGAAAGATTATAAAAGCAGTCCTTAATTACAGTTTTTCTGTATTTTTGTTTTTGATAAAGTCAAAACTAGAAAACACAGTTATTGAAGTTGAAGACAAACTTCAATAATAGTTATTGAAAATTGAAGTTATTGAAAATTGAAGACAAACACACCAGAGAACTGGCATCTCTTGAAACACAAAACACTCAGGGCAAATGGAAGAAAAGATTCAAGTAATTTTCTTGCCATTCAGACCATTTGTTTTGGGTTTGGATATTTGTCATGAAAAGTACTAATAAGGTGGCATCTGCTTCCTGTTCCTGGTTTTTCACAGCAGAGCTATGATGCTGAATGCTGTCAAGATGTTGCAGATAAGATGTGCCAAGGGGCAGATGCAGATATGGAGGTCATGGAGAACCTCCTAGAAGCTTTCACACTGCATTATTGCCTTTTGCCACATTTGGGGGAAAGTAAATAAGTTAACAAGTTGGAACTTTGGATAGAAAGAAAAGGTTTCCTGCACGATTTTCTAAATACCACTTGCTAATGGTAAGTTCAGCAGCTATACATTAGCCTACAGATCCTAAGAGAAATGATTTTTTTCTTAGGAACTAAGTTTGAAAACTAAAGAGAACTGAGTTCTCTAAGTGAGAATTATAACTCCCTCATTCCAATGTTTATTTTAGGTTTTATAGGTTTTTGCTGCTGATTTGTACAGAGCAGGTTAGATGTTTTATCAAGTCTGTATAATTCTGATAACTCCTGAATTCCAGCAGTATTTTTGCATGTACTCATATACATGCACTCAAATCCATGTCAGGAAGTATCATGTTTCTTTCCAGTTTTTAAAAATTTTGATACTTAAATAATTTTGATTTTTCTAATTTCATAAGGTAAAGAAAGGCGGATACCATATGAAATATGAATTGAAAATAATTAGTAATGTACAGAATTAAAGCTTTACTTTTGTCCAGCTCAAGCTGATAGTTATTATATTGGGGGAACTCAAATTAATTTTATAAAGGCAATGCAAGGATTCTACTGGCTTTCTTCACTGGTTTACTTTAAAGAAATATTAATTATAGTTTATGATTAAAATCTTTGGCAGAGAAAGCACTGAATTATCCAAAAGCAAGGCTCTTTTTGCAAGGTAAAACTTGTTTCCCCAACAGAGGAACTATAGGAAAATATAAATTAACATTACTTGGGCAATTCAAGTCTGAGCTCCCCAGTGATGTAAGGAACACAGGTGAAGTTTTGCTCTTCCCTCATGCTCAAAACCAGGATGCTTTTAGAGATGATCTCTGATCCTTTTCTTCATAAAATCTTGTAAATTATCACATATTTTTAAAGAAAAGTTTAAGCAGCTTTTTAAAAACTGATGTCAAAAACAAATCATGCTTTTAGAGATAGTCCCCAGTGGAATAACTTGTAACTGAATAATATTTTGTCTTTTTATTGACAGGTCTGAGTTTCTTTATTTCTTTCTCTTTGCTTAAATCAACCCTGTTATTTTTTACTTTACAAGAAAGCAAACAGCTTGCCAATCTTTTCTGCACACAAGTCAATACATTTTTATACTTTCTGGTGTTTTATTTTCAGGGAAGTTCACATGGAGAGGTTGGACATGAAGCCAGATGTCCTGAAGATAATTCCTAGAGCTTCAGCACACTGTACACTTACTATCAACTGCTTTGAACAAACACTTCCAAATGGCAAGCTTGTCTGCTGACCTGAGTTCAAGAGAGAGAAGGCTCATGATCTGCTGTTGCCTTTGACCATTGATCCATCCTCTGATTGGAGAATGGGAGAAAGTCTGAGGAAGGTGAGAGTAGGGTAAGATCTCGGTGTTTTGAAAGTCTGAATGTATATTATATTTAGCAGGGATGAGCAATTTGAATGATACAGCGATATGCTGTAATGAAAATTATTAAAAGGCAACAGTGATTAATTTTAAAAGCTGAAATAATTTGGCTTCCTATTTCAAAAATTTCTGTATCAGTATGAATCATCTTAGAATCCCACTGCATTGGTGAGGTGAACAAAAACCTTATTCTGAAAATATTCCTGCATAAATCTCTGCAGCCATATTATGGAATGAGCCATAGATATCAGCCAGCAGGGGGAACTGCAGAAACAGCCAAGGCAAGAATTACTGTGCTGAAAAGACTAGGAATAAAATTGCTCCTGTGTGTTTGTTTGAAGCCATCTTCATCCATACCTCTGCCCAAAATCACCCTCATAAGAATACTCATAAGATGTTTCCTTCTATCAACATCACCTGACAGAAAAAGAACATTGGGAACATGTTGGAAGCAGCTACATATGAGATATGAGCTGCTGCAAGAATGTTCTAGTTTTCATGCTTTCATGGATGATTAAAGCTAGGTTTTATCTCTTTAGCTGACTTGTGGTAATGCCATAAGATGGGGTGTCAGAAACTCTATTAAAGTTAAGATATATCAATACCATTCATTTCCCATCCTTCATCAGTAAAGCTACACCATCAAAAAAAAAAAAGCTGTGCTCTGTTCACGATAGTTGAGTCTTTTCATTAATTATCTTATTTCCCAGATGTTTACAAACTGGTTTGATTCAGAAACTTTTAAGCCACAGTACTGTATGATGAATTTTCTCATGCCCTGTGAATTTGAACCTTACTTAAAAAACTTGTTCTTTCCTCTTTTTTTCGCTTCCACATTACTGGTTTCTTAAAAATAATTTTGCTGCTTATGTAATTGCAACCGTCTTCTTGGGTGTTTTTTAAATCTCTGTGGTGGTTTAACCAAAGCATTAAAATACAAGCTATTTTTAAGGTCAAGGCCATTTACTTAGAAATCACAGCAGCAGTTGAGTTTGATACAAATACTCAGGGCTACTATGGGAAGCTCCTATGGATTGAGAGAGCTAAGTGCTATTTTGGGCTTGAAGAAGAAGGATTTGGAGAATTTCATGTTTCTTAGACTTACCTTGGTCCTTGGAAACGTGAAGGAGCCAATAATGTTGAAAACTTTCCAAACCATGAAGAACAAGATAATGGCTGGAAATAGTCAGCAGGGGTTTAGAAAGGAGGTCATGTCTGATGGCCTGATAACCTTCCATGACAAAATCACCAATTCACTGGGAACATGGGATATCATTTAACTTGACTTCAACAAGACTTTGTACACTGTCCTCCATAACACCCTCATAGACAAACTGATGAAGTATAGACTCTGTAAGAGGAGGGCAAGGCAGGCTGAAAACTACCCAAACTGCTGGCTTAAAGGATTATGAGTGGTGATAAAAAGACCAGCTGGATGCTGGTCACTAGAGTACCAGGGTTTGGTACTGGGCCATTGTTGTTTAAAATCAGAAAGCACATGGTTTGGAGTGTTTCAGTGGGAACATTAAGTTGGGGAACACAGCTCCTAAACCATGGCAGTATTCAAAATAAAATTTTATTTCTAAGACATCCTTTAAAATGAAGGATGAAATTAAATAGATTTCAGTGTGATAATTCCTGACAAAAACTTACTATTTTTCAAATAACAGAAACATAACTTTTGATTTATTAATCTCTCTCTTTTTGTGTGTATATGAACATTGAGATATGCCAAATCTTTGGAACTTCTGCTTTTTTCCTCACTCTCTGCCAATATGATGATAGATTAGTTATGTCAAAACAGGATTTTTTTTCATTCTAACATGAGTCATTAGTACTCAAAAATGTCATGATACATGAATAGCACACATAGCTGTGACTTCAGAAGTGGTGCCAACAATTGGATTCAGTTATTCACTTTCTTCAAAGAAGTCCAGTGCCAGGGAAATAATCAGCTGTGATCCTTGCTGACCCCTGTGTAGTGGGATACCACATGCTGCAGCCCTTGCAGCCCTGGAGCTGAACTTGAGTTAAGATACTTTTTGCTGTTGCCACAAGCCTGTCTTGCACAGATGAGCACCAGAAACTGAAATATCTCCTTGACTGCATGGGCAGCTACTTCTTGGGTTGCTGCTAGGACTATGCAAATGTCCAGAATCATGTTTAAATGACTGTGGAACATATTTGCCGCCTGATCAGTGCTTTTGCTTTTGTCCTGAATTAAGCAATGTTTTTTTGCTGGTTGAAGAGACCAATGTACACACCTGAAAACTCTAATTGGCAGAAATAAAATTTGTCCACAACTTTGAAAGAAATAGAGGCTATAGCTATGGGGTATGTTTATGGTACATATAATGCTAAAGTAATTATACATCCATTAGCTTTTACTGCCTGTAATGATATACTATGCACTATGAATTTAGAAAGCTGCACAGCTTGGATCCATCTGTGCTCCTTAGAAGACCATGAGTGGTTTGGTCTTACCTTACAATGCTACTGGGCAATGAAATTATGCAACTAAGGCAATGGTAAGAGGGCTCCCAATCTTGGTACTCCTGTCTTCATAGACACTTTTGAGCCTACAGGATACCACGTGAATATCCACGATTTTTCCAGAAGATCTTTGGAGATCGACCTTTGTAGACCTTCCCTGTTTTCAGAGTTTACTTATATGATACATCCTTGTCCAATTGTAGGTTTAACTGTAAGGAGGAAAACCTGTAAGGAGGATTCTCTGCTCAACTCATAACAAAGACATGATAACACCAGAAATTCTGGAGACAATAATCTCCAACTGAAGATTATAAAAGATATGTCAGGTGCAAGAATCATTATTCACAGGAAGTATACTAAAATATCTGAGATATTGTATGTTATCTTCTCAAACAAATCTGTCAGGCAAGATATTATTACTGCTCAACTTAATTTTTTGACTGTGATGTATAAAAACCTCAAGGCATCTCTGTTTATGATGCAAACCTAACATATTCTGAAAATAGTCAGCCATCATAGAACATGGCCCAGTGTAGCTAGTTCAAATCCAAAAATTTTATGTATTCTTTTGCTATTGCTCTGTTAGTGGGTTTTAACATAGATCCAGATTTTTAATGTGATTTTGAAGCCATATTTTGACTTGAAACAAGAAAGAATCCCACAGAAGATATTACCTATTCTGTCCATCAGGCTAGCTCAGGTCTGCTCTTTCCTCCACACCTTAATTTGCTACATAGAAAGCAGCCTAGAAAGTTTATGTCCAAAACATCACCTCAGAACTGCTGTGCAGCTCCTTGCATCCCTGATTACTGCTTTCTACAGCAGGTATGTCTACTTACTGTGGCCCTTTTTTTGGAGATGGAATTTCAGAAAAGGCAAAGTGGAGTTTGCTGTTCTTGAGACAAGACAAAGACATGTCAATCACCATCAGGTTTTCTAAGCTCCAGTGTCTCAAGTGTAGAAGACAATATCTTTGGTATTTTTTCTGCCAGATAAAGACTTTACTAACCACTGTATGTCAGAATTATTCTTTCTCCAGGGGCTTGAAATAAGCTTGGAATGGCAGACATTTCTATAGTTTGGTGGGACAAACATTGGTATGTTGCAGGGACACAGCATAAAGGATAATGTAACTGGAATCAGGAACATCACTCCCAGAGAGGATGTGTCTACTGCTGTCAGCAGAGGAAGAGGGAAAAGCTGTTGTCTAAGATGCAGGTGGAGAAAAGGCAGGACTAGGAAACCTTAAATGAAGGCAACTAATGTTTCATAACCTCTGTTTTTGTTGTCACCTGGGCAGTCAGTCTAAATCTTAGGAATTCCCAGGTTACTTCACCAGAGCCTCAATCAAGCTAGCAATAAACTGAGCAATCTCAAGCACATCCTGTGAAGAGGTATGTACCTCTGGGCAATTCCAGTGGTCTCAGGGCTTGTTATGCTGTGGTGGTTGCCAGAGCACTGTGTCCCCTCCCTGAAATAGTTAGAAAATGCGGCAATTGCTAAATTGGCATCCCAGGAGGGCTGCAACTCTTCCAGCAGGACCCTGCTGCTCAGAAGCAGTGAGGAAGCTACTGAAAATGACATCCAGGTGTAGACCTGCACTTTGGCATATAGCATGGATTATATAGCATGGATTACATAGCACAGAAGCAGACCTCTTCACATGAAACCAGTCCTGAATCTCTTCCCAAACTGCTTTGGCCAAGTACCTGGGAGACTCTTCTGTCCTGACCCCCTGAGGTTCACTCTCTTGCATAGCAAATTTTTTGATATCCCTATGTCATTAATTCATTGGGAATGAACTTTGTATTGATTGTGGCAAACAGCCAAAGCTCTCTGAGGTGACAAGCACTTGGTGAGAATGAAGAATAGTGCTGAGAATTGTGTGGATATTAGTGGGGAGAAATACAGAGGAGAAAATGGATGGGGAGCTAGCACTTTTTACTTAGATAAACCATTCCTGTAGCTGTTCAACCTCTAAAAGTAGGTGACTGCTTTCACATGTATCAAAGAGCAGAGCTGTGACTCTGATGGGTCTGATCTTTACAATTGATGGGAGAGGGCAAAGAGGACTGAGCAGGTAGAGGATCCATTGGGACATGGAGGCAGATTGCAGTCAAGGTGATGGGAAAGTAGGCTGTGACGGTAGGCAGAGTCCCTGGTGAAACTGGTTGGTGGTGCCCTGGGCTCACATGTGATGTGTAGAATTTATTATTGCATCCTGGTTTTGGGATACTGCTATTAATGGTTGTGGAGACCCTTTCTGGGCATGCAAGCTGTCCCTGTAAACCAAAGGGTGGGTGGGAGGTGGATGCTGTGTAAGTGGATAATGGGCCTGAGTGGCTATTGCACCAGCACCACTTCATCACTGTGTCTGCCAGTGAAAACCTGGCTCTTCCAAAGGAGGAGTCACACTGGGGACTCCCCTGTGGTGTGAGCACACAGGGAAGGAGGCCTTGTGTTATTGCTAAGGCTGCTTCAGAAGGAGGACCCCTGACCTTTCTGTTGCTTTAGTAGTAGTTTCATCCAAAATCATTGCAATGGTTTAGGAGTTCAGTAGTATGTAGATCTGAAAAGGAGTTGTGTGTTTGAATTAGGGATGGAATCATGCCTAAATGGAAATTTGGTACAAAACTTGCTACCCACTCTTTTGGTATCTTAATGGTAAAATTCTTTGGATGCAATTTTAAACTCGTCAGACTGGAGCCGAAAAGCAGCAAGTTAAGTAGTTTTGGATCTGATAAGAAGATGGCATAGTTCCAGGTTGTTGTGACCCATGTCTGTCCTGTGACAAAGGCACATCTGGAAAGGACCTCCACAGATACAGACTAATGAAAAATGTCATTACCATGCCATCAACATCACAGGATGCTTCTTCCCATCATCAACTGTTGTCATACTTGGACAATGCCACTGGTAAAACAGTGTGAATTTGATAAATTTTAACAGAAAATGTTAAATGAGGTACATGACACCATAGTGAGTTGTGGCACTGACTACTACTACTGTATTTGATTTTTATCTTATATAACTTATGATTAAATGTGCAAGAAAAAAGAAGTTTTACAAACACTTTAAATCCCACAGTGAGTTCATTAGTGAAATGAGAAAGCAGTTGTAATTTTAATAGGAATTTTTATATACCATCATAGGCCTGGAGCTGGAGACTTTAAATCCTTAATTTAAGTACCTTAATGGCTGCTTTAGCCATTAGGCTAGCATATAATCTGAGATAAATACTAAGGTAATTTGTTTGCCTCCCAGCATTTCAGAAGTAAAGAGTGTACAGTGTCTCAGAAAAAGTGAGTGGTATGTTGCAAAAGAAACAGTTTTTACTGCTTTACAACGATTTCTTCAGTTTATTTTCTTACTAGGATTAAATGTTTTATATGACAACCAGAAAGTTAAATTATCACATGTATGAAAGTCTTTTCATATGCAGATAAAACAAGGATAAAGATATGTGAAAGTCATTATTTTCTTATACGTGCTGTATGTATGATGAATGCACTGGGGTTTTGCAGCCTGTATTTTTTTTAAATTAAGAGCAGGTAATCAGAACAGTTCCTTCTGGCCTTATGATGAGTAAGGGTGTTTGTGCTTGTGTGTTTAGTGGATGGAAATTAAGATAGACTAGATAGTGTTTATTGACTTCTTTATTCACTCATATTTAGGACAGCTATAAAATGAACCCTTTTGCAAGCTCAGAATACATGTGCAGTTAACACATTTCCACTGTTCTGTTGCTACACTGGGGCTGGATGAATTTCTTTCCTCACACAGATTTGGTATCACACGATCTTTCTGATTATCTATTTTGCAAAGTTATATTTCTTTACATCTTGACATTTTAATGTTAGTTGGTAAAGCCATACAATAACACAAATTTCACTTGGTTTACTTTCTGTGTATATTTTCCTTTTAGTAATATTTTCTTCCATCATTTTATAAAATCTCGTATCTTTGTGATGGTTAAAATGAACACATTTTCCTTGTAAAATGTCAGTGATGCTCTAGAGATGGTAATGATCAGTTGAATTTAAAACAAAGGTGAATGTTTGTGATTTTTAGTAGTTCTTTGAGAGAACAGGTGTGTGCATTTTAAGCAATTAAATATCTTGCATTTCACTTGGATAACACTAGATGGCCTTTCAAATATTTTTTTTGGGCGTCTGTTCTATACCCTCATATATGGAGTAGTATGGCATATATAAACTTCAGACCCAGAGTATTGCCTACTGACCTGCATTTTGCTCTTTACTTGTCATGTTTGGGTACATAACTCTTCTAAACTAGATTTCAGAATACCACAGAACTGCACCTGCACTTTGGGTTGGCTTCTGTAGTAGCCATTTATTGGTGCAGATGGGTTTCCTCCTTTAAATTTTGAGACAGGAAAAGTAAACAAATACTAGTGATTGATCTGTGGTGGCTAGAGAGGGAAAATTTTAAATGAAATGAATCCACTTAAAACCACATAATTTTGGTAGTGTGAATTATATTGATCAAAAATGTAAATAAATTGAGGTTTTGTCAGCATTTTTCTAAGCATGACTTATTTATTGCCAAAATAACATTTGAGAATTAAAGGCACATGAAAATTAATCTTCTACTTCCAACCACAATTGTTGTTCCTGTTAACTGTTTCAATGATGAAAAACCCCAGATATTCCAATTTAGCTCAATCCAACGTATGCCCCTGCTTCTTTCTAGTTGGACAAACTCAATTTCAGCATTAAAACTGGCATGTGAATAAAAATCACACTGAAACAACCTGATGAATAAGGTGGAAGTACTATCAAACTGGAACAGACAAGATTCATCTAACCTAAAGGAATAAATTTGACTACAGTGTTATCGAGTTTTCAGTGCAACAAGTAACGAGTAACATGTTTTACTTTGTAAATTTGTATCCCTATGTCTACAATTTACCAAATGAGGCTGGCAGTTTATTGAGACTCATTTCTCACTGTGACTGTCTTGTCAGCGTACTTGTGGGACATCTTATGCCCATTTTCCCCTTGTAGATAGACTCTAATCCTTTAATAACTTTTCTTATGCAGAATTTCTGCTCTTTGCAGTATGCTTCTCAATGAGGTTGTGGGCCAACTGCCACTGAAGAAAGTGGAAAGATTCCCACTAGAGCTGAAATTGGATCAAGCCCATGGGAAGCTAATCAGCACAGGAAATACTCACATACTTCTCCCATTACTGTGTATTTGTGTCTAAGTAAACTGAGTACCACCAAACTTGCAAATTAAGCTGCCCCTAAAAGTTTTCCTACTTCTCACATATTGCCAGTACAGATTGACAGCACATAAAAGTAAATCAGTGGTGACATCAGACATGTGCAGTCAGTATATGAAGCTCCACACTTAATTTGGCTCCACGCTGTTTGCCCTTTCATGAGAACTTACAAGACTGATGACCTCATGGGTAGCAATTTGTACCAGACTACCATGTCTGGGTTCTATCTGAAATAAGGAGTTTAAACATTAAAATTGTACAAGAATATCAAGAAGATGACTGAGACAGGGAAGCAACCACAATTATTCATGTGTTACTTCTGATTTTATTATTAATTTTCTTTCCTTCTTTTTATAAAATTAATGAAACATTAAGTGATAGTGGATTAAATTTTAATCTTAGATAGTGTGTAGATAGGAGAGGAAGATGATGCAAAATTTTGTCAGCCTTTTGACTCCTGGAAGTTTCCAGTGGCAGCTACCAAATTCAAAGTGGAGGTCTGGTGAATTTCCAACTGACTGTGATGCTAAAGAGACAAGGTCATGTGAGGAACCAGTTGTATTTTTTTTATTACCTATTCACAGCTCTATAGTTTGCTAAAGACTGGATTGTACTGATTGAGGTAAGGAGAAGGCTGGAGGAAGACCAGATACTCATTTAGCTAAAAAGGTGCCTTGAAATCAAAATTTTTTGTGATGTGTTTTGGGGTTTTTTCACTGAAAAAGGTAGTACAAGCTACATCTGGACTGAAAAAGTAAACAAGACCAGGCATGAATTTGATAATTAGCACAGGATTGACCCTATGATTTATCTGTTAGCGTGCTGTTCTGGCTCAGGATGGGCCACCCTCTCTGTGGCTGAGAAGAGAAAGAAGAATAACATCAGAGCTCAAGCCACACTGTGCTCTTTGCCTTCAGGCCAAACAGTGGGCCCTAGATTATTGTATTTAGTCAGAGATTGCTTGAAGGGCTTAGAAAAGATCCAGGTTCTCTCACTCATTAAATTATCACCTAGCATGAATTCTTATGTGATACTTTCAGAAACTGTAACTTAAGTTGGCTGTTTCTGTCAGCATATTTTCAAGGGTTTGCACTTGACAAATAAGTAAAAGCTATCTGAAAACATGTGGTTATTGTCTCATAGTCTTGAAGAAAGTTAAAGTTGGTATAAGACAGTCTAAATCAAGCTGATCTTGGAAGTACCTTTCATCTCACAACAGAGCAGTGAAGTACTGCAAAGAGTTTGCCAATATATACAGTACAATAAAATTATTATTTTAAAAAATAATATTACAGTGAGTGTTAAAGGGCTTTCTTGAGGTTAGAAATACATATAATGTGGCATAAAGTGGCAGCTATCTCCCAAGAATGAACCCTGGTCAGAGCATAAGAATAATCAAGTTAATTTTTAAGCCCCTGTTTTTTTTTTTTTTCCCAGCCTTAATTAATAGATAGATTGTGGCAGCACTGTCTGCAAATAATGGCATATTGTATTTATTTTGCCTCTGTGGCCTCCGTGAGGAGCTGCTGGAAGCTTCCACCACGTCCAGCAGAGACAATCCTGTATGGCCCTGAAGATGAGCATGCTGCCGGCCAAGAGCGGGTCAGTGGGAGAGGTTGGTAATGCCTCTGCGGTGACATACTGAAGAAAATCAAAACAAAGTTGCACAGTGTTTCTTCTAGTCAGAGAAGAGGAGGTGAGAGCATGTGAGGGAATACAACATGCAGACACCAGGGTCAGTGCAGAAGGAGGGGCAGGAGGTGCTCCAGGCTCCAGAGCCGAGATTCCTCTGCAGGCTGTGCTGAGACCCTGGGGAGGCAGCTGTGCCCTGCAGCCCGTGGGGATCCATGGGGAATGCAGAGATCCACCCACAGCCTGTGGGGATCCATGGGGAATGCAGAGATCCACCCACAGCCTGTGGGGATCCATGGGGAATGCAGAGATCCACCCACAGCCCCTGGGGATCCACAGGGAATGCAGAGATCCACCCACAGCCCGTGGGAGAGGTGCCCATGCCAGAGCAGGATGCCTGGGGAGGCTGTGATCCAGTGGGAGACCCCTGGAGAGGGCCCTTGATTCCAGGCTGGAGCAGCCTGTTCTTGGAGGACTGCACCCCGTGGAAGAGTGACCCCCATGACAGTGGTTTTGGGAGGACTGTGTGCCCGTGGGACGGAGCTCATGTTGCAGCAGGTGTGGTCTGGCTGCTGCTTGTGAGTGGACCATGCAGGAGATGTTCACAGGGAACTGTCTCACATGGGAGGGACCCCACAGTCTCACAGGGAAGGATTCCTCTCCCTGAGCAGTGGAAGAAAAGCTCAGTAATGGACTGACCAAAACCCCCATGCCCTGTCTCCCTGTGCTATTGGTGGTAAGGAAGGAGGAGCTGGGAGGAAAAAGGTGTTTTAAGGGCTTATTTTACTTCTCATTTTCCTCCTCTAATTCTATTAGTAATAAATTAACTTTGTGACTTTACATTGAGCCTGTTTTGCCCTTGAAATGTTTTCTCCTGGTTCTTATCTCAACTCTTGAATCCTTCATTAATTTGCTTTCCCTTTCCACTGCCCACTTGTGGCAGGGAGGGTCAGCGAGTGACTCTCGTGGGTGCCTGATGTGCGGCCAGTGTCGAACCATGACACTTATAAACTTTGTTACATCATATTTCAGTTCCAGGAGAAAAAGGCTAAGGACCTCTGTATTACACTACCACTTTCAGGTCAACCTCTTTGTTTAAACATGGGTCCTTTTCTTGAAGAGCTTTGGTTTTGAAGCATGCCGCTCTATGGACCATGACATGTTGTAAACAAAGATTGAGTAAAATATCCAACATTATAAATGATGCTCAAAATTGCACCCAGATAAATAAAGATCAGGTTTCAATTTCTGTGCTTAAGAGAACAGGGCTTGTGTAGAGATTGTATTGGGACTAAATGACTTCTCAGCTACCGTGCCTGACTCTTTTTCTGAATCATTGTCACTGCTAGTATACCTATTATGATTTATTTTTTTTAAACCACATTATTTAAACTGTCATTTGGAACAGCAGTTTGTATTTTCATAGTGTCCGATGTAAAGGGTTTGTGGTCTATGACTAAGAAAATAACTAAGCAGCTATCAAAATAATAATGCATCATCTACATCATAAGTCTCATCAAAGTTGTTGCCTTAGTCAAATACAGAACCAGTGGTGATTTCTTATAATCATTATTCAGTATTTGTGTCATATTTCTGATTGTCATAGATACGAGCAGTAATATTTTATAAATTCAGTATTTCTCAGCCAGGATAACCAGAAGAGTGTGCAATTCTGGTCAAAGTCTCTGTCTTTTGCATCAAGGCTTTTCTTGCTTCACAACTAGCTTTAATCACAAGCATTACCTCATCTTTGAACCATCCTTCTCAGTCCAAAGCTGTCAGAAGTATAGATGGAACACATTAAAGATGGAGTTTTATTTAAACAATGAAAAGTAGGTCTTAAGCAAAACACTCTTCCTATGCCTACCCACTCTTCCCATACCTTATGGGCACATCTTTAGCTCTCAAAGACACCTTTTTCTTTTTGGGAAACAACACTCTTGTCCTTTTCATTCCTCCTTCCCCACTCCTCTTTCAAAGGAGCATCATTTTTCCATGGAGTGAATGAATTTACTGAAGATCATACCTTCTCATTTCCCTTAGGCTCCTTGATTGAACTGGGAAGTCCAGCTTAGGGTCCCAAGTCCTGGCCCTGACTCAGAATTTTATTTTCTTTGCCTTCCAAAAAGGTCATTTTATCCTTGTGCTAGACCTTGAAGTCACCAGCACAGTGACTTCAATAAACATCAGTGGAGAGAGAATTGATTTTCCTGCGGGCTCTGAAAATTCTGCAGCACGAACCATGCTCCTACACCCAGAAATCAGAATAAAATATATAAAGCATGAAAACGAAGGAGTGGGATAAAACAGACATTCTTGTGAGTGTTGCCAGTCAGCACATCATCAGTAGAACAATAAAGCTTGACTACCACAGGACATCTGTAAGGAGAATATACCACAGAAATTGTTCTGATGAAGAAACTGCATTTCAAGGTAGTTGTAGACTGTCTGCAAAAACAGAACAGGCTCCTTCCAGTGGCCAATGACCGCTAATAATCTCTACATGGATTAGCAAGCTAAAGTCAGGTTTCTTATTGATTTCTATTGCTCTAAACACAGAACATATGATATGTACATTTGTATATACAAATACAAATGATTCGAGGCTGCTGCACTCTGTAGACTTGAGATAGAGTTGCACTTTGTGAACTTCCATGTCTTTTTAATATTAGTTTAATATTGTGAAAAATTTTTCAAATCAAAATTTTAAACCTTGAATTCAAACATCTTATTTTAAAGTTATTTTTTAAGAAGTCCATTGAGATATTTACCATGTAATTCCATGCTTTACAGTGACTAAAATTTTCATGCACTTTAAACTTTGCCTGGCTGCTTCTAAACACATCTCTTTCAGTGCAGGTTTTGCTGTGTTGTCTCCCCTTTGAGACAAAGCAAGGGTCCCACTCCCTCCTCAGGTATTGTCACTGTGCTATTCTGCATGCAGATATCAACTTGTTCTGCCCATAGTTCACACCCCCAGCAGAGAAACTGGTTCTGTGCAGTGACCCAGCTGATGTTAAGCCTGAGAATAAACTGGGCCTGTAGGAGAGCAGCTACAGAGCTCTAGGCAGGGACAGTGGGAGCCTGTATCTGCTCCATGTATGCACACAGTGACATCTTGTTTGCCTGAAAAATGTGTGTAGCTTTGCTTGTGCTGCCTGCCCATCTGTTATCCCTCTAGGCCTGGGTGCCTAGTGCACTTGCAAGTCCTTTTCTTTTAGAAGACCACAACAGTGCCTGATTAAAGTAATTCCAAGCTAAAATGTTAAAAGAAATATTAATTATTCATCCAAGATGTCCTGTAATAAGGAGCAAAAGGATAAAAATCCATGATGGGTTTACCTTTATAAAAGTCTTTTTTTTTCTTTTTCTCTTTTTTCTTTTTTTTTTCTTTTTTTTAACTGCCCTGAAAAATGCTGCTAATTTGAATCAGTGCCAGTAACTGCGTTCTTGGCTAGGGAAATCCTTGGGCAGTTCATAAAAGTTTGCAGTCCATGGGAAGGACTCATGAAGGAGTTCTCCCTTGGTTGGGACCCCTCATCTGGAAGAGGGGAAGGACTCCTCATCCTGAGAAGGAAGCAGTGGCGGAAACATGTGATGAACTGCCTGTAACCTCAATTTACCATCTCCCTCCACCACTGAGGGAGGAGGTAGAGAATTGGGAATTAAGTTAAGGAGAGGAAGGAGGGAGAACTGGGGGTCAGGTGGTCTTAAGATTTGTTTTACTTCTCAGTATCCTACTCTTTTTTGAATGGTAATAAATTTAATTAATTTCTTTAAGCTGAGTCTGATTTACTGTGACTGGGATTCAAGTACTTTTACTGTTGAGTGACCACTCCCTGTCCTTACCTCAATTAATGAGCCTTTGTTGTATTTTCTCTTCTCTGCACCTGTTGGGGAGGGGAGTGATAGAGTGGCTTTGGTGGGTACCTTGCCTACAGCCAGGGCCAACTCATCAAAGGAAGACAGCCTTCCTTTTATAATTTACGTGTCTTTGTCAAAGACTCATTTCCAGTTACTGCTGAAGCTGTATGTAAACTGCTTTCTTCTCAAGAACCTCACTATAGGCTTTAGGTTTTGTTGCTATTATTTGTTCATGATACTTTTGTTACTGGCCTCAGACATGAAAATTGTCCTCTTTGCTGACCTGTGAAGCAGCAGCATCCACTTGTCCTGCACTGTCAACAACCTCCTTCCTTTGAACTTTTGCAGTTCAAAAGTGAGCTGTGGTGGAAATTATTAAATTCCAGAGCTGAAGAACAGCTGCAGAGCACAGAGGCTGACCCTGTAATGCTTGAATAAATATTGCCTAGATCTTGGTATTGAATACTCCTGTTTACTCCACCACCCATATCAGAGCTTATCCCTGGCCTGGTTTTGTCTTCTGCAGTGGGAGGGACAGGAGCCAAAAGGTCAGTTCTCTCTTTCCTTTTGTCTTTCTTTCAGTAGAGATTTTTATAACAAAGATGTCTTGGCTTGTGTGACTGTTTACCTGCTCTCCTCAGCAGCCTTCAATGGTTAAGTGCTTTTACACAGAAGAATACCAGTAGCATCAGAATTCTTTTGGATACACTTGAAGCAAGATGATAATTTTCATAATGCTGCCTCCAACTGGACCATGCAGAGTAGCACTATCCTAAAACAGTGGTCTGAAGCAGTGGAAGCACCTGTTTTCTCTCATCATATTGCAGCTTTCATATGTTGCCAGCATATCTTTATGAACAATGGTTATGCTTACATTGGCAGCCAGAGACCTTGGCACCAGGAAGGAGAGCAGAAAACTGGTGAATGAAGCTGCATTTTATCAGCCATAGCCAGAAGATTCAGAGACATTTTCTTTTTGCAGGGAGGCTGCTTGTTCTCTCTCGTTGGACTGCTAAAAGCAGTAAGACTGTGTGAAGAATCAAACTTTAACTTCAGTGTATTTTTGAAATAACTAAAAGAGCAGTCACAAAGGGAAGAAAATCAACAGATGGAACCTAAGTCATAACATAAAAATTATCACTAAATCTGCTGCTAGTCACTACATCCATTTAAGTGTTCAAGATGTTGATTCAGGTATTAAACACAAAACATCCCCTTAGCATAAGTAAAGTGCAATTAATAGTTTGAAAATCTAACATTTCTATATCATTTCACGTAAATGCACACACACATATCTTTGGTCTTACCAGTGTTTCTTGCAGATATGTCACTCTTATTTGATTAATTTATATTAAAATGTAGCGATTTCTTATTGAGTCTACTTCTGAGTTCTCCATTACTTGTGTCTATATACTTATTTTTCTTTTAGCTTTAGAGAACAGCAATTTCTGTGACGTTCAGATATTAACCTGAACAGTTGCCTCTGTGTCTCAAAGATATTATATTATCTTTTAGGAAAAATTAATTAGAAACAACAAAACAAAGTTTTTCATTGTCAACACCTCCCTGGTATGTCAGAGCACTGTGGTCCTGGCTGTAGCACCATGCTAAAATGATTTAGAATCTCAATTCATGTTAGCACAAGTGTCCCTTTATCACTAAGGGCAAGATGCTGGTAAAAAATGTCATGGAAAAGTGTGTGTCCACAATGTGAAAATCTCTGTAACTCCAAAAAAGGTTTCCTGCATCCAGACTATCTTTTGAGAATGGTCCCTGGCTGGGGCCATCCTGGCCCTCACTCTCAAACTATGTCCAAGAACTGTTTGGCTCTGCACATGTCAACATGGCAAAGAAAATCAGTGGCTAAGATAGCTCTCAATACTTTTAATTTCCCAGTACAAATGCAACCAGAAGCTACCATTTCCTTCCAGATGGTCATGCAATGACTGCAAACAGGGTGTCAGCAGTTTTATCATGTTAAAACAGGGTAAAAATTCTGTCAGGTAGCTTTTGTCTCCTTATGTAACAGAAAACGTGGCATTGCACATGCACACAGTGAGTCCTATGGGCTGAAATGAATCCATCAATGGGGCTCTTTTACCACCATGTTTCTGTGCTCTGGAGAACACCATGCTCTATTTGTCATTCTTCTTGACAGACATTGCCAATACATTCTGTAATTTTTAATGCCTTCTTAAAAACTGTACCTCTTTTCTGCTGTGTGAATGACCTGTGTTTCATAAAGGTCTGATTCCTCATTTCCTGTAGGGGGATACAGTATGGGTAAATGAAAGTGGGATAGAAGGTAATCTTATTCCCCAATGAGTTGCAGCTGGACCAATTACTAAAGATTAGAAGCAGGCCTGATCTTAACAGGCCACACTGGTAGCTAATAAGAACAAGTGGTATAAAAGAGTGGATTGGTGGGATCTGGAAGAAGAGGAGTTAGATGACTGCTGCAAGGACCAGGAACAGACAGTGTATAGAGGAGCTGCATTGCCAGAGACTTTGGGGAGGTATGAAGACCTGGTGATATGAAATCCTTGCACTATAATGATGCTAGAACTCATTCTAAGATGACAATTTCCTGCATGCTGGTACTTTATTTCAAGAATATTTAATTTTTTATAATGTTCTTTCCAAAATACCTGTGCTTTACTGGATTCTTGTGCTTCTGAAATGCTTAGCTGAGATTGTGTTTGTTTTATTTTTGTAGTTGATGCTGGTAATTTTTGATCTTTCAGCCTTTTGTAGATTTAAGAAGTGTGTTATTGTATATTTAATTAAAGTGTCACTTTACCATCAATACATTTGGAAAGGTTCAGGGAGAAATGTTCCTATGCTACCTAGACTAAAATTCCTTCTATCTTGATTTTCTTGAAAAGTGTTCTTTAGTATAAACTGCAAAATTTTTATGTAGGTTTTCTTGGAGAGTGCTGATCACTGTAGTTCTCCTTGCTGGCTCTCCAAAAGTGTGACAGAACTCACCAGCTCTGCCACTAACAGCATGCTAACATGATTAGAGACTCTATATAATTTTAACATGGTTATAGCCAGGACTGCTGTGCTCTGCCATACCAAGGTTCTATTAATAACATTAGGAGACAGAAAATTCATGGCATCTCTTGAGGTTTTACTCCATTCCTTAATCACCTTCATTGAGAAAAGATGTATTTTGTTTCTAATTAAAATTAATCTGCTTTGACTTTCAGTCACTACAATTTTTTATTTTGCTCAAGTATTTAAATGTCTGAAATTCTTCCTGCACTTCAATGCTATAATTATATCTTCTTCCCGTGTTTTTCTTTTTTGTTTGTTTGCTTTTTTTTCTAATTATGCACAGTAACAATTAATGTTAACAATGCTCAATAATAAGAACTAATTTTGTAATTCCATTTTTATGAGGTATATTCTTAAAATAATTTTGAAGCCATTTGAGAAACATTTCTAAAATATTTTATACATGAGAACTGGAAAGATGTAGAGATGTAGCTGAGCAAAAATGACTTTTTATCTATTTTCTCGTTTATAGATAGATTGAATCTTTTTTAGAGGAAACACTTTGGAGATGAGTACAGTACTCATCATCAATAGTCAAGGTCAGATAATCAGAAGAAAAATCCCTTCTATTTTACATACCTGATTTAAAGCCATACTTCTGTGTCTAGGACTTGATGGCCTTTAGACTTGAGCATTGAAGATGTTTGCAGGTAAAATTGCTTATTTATGTCAAGAATATAAATTATAGTATCTGCAGAATTGGAAATGGTCTGTATGAGTGGAAAAAATGTAGCATGTATATGTGTTTACATTTAAGAAAAAAAAAGAATACTGACTTCTTATCTAAGGACTTGTCAATAGAACCTCAATAACACAGAATATTTTAGAACAGTTACAGATGTGAAGAGCTTGAGATGAGAAAGTAAATAAAAGATGAGGTAAGACACAACATGGTTTTAACAAATACAGAAGGAGTGAGGCTAATGTGATACTTTCCTAAGAGCAGATAATCTTTTATCTGATTTTCCAGACAAGTGAACTGCAGCAGATCTCATCTATCTAGAATACAATGCAGCCTTTGACTGTAGTGCCTCATAAGAGGTTATTAGTACAACAGCAGTTCAATGTATGCACATCTCTGGGTAAAAAAAAAGACTATGTTGGATGAAGCTGAAGGGGAAACTGTTGGGTTGGAAGGAAATCATCCTACTGAAATTTCTCAAAGATTCATCTTCAGACAGTTTTCTTTAATCTTGTCATAAATAAAGTGGACAGAAGTAGACACGTGCTAGAAAAACTACTAAGGTCACAGAATAAGCTTAAAAAAAAAGTAGGAAGAGAATATAATTTGGTAGGAAAACTGAATGACCTCAAGAACTGAGCACAATAGTTTTATTAGGAAAGAGTATTAATAGACAGAGAATGCAATCATGAGTTAGGGTCTGAAATTTGTTAAGGTAATTGTTCTTTTTCTTTACAAGAGAGAATAAAAAAATATGGGTATAAGTGGACATGAAAAGAGCAAATGCTACCTGGGCAGAATTTGAACAAAGCATTTCTAGTGGTAGTAGACAGGTACTTGTCTCATAAAACCTCAGAGTCTTGGTGCTCAGGACTGTGAAAGACACCTTTACAAAATTAGGAACAGGTGGAAAGAAGGATTGTCAAATGCCAGGAAGCTTTTCCTTGAGGAGAGGCTGGAAAGGAGGCTTGCCTGCTTAGTCCTCCAAAATGGAGACTGAAAAAGGTGTGATTAATCACCAGTGGGCAGAAGAGAGAAGATGTATTTGAGTTAAATTAGAGTTGGCACAAGGACATAAATTAATTTAAATGTGAAATTAAGAGAAACCTGGGGTTTTCATAAACTGTGAACGCTGTGAGAATTTGGAACAATCTTCTAGAAGAAAGGAGGCAAAATCTCGATTTGTTTCCGTGGAACTGTAACTGTATAAAAAAGATTGTTGTAGGTTGTTTTCATTAACGGATGACTAGAGTTGATGATCCATGGTGTATCTTGAGTGTGGTGTCATATTCATCACCTTCCATTTTGGTGGTTATATTTTGACCTCATTTGCAGAACACAACATTCATCAGGTGTTGCAGCCTCTTCTCTGGGGAAGTACTGCAACTCTGATAATGACTAATAAAACGGAACTCAAAGTTGGTAACCCAGGCTCACACAGGAGGCATTCTGCAGAGCTAGGTTTTAAATGTAAACTTTCCAAGTCCTAGATGCGTGTCTTAAGAATGCAAATATTCTTTTGCTTACATCTTTCTACTTATGTTTCAGGCTTAATTTATCTGTCATAGATCGTCTTTTCTGGCAATAATCTAAGTGGAAGATCAAGAAAGTCTGTGTTTTGTCTGAGCTTGAGCTGTAATAAAATCCACACTACAAATATTACACAAAATTAATACCTGGTTAAAACAAGCAAAGAATTAATTCACCACTTATCCGTGGGTAGACAGGTGCTCAGCCCTCTTGAGGAAAGCAGGGCTCCATCACATGTGAGGGTGACTTGGGAAGACAAACAAGACATCACTCTGAACATCTTCCCTTCCTCCATCCTTGCCCAGTTTTATATGCTGAGCATGAGGCCATATGGAATGGAATGTCCCTTGGGTCAGCTGTCCCAGCTGTGTCCCCTCCTAATACCTTGTGCATCCCCAGTATCCTCGCTGGCCAGGCAGTAGGAGAAGCAGAAAAGGCCTTGATGCTGTGCAAGTGCTGCTCAGCAATAACAAAATCATCTTTGAATTATCGACACTGCTTGTCAGCACTAATCCAAAACACAGCCTCATACCAGCCACCAGGATGAAAATTAACTCTACCCCAACAGAAATTAGCACAGCTCATGAATATCTGTTACTCTTTTAAAACATATTAACTTCAAAATACCTTTAAGAAGGGTGAGTTCATTATTTTCAAACTCCTTATCTCCTTGGGACTTGGAAAAATCAGAGAAATACCTTGCCTTATATAGTTATTAGTTGTAGTATTCTACAGGATTTCTATGACATATACACAAAATGTCTTTTTCTTTGGTTGAAAAGTAGAGGATATTTCTAGTAGGGGCAGCATTGCTTCAGCAAGCAGATTTGAGGGAAAACTGCTTTTTTTTTTTTTGTGGAAATCTCTTCTGGAGAAATGTTTTTCAATTTTACATTGTGCAAGTTTGTTCTGGTGTAAAGCAGGGAAATGAAAACAAAGTATTTCTGAAAGTCTCTTACAGTAGAGTACTGAGTACCTAGTATGCTTGCAGAGAGATATCTGCATATAGATAAGGTGATAAATGATGACAGAACAAATGTACTAATAAAGAGCATTAGAAGCATCAATTCTATCCTTTTAAATATTTTACAACTTTTGTGTGCAAGTAGGCAGTCCAAAATATTAGTTTGCAAGAATTTTCATTAATTTAGGAGATCTTACCGTAAACTGAGATGTTTTAAAATAAATGTTAGATTTTTATAGCCAAGTGATGAAAGAAGCTGGCTCTCAAAAAGTACTGCTGTAAAATTAAATTATTTTTCTTATAGGGCAGAAGGCAACAATATTCAAGCTCCAATTTGCTGGACAGATGAAAGCAAAAAAAATGTTTCAGATTACTGATTTGAATCTAGAAAGAAATTAAATTTCTACTCTTTATATTAAGTTTGATTAGGAAATTTTAGACTGTTCTGAAATGCTATTAAAGTATTTTAGTTTATTTTTGAGGTAATTTTGAATGACTGCTTAGTTAAAGAGATAGCTTTGCAGAGCTGCCATTTTCTTGTTTGGGCACATACCACGTGGCACATAAATATCAATAATTTGCTTTGGCTAAAAAAAATTACCACAAAACCAAGCTGTAATTCAATATTTTTTTTTTTTTAATTTTTTGTGTTTGACTTTTCTAGACTGCAAAGATGCAGAATTATCCTGAAAAAAACCCTCTAAGCTGCATCTCATTACAAATTCCATATGGTTATAGATCTGTAAGATAGGGTAAGCTTCTAATGCCATTTAGACTTTTTAGACTTCTGCACAAGGTTGACAGGCCTATTGCCCATTTTTAGTGTGGCAGTAGAAGGTCAGGAAGAGGTTAAAATTGTTTGTGAACATAACTGATGCCAAACATTTGCATGTGAGAAAACCACATTTCTAAACTTTAGTTTTGAATCTCACATTTATAAATTATTAATTATTACATTTACAAAAGAATATATTCTTGGGGCTGCACAGGTATATTAATTTCAAATAAACACAGATTTAATTTTTGCTTGACAACCCTATTAACTTTTACTGTGCATTGCCACATATAGAAAACTGAATGTCTTTGAGTTCTGAAGGAAAATAACAAAATAATTGACAAAATATGCATTTTCCACAACTATTTGTACTCTAAGAGATAGTGAACAAATTTCACTGATAGCTTTAAAACAGCAAAAAAAATTGACCTGCTTTATGATTTACAATAGTTCATACCCAATTGTGAGCATTTAACGCTCACATTCTGAGCTCTATAAAATGCTGGCTTCTTTCAAAACACATTGATGTTGAAGAGAAGCACAAGTGCCTATTAATGCACCATCTACTAAAATTTTACTAATTTATGCTTGCAAATGACTATTGTACTTTTTAATCTTATACATATTGCCCACAGAGAGAAGATTAATATCTCATAAAACTGTACTGCTAGTTGGAGTTCAATTTTCTTGCAAATCTGGCAGAATTTGTTTTCTCGGAAACATCTAGAAGAATCCTCAAACACTTAAATTGCAGTGAAATTTCTGTTTGACAGCCTCTATGTCTCTTTGTAAGGCTCAAAGGATGAAACTTGAAGTCATCATATAATGGAATAAGAGCCTAACAACTATCCTAGATTATTAAATCTCTGAGTCCCATAAAATCCATTTACTCCTGGTGAAGGACAAGGCAGAAGTTGGACTGCTGTATGCAGGTGAGTTGGACATTTACTGCTTTCAGACCTAGATTCCTGGGACTGCATCCATTAGGTCCCATTGTAAGCTTTCCCTTAAGCAACTGAGACAAGAAATTGTAAGACTTGTGCCCTCATTGCTAGCAAAAGTATATCACAAAGAAACCCCAACAGACCCAAACCTTTTCCCATAAGGTTGTGGTCCAAATCCTCATGTTGTATGTCACTTTTTATCACTAAAAAACAGTAAAAAAAAAAAATAAAAAAAAAATTGTCTATGCTGAAAGGGAAAACAAGGCTAGGGCTTGTTTTCTGGCCAAGTGTCTGATGGGCCCAGCTTAGCTTGTTTCTATAAAACTAAGTACTACTCCCATTCTTCCTTCCCAAACCAGTAGAATCCCTAAATCAGCAGCAGTGGGAATGGTCACTAGCCTATTCCCTGAATTCCCATCAATTCCCTGAACTTTCCCCTAAACTGTGTGTGCCCACAGTCTGGGGCATGCCGGTGCTGTTTGGCCTGAACCAAAATCAGCCCTGGACACAGCTCTAGTGATTTAGCAGCAGGGACAGCTGTGAGCCATGGTCATACCTGAGCCCTGACTATGCCTATTTTGCTTTTAAGGACAACTGAGGCAGGGGCAGAGAAGGGTAGCTTGTTCTGGAAGCATCTGGGGTTTCCTCTTTGAGCTGTGTGTGGGGCTTATCTTCTCCAGATCTGCTGTGTGAGCAGCTCAGACCCTCATCCTTTGTCCTCACCTCTGCTTCCATGCCCACAGCCCTTGCTGGGGCAGCTGCCTGTGCCTGGACTTGGACCTCCCTGATCCAAGGCTTGACCAAGACTTGACTTGTTGACTGGACTGGGACTTTCCTCATCACCATAAACCTATCTGGAGTTAACTGGGTTCCTGGTTGGCTGGGGTGACCATTGCCACCCTGCTCTGCTCACCTTATTGGGAGTCAACATCTGCAAAGTAGCCAAATGCACTCTGCAGACCATCCCAAGTTTTGTACTACAGGTGTAACACTGCAGTGTGCCAGAGGTGCATTCCAAGTCACAGCTTGGGTGATTTTTGTGCAAGTGTGCACAAATGGTCCAAAAAAATTTAGCATTTTCTAAGGCCTTAATCCTATAATTCCATCTGCTAAGTGAATCTTTGTATTGTTACAAGGTAGTGCTTAGGTTCACATGACCTAAACCCTTTTATTGAAACACTGATCTCATATATATCCATGTGCCAGCCTCCCACTGCTTATACACTTGAAATTTCAACAATCATTTAGAGCATGTGCATACTCTGCAATATAACCTCCTCTAACTTTTACTCTGTCCCCTTTTTATGGATTTCAGGTAAAATAAGGCTTTGATCTCTGTCCCTACCAACTAAGAATATAGGTTCTCTTTCCTCACAAAATGAAGAAATGGCCATCCTGCCATTGGAATGGTATTCTCAGGAAATTCCCTATTTATCTTCTCCAGATTTGAAACGTGGCTCAAACAATTCCATCATTTGCGTAAAAAAGTAACAATGGCTGTGATGCACCATCTTTGTCATTATTGGGTAAGATGAGAATCTTTCAGATCAGCAGTGGTCAAATTACAGTGACTCTTGAATATGAAGTCCATAATTATAAAATGGTCTTGAATAAGTACAGTCAGTCATTTCAGTGAACAGGTCACAGGTGTCATGCTGCAGTGTTATAACTTCGAATATATTTGTAACAGGCATGGAAGCATAGAAAGGACTATCAGGATGATGCTTTGTGGTTGGTTCAGCCCAGCCTGTTCTCCTAAGAACATTTAGGCAGCATCTAAATACTTACCATAATAATACCTCTTTTAAATTAATGTTTTAAGTTTAGGGATAAACCATGAGATCCTGCTTGAATATAATTAATATTTGTATATGTATACTTGCACAGGAAATATTATATTTGCCATATGCCTTACTATGCCTAAATTTAACTCTGTAGCACTAAGTCTCACAAAATAAAAAACAAAACCAAATCGACCCAAACACACATTATTTGTAGTCTTAAGGCATCTTATTTCTAAGCTTATTACTTGAAAATCAGGACAGGTACACATTTCATACAACTCTATTTTCAGGAAAAATATAAAGGGAGAGGACAGAAAGAAAGCTTTAGTGTGACTCCATCCAGTAACTGTTTCAACAATCAATGGCAAAAGTCAAAGGTTGTTTTATTTGCCTTTAAAGTCAATTGAGGAACAAAACTTCTATGAAAGTATCTTGAGTTGAGAAGTCAAATATTTATTAACACTGAAGGAAAGACTGAGCTGATTACAGGACTTACAATAGGATTTAAGAGCTCCTCTTTCAAATAAAATTTGATCAATATAACCCATCTGAGTGGTCCTCAGTTTATTAGATTCTTCAATTTAGGAGGTCTTTGTAGAGTTTAATTTGTCTTATTGGTTTCTGTTGCAATACCAAGGGCAGAATCTTCTAGAAGTATATTTAAAGATTGATTCCTGTTCTTTTTTCACTTCAAATATCAATCCTTAGTTAAATAAATAGATGGTTTTAAGGGTTTTTATAACAGACTTCCATGGTTCAGTTATGGGCTTCTAAAAAAGATTGTTAGTCTTCGACACTCTCTATTTCTGATAATGAAATTAATGCATACTTGCTGATATAACACTGAGAGGGAGGACTAAGGTAGCAGATTTTAAACTGTGTTTATAGTTTTTTTTATGTCTTTTTCCCATAGATGACATTAAGCATAATTCCATTAACACTGTAACTACTCTTTCTAATAAAGTATTACAATTATGCAAATATATGTGCTCTAATTATGTGATTAGACCAACAGTAATTATGTATATGCATTGCCAATTATAAGTTAAAATTACATTAAAAAAATGTTGCTCAATGCAAAGAACAAAAAACAAAAGTAGAGATGTGGAAATGTAAAATATGGAAATGAATGTCAAAGGTTATAGCAAGACAGTCACTCATATAAATGAACATTGCTCTACCTTAACCTTATCCACTTCTTTCTTCTCTTTTCCAACCATTCTTGTACCTAGGACTAATTCTGTTGTAATCTTTTTTACACCTGTTCAAAAATATTGACATTGAAGTGATGCAAGGTGAGGCAATATAGCCATGTGTCTCCCAAGAATTCTGTTAAAATTTCTGCCTTAAAGAAAACCAAACCCCCTTTTTGCCTGTTTTGCAATGTGATTTAAAAATGCAGTGTTGGTAATAAATATACTAGAAGTGCTCTCAAGGCTAAAGCTGCCTTAGTTCCTGAGGGTTGTGAGAGTCAGATCTTGCTGGCTAGATCTGAGCATAGCAAATTACAGTGATTGACTTATTGCCATCAACACTGAACATGGATTAAACACAATTTTTCACCTGTTCACAAAGTAGATTTGCTTCTTATTGACAAATTTCTGTGATACCAAACATTTTCCAAGCAGAATACATAGGAGTTTGACTATTTCCCAAGAAATGCCTGTTTTAAGTACCATGAACTTACAAACTCTGATTGTAAAGGACTATATATGCCTTGCCAGCTTGTCTCCTGAAAGCATGAGAGGACTCTTGATTTATATAGATACTCACTTTATTTAACTAAACGAGATAGTGTTATTTATTTTTGATCTATAACCACACAAAAATCTTTGAAGCAATATATCTTGCTTTTCAAGGAGTCATGACATGTAGACAGAGGTAGCTTAAGCGGTTCATTCAGATTTAGAAGCTGTAATTTATCAAGTGCAATGTACATAGAGAAATTTGCTTGGTGCAGCTAATGCAGTGAACTGAATGTTATCCTCTCCCATTCAGGATCCTTTTAACTAAGGGCATATACAGCTGCACATTTACAATATTTAGGAGCATCAGCAATTTTTGCATCTATAATTTGTCACCTTTAGGTGAAAAGAGAAACTAGGACATCCCCAGAGTGTTTTCCTGTTTAAGACACTGCAATAGGCACAGCAGAGGGAAGAAGTTATTTTCTTCATAAACATGATCCTAATTTGCAGAGCTGTTATTGCCAGGTTGTGGATGAAGAAATACTAGCCACATATAAAAGTCTTTTTCACAGTTTATTAAGCCTGATAGTAAAGCATTATTTTTATTTTCTGTGAGCAATCAATTGGACCAAACGCAATTCATTCTGTTTTGTTCTGCATAACCTTTGTGCAGCAAATCTGATTGTGGGAGATTATTTCAATGTGGAAATTGTGTATATATAACCTAATTTGTTTTATATCTTTGATCATGCTGGGTGTGATAACAATTCAGAAGCCCACAGACGAGAGTAAGTATAATTTTGACTGACAATGAGTCTTTGGCAACTGAGATATTCTACAGATTTAAGATAAGTGTATGCCCTGGTGATTGTCTGTGGTGCAGAAAGAAACAATAACATGGTGTGGAAAGAAGCTTGGTGTTGGCTGAGGTTTACATAACCAGATTTTTCAGAGAATTAAATCCTGTTTAAAGCTATTAGACTGAATGTGATGATGTGAGGAAGGCCATTTTGATCACACAAGGAAACACTGAGCTCGGAGGTATGTGAAAGACAGAAAGTAAATGAACATGGTCCAGATAGACACTGAAATGTAAGTCTGAAAAAGACTAAAATAGGTCTTTTTAGAGAAAAGATGTTTTAAAATGTAGTAATAATCAGAGTGAAGTAAAGTTAAATAAAGCCTTTAAAGATCTCTTGAAGAGTTTGTAAGGATTTCACAAATAATGGCATATTTGCATATTTTATTAATTCTTAAGGGAAAAACCCTTGTAGAATAACCAAGAATAGTCTGCCATGTAAAATGAAACTATTGATGATAAGAATATTCACACAGAATTTATAAAAATTTTCTAACTAATTTATATAATTTTATATTTGTCACTGTATAAGAATGTCTGTTTGTATATAAGGGGTGACTAAATATATTTTACGGATTGATATGAAGTAGAATTTTGATATATGAAATCTACAGCTTCTATTAGAAGAAAGCATCATCTTATTTGGATGGTGCTTGAGGGGTCAGAAACATGAGGCTACATTTCATGTGTTTTTTAACTAGGCTGCTTACCAGTCGACACTATTGTTTGATGAATTACCTATATCCATCATTATCAAGCTCTGCCTTAAATTTGGAGGTCAGTGGCCCTTTGCATCATGATTCACAAGACCTGACATCCCCTCATTGCTTGCGGAAATTTCCCGCCTGGTATGTTGCTGACCCAATCCGTGCTTCCAGTTCTGCTTGCAGTTCTGCCTTATACTATTGTTTTTGCTGATCGATCTCCATCTCTCCTTGGAATGTCCCTGAAATATTTCAGCTTGCTCTCCTTGATGTTCTGGGAGCAGTAATGGTTCTTTCTGCACCACTGCAATGTATGCTCATTTGTCTTTGCTGCTCTGATGTCTTCAATGTATATTAGCCACACAGAATCTCAAAGGACTCTGATAGCTTCCCGTTTGCTGCCTTGAGGATCCAGCTTTCACAGCTACACCTAGCAATACATCAAATTGTCAGTGATTACACAAGCTTGACCTTTATGAACAGGTCTCCAACCTGCTCTTTTCTCTCAGAAAACCTTTTAATTTAACATCTGCTAAATATGGCACAGCCAATCTTACCCTGATGACACCATGTTCAGATGTTGCTATATTTATGCATAGTGAAGACTATGTAGTTCCTATACTTTTCCCCTTTTCTCATATTTTGTTTTAATCTAAATCATCCAATGTCTTTTCTTATTCTTTATTTCTCTCTCTGCACTTCAGTGAAAGATTTTTCATCAATTTATTTCTGTGGGAATATCCTAGAATTATTGCAAATTCAACTTTAATTTAAAATAGATGAAAATTTTGGACCTAAATTGAAAACTCTTCACTGATTTTTTTTTTCCCAGTATATTTTTGAAGTCTCTGGTTTGAGAGATCAGAAAATTAAACTCGTGATTCTTTTTGTTTGGGAGTTCCCAAGTTTCCAGTAAATTGCTTACATTTGCTTTCAGAAGCAGATTTTATTTCTAGAAAAATTAATGAAATAATTTAAAAAAAATATTTCAGTATTGACTTTATTATTTCTATTGGCTAATGGATCACACTTTTTCAGGAGACTGATAAGAAAGTGCATTCCACAGTGATGAGTGCTGGAATTTTTCTTCATGCAATACATCTATCCAAAACTTGGTTGAGCTTGGACTGCTTGCTCTTCCAGTTTAGAGATGGCATCAAATAGCAGGGGGGCAGCTGATGTAGTGCCAACCTTTCAGAGAGTTGTGGAGAGGCTGGAGGAGTGTGCTTACAAGAGCTTCACACAGTTTGAGGACAGCAGCCAGGCTGCGCACGTTGGAAGGAAGACCCCTGACAATGGTACAGGTGGGAGCCTGTCTGTACAGGGCGTAGATGTGTTGAAGAAGCCCTGGGGCTCCTGGTGGGCTGTGAACTGGGCCTGAGACAGCAGTAAGACCTGGTAACAGGCAAAATGAAATTTTCCTGGATTCTGTTAGCAGGGCCATGGACAGGAGATCAGGACCAGGTGATTATTAGCTCCCTCTGCTCAGCCCTTGAACAATGTCTAGGGAACTACATGCAATATTGGACTCCCACTTCAATAAACTTGATAAACTGCAGTGGGTTCAGTGAAGGGCCACCAAGATGGTCAAAGGGGAACTGGAGCACTGGCCCTCTGAGAGGAGACTGAGGGAGTTGGGCTCATGCAGCTGGGAGCAGAGGGCTCTGGGGAAGCCCAGCAGCAGCCTCAGTGCCTGCGGGGAGGGGACAGAACAGACGGAGGCTGTTCGCGCTGCCGTACGCGGCAGGATACAGGAGGCGTCACGCCTGAGATGAAACAAGAGAGGTTCAGGATGAAGGTAACGGGAAACTCTTTCACTGTGAGAACAGCCAAACAGCAGGCAGCTTGCCCAAAGTGGTTGTGCAGTTTCCATCCTTGGAGGTTTTCCAAGACATACTTGGATAAAGCTCTGAGCAACCAAGTCTGATTGCAAAGCTGGCTCGGCTTTCAGCATGGGGCTGGGCTAGAGACATTGGAAGGCATTCTTAGATGCCTTCCAAAAAGAACTATTCTGCAATTTGGTGATGTGTATAATTGCAGCCCACTGTCATAGATTCACTTTCTGGTACTGCAAAAGCGTAGGAAAAAAATAATTGAAAAGACTCACTAAAAACTATGTGAGGAGAGCTCTGATGCACTCATGAGCTGCCTGGCAGTGTTAACACCGTGCATCAGCACATCCAGCTACAATCTATAGATCACTTCTCAAGGTATTGTTTGTTGTGATCTTTCTGTCTCTCCTCATTTCTGTCATCTGTCCTGTAAGAGATACTGTTCCTCTGAGACAGCTTTTTATATTAACAGACAATTTTGATAACCATTTCCTTTATCTGAAATTAAAGATTTAAAGATCAAAGTCACAGATTTGTAGAACACAACTTAGAATTATTTGAAAATAATCAGCTTGTAGGTTTTTTGACTGTTTTTGTGCATTCTGAGGAATATTTGCAGATCTTTATTAATTATTGTGCAAATTTATTTGTTAACTGTTATATAAGTGTATTTTATAAGTACATACTATTTTTTTCTAGTGCTTGTAAAAGCTTGTATTCCTTATTCCTGAAACTTACTGTCTCATGCAATATTTTCTTCCACTCTTTTCCTGTGCTTGCACTGCACATCCTGACTGCTTGAGGAAGATACTCACAGCCACTTTATCTGCTTAGGCTCAATAAGCCAAGCTCTTTTAGTCCATTTTGTATGACAGACATATTCTGTGCTCTTCTCAGCAGCCCCTTTTTATATTTTATTTGTACAAAGGGTTCTTCAATATTTGTGATCAAATGTGTACAACAACACTTTCTAGAGTACTTTTTATCCATTCATTGTAGAATAACACTATTACTTTCTTGGTATGACAAAAAATAAATCAGTTGATGCAACAAAGCAAAAAGTGTCATTTTTCATGGGTGCTTTCAGTGATTAATTCATGCATTCATGTCTGCTATTCCTTCTGCCTTTGCACCTGAATTCCTTACTGTACACAAAAGTTTTATCTATGTTCCCTAAAGAACAACAGTGCATTTCTCAAGCTTTTATTACGTTAGTTCTCAAAATCAATTTAATCTCTGGATGATACTTATCTGTCTTCTCTAATTACATTGTAGGTTATCAATGCATTTCATAACTACATTTTCCTGCAAAGACAAAGAATGATAAAATTAAGTATGCTAAGTCCTAAAAATAGTTCCTTAATACTTTAACTGACAACTGCTTCATTTCAGTTTTTATAAATAGTTTTTTACTCACTTTACATTTCTTTCACAGAAGTTCCTTTAAACTCTTCATTCAATTTCTGTTTTTTGCACTTTTATATTTAATTGATGCTTTTCATATGATATTTTATGAAAATCCAAACATGTGAGAGCTACCTTTTTGAAGCCTAAATTTGTACAATGATCAATCATGATCTCAGAGAAGGATATACACCTGCTCAACATTATCTCCTGCAATGAATATAAACTCACATCCAAAAAATACATCCTGTTTAAGACAGGTTTTAATGCAGGAAAGCTCTTTCCAGATATCACAGGGCAAATTAATTTATTAAAGTGTTTGCAAATTCTCATTAAAATGAGTAATAAAGGACCAGCAGGATAAGAA
The DNA here is from genome assembly GCF_963513975.1 of Fringilla coelebs. NCBI lineage: Eukaryota > Metazoa > Chordata > Aves > Passeriformes > Fringillidae > Fringilla > Fringilla coelebs. Next base: position 18,251,931 of record NC_140030.1, on the reverse strand, counting down.
AGATCTGCAGAAAACCAGGTCTATCACAGCAGAAATTAAGGAGTTAAGAGATGCCACATTCCTTCTGAGAGCAACTGTTTAATACTTACTGTTTGAACTGTCTGCTCAACACTTAACTCATCATTCATCTCCCTGACTCACTTTTTTTTCGCTATTTACTTTGATATGGCAATAATGGAGCCCTTTGTGGCTCTGAGGTGCACTCACCCAGACAAACCAACTTAAGAGAGGATCTTTCTTCTTGCCAGTTAAGCTCAAGTAGCCTACTTAGAGCCTTGGAATGAGTGTCCTTCCTGACCTTCAGGCCAGGTTATTTCTAGGAAATGATTTAACCAGGCTGGACACTAGACTAAGATGGCAGAGTCTTGTTTACTGTCCAGCTGATAAACTAAGCCTATGATAATTTGGAAAAGAAAAGCAGTACTAATTGGTGACTCATAGCCCATTGAACCAGTAATACTATTCTACATGTTGAAGCCTTTTCTTTCCTCAAAGGGCATTTTAGCCCAATTTTTCTCTAATACTAGAGAAAAATAAAGAGCTTCAAACAATGTAAATGAATTTATGAACAGAATGTTTTACTGCAAAAATTCAGCTGTTTCTGTACGGTTTATTTTTTCATTCATTTTGAGGATAAAGAAAGAAAATAAACAGAAAGGAAAATTTTAATAGAGGTACTCTGGCTGTTCAAATTAAGAGTATATAAACAAAATAAATCTCAATATTTTAACTCAAAGTACTTTTTCTCAAGCATGTGTTTTGACAACTGTTTTAAATACTATTTATGAAACCTAACAATATTTAACATGCTATTTTAACCCACTAACCTACATTTCTTTTTCAAAAGTAGCTTAGAAGTAAAAACAACAGGATATACTTTGCTGAACTGGAGTTATTCTACACAGAATCAACTAATTACCTGAAGGATTTAATGTGTGTTTCCATATGTAACTGTTGTTATATTTTGAAAGTTAACCGAGGAAATCATATTATCTTTACCCCAAGTATTTTTAGAAAGACAATTAAACCCAGTCAGTTGAAAAGTTGTGTGTTACTATATAAAAGTTGTGTGAACAGATAATGGCAATGATGTCAGTGTTTGTACATTGTACTTTTCTGAATCAACACCAGTTCATATTGGTAACTGCATTTGTCTCACAGTCTGTAATATGATAATTATAGGAAAGACTGAATTAACAAACACTAACAAGATGAGATAACACAGGTCTGTATCTCTGTAATTTCATCCACACTCAGCAATTATTTTACCACAGGTCACCATTCACTGTCAAAGCAAAAATATTTGAAGTTTTCTGTTTAGCAGTCCATAGTGATTTAAAGATGACATTTTTGCCAAACCCATTGTTAACCTTTTAATTTGTGATTGTACATTTGATATATACACTTAAACAATGTCAGTGAAAAATTATCTCCCAAAATCTACAGTTTCCTACTCCATTTGCAGAAAGCAGTTGTAGTAATCGTCCTAATATTTCACATTCATTATGGATCCCTGTCCGTATGGGACTTGTCTCTGTTCACTGATGAAGTCAAATGGATGTCGTAGTCTAATATTCTCAAGTTAGATAAGGTGAAATTCACATTTCAGGGCTGAGTCTGCCATTTCACTATTCTCTGAACTGAACTATGGTCCTCCAAGGTGACATAAATGACTTTAGACTTCACAAAATGAAAATGAGATTTTAGTTTGTGTTTGAGCATGGAGATGGATGTGTAACACTGTATGGATATAGGTTGCATAACGAAAATTTAAAGTTAATAATATGAAGATATGTAAAATTGAAAAAACTACATAAATAAAGTGGATGAATCAATTAAAGAATAAACCTAACAGCACTGAGTAGTTTCTTAATAATCATGTACCTAAACCCTACCAAGAGCCACAACCTTGTCTTTCTACTAACCCGTATGTACAAGATGTTAGTTTAAGGACTACCTGAGCTGGGAACTAGACTCTGCTCAAACAAAATTGCACATAAAGCTGTTGCTGCCCTTCAGAGACAAATAGAGGAAGGTACCTGATCTAATAGCCTCTTTTGCCCACAGACTTTCTGCCTAGTTAATACAATCAGTCCCAGCAACAGGAGATGTAGGGCCATCTGCATTTATCCCTGCTTTTGCAGCATCTGTGAGGTGAAAAGCAAAAGCCATCAAAAGGCATGGGATGCCATGAAGTGCAGGGACATGGACCAAAGCTTGCCCAATTGATCCCCATTGAAATCACAGGATTTCATTTTCCTTCCCACCTTTCAGGAAGGGAAATGAAATCTTGCAAAAGAGAAAAGAAAGACTTACTCTGGAAAGGAGATACAATCAAAGGAAACGCAATTGAAAAAAACCCCAAAAACCCCTGAAACTCGTGATTTTTAGTGACTACAAGAAAATGGTCTGGGAGGAAATGAGGTGCAGTGCAAAGAACCAAAACATGCCAAAACTAACCTCACAGATCTTGCAAAAGCAGGGGAAAAATCAAGGAGGAAGACACAACTTTGAGGGGAAGATATGAGAGACATGGCATGGAGACTGAAAAAAAAAATGTTTGCCAAAGTTAAAGCCATCAAAAGGCATGGCATGCCATCGAGGGCAGGGACATGGACCAAAGCTTGCTCAACTGATCCCCATTGAAATCACAAGATTTCATTTCCCTTCCCGAAAGGAAATTTCAGGGCTAGACATGCACATTAAGAAAATTCTGGTTTCTGCCACATGCTGTGTGGCTGCCCAGAGAAGAAGCAGCGAACAGAGCTTGTTATAGGCAGTGTTTAAGAGTAGTACAGAAGCCATAATATCAAGTTTTATTGAACTGGGCTATTCTGCTTACAGAAGCGCTTTGCCCCAAGGAAAGGTCAACTCTGTATAAACCACACTGCTGTTACTGCTCGAGACAATATGCACAGACAATTCCAGAACTTCACCATTCTCACTTGTAGAATTTTTCTTACACCAGCGTCCATCTTGAAATTCAGATGTTCATTTAAGTGTACACAAAAGAGACATCTGCATTTGAGCAGCTGTTATACTCAGTGAAAATCTAGTCAATAGAGTAGTGGAGTACAGGGACTTAGTCAGCTGAGCATGAGTAAATGTCAAGTTTTGGCTAAGATGAAGAGCTCTCTTAGTTCCACTGAATGTGACGGTAGCTAAGCACCCAGCTGAGGTGTGTATGCCTGTTTTTTGTCTCTGAAATGTAAGTATGTGAAGCAGAAGTTGATTTTTACCCCTTCATATCTTACATAAGTCCTCTTTTCTGAAAATTTCTGAATCACATGTTCCATCCAAAGAAACAACAGGGAATAATTTCTTTCCTATGTTTCTCACATTATTTTTAGACAGTTGCAATTTTTAGGTTGGTTCTTTTTTCCCTCACCTAAACAACCTCAGATTGCTTAGCATCTCCATATTTTCTAGAGTTCTAATTCTTCTCATTGCTCTCTTCTGGAGTGTGTCCAACATCTTTCCATCTTTCTTGAAGTGCATTTACTAAACCAGATAAAGTACTTCATCTGAGGCTTGACTGTGGAAAGAGTTTTAAGTGGATGTCAGTCCTCTTTATTCAACCTAGTATGACAAGTGAAATGCTCTTAAATTAGTTCCATGAATACTTTATTTCCCATGAAGCAAAATTACTTCACTTGAAGTATCTTTCTTGCTGACATGAATTTCAATATAGTGCATAATCTCATTTCATTACTTCACTTTGAGAGTGGTGATTCAAGTTGTAAGTCCTTGAGTGTGGCCAGAAATTTGAGCTAGATCTCCAAAGGTGTTGAACGATTGGACAGGAGAAGAACAAGCTTATTTTCTGGCTATGTTGAAATAGGAAGGGTAGGTCTTTGCTCCTACAATTTGAGCTGAATACCTTGACCAGAGGGAGAATTTGCCGTTCAGCTAAATAAGACACTTAATCTGAAGAGACATGTGAAAGTGAACACATGCTCCCAACGTGTCCTATCATCTATACTAACATCATTCCTAACATTTCCTATCATCTTAGGCACCTCCCTGTACAATTTGGGTGATGTGAACTTCACTGTTGCTTTAAAAAAAGAACTAAAGTGAGAAATATCAACACACCTGAATCTAAATTGCATGTCTGGGTCTTGTGTCTCTTACTGAATCAAATATTTGCCTTTAATATCATACACTTTTTAGATATTTTAGTAGTCAAGGGAAAATTCAATTAAGAAAAGGTTGGCCTGCTGTCATGCTGACAGTCTTCTGTCTGATAACTAAGACTGCTACCAAATCTGTTTTCAGCAGCTGATAGGCCATATCTTAGATGTAAAGACCACGCTCTTCTCGGGGTATTTCTAATCAAATCCTTCAGGCTGCAGCACTGACTTCTATCTGACTAGAAATATCCATTTGGCATCTGTTTTGGTCCTATTTAGTGCCCCATGATGCCTTTGCATATACAGAAATATACAAGGAATAAAGAGTCAAAACCAGAAGCTATACGCAGAGTCAACACTAGAATGAGAAACACACAAACAAAATTGAAGCTGAATGCATTGCTCTGTCTATACATCAGCTTTCTTAAGTTAAATATAGTAAGTGGTTTTCTCTTGGATATATTGTCTCTGTGAAATACAGAGACATAAGGTTTATTTTGAAAAGTGAATACCTTTATCAGAGAGGAAGTTCCGTAAAACCTTTGAAAATCTTTCATGGTTATAATGGAATTGAGAATGTGTTTAGTGTAACCAATGACAAGCAATTTAGCAATTAAAATATAGCTTCAACAAATGGAATGATACATTGCTAACAAGATTAAAAAGCCTGAGCCATTTTTCATATGCAGAAATGTGAAAAATCATTTCTAATCTACAAACTGCACGAAGACTGTATTTATAGAAAAATAAGGGATGATGGGTTTGTATTTGCAAATATGTAACTAATCTCTTACAGCCCAGACTCTGCAGCCTTGCTGTAAAAAAACCCCACTCTTTTGGTACTGAATATGAAGCAGTTTTCTTCATACTCACTCTTGGGAGAATATGTGCATACATATAATTATCCATAACAGATATAAAGAAACCCATTTTCATTATGGTCAACATGCATTTGATTTCTGTGTTTTGGATTTTCACTCTTTGTGGTTTAAATACCATATTCATTAGCAAGCAAATAATCAGGATAAAACTTCTATTCTTCTCAAAACTTTCCTAAGTGGGCAGAACTTTTAAGTGTTTAAGAGGTTTTACTGAGTTTTTTAAATGAAAATTATGGCAGAAGAGGTGGATTGTGAAAATGGATAGTGCTGACCCATGGTACAAACGTCAAGAGAGGTCCCATCCATGTTGTTTCTGTGGGAATTGCAGTTGTAAGGAAAAAAGGAATTGGCATCTAAAAGGAAGAAAATAAGGAAGGTGGGTGTAATTTCTAGGGGTCCATCAGTACTATTATTTGCAATATTTAAGCTACTGAATAATCACCATGTTATTATCTTCTCCATCTCATTAGGGGCTCAGAGTAACCTGGTCTAGTAGAAGTCTCCCTGCCCACCTGGCAGGTGGCTTGAAGCTACAAGGACTCCTTGAACAATAACCATTCCATGATTTTATGATTTTAATGTTTTAGCACCATGATCTTCCCCACCAAGGAAAATATAACAAGAAAAAATTAATAACGTGTTGGTGATAGCTTGTCAACATGAAAATTAGATTCCTGTTGAATGTTTCTGCTGCATGCACATTAACATTAAATGTTGCTTAAATAGAAAATGAAAAACATTTCCTTCTTTTTCAATAGGTTAGAGTATTGAAGTTAGCTTGTTCTTAGGATATATTTCTTGTATGAGAACTTTGGTAAATAGTCTTTTCCTGCGGTCTCCTTTAATTATTTCAAGCTCTTAAAAGCTGTGCTTGCTCATTTCAAGTTTCTCAAGGGGAAAAAAATCAATGGCTGCCTTGAAATGCATTTAAATTTAGTATTTTTGCTGAAATTCATAAATCAGATATGAATCAGCATAAAGGTTGTTAATTACAAAGGTTGATAGTTGATCTTGGTTGATGGTGCCTCTGTCTTCACGTAGTCATATGTCACTTCTAGGAAAGGAAAAGTGTCTGAAAACAGAGCTAAAGGTCTAAAGACTCTCATATAAAGAAGGACAGGTAATTTACAAATTATTTATTTCTAACCTTCCTGATTCTAGGAAACAGTAGCAGAACTCCCAGTCTACTATCATGGATTTATAAAAAATAAATAGTTGCTTCTCTAACACACTTCCATCATTTACATTTTTCCCTCTAACAACACCTTCTATTTGCAGGCATCTCTGGATACAACTAGACTTCACAGCACATCAGATTCTCACTTGTATCCTGATTCCTGGTTCTCCAGATGTGAGACTGGGCTTCACCATGGTTTCCTTCCAATATTTGATTTCTGTGGAAATCAGTGGATACAGCAATGAAGGATGTGTGACTGGGGCTATGCATTTTAGATTTGTTCCTGTTACAGTTTGGGATGAAGCTGCACACTGGGATTCAGATGCAAAGTCTCATCATTTTAGTAGTTTGAATGCAACTCTTCCCACATGGGCAGGTCCTGTAAATTTTGTCTCTTTTTATTTTATGATTAAAACCCATCCTCATCAGTATTAGATTAGTTTTTAAGATCTCCCACCCTAACCTGGAAATGTTTTATTATTTGTACAAGGCAAAAGTTTTTCAGCCCTTATGACTGAAGATCTTTTCTTAGTTATTAAGCAGCATCTGTTTTATCAGCATTACTGTAGTTCTAGCATAAATTTACTTTCTTCACTATCACTGGGCAACATTTTGCATATTTATTGAATCATGGGCAAAATGAAATTAAACATGCTTGAAAAAAGATCATAAAACCAACCAGGAACCAAGATTTCTAGTAGTGAAATGGAGTGTGTTCAATGAATTAGAAAATTAAAAGGATCTTATGCTCCAAAACCCACCAGAAGCATATTATGGCTCTAATCCAACAAATATTTGTGCACATATCTAACTTTTCTCACGTGAATAAGAATAATAACATATTTAATTAGGATTTGCAATTCAGGAATTTCTGGGAAAGAATTCTTAAGAGACAAGGCAGGCAAAGATGACAGTAATATTTTCTGGGATTTTGATTGAAGACAATCTTTATCTCCTTTATACTTATAATCACCTAAACAGATACACAGTGAAGATTATATTTTGCTTAAAACTCTGCTGGAAGATTGTCTTGGCTCAATAATATAACTTCTTTCTTCCTTACAATTTCAATTTTTAGATCTCTGTTTTCTGTTTTTGTCATAGAGAGCACTTATTCTAAGATCTGTGTACAATACTTGCATAATTTAATTATATGTTAATTTTTCACTATGTTTGATAAATCCCACAAAGTGAAATTCTGTGTTCTTATTTAAAGTATTGCAGAGGAAAACATACTAGAAATTATGGTGTAATAGTTCAAAGATACTATTAATGTTTTATAATCCTTAATTCAAACTAAATCCTCTTGGCGTATGTACTTCTGCAAATAGAAAGTATTAGATAAAATTCATATTCATAAATACTAAAATTGTTAGTATAGATAAAATTCAATCTTTATACTACATAAAAGAGTCAGACTATATAACTGAACAGTCCATTAAGTTTTAAGAATTTACATTTGCTTATTTATTTATTCACAAATATCTGTATTTTTGTTCTAGTTGGTCAAGGCTGCTAAGTGACTTGTGTTCCTCTCTTGATAAGGCATCTCAGTACAACCTGAAAAGAAGAAATTTGACTGTTTCTGTGAAGAGTACCATAGAGTGAACAGAATGGTGTATTTTCAACTATCTTTATGTCCTTCAAGTAGTTGAAAATTATGATTTGTTTCCAGGGTCTCAGCTAATGCTGTTGCAAAGGCATTTCAGCACAGAGATCACAGCTGAAATTCTCTCTTAAAGAATTGTGGTAATGAAGCTTATCCATAATAAATAATTGCAGCAATGGACTTATACAAATCAATAACAAATTGTACATATGACCACTAAAAAAATTTTTAGGGGATTTTTTAGGGATATAGATTTTTTCTTTTTTCATCAAGAGTCCTTTCTAGGAAAATTTAGCATGTGTTGCATGAAATATAAGGCCAAGAATAATCAGGATATGATCTCCAGAAAAAGCCTAATATCAAAAAACCAAAGAAAGTAATGTTTCTAAAGTCAGACCCTTAAGATGGCAATCCAACATGCCAGGCAGCTAACAGAAACCAGGGACTGTGCCAGCTGAATTTTGACTGCCACTACATATGTGCAATTTTTGCTTGCTTTGTGTGAGTATCTCCATCATCTTTAGACTTTTCCTGACACATCCTCTGGTGAAAAGCTAACCAAAAAAGACTTTCCTCAAGGTAGAGTTTAACTGGGTAGTTCTAGGGATCAATTGCTGAAAACGCATCATGGAGCTGACGCTAAAGTCTTCACTTTTGCAGTTGACAGATCGTTTGGAAATATAACATAACATGATTTTGGAATAACCTTGCCTATCAAGCATTTTTATGAATGTGAAAACTTGTATTTGTGTGGAGGAAACTGTCTGTATTCAGAAAAGATAATGGGTATGCACTGAAATGAGGAATGGGGTGACAAGAACTGAAAAGGTGCCAGTTCCAGAACAGTTCCAGAAGTTGGTCTTCATCCCAGCTCAGAAAGGGAACTATTACATTACTTTTTTGCTTAAATATTTCCTATTTTCTGCACTTGATCCATAACTTATAAACCTATATAAATAGTTTCAAATCCTGTTAAATAAAGTGGGGCTATGTCAGACTATTCCAGCTGAGAATCTGGCTGCCCTGTTCTCATCTGTGTAAGAAAGGTGGTGTGACATAGCCTTCACCCACAGGGTTTAAAAGTCTGGCTGCATTTGTTGGGTTCCTCTAACATACATGTGCTTTACAAAAACCACTCTTCCTCTTAATGAATTATGTTGCACTCTTGTTCAGGGTCTTTCAAAGGTTTTTTTTTTTGAATAAAAAAATCACACTCAAAAATAATTTTGAAATATAAGTTGAAAACCTTGATTTCAGGTTCTTGATATTTATTATAGTAGTCTGTGTCCTTATAAGCTCAACCATCTGTGAAGACCAAAAAGGGACAATAATTTCATATAATAATCTTGGGTTTATGTACTATTAGTGATACATCATATTTATTGCCAGGTCAGCTAACAGAAGACTGAAGATGCAACATATCTAATTTAAAGAAATGTCTAGTATGTAATACAATGCTGTGTTACTGAACATTATGTTCAACTGACTGATTAAGGTGCAGCTTGATAATTTGCCAGTGATACTTTATTTTCTGTATCAGTGTACTTTTGAATAATTTTTAGCCAGTATAATGCATTTATTCTGTGTTTAATAGGATCATTACTATTTTTCAGGAGATATAATTTTAAATTATGGACAGTTACAGGAGGACCAAATCACTTCACGTCCTCTGTCTTTCTTCATATGTGAGAATTTCTGTAGAAATATTCACTGTGATGGTCAGATATTTTATAATAGCAAATGACAGCAATCATTACCAGAAATTTGATATCAATAAAAATCTTTAATTCTTATAGTTTGCATTATTATATTGTTTTGCAATGTAAATAATTTGATTTTACCTTGCATTAAGATGGGAGATGATTTAGAGAAGCATACAGAAATGTCCAAGTATCATTCTCTATCCATTTGTCACCTAAAGAACAGAACTTTTTAATATTATTTTTAGTAATAACATGCCAACAATTTGTGGTGACTAATATAATACTAGATAATTTATGTAAAACTGATGTGTACCTAAAGGCATTTATTTTATTTTAGGGAGGACACTAAAAGAAACAAAAGAAAGCATCAATTCAGGAGATGCTCTAATATTGGTTTTCTGAAAGTTCATTATTCTTCCTGTATGCTTGCTATAAGACACAATTTTAAATTATGCAATAGTTAGGAATTGAGAAGAATTCTGCATTATACTTAATTTCCATGAGAAAAAAAATTATGTCATGAATCTGTTGGCAGTTTATACCCTATTATCTAATGCAATATAAAGTATTTTTTTCTCCTTGTACACACATGCGCACACACAAATATATAATTTGTATATACATGCAGAATTGTGCAATATAAAATTTACATGACAAGAGTCTGTTAGTCAAAAATGGTTGGAATTACAAAATCAAGAAAGAGGTTTAAGATTTCTTTATTTGATATACTGTGGAGAAAAAAAAAGAAATCATAATTTTTAAGCAACTGCAATCAGTCTTTTAATTAGATGGAAAATCTAAAGTTGAGCAGCTACAGTGTTACCTTACCAGTGATTTGTAAAACCATCTTCCAATAGTTATTTAAGTACAACATACTCTAAATGGCAACATTTCACTATTTGAAATTGTTTCATAATAACTGAGAAGAAAACTCAAAAAAAAATGTCTCCTGGTAATAAAAATATACTGGTGATTGGCCAGCACTGAAACTACCACAGATACCTTCGTCTCACTTTTTTTATGAACAAAATGGTAATAGTTCTTTGCAGAATGGCTTTCTGGTTCTGTTTCCTAAAAGTCATGTCACGTACTAACACATGTGCTTAAAACCAAACTGCATTTTTTTTTCTGCTATCATTTCATAAAAGAATTTTTTTTTTTCAAACAGAACTGTGGAACAGTGGAATCAATCAAAAAATTTTATCTCATTTGCTATGAAACAATGGGTTTTTGGATTTTTTAAGAGTGCTAATAATGACTTGATAATATACATTGCTACCCATTAAAGATCAAATTCAGGGTCCCCAACCCAAGAATGATGTGGATTTGTTGGAATGAGTCCAGAGGTGGCCACAGAGATTCTCAAAGAAGCAGCTCTCCTCCTATAAAGACAGGCTGAGAGAGTTAGGATTGTTCACCCTGGAGAAGAGAAGGCTCAAGGGAGACCTTTAAGTACCCAAAGGGGCTACATGAGAGTTGGAGAGGGATTACTTACAGAAGCATGTAGAGTTAAGACAATGCAGAATGGCTTAAAACTCAAAGAGGATGGATTTAGATTATATGTTAGGAAGGAACTCCTCACTATGGAGTTGGTGGGACCCTGGAACAGGTTGTCCAGAGAAGCTGTGGATGCCCCATCCCTAGAAGCATTTGAGGCCAGTTTGGGTGGGACGTTGAGCAGCCTGGCCTAGTGAAGCAGGGGGTTTGGAACTAGATGATCTTTCAGGTGCTTTCCAACCTAAAACATTCTATAATTCTATTAAATTCACTTTGTGTATTGTGAAACCAGAGCAGATATATAGATTTCAGAAAAGTTGATTCATATTTATGAAAGTAAAAATGAAAATATTTTTTCCCAGACTTCTGAAAGCCTTGTGAGGCTGACTAGAAACTTAATGATGGTAGGATTTGGTCAACTCTGTGAAAAAAATATTTCGCAATTCAGGCATGTGTAATGGAGGAGGAAGGAGGTATAATAGATGAAAATAAATTTGATGGTTTCTGTAGCAGGAGAAGGTACCAAATAAGATAGCTAATGCATTCTGTTGATAAAAAAAGAACAGTTCTGCAGAAATGTCATATTGAGATCAATGTGACCATTTTAATATCAGCATTTTTGTGTATTTGGCACATTATAAATCATTGCATATGGTAATCTTTGCTTCTATGTGTACCTCAGTACTGCAGTAGTGCCATCTAATGTTCTAATTAATCTGCAATATCTCCCAAGTCAGACTTTCAACAGCAACAAAAAAATGCTTACAGGAATGATGAGGCTGGCCTTACTCCAGCTCATACTGTGGCTGCTACTCATATAATCTCTTGTCTTTTATGGCAACATAATCAAGTTAAGAAAATATGGACAAGATATTTGGAGTCAATCAAGTACTTTATTTTACTTTAAAATGCTGAACAGGTGCAAGTGGGATACATTCAAAATGGTCATTAGGCAAAACTTGCTTTGAGGGAGGTGGAGCCAACATCTGTGCTTATTTTCACAGATACAAAAGAGCAGGCCTCCCAAGGAAATGTGAGCAGGATCCAAATGGAATAAGCAGCAGGACTAAATAAGGCATTCTGATTTAAGACTTTCTCTGCTTATACTAATTAGCATTTGAATAAAAGCATGATCAATCTTTTTCTTCTCTGGGGGTAGAGAAGGAGGAGTCTGATTTAATTAAGAAGGACATTAACTCCAAGCACCTACCTAATCAAATATTAACTATATTCAGAACAAGCAAATTATAATAATTTTGTAGTGATTTAAATGTTTCCCTCTATAGCTGCATGGATCTTTTTCACAGTGCTTTTTATTTTTACTAAAACCCTGGTCTTACTTTACCCTTCAGATGTTCTGTGTTTTAATGACTGGCTGACAGAACCCTCCCGCAATAGAAATCTTTATTACATAATTTTGTATTTTATATCCTAGAAAATGAAAGAGGATTTTGTGTAACTGAAGTAGAAACAGGTGCTTAAATTGTAATGTGACAGTTTACACTAACTGTCAAATATCCAGAAGAAAGCTGGTTTATATTTTTGACTCTCTTGTTAACTCTAAGAATGACATTTCCTTTCATGAATCGCAATTGTGTTTTCTTCCTCATTTGATCTCCAATGACCTTCCTCATTTTGCAGTTTTAAGGGTACTCTGAACCGAGTTTATCTGTCATTATTTTAAAAATTATTTATTTATTATGGTGTTGGCTTTGGTGTACTGCTAACATCTGCCCTTATACTCCTGTCCTGTCACTGCTATGAATGGTGCAATGATGTGTGGTTATATGGGAACACAGAGGAGAGCCAAGCATAGATGGAATCACATTAATACTGGAAAATCCTATAAGGACCATGCCTGGGCCTGCTTCTATTAGTGTGCTGTAGCAATATAAGCACAGGCAATTATTTCTAGCTGATATGGTGGTGTTGCATGTTTTATTTTCATCTTGCTGAAATAGTAATGAAAAGCTGTTTTGCTGTCCTTAGTAGGCCTGCACAGGACAGTGGTTTATTTGGAACTTCCCAATCATAAAATCCATCCTTTCAGCATTCAGGAGACTATGTGCAACACAGTCCAAGACAGTCAGTGCTTCAAGTCACTCTGAAATTCCATCATAATTTTGAAGAGGTCGCTCACTTGTCAAATTGTTCCTTCATGCTGCCAAGATTTTACTTGAATTGTACTTACTGTCAGTAAATTTTGTTCTAGGTTTAACATAGTATTCTAGTTTTGAGAGCATTTTTTGGCTTGGTCCTTTAACACTGATGTGGGTAAAAAAATCCATTTCCAAGTGTCTTCATATTACCAACTGAGGACAATCTTAGTATTATTAAATTTTGGTTTTGTACAACTTTTACACCTTAGAACCTTCATAAACATTTACACCACTTCCCTTTCAGATTAAGTATACCTTCATTCTTCTTTAAAATTTAGGTAAAAGAGATAGAATATATATTTAACAGAGTTGTGTCTGGTGAAGATGCATATTGTCACAGTTACAAATACAAGAGGAATTCCAGCAGAGTTTTTTCCTATTACAATTCTTTAGGCCACAAATGTATTTTTGCAAGTAGCAAAAATAGCCCAGATATGAAATTTGGGATGGGCTACAAAATTCATCCTGCATTTTGATAAGAAAATATACACTGGAGGCTGTAATTTCAGAACTACCATTCAGTATTTTTGTTTTTTAAACTCTAGAGATACTGAATAAGAAACTTTCCATTGTGGTAGTCAAATGAAGCAAAGCATCTTAACAATCAAATAGGTGAAGGATATAAGGTAAGAAAATTAAATTTTATTCACCTCACATTATTAGAGAGGAACTGAGGCAAAAACTTGTAGGGTGATCTTTGTGGCGCATTATAATGCCTCATGCTTTAGAAGTTATATTGACTTATATGTCAAGAGCAATCATTCCTGTTTGAAGATATATACGACCTTTTGTGCATCTTTGCAGGTAGAACACAATGAAGACAAGAATAAAAACACATACTCTATTTTTTTCCCCCATTTTAACTATTATCACAAGTTTTCTGACAAATGGTACAGCTTGGAAATCACTTCTGAAGTTAAAACATCATTTTCTCTGTGGTTTATTTCTTTATTTCTACAGGGGTTCCAGACTTGCAATGGAACAAAATGGTGGCAAGCCCAGCTTTGGAGCATGCAGGTGTATCTGGATGCTCTTGATTTTTATGGGGAGCTGCAGACATTTAAGAACAGTGAAGTCTTACATAAACACAACCAGGAATAATTTTCCTTTCTTTTTTCTCAGTTCTTTGGGCAAAGAATTGAGTCCTCGTTTTGTGAGGACAGAAGGAGATTTATTTTTACTGGTTAAAAACCAGTACCATGGTCTTTACTCAAATATAAATCTTTGTTCTTCATTCTGCCCCTTCTCCCCAAATCAACACTTTCTAAATCCTTTCCTTGCTGGAGGGTCATCTTCTCCTCACTTTTTGTGAGATGGAAGAGTTGGTTAATCCCAGATTTCCTTAGAAGGATAAGTCCTCACACTCATCTATATTGGAGAAATAGACTGACAAAATTCTCATGCATTTCAAAGGGAAGTGCAAAGTCCTTTAAGTGGGATGAAATAATCCTGGGCACCATCACATGCTGGGAACCATTCAGCTGGAGCTCAGCTTTGCAAAACAATGACCTGGTGAACCAGGCTCTTTCTACTGGTGCACAGGACAGGAGCAGTGTCAATGGGCACAGACCTAAACACAGAAGCTGCTGTCTGAACCTCAGGAAACACTTCATTAGTGTGAGGGTGTCCCAGCCCTGGCAGGGGTTGCCCAGGAAGGCTGTGCAGGCTCCAGCCTTGGAGATAAAAAACATGTCTTGACATGGTCCCAGACAAACAGTTCTGTGTGGTTGCACTTGATACTGGGGGCTTGGACCAGATGACCTCCAGAGATCCCTGCCAACTTCATCCCTGCTGTGACCATGCAATAGATATCTCTGAATCCAATCTTGCAGAAAATAAAGGGACTTGCTCGTTCACACATATGTCAGTGCAAGCTTAGGAAATCAGTACAAGGTGTATTTTTAAATAATCAGATTTGAGATTATTAGTATTGGGACCAGTTTATTGAAAATGGTTTCAATGCTGTATTCTTATGAAGAATGCACAAGCCTGAGGAAAAATCTAGCTATTAGTTAGTCAATTCAATTAGTATTTTTTTCACTCAACCCTATTTTCTTTGCAAATAGAACAATGTATTTTCTGATTCATTTAGTGTCTTTAAATCCATTAATTTCCTTGTATGAGAATATAATTGGTTTTTTTTCCTGAATAATAATTACTTATCAATAGAATTTTTCACTGAAACTGGAAAAGCACCAGTCTAAATGGTCCTTTGAGTGAGTATTTATGTGCTGCAGACTAAACTGGATGTTTAAGAAGCCAGTGTGCCAACTAATCAGTCAAATGTAATTATGTCTCTTCAAAGCTAGTTTCACCCTCTCAGTCATATATGTATTTGTTTTCTCTGCTTATGTGATTGATTGCCCAGAAGAATGAACCTCTTTATCCACAGGCCACCTATGCTGCTTGTCTCTTTTTGACTTTTGTGCCTCCCTATCTAAACCTTGACCCAGCTAGATAACAACCAGCTGAAGTCCTCTCTTTAGACTTGCATACATTCATCACTGAAATGTACCAGTTTGTGCTCAGTAGAAGAGGAGATTGTATATCTTCTGTGTGATAGTGAGAATGCAACTTGATATGAAGGAATGCAAACATGCTCTCACAGTTAACTTTTTCTGTACTTTGGCAACAGCAGAAGGACTATCATGGACAGTCTGGTCTTTTGAAACCTTAATTTAGTAACTTGTTAATAAGAGTGTGAAGGATCTAACTGTTGCTATTTCACTTTGTTTCCTCATAAGCTTCTGAATTATATGCATCAGCATTAAAAACCATCGAAAGTTTTATTTTTTAGGAAGTGTGATTTAAGTGTGTGAAGTTGTATTTGTGTGTACTGGGAATGTTTGTACAGTTACATGTGTGTATGAATATATAGATAGACATATATCTGTGGATTTTCAGAAATGAGAGTGATTTTGATATTTCTGAATTTGTCCTATTAAAGCCAGTTTTTGTAAAGTGTTTATACAGATTATGAAAAAAACCAAAGAGACTTCAGAGCTACATAATTCTGCAAAAGGTAGTCTGTTTGGGGGGGTTTGAAACACAGCTCTAAAAGGATATACAGGCAGTTATACCAAGGAACTTGGGGATGTTGGTGTTTAGTATCATCACACATTACATTGAAGCATCTAGATAGCTCCTCATCTAGGTTGTTCTGAGCCTAAAATGCAAATTATTTCTCTAAATTCCTTACATATGTAGACCACAGAGCAAGCTATGGATGTCCAGAGGTAATTCAGCCAGCACTTGAAAAAGATGGCAATGGCAAAGATATGCTTAAACTGCCCACAGGTGGTGCCAGGAAGTGACTGGAACCCGTCTCTTTTGAGGCTTGCACTAGAATTTACATGCTGGAAAACCCTCTTGTAATTACATGTCTATAACATCCTGACAAATGACATAGTCATCTTGAGTGCAAACTCCAAGCTCTAGTACTCCTTCCCAGTCAGAGATCCAGATCTCTAGTTTGTACTCTGGAGCAATGGATCTGCAGCTTTAACTTTTCCTACTAAGTCTCTGTATATGAACAAAAACAATTCAAGAAACAGGAGTCAGAGTAAGAAAATGCAAGAGCAGCAGCAATTCTATAATTTCCCACTGTCAAACTCAGAAACAATCAGTGTTCATACTATGGCCCTGAGTTACTGCTGCTAGACTCTTGTGACACCAATACGATCCCATCATCCTACACGAGTTTTGGAAAACTTTTCTATTCTGCAATGGTTAAGGTGGCAATTTAAAATTACTTTAGTCTTAGTGGAGCATGAGTTATGACAGCCATTTCTATCTTTTTCATATGAGGACTATGAACGATGACCTAATCTAGAAAATCACGTTTTTTCCTGTTAAACACAGATTGATAGACATCAGCTGGATGAGATCCTAATGAAATACAGCACAAAAGAATTCTTCTGTTGCTTTTTTCACTCAACTTCACAACTATAAAAACAAAAGGCAAAATTAATGGAGCTGTGTTGAGTGGAAAACAAACACATCACTGATTAGATGCTTGGTTTTGCTGTTAACAGAATTTAAATAATACAATGAATAGGTGCTCCTCATGAATCAGTTATGACATACTGGTGTTTCTGAGGCTCAGTAGTCATGGATGTTGTTATTACAGTATTTTTATATACTTTAACCAAAGTTTCTCTCTTGAGCTTGTTTTTCCAACAGTCATGTAATACCTGTATTTTTCCATAACAAATGTGAATTCTATGTCATTAAAACCAGGCCAATTACTACAGTCAGTGAACACTAGCTTGTACATATCAATTGTAGGAACAAAAAGCCACAACTGATGTACCCACAAACATAAAGGCACTTGCATGGAACTAAGTGAGTAAAAAACCATGAAAGACTTGAGTGAACATCAGCCTCAAGTAAGGAGCTGGGGGTGGTTTGACATTCATTTGCAGTGCACTTGTTTACAACTTATCTCAACAAATAAGATTTATGAACCCAGCCTTCAATATAGTGCCTGAGAATACTTTTGAGAAGGATAGTTTAAAATATTGTTCCACACCCTAAATACATATTTAAATGTTAGGAACACAGTTGAAATAGCGATACAAGGCAAAGTAATTTTATTTATATTTAAACCTTTTAGACCTAGAGTTTAGATGGCTTTGCATTTAGACTGAGTGTATTAAAGTTTATTTCTTCATACTACAGGTGGATAAAGAAATTCTAACAGTATAATTAAAGTATGGCAACAACCATGTTGCTATCAGATTCTGATGGCTATCAAGAGAGAGAAGAAAATACAAAGAGTGGAAATTAATTCACACACTAATGAACTTTTTAATTAGTATTTAAAAACCCAAACTTCAGCAGTATATTTCCCTGTAGGGAACAGTATAGTATCATGCAGGTAATTAGACCAAGTGAAGATAATAAAACAAACTTATGGATATATTGTGATAAAAGATGTTTGAAGGTCAACAGCAGCAATCAAAGCAAGGACAAAAATTCACTAGATGAGGATAAGGTCTCAGTACCACTATGCTCTTTCCCTTCCATTTCCTAAGAATTCTGCAAATGCTCTGAATTCAAGTTAAATAATCAAAAATCTAAATATATGGTGGTTGGCATTTCAAATCAGTGTTCAAACTCATCTGGGCTTTCACAATTATTTTTGCTTTTCTTCTTATTATCATTGGTCAACAAAGAAAATTCTTCAAAAACTCTGAACCCCACATTCCCAATCATGATGTTCATGTTGTTGCCACAAAGTGTACACTGCCCATCCAGCATATGCCATCATATGCTGGAATACTATGGCTGTGCTGCAAGTGAAGAAAGTCAGAAAAAGTGAAATTGCCTCAGGATTCCTTTGCCTCTGTATCCCACTATGACAGTTTAGATAATGCTTTTTCTTGCATCTTGCATCATGCTCTAAATGCATTTCTTACTACAGTCGAGATGGATGGGAAGAGGCAGAGAAAAATGGGATAATCCCTGTTTCTATCCAGAGCCCTCCTGTTCCCTGGCCAAAGGAGCAGGATGACTTTCAGTCTTTGAAGTGCAAATAGTAATTTATTGCCTCCCTGGAGTGGAACAAAAGCAAGGCAGAAGTGAGCCTCAGATTTTGTGCCACGCTTAGCTCTCCAGGCATGCATTAAACTAAACCAAATTAGTCAGAATTAACACTAAATTAACCTTTATTTGAAGAGTTTAAAGTTTTTAGGCCTACAGCTCATCTCCTTGGTTGCTTTGAATTTGGCCACTTCAGAGTTCATCCTGGTTTACAGCTATGATAGTGAGTTTATATAAAGGAATTTTAGGGAAACTCCAGGGGGCTGCAGTGATAAAATATGTGTACTAAGGAGCACATTGTAATGTGTTTACATCATTGAAGCTACTCCTCAGTACACATATAGATTAAGAAAGGATGAGACAGAAAGAAAAGCTAGACAATAAATGTTTATGGCTATGTAAAGCAAAGCCATTCTGTTGAATTGCAGCCCTCAAATTCACCAGGCCCCTGGCCCCAGTCTGACAGTTCACTGCCTGTGAATCAACCCCTAAAGACAGTGAGTTTTAGGATGACAGGCCCTTGTCTTCAAACAGAAATATGTTATTGTACTGTGATCTCATCTGTGATATCCACAGCTTGTCCTGGTTTCAGAAGCAGACTGAGCAGAAAACTCCCCCACAAGCTAAAATGAAATGCACACTATTTTGGCTGCCCCATCTGGGGTTTTGACAAGATTTAAAGCAAATGTTCCTCTCAAACTACTTGGACTATTTCTTTTCCCTAGAGAAACAGTTCTAGAACTGTCTTGTGAATTTTCTTGGCACCCAGTATTATTCTTGTCACATATTCATTACGCCTTACATCAGTACATTGTTTTATCCCAAGAATATCTGTAGTTGCCATCTGTCTAGAAAACATGGGTTGATGGCAGGATAGTGACCTCAACTTCCAAGTCAATCACCAAAAATTTAGAAAGAAAGCAAAGACATCCTTGATTTCCAAATGCTGGAATTGCTTTTTTATAGTAATAAATGGTCTTCAAATAAATCTATACAGAAGTATGTTTAGAGCACTTGGAATGTTACTACAAATAGAAGAATTTATTTTTCACGGTTTATGAATTAATATGTTTGGACAAATGACTTTCGATTTTATTTCTTTCACTAAACTTTGTGTGCACATTGCAAGTAGCTGTTTCTTATTTATCTGAATACATACTTATTCCTAAATATGACCAGTCTTAACTACCAAACAGAAATATCTTTTCACAAGAAAAAAAACCCTGTGACCTTCAATATTTCAGGAAACTAATCTTAAATAGAGAACTGTAAACACTTTCTTACTAAAACCTTTTTTTTTTAGTTTGACAACTATCAAAATTTAAAGCTAATTTAAATAGAAGGGAATTCTGGTGCACTGAGTGTTGCTTTTTACTTGAATGTAATTTGGTCCAGACTTTAAAAGTTAGATCTAATGCTCACAATGAAACAAAAATAATCAATGTTTTTAATTTTTTATAATTAGAGACTGGCCTCTCTCTGTTCATTATGAGCTATTCTTAATGTACTTGTCTGCAGCCAGGTCATATGCAAAGAAAGCAAGCAAACAAGTACATGTTAATATGAAAATATAATTTATTTGCTCCACTGTGTCAATCTCCGCCGTTTCTTCTTGACAGTGTTGCACTTCTCTTGCAGATTATTCTATATTAATGTGAAACACATCCTGCTAAGGAAGAGTGGGAAGGTTGCTTCTGAGGTGCTACTGTGATTTGGCACAAGCTGCTATAAAACTCAGGAATTCTCAGCACAAGCTTCTCAGCCTGGAATAGACTTTTTAAGGCTTTCTGCAAGAAACACAAAGCTTGGTTCTATTTTTATTCTAGATTTGGGAGAGTGTTAATTTGCCTTATAGCAAATTTGAAAGGACAACTTAGCTCAAATAATTTGTGTTTAAAGCAATTTATATCTGGAAAGAGAAACCAGTGAAACACTTAAATCCTGCAATGCATCACTAATAAATATTGACTTCATGACGGGAAAAGAACAAACAGAAAGAAAAAACAAAATTAGTTGTGAGGACCATTATTTGACGAGCTAGTTTCTGAAAGCTGATGCACAGTGGTGTCTTGAAACACCATGGGAATTATCAGTCTGTGGTTTAGTCTTTGAGGCCAAGAGGTATCTCTGGCTACCTGTATAAGGGAAATAGCAGCTCTGTGCCTTGTCTTCTGTGGTCGCTGTGTGTCATCAAAATATACAGGTGTGGAATGCATGAAGAGTAACAAAATCTGCAAACCCATCAAAGGCAGTATGGCTTTTGCTGGACTGTAAGCCAGCAGCTTCTCCATGGCTGAGGCTGACCCCACAGAGCACAGCCATGGGACAGGAGGGACTTCCACCCTGGGTGATCCATGGTCTAGCTCTTCTGTGGAGAAGTGATTCCTGGGATGCAGAACAGCCTCACTGTCTCTGCCACCTCTCTTTGACTTTTGGTACTAGCTGTCACCAGCTGGGGAGTGAGCAGTCAGTTGTCTCTGTCACAAGGGATAACGGGGCAGGAGGGAAGCATGGTGCCATCCAGCCATGGCAGGAGGCTTACATCTGGGATGTGAAAAGAGTGGGCTGGCAGTAAAAGCATCTTCCTGCTTATGTGCCACTTAGCAGATCTCTGTAGAGAGCAAAAGTAGCAGTTTTTCAATGCATCTTATACGGGAATAACTGCAAAAAGGCAGTGGCTGAAGCCTGAGGTGGATGTCTATCCATAATTATAAACCATAACAGATCATACTGCATATCTATTATAATTCTTCTCCATTGATATTTAATAAAGGTATTAAGAAGGTGAAATTAATCTTGTAATTATACCATACCTTTCTATACTTCCAGTGAATATTTCCTACTAAAAAGTTTCAAGTATATTTTATTGACCAAGGCCAATAGACTTTATAAACAAACATTCCTAGTTTTTGGAAACAAATGCTGCCTTCATCCCTGTGGAAGATGCTTCTTCTGTCCTTGAAATCACTCACTGGTGCAAAGTAGCCTAAAATATAGCATCATTAACCTACTGCAGGCTGGGAAATTACAGGCAAAATTTAGGCATATAAAATTAAATTACTCATATTACACTGGTCCAGGGTTAACAGTACGCTTAATTACAGAAGAGTTCCATAATCACCACAAGATTCTGCGTTTCAAACGATTTCTTTATATAATCACAAAATATTTTATGTGTTTTGCTACTGCTTAAAAGGTGTTTTGATATCAGGTGTCAATATTTCTGCCTTACAGACTGGTTTAAACGGTACAACTATCAAAGCACTCCTTTACCAACTTACTTTAGCACTTAACAGATTGCATTGGCTAAGTATTATTTAAGACTTTAATAGTAATAATAGTTCTTTTAGGAAATGCTATTAAGAATGGAAGTTATCTTAAATCATATTAACTGTCACTGAATAATAGTAACCCATCAGTGAGTAATAGCAGCAATAAATACTGTAAAATTATTTTAAAGGCATAAGGTAAGGACTTCATTTTATCTTTTGCAATAGTCACAATATTCATGAATTAAATAAGATATGCATTCCTACTGTTTGCAGGATTTTTCACTAGATGATGGCTCAGTGTATTTTGTGAATGGGTTGTCAGTGACCCATTGGCAAAAAAATCAAAGTCAAAGCACTATTAGCAAAAGTAACCTATTGAAATTATTATACTAAAATAGTGCTATTCCATAATTTTTGATGTGTTTAATCAGTTATATAATGTACTGTGCATTCTTACTTACCACAGGAACTTAGATAATGTTGAACTATTTGGGCATAAAAATAAATCAAAGAGAGGAGACTATGAAGAAACCCTCTCTCTTAAAATGTGTATTTTCTTCCCTTCAGGTATGTCTCTTTTACTTTTTCCCTACTTTTTACATTTCTGTGTAGAACAATTTTTTTATTATTGGACATAACATGGTTTTATTAGATAGTTTATTGCCAATTAATCAGTTCAAGTGCTAGAGAAGTTGCATATTTCTGCCAAAGTACCTATTTCTATATTCAGTCTGTACTTTATAGTTCCCTTAAATTGTTAGTGTCTTTAAAAAAAATCACTAGTTACTGGATAATGAGAAAATATAAAGCCAATTATATGATTTGATGAAGGCAGAATTAGTTTGGGAGGGATTTTAAATTAATTTAACACACTTTTTTAGAAAAGTAATAACATTTTACCTTTCCCTGAATGACTCTGTACCTCATATTACTGTCTTATACATAAATACAAATATTCCATGAAAGCCTACTGTATTTTCTCTGTCACATGATGGAATTAGTGGTGGGATACACAAATGCAGCCAGCAGATGTCAGCCAATTATGTCTTTCTCTGAAGTGGTGTTTTTTGCCTAGAGTGCTGGAATCCATCTGGCTGCATTAGTATCTGAAATACGCTGCAGTCCCAGTCTATCATTCAGTCAATTAAAACCTGCCAAAATTTTAGTAAAGTATAATCCTTGTTTTATTTCTTACCATCTTCCATGTTCAAAATCCTTTGAGGAGAAACTCTGTTCCAGACTCACGCTGTGTGTTCTCTACATTTTATGACTTTCTGCAAAATCTGTAGAAAGACCCATTCATATTTAGAGGAAATAACAGCCAAGGGGGTTGCCCTTGTGCCAAAATACAAGATAACACTGGAAGAGGAATGGAATCTTTATCACTTGAATATAATCCTTTGGGCATTTACCACCAAAGCTAAAGTCAAGAAACCAGAGCTGCCCCGATGCCTTTGGAGTCTGGCCTTGACTTCATCTTTGCTATTTACCAGCCTCTCCTCTCATGCTGCTATTGAGTCATAAGTAGCAAACCAACTAACTGATCCAACAAAGCAGAAATACCTTGGGCAACCTCATTTGTTTCCCGCTGCCAGGTTTAGCAGCAGGTGCTTTGGGAGGAGCTGGTGAAGTCCCCTCCTTTGGGGGCTCCTTTCAGGGGCAAGGCCACCCAGTGAGCCCCAAATGGTCCAGAGGATGCTGCAGCAGCTGTAAACAGCACAGATTTGTAACATCCAGAACATACCCAGACTATTCCCATTCCTGGCTGACAAAAACCTGATTGGCATTTAGGACTGTGGCACTGGAAGGAATAGCAGGTGCCCTGCAAGGGATGTTTACCTTAGACAATACCACAGCATCCCTATTTCAGGTACCATTACAATGCAGTTGCAGTCACAAAAGTCATCCCAATATCTGCATTGAACCAGCAACTGAAAACCCAAAAAGACATAATTATAACCTGTCAGAGGAAGTGAACAGAGATTCTGTGGGGGTTTAGGCCCAGCATTAATGTAACTCCAGTAAGTGTGGGAAAGATTTTGAAGAAAAATTATCCACCCTGTTGTTCACTCTAGAGTGAGGCTGACAACTGGACTCCATGGCCAATTGTGAGCCAAAGGATAAGGTAAAGTGAAAATCCTTTGAAATTTTCATATTCTTAATTCTGGAAAAAAGTGTATTGGGTGACTTATTCATGAAGCTCTACCATTGCAATACATTTTGAAAAAAGTCCTTTCCAGTCTTTGACCACAAGTTTGTACCTTTTAAAGAAATTGCTCCTGCTCAAATCTATTGTCAGCCTGCAGATATGCTAGGAGGAGTTTGGGAAGCCATACTGTAATTGCCATTTTGTATATGTTGGCCGGGATTTTCCAGTTCTGGGAAATGTTTTGGTTGTATACAGAGATGGTCCTAGGCAATTTGTCAGACTGTGATGTACAAGCGGTTGAATTTGGGTGACTCGTGGCTTCTAGAAATGCAAACCCCATCTACTGGTAACAGAGGCAGCAATGACAGCTGTAGAGAAAGGTACTGTATAAAGGAGTTCAGCACAATCTGCCAGCCGTGGGAAAGCTCTTGCTGTTCCCAGCCTTGAGTAAGAGGCATGTGTTTTATTTAATGTTTGCAGTCTTCCTTAAGCATTGGTTCTGAGTCTGTAGCAAGGATTGCAGAGAAAAATGAGTGATAAAGGACACATATTTACCTTTTTATGAAGATGTCTTCTCAATGCCTTGGTTCACTAAACTCAGGCAGGGGATTTCAGCTTACTGGGGCAGGTTCAGCTGCTTGAAGTTCACAGTGGTGCCCTTCTCAGTAAGGCCCAAGAAGTGGCATGATATTCTAAAGTAAGTTCCACTAATCTTTCACTTTGTGAACTTAGTTTATTGGGACAGAGATTAAGAGGCAAGAGCTTTCATAAGGTGTATTCTTTGTGTCACTGCTTTTTTCCTAATTTAGTATTTTGTTTACTGTACAGGGGCGAAATGGCAGTAGAATTAGGTGTATAATTGTTCGTGTAGGTAGAAAGCTGAAATGAATTTTACTAAGTTTAACAAACAAGCTTTTAAAAAATGTTTTCCAATGTAGAAAACAATGCTTCATGATAAAATAGAAACAAGGAAGGACAAGAGTACTGAAAGATTTACTCAAACCCTGGCTGTATCTTGCATGTCACTTACCAGCTTCACATTTAAATCTGTTCCCTGAAAAATAACTATTTGTTATATTCCTTCCTTAAGAGTAGATTGAGCACCGAATATTATCCACTATTTTAACAAGGATTTTTTATTTTTCCAAGCACAGCTGCTGCAGGTTAGTATATTTATTGGCTGTAGTGGCCTTGTGAGATCAGGGCAGTGTGGAATGGTGAGTCCCTGGCGGGCACATCGTTTGACACCCTTGGCTGGTACACTCAGTTTGCTGTGACACTGGAGGGGGCCAACACACTCTTTTCTGGCAGGCACCTTCTGCTCTCTGGAGCTGGCAGGCAGCTCCGTGTCCATGAGTTACCCCAATTCTCACATGCAGGCTTCTCACTGCACATTAACACCAGGCCACTATCGTGTTAGCAAATAACCCTGGTATTCGGTGTGTGATAAGCCAAATATTTGAACCAGGTGACATTTGAGCATTTTTACAAAGTAACACTTTGAATAAGGCAGCTCTCACCGTTGCTAGGTTGCTAGCAATTGATTTCTTGTCATGCAAGTGGAATGTTATCTACAACTGTGAAAAATCAGATTTTGGGGATGTCCTGAAAATTATTTTAGACTTATAGAGATTTTGCACATTTGTTGGAACATACATACCATTTTTGTTTATAAATAGGTGAAAATACTTAGACTTGGCTGTAATAAATATATATGCTTTGCTTAAGTGTGTTGTTTTACAGTTTGTGCTTTGAAAGGCTGGAATTATAATATTTGATTCCTTTCATTTTGCTGGTTTACTCTGAGATTTTGCCTTCAGCTTGACTCAGAGTAGATTGAGACCTAACTTCTTAATCTGCAGCCTTTTCTACTTCTCATCTTCACTTCTACTTGTTCACTGCTCATCTCTGTCTTTTTTCATGTTCTTCTGTTTGGTCTGCTTTTAATTGAGTTCTGTCCTCTACCAGTGTCTAGTTATTTGGCTTTTTTGGATCATCTTATGATTCTAAAACTGCAAGAACTGTTTCACACAGCTGCCAACCATTTGCTCTCATCTATGGTTTGTTGCTCAGTGTTACTTACAGATATTTATAAATGAGTGCTGTAAGTACCTATATATATCAAAAGTGAGCAATCTAATTATACAGCTATGTCACTTTAAAGATACAGTGATGTGTGTGAAACTGGTCAGATTTCCTGCCACTTCATGAATTATCATCTATTGGATGACTTACTGTGTTCCTTGTCCTACACAGCTGTGCAGTTATGCTAAATTTATGCAGCTCTAACAGTTGGATCATTTTGAAATGCAAGGACTTAAGCCAGTCTTAGTTAAACAGATATCAGAATGTTATTGTTGATATATTAGAGGGAAATTGATATAATTATTCCCAGGTGGAAACCTTATAAAATTCCTTCTTTCCATTGTCTATACCAATTTGACTTTTAATTTAATTGTTCAAATTGATGACTAAAATATATATAAGTTCTGAAAAAAACCCCCTCTGCCTGCTCCTTGGCAGGGATGGGGACTCTATGACTGTTTCTGTAACACCTAGTCCACCTCCTCTTGCAGGCATCTATCCCCTACAGACTTTACTGCCTTTGCCCACCACACTTTAATTACTGTGAGCAAAGTGCTGATATCACATCAACCTGTAATCCTAGAAGCACTCCCTCAGTTGCTCTCTGTTTTCCTTCCTTTCAGTTAACATGAACAAACTAAGCCACCTAATTAAAAGCTCCTATTCTCCTAAAAATTCAATATGTCCTTCTAGCACAAAAGAAAGGACAGCAAAAAGATATTGGTCACATCTCTCTCCCCAGTCTCGCAGAGATTCAGTCCTCCATGGTACAGGATTGTTTAATTTCAAAGCTTTAAAACATGTTTAACCTAACTCATGTGAATACATTAAAGAAATCAGAATTTTCAACGCTCTAGGCACTCTGCAGCATTGAACTTCAAGGTGGTCCCTTAAAAAAACATACCATTGATAGTCGTTTTGTAGGAGGGGACAGCTGGTTTTACAGATTAAGACAGACAAGAAGTATGAAATATCATGAGTAGGTGAAATAAAATAGTTCTGTAACTGACCTGACTAATAGGAAGACAAAGCATGGTATTTGGGAGTCGGTAATTTCAGTGCTCAATTCTATTGTGTCTGTGTTCTCTGAGACAATGTTTCAAGAGTACACTTTTTTTAGTAGGATGAGGTGTTTTCAAAAGAGCATTTCACAAGCCTGTTAAAAATGATGAGAAGGATAAAAAGAAATATCAGTTTTCTTGCTGTTTTCATCTGAAATGTAAATTTAAAAAACTCTACAATAAAAAGTTTCTGAAAACATCGTTAATTTCAGTAGATTAATTAGCATCTAGACTTTTATAATAGCATCTCAATTATATGACATTAATAAAAGTCTATTTGGTATTAAGAAGTTAGGTTTGGAAAATCATCTGCAGATGTTCCTGTGAGACCCCAATTTTGTTACCATATAGCTGTGATTTCACTGCCGCCCTGGGTGCAGAATGTTTTGGTGTGGGGCTGCTGCAGCCTCACAGGGTTCCTGCTTCACCCAGTCCCCTCTGCTGGAGTTCACCCACTTGGAGCTTGCAGTGCAGGTGTCACCCCACTCTGCCACCAGCTGCCTGCCTTTCCCTGATGTCACTGTGTCATGGCTTGACTCACTCACCAAAGGCCAGACTCACTCACCCTCCCCTGCCACCGCTGGGCTGAGGAGAGAAAAATTAAATTGAGGGTTCATGAGTTGAAATACAGACCAGGAGAAAACACTCCAAGGGCAAAACAGACTCAAAAACATTATCCTCCTCAAAACCAGAGGAGGATAATGAGAAGTAAAATAAACCCTGAAAACACCTTTTATCCCCAGCCCCACCTCCTTCCCACCAACAGCACAGGGAGACGGGCGTGGGGGTTTTGGTCAGGTCATCACTGAGATTTTCTTCTGCTGCTCCAGGAGAGGAATCCTTCCCTGTGAGACTGTGGGGTCCCTCCCACGGGAGACAGTTCCCTGTGAACTTCCTCAGTGTGGTTCCAATCTCATGAGCAGCAATCTCCCAAAACAGCTGCGATGTGAATTTCCCCCTTGGGCACAAAGTTCTCCCCAAACTGTTGTGGCATGGGTCACTCTTCCAAGGGGAAGAGTGTCTTCCAAGGACAGCCTGCTCCAGCCTGGAACCAAGGACCTTTGGAAAAATCCTCATGCTCTTCCCAATACTTCTGCTGCTAGGTTTAATGGAAATTAAAGGTATGCCCAAGGGTATTCACCCCATTTTTACCCTGAGAACTGACATTTAATTCATGTTACTATAAGGCAAATAAGGCATCTCAGTCAGTGTCCTTATGTTCTGTGTTATAATAACTGATTTCAATACAATTAATTAGTGTACTGACTAGAAATATTTTCTTTGTAAATGGTTTGAGGGTAGACAATGCCTCAACTTATAAACTAATCTTTATCTTAATGAAAGCTTTAAGAGTCAAAATGTCAATGACCTGATGGAACACCACGAGTTAAATCTTTTAGTCAATATTGCACACTGAATACGCTGATTTTTTTTGTTTTCTTTTCTTTCTTTTTTTGTTTTTTTTTTTTTCCAAGTGGAGGAGTGATCCACCCATACTAGTTTTCATTTGATTTTGGGTATTCAATTCATATTCCGTTGGTACTCTATTTTTCCTAGATATCATTTGTATTTGTTAGGACATGTTTGAGAAGTCCTAACATTTTCCCTTTCTCTCAAAAAAAAAAAAATCCTATTATTTTACCTGCCAGACTGAGTGTGAATAATTGATGGACAATATGGATCTGTCTCACTTTTATTAGTAAAATGTCACTGTTTTATTGCCATAATTGTCACAAATTTATTATATTAATCATCTATTTCACATTTAAATAAACAGAGTTTTTTACCAATAATTATGGAACAGCTCAGAAAATATGGATGAACAGGATCATGACAGAAGTGTATCCACTTTGCACTCTTATGTCTCTCTGCCATTTTTTCAGGAGTCACAAGTGAGATTAATTAATCTCCTGTAGATTTCCTTTAAGAAGAAATTATAGTTAAACTGTATAGCAAACAAAATCTTGTTTGTTTACATAAATATAGCATCCTGTCACCCTGAAGAGGATCAAACAGGAAATGTTTTTTGTTTTCAGTGTTTTAATGCCTTTTGGGTCTTGAGCTCACTGCTGGAAGTTCTTTCCATGTATGTGCCGCTGTAATTGTAGTTTAGGAAAGGTTGAGCTTTCCCAAAAGGTTCTCATGATTTGTCACACAGAAACTTCAGAAGCTTTTTCTGGTGCACTTAAACTTACCATACCCTTTTTTTTTCTTTCAAAATTTTGATGTTATTTTACCTTCAGCACAAAACCAGTATGAACAGTGTAAAGAAGAATCAACATTTTAATTTTAGGAGTCTATTGAGAACAAGAGAAAACAAAAGCAATATACAACATTTGTGTTTTCTCTGCTTGCATTGACATGGCTGCCTTTCCTTGCAGAGTATTTAGAGATCTAATTAGCAATGATCAAGAAAATGCTCAGTGTTTGTGTAATGGAATTAAACAGAGTTAAGCACTTGGAAATCCATCATGTAATTCAGATTCTCCTATTCCTTTAAGTGACCTTCATTGGTTGCAGTCCTTTTTAACACATGTACACCAAGTAAAACACAAAATGTGCATAAAAAATTTTAATCTTAACTTCAGTAAATATGGACTATTGGAGGATTAGAGTGTAAAGAAGTCCACTGTATAGAAAAATGCAGGAATGCTGTCAATGGCTCATTGTCCTTTCCTACAGACATAACTATGAGAGAAAAAAAGGAATTTTTAACACTTTTTGTAAAAAAAGATGTATGAAGCAATTTGGTACTGCATTTGCTTGGCAAAACAGCACCCAGTTTCAGACAAGGGGTCAATCATCTGTGGGAGAGGGAAGAACACTGAACAGTGACGTGGCTTCTGTGGATGGAGTCGGGGTGAGTGGCTGTTCCTCAAGTGTGCAGCCAACTGTGAGAAAAGAAACAGGTTCCTTGTCTTCTGCTTTGGTGAAGCACCACAAAAAATGTTGTGCTTGTCTGCTTTTTCTTATGATATCTTTTGTGTCTTGTCATGGATCCATTTCATGTCTTAAAATAGACCCCAATGATCTCCTTTACCTAGAGTTGTACATCTTCACACTTCTCATGCTAGCATCTGAAAGCATTTCAAATTAAGCTCATACCTGTCAAAAAATTATAGAACAGGTGATTTTCTTCTGAATGAAACCCAACATACCCCCTCCTCACATGCAAGATTGTAGTTAAACCAAGAGAACTAGACTGAATTAGACCAAACATATGAGAGATAAAGTTAGTAAATATGGTTTTGATGGTCATATAGGAAAAAGTAATTTAAAAAGCTGATGAAAACTTCCCAAGAAAACCAGAAATGCAGCTAAATCTGTGTGCATTTATAAGACAGCCATGTATTTCAGTAACTATGTCTTTTTTTTGCATCACTTTGTCATTACAGGGACCCTGTGTAATTTAAATTCATAACAGTAAACCACACGTGGGAAAAGACTATACAGATACCTTAAAAAGGTTGTATAAAGAACTAAAATTATGTCAGTGAGTCCCTTACCTACATCTCTTATGTTGCATCTTCTCTCTTTGCCTCATGATTGTTGGCTTAGTGCTGTTTTAAAGAAAAACAATACAGAAAATTAATTATGTTTGAATATCATCAGACTTGCCTAAAGATACTGAAATTAACCTTAGTTTCATAATGATTTTCAAAGCCCGTTTAGTAGCCTTGTAAAAAACATACATTGATATGCATGTTCTGGGACCCATCAAATTAAATATGTCACTTAAGCTGCCTAGCATACCCAGATATTTTTGCAGGATAAAGAAATATCATTAAAATTACCCAAAATTAATTGAATTTCTAATGTTTGGTCTTGATTTTAAAGTCTTTATCTTCATTGTCCTTTGTGTGATCTTATTTAATACATGGAAGACCTTTGAATGAAACATGTCTGTTCAGGAAATATGACACTCAGTTCTTCTCCTAATGCCATTAATAATTGTGTCCCTGATTCCATCCTACTCTCAAACAAATCCTTCATGCTTTACACAAGTTCCTTCTGAACCCAGGGGTGTATTCAATATAACTCAACATTTCAATGTGTTGTGTTTTGTTCTGAACCAGAGACCAGATTAATTAAACTTTAGTTCTGTACTGTTTCCCAACAAGACAAAAATATTAGCAAACCCACTCTCCTGGAGAACTTTGAAATTTTAGAGGCCAAAGGTATATTTATTCATGTTTGCTGCACAAGACAATTTTAATTTGATTTCAAAAGGGTTAGATAGAGACAAAATTAAATATTAGGCCATTATTAGGCATTATGTTTACATTTATCCATATAAAATAACATTCAACTTTAATGTGTGGTAATGCATTCTGTACTAATTACCTGTCTGCTCACTTTTATGACCCTTGTCAGAGTTTTATCTGTACATCTTGTACACATTAATGGCTTTTTCTTTACTTAGCACCTGAAAGGTAGGGACATAATGGGCTCTAAAACAATAAGAGTGGAGGTAGAGAAGACCATGACTTATAAAGTGAAATAACTTCTGTCATATGGAAGAGAGCTGCAACTTGAAAGTATATATCTAGAGGAAAAGCCTCTAGTCTAGTCAATAATTTACATTTCACTTATTTATTATTGATCACTTTATTATTCACTTTAATATATTTATGTATTATATTATACATATATTATATTTTATATCTATTGTATTATTATATGTTATTATATATTTTATGCTTTTATATTTATTTTCTTTATTATTGTTCACTTATTTGATCAAAGAAATTATCAAATGACAAGATTTATTCTTTTGTTTAGTGATTAGTTTCATTATTGCTTTTGGTGCCAGCACATTTTTCTCTCTTAAAAGCAGAAGATTTATTTTACTAAGTGTTTCAGTTGAAACATTAAGATAATAATTGCCAGTATTGGCTTTGCATTCCTCAGACATCATTACTGCAATTTTCCCTAGCATCTCCTTAGCCCTCCACAACTTTTCAAAATAGTCTCTTGTAGTTTAATAAATGTATTTTTAGTAATTCCCTAAAACCTATGGGATGATAAGTGGACAGCTTTTCTTTTGTGTATATGTTACATTTCCTAAAGTACTTTCTTTTTTAATGAAAAACTTTATATTTACTGTATTTTACTCATGCTAGAAGACTGGGTGTAGATGAAGAAATATTAAATATTCATTTGTTTTAACACCTTTCAAGAAAACAAGTTCACTAAAGAACAGATCTTAACAACTCTACCCAGTTTTGTTTTCATAAAACTTGACATAACAATTAATTAAGGAAGTGATTGAAGTCTAAAGCACTTATTGGCTGCAAAAGTCTTCTTAATAACATAGTGAAAATTAATCAAAATACTAAAACATGTTCTCCGTGAAGATGTGGTTATTTTTCTGTTTCAGAAGAGCCTAGCACGCAATCATTATTTCAGGGCTAAATTCTGAAGGGAATAAGTTTTAAAAAAAACAAATGTGGGAGACAATGGGAGAAAAAGAGGATTAAATTTCCAGACATATATTTTGGATGGGAAATTTGCACCTCTGCTCACTTTCTGGCAGATCCAACTGTGTCATCCAAGTCTGATGAAGACTCTCTGTGTTGTCTTTCCATTTCAATTAGAAGCCCTCAAGAGGTTTCCCCTTTACCAAGGACTTTGGAACCACTGGATATCTGGAAAAGTAATCTAAGAAAGTGGCAACTTCAATTGTAATGTGGCAAGAATCTCTATCAGCATTGGGGAGTATATATGTATTTCTAAATTCTAAAGTGGTTAAAATTCTTCAGACTCGATTTCAGTATTTTGAGCATGATATTCATCTTTGATGGAATGATAAGTGCATCTTTCATTCATTTGGCTAAGATTCATGACTGTTGGTTGGACAGACAGACAATCTTAATTTTTTTTTTTTTTTGTAGCTGTGTTCTTTCACATAATGACCCCTTTCATTTCATGTGCAGAAGATCAATTTGAGGTCAACTTTTGTCTTGCAGAGTTAAGCTGCAAGCAAGTTCTTTTGAATCACATATTAATCTTTCTCCCCTGTTTTACATTTTATATATCTCTTTTCAAATTCTAACATAAGCTATCAGGTTGAATAAAATTCAATAGATAAACAATGGAATTTTAGTTTTTGATGTGTTTTTTTCAAACTGCAAACATCATCTTGTTAAAACTTTAGATGCAGTTTAAATGGAGTTATTGATTAAAACAAGACAAATACCATAGAGCTGGTAGCATTTGCAGGCTGTATTGTCAATGCAAATCTATAAATGAAAATCAGATAATATCTTTAATTTGGGGGTTTTTTTGTAACAATTGTGCTTGATTTGTGTTGTGCACAAAGTATTTGCACAACTACGTTACATTGGGAGTCTTCTCACCTCACCTATACTGTACCTATGTTATGTTGCTTGCTCAAATTTAGTTGCATTATTGGGTAAAAAATACATAAGAAGGTAACAGTCAAAAGAAAGACTCTCCAAACAACAAAGCTGTGATTTTAATCTTCCAGCAGTTGTTTAATTTTTCTGGTACTACATTGCACTGTATCTCATCTTAAGTAGATTGTCTTGCTAAATCTAGGTGCCTTCCCTAGTCAATTAATTCAAACTCAGTTAATAGAAGAAAACTATTGAAAAGGTTTTAGTAAATTGGATCTCTAAGAGTAATATGTTATTTTACATACCAATATCTACTGAGAGTTATTTAGTCTCTAAATCTGAGAAAGTGTTTCTCTGACAGAAGAATACTGACTGAAGAAACAGATTTACCTCAGGAGTTTAAAACAGGCTTCAGTTTCATAGAAAATATGAGGGAGGAAAAAATATAAGGGAGGAAAAAATATTTCATAGAAAATATGAAGGAGGAAAAAAAGATAAGAACAAGAAAAAACATATTACAAAAATAAGCTTGTATAAGCCTGGTATGGCTGGTGAAGATAAAACCAAGTTACTGACATGTTTTATTTGCTACTACAAGATTATCAAACCTTGTGTTGGTCTGTAGTACTATGCAGGTAAATAAGTGTGAATTTTTATGCCTTTTTTAACTGCCAAACAAAATTCTTTACTCATTGAATATGTTGAGCTGGCAGGCTCTCACGAGAATCATCGAAGTCCAACTCCTTACCCTGCACAGGGCAGCTCCAAAATCACGTGTGCCTTGGAGCATTGTCCAAACACTTGAGCTCTGTCAGGCTGGTGCTGTGAGCACTGCCCTGGGGAGCCTGTTCCAGTGTTCAGCCATCCTCTGGGGGAAGAACCTTCCCCTGAAATCCAACCTAAACCTCCCTTGACACAGCTCCAGGCCTCCAGTTCTGTGTAGGTCACTTCTCAGCAGTATAAACATTGGGAATAAATCAAACAATATCGCACTGTGGGAAATTCTTTCAAACAAACAGATTAGAGGAGACCAAGGTATGTTATACAAACAGAGGTGACACTAGAGAGCTCATAGGTCATGAGATAAAGTTAAGATAAAATAGTAGAGAAAAATCTCAGTGTCCTCAGCTCTTCCCCAGTTTAATCTTCACAACTGCTTCAGAAGGAAGGCAGGAATATAAATTTCAGTTACTGTAGTTTGAGAGTTGTTTTGCAAGTCAGCCTTTCTGATCATATGTAATGTCACTAAAAGTGCTATTTTTATTCAAAGTGGTTTTGTTGGACACTTCCTTGCCTATGTGACATACAGAGGCACAATTCTTCAAGCAGAAAAAGAGTTCATTCTCCTGCTCAGTATTCATAGCCAGGCATACAATTGTTTTAGTGAAGTTATCATTATTCCATACTTCTCTATGTTTTAGTTCACTTAGAGAGATATTTTAAATACAGTTCTGGGAAGAAAATTGTGACATTTTCTTTATGACCAAAAATTTATCTTCAACTTTTTCCTTGTTGGAGGTTTTCCACATTACATCCAGTTATTGCCTTGCATCCAAATTACATACAGGTCACAGAAAATTCAATATAGCTACTTAAATAAAATGCATTTTATTAAAATTTTATTAGCATTTTATTAGCAAAATTTAAAGCTGGAAAAAAGGAACTAAATAAGGTTCTTTCAAAATGGAAAAGTCAAAAATCTCTTGATATTTCACTAACCTAAGCAAAACATTCTGTATGGAATCCATAGGTGAACAGTGATGTTCTGGATAATTATAACTTTCCTTTTGGTTAAGGTGCTGATTATGATGAAACTATAATTAAATTTTTCTATTCTAGACAAAACTGTTGTAATGAAAATAACCTTTATTCTTGAAACAATAGATTATTATGGGAGAGAATGTCAGATATTTTCAAAAGAGATAGAAACAATAGACTTGAAAAAAAAAGAAAGTTTAAAGAAGATAATTTCAAAAATATTTCATGACTCGCTGCAAAATACAGCATTTTATTCTCCTTTTCTCTTTTGTGGATTATCAATCTTTATTATTCTTATGCAACTGCAAAATGTTAATATCTGGTTTTTGGTCAATGGGTTCAAAGGGATGCTATCTACTGCTTTGCCTGAAATCAAGTGGTAAGGGGGTGAGAAATACTTTAAGCATAAAACAAAACTATAATAAACATACAAGTCATTTGGTTAAATTAGAGCATTACAAAGGCTACTCCAAATTAGGCTGATTAGTGAAGGATTCGGAAGAACTTTTGTGCCAGCTCTGAGACTGTAAAAGGTTTCCTCACCTGACAGTATCTTTTTAAGGTCAGTTATACAAATCAGGGCCCAGAATATTTTAGCAGTGTGGAGCAAAGCAACCTTTAAGTAGCCAAAAATTTGCCCTGGAGACTTAAAATTAAAGAAACATATGCATACTCTTCTCTTTGTCAGGATTTAGTAATAAAACAAATGGATTGGATTTACTTTCATCCAGTTTTATTGAAAATATTCTTGACTTTTTTTAGCAGATTTGTTTAGGCTAATTTATAGCTAAATTATGAGCTTTACAGATTTATAGCTAAATATGAGCTATATGAGCAAACAAAATACATTTGTAACTCCTCTGTATGACTTTCTTATTTCATGCCCATATAATGCAGCTTGATTGCTTCCTTGCTTATTCTGTTTCTCTCTCTCCATCTCCACCCTCTCACTGTGCCTTTAGTGGAAAATCATGTTAACTAAATCCTGTTAATCTGGTACTGGAATAAAAGTATGGTGAAAACTCAAGAGACTAATTCTGAACTGAATTTGATAGGAGTTTTGTAAGGATTTTTGAGAAGTTCATAAATATTTCCATCAATATTGTCAAATTTATGAGACTGTATATTTACAAAACAGTCTTATTTCACATATTTCTTTATTTCTTTTTGTATTTATTTAATTATTCTTCTGGTTTGGGATATTAAAAAAAGAGAAATTGGCAGATGTTGCGAGAAGAAAACTTAATTTTCTTATGCTATATATGTTCCAGTTTTTTAATACTTTTTTTCACTTTTATGCTTTCTCTGATGCTAAGAAACAACAAAAAAAAAAATCACGTAAAGACCCTTTTGTGCTGTTTTGCTGCATTATTGCTTCATACATCAGTAAACTATTCAGAACCAAGTTTATTTGCCTTTCCCATCGCTGGTTAGAGAGCTCAAGGTTTCAGAAAATCTCTGACTGTACAGTAATCTTAACTGAATGCTAACTCTGCATTCACCTTCCCTACCCACCACCAGTTAAATATTAGAGACTTAGAAAACATATTTAAAGCAAAGATAAGAACTAGGCAAAGGTAACTGCATAATAGCTCCTTCAAAGTATTTGTCAGTTAACATAAGGTGATCATGCTGCTACATCCTGTATAGAAAATTTTGAAATTTCAGAAACTTCCATAAGCAAGGGAAGAAAGATCCCATACTTAGGACATTGTTCCTTCTTTAAGTATTTAGTTCCAAAAGCCTAGTGGAACATGAGATCAGTGCAACCCAAATATTTTAGCGTGATTGTTTCATAAGCAAGTTCATTATTCCTTTCCTATCTTTAGTTTTCAAACTTTTCCAGGGGGAAAAGGTGTTGGACAGATTAGGCACTGAAATTCCTTGAGATCTTGTTACGTGTTTTTGGACTGTGAAAAAAAATTTGAAGGACTGATTAATGTAGTGACAGGAGAATAGAAATTCAGGTTTCATTCTCTTCTCATCTCTGATTTCAAGCCCTTCTGCAAGTTTTCCTCTCAAAATATGAGTGAGAGCTAAAATGACAAGAGAATAGAAATTCAGGTTTCATTCTCTTCTCTTCTCTGATTTCAAGCCCTTCTGCAAGTTTTCCTCTCAAAATATGAGTGAGAGCTAAAAGTTTCTGGGAAAACAAATACAGTGTGGCTGTCACTGGTGAGTCACCCTTACACAGTTCTCTCTCTTCTCCTGCCAGAGTAATTCATTCCTTTGCACACAGAATGGGGGTGGGGAGGTGGAGCAAAAACCCAAATGACATCATATTTGCTAATGATAGGCAGTTATGTAATTTATGCACAGAAGAAATGGATTACAAAGTTATTGGGACAGAAAAGGTATCAAACATTAGTACTCTGATTCTGTTTCTGTGTCCTTGAAAAAATACTATTTTATCCATTGAATACTATATTATTCATTGTTCTTACAGATAGCCAGTTTGCAAGGTGTCTTTTAAAACATTTTCCTTTTTCTTGAAATGTAGCTTCAATTAATTCCTTGAGTTAACTTCTCAATAAAACAGACTGTTTTAAATGTTGGAAAATAAATTTTAAAGTTTTTATTAAGGACATTCAAAAAGTTAATTTTTCCTCAGGTAAGAAGTAATAGCACGGCAACCAGGACAGTTACTTGCTCATTTACCTGTAGGGAAATTAGATAATTGCTAGATAGTAAAGAAAACTGTTTCTTCTATTGGAACATACACATCCATGTATTTTCAGGTCTACCAAAAATAATGTTAATATTATTATACCTGACAGATGCTGCATTCTGAAGTGTTATTGATTTCCTCTGTCTGAGTCTCAAAGAGAGGTGAGGAAATTTATAGCCTATAGGGTAAGACAGATTCAAAAGAAGCTACTGTGAGCAGTCAGCTTTGTTTGTGTACACCAAGTTAGAATATGTCTTTAATATTCTGGGCACGAGTTTCTACTAGAATAAAATGAAACCTTGAGAAACAGCATGTAAATCATTCATGAATTGAGCTTCTATTTTCTTTTAACTTGTAGCTACTTACTGTAAATAAGGAAGGATAATCTCTCATGTAATGTGATCATTGCCTAATTGTAAAACAAAATGGGTATCTTTCAGCATATTGAGGATAATATTGTTGAAATTCTGTAAAGAAAAACTGAGCTAAACTAAAATATCCCTCAGAGCAAATTTCTTGAAATGAAACATGGCTTAAGTGCGTATTTAGTTCTTAACAATACGGATGATCTGGAAGAAAAAAATAGTGCTGATTTTTTTTTTCTTGGTGCTGAAAAATTCACTAGTTAATGATAAATACTAATGACAGGCAAATTAAACAGTTGGAATTAATAAATCAGAATAGAATTTTTATTTTTAGTAGAAAATACTTGATACAATCCTTCTCACAAAGCTAAATTTGACTTAGACTTGGTCTGGGAAAAGTTCTTTAATGTAAAATGGTACTGAACATCCAAGTATGTATAGTGTTAACATTGCCTCACATAAGCTGTGTGTTGCAGCCTAAAAGACTGTCTTGAAATCAGTTCTTTAGAATATCTTGGGGGACAGAAAGGGATATCAGGTAAGATTTAAGGAAGAATATCACTGCTTTACACTACATAATGTTGAAAAAAATGAGGTGGGTCCTAAAGGAGCCATAAGAACAGTTCAGAGTCTAATAAAGTAACTGAGGTCTTAAGGTCATAGACATCCTATTTGGCAAAACAAACATTAAGGCTAATATCAAATCCTTAGATGAAACATGAACAGCCATCAGACTTTTGTGCAGAAATATAATTACCCCAAGAGATGGCTTGAATTCACAACATTAAAAAGTAATCATAACTGAATATATCTATGGAAGATGTAGTATAGTTCAAATAGAAATTACAGGTCTAATGCAGAGATTTTCAGGGGTTTCTGTTTGTACAGGAAATCAAGCCAGCCAATCATATAGGTTCCTCGGATTTTGAAGAAGATGCATAGGGGCCAAAAATACCAGTTAACTTCAGCAAGTGATCCTGAGAACAACATTGTATCTAACAATTATTCTAATGTGTATGTAGTTTCTTGCTTCCAAGCCAAAACCAACAAATACTCAGCGCATGCCCATTTGTCACAGGCAGCTATTTGGGCTTTGCTCCCTAAGGATTTTGGAAGCATTATTAAGATGTTAGAGCTATGACTGACATGGAAGAAACCATGTAACTCTTCCCCACTGAGGATCAGCACAGAACTGAGAAGCTTCCTTTAATTTGTAGAAATTTCATTTATAAATGCACATCTAACTTTGAAATTCTCAGTCAGAGATTATATGTATTCCTTTAATTATATTGTAAATTAAGAGACAGAATAATATAAAAATAGTCTTGGGTTCACCCCAGCAGGTAAAACTGTTTGCTGCTTTAGTTCAATATCTGCATCTGGTTTTAGAATAGAATAGGAAAGCAGAACTGTGTTTT
Organism: Fringilla coelebs; assembly: GCF_963513975.1. NCBI lineage: Eukaryota > Metazoa > Chordata > Aves > Passeriformes > Fringillidae > Fringilla > Fringilla coelebs. The sequence continues at coordinate 18,212,093 of NC_140030.1, read as the reverse complement.
TAGGGAAAAAAAACTGTGCAGAATTTATTCAATTATGCAGATATGAAATGGTAGAGGGTGGTGGTTATAGACATGAGCTCTTGTGGCTACCTGAGTTGCAGCTGCAGTTCCATACTAAGGTGTTGAGGACTATTTGCTTTTGTACTGAAGGGGTTCCCGATTGCTCCAAAACCCTGAAAAACTTTTTTTGGTGTTAGACACATGCTAGGGAAATGAGATACGAGAAGCCCACTTCATGATTTAAATTAATCATCTCATCAGGCTCACTATGTCATCCTCAGGACAGGTGTCACAGTGTGACTCATACCCAGAAAATTAAATTATTTTTGCTCAAAGGAAAAAAACCATAGATATCTTAAGTCATATTGATTGCTGGGAACTGTGTTGTGTTGTCTTGCCAGACCCTTTCCAGGAAGAAAGGATGAAGAGTCAGGCAGTGTGCTAACACTGAGCAGTATGGATGACTGTGACAGTGACTAAGACTGTCCTCTATCTCACACAGAAACAGCCTGACTCTGGAGACCTGGTCCCAGCCTTCTCACAGAGTGTGCTAAAATATCTGTGACATATCTGCATGGCCTTTTAGAGACTGTTCTGTGACTTCCCAACAACAGTTCTCTGCACAGATATCTCTGTTACCCGTCCAGGCACGTCTAGTGAAGGGGGTCTGTGGACCCAGAGGAACACAAAGTGACTTTCAGCCTGGGTGGCTCCTGAGATCTGTCACTAGATCAGGATCTGGCTTTGCCTTGTTGTCGTCAGGGAACAAGCTGGTGTTACAGAAGGTAGAGAAGTACTGAATATGAAAAAATCCAGAGCTTTTTGAGAATGAGGAAATATATAGGAGGACATTGTCCTACAAGGCAGTTCTGAGAAAAAGAAAATGGACTGCAAATTGAACATGAACCATTGAAACAGACTAGAGCAAGACTGGCAAAACTAAGTGAACTTTAAGTTCACCCAGACTTAAATGAAGCCTCAATCCTTTTTCAGTAACCATGAATATGTCAGGCTGATATTCTGCCTGCTCAGCACTCTATGGCATGCAGCTCAGAGGCTTTTTATGCCCTAAAACCATTACCAGGAAGTGCAACCCAAGTAATCATAGTGCATGAGTGTCATAAGAAAATTAGCACATACCAATCATATCATCACTCTTCATTTCATCTCTCATTGGTTAGGAGCTCATTTATCCTGCCATGTATTTGATAAGGTTTTTTAAATCTGCAATAGTTTTTATATTCACTAAAAGAAGTTATCTGGAATTTGCTTTCATTTCTCTGAAAAACTAATCAGAAATATTTTTGTTAGCTCACTTTTGTCTCTAATGGGGTGAGCTGCATTTAAACAGAAGATTGGTTTGGTAACTTCTTGGAATGTTGGCTTATGGTCTGTTGTGACTATATGGTCAGTTTCTTTATATTAACAACATACTAAAATAATAATGCAAAATCTTTGGGGGATGTTTCAGGGGTTTTTTATTATTTTTCTTAAGAATAATGAAACTTGGTACTTACATTGCACTAAATGTTTCCAACATTTTTTCCTACGCATTTATATATGTGTAATGTAATATATAAGAATACAGGTTATAGCTTGTTGGAATCTAAAAGTTATGTGCATATTAAGCCCAACTTTAAAGCACCAGGCGTGCAGACAGGGAGGATTATGCATCCAATCTTGAAAGAGTGCAGCCAAAATTTTTTGGTTACCCTTTTTTTTTCTGAACATTCTGCACGATTCCTCACAGCCACATCATAGGTATAAAACCTGGGTATATGAACATGGGATATTAGGAATGCGTAAGAGAGAGGCTTTGATAAGGAGGAGAGACTCAGAGTGTTAATCTGATAGGTGTAATTGCAGATGCACAACATATTTCCCTTATCTCCATGGTACAGCCTACCTAAATGTGGCAAGGAAGGCTGTAGGCAAATTTTTGTCCAGGATTTAGCTGCTACTGTCATGGAAAGCGAAAAGACCAAAGAGAGGAGGAGAACCAGAAGAAACACCACTTCTATTTGCTGTTCCTGCTGTCAGAGGTGAGGACAAAGGAGAGCCATGCTGCTGCCTTGGTTCAGTGCAGCACTTTCCATTCTCGGTATTTCCTGCAGCTCCAGCATCCTCTTGGTATTTCCAGCAACAGAATCTCCCTGGGCTTCCCAGGCTATACCAAACAGAAAGTAGGCAGTAAAACCTCACCCATTTTGCTGTCCTTTTAACAAGGATAGTAGTCTGTTTTGTTTAGGGAGTCAGGCAATACCAAATCTCTTCCTTTCTTGCAGTAACAATAACTTAATCACACACTGATTTCTCAGATACTGGGGAATCATGAAATCAAGCTACTAAAAGCAAGAAACATTGGAAGGCCTTGGTTTCTGTTTGGAGCTTCATTTTCTTCCCTTCCTATTGTCTGCAGAAACATTAAAGTACCAGGTGCAGGTTCTACCACACCACAAGTAGTTTATGGAATCACCTCCTGGGCTGTTAGAGAAAACCAGTGACAATAGCTCTGCCTTTCCTCCCCCTTGCTTAGCAGCCTGTTTGGTGGCTGACTGAGTACCTGTGGTTCCCCAGTTTCTGGAAGCCACTTCCTTTTCTCTTGACTGTTTTACCTAAGGGAAAACAGGAGGAAGAAAAGTAGCAAAGAAAGCATTAATACATAGTCAAGATAAGTTTCCCTCTGGGCTCAATGTGGAAAAAATATACTTACAATCCGTTGTTTCATTTCACAGGAATTTTGCTAATATTTTTTGTTGTTTGTGTGTCATCCTTGAAAATACAGCAGAACATGCAGCTGGAGTTATGGCTCCAGTCAGTGTTGTACATCTTCTGTGAGGACATAAAAGTCAAGGCATTTGCTTATCAGCAGGGACATCACTAATTATTGCACCTTTTGTTGCCCCAGTTCCATCAGCAGAAGCCAAGATTTTGCCTATGTTAACAAAACATTCAGTAGTTTATGTTTGATAAAATTTAAGTTTGCTGAATTTGAGTCTCTTTGAAGTTCAATGATTTTCATAAAGCCAATTCTTTTCTTTCAAGACAGAAATAACTAATACATAGTAATTAGGTAATTTTTTTAAAGAGTATAGGAAAAAAAGCCTTATTAATGATTAACTTTTTCTAATAGACTGACTAATTTTACTTGGCAAAACTCATTTTTGGACACAGAAGTCTTTCTGAAATTCTAGTGTTAATGTATGCCAACTTTCTTGGCCTAGAAATATGAAAAGGATATTGAACTTATCAACATGTTCATGTAACATGTACATATAATAACTGCAAGCATTTGTATATAGAGATATTTACACATTTTTTCCCTGAAGGTATACCATGAGGAAGTAATGTAATCCACTGATTCTTAAACTTATTTTTAGATTTTTGCCTTCCACTTTTTCTTTTATGTTGAACTTCTTGTCCCATAAGGCAGTGTTAAGGCTACTAGAACACTTCAAATCTGTGTTTCTTACTGATACATGTTTGGATGTCTTTTGTGTGCAGTTAGGCTGAGTTTTCTGGTTTTAAATAGCTTTTCATAACAACTGCAATGTCACTGTGGTTTTACTCTTAAAGCTAAGAATATAGAATCATCATTTTAATTCCAATTGTTTAATTATGTCCTTATATGTAAAAAAACACCATAAAATGACTGAACAAGAGTCCCTGAGACAAAGTCATCATGCAATATTTCTAATAAACTTAAAGCTTAAAGTAATAACTTCAGAAAAGTTAAATTCCTAGTTCTCAGGAAACTTATTCCATGCCACAAGTTTAATATTGAGAATGGAAGATAAGATCATATTTTTCACAAAAACAAAAAGTCTGAATTCCCAATCGAATGCAAAAGAAATTCTCTTTTATCTAAGGAAACATGAACAGACAGCAACAGCCACATATTGAGTTTTAAATTTCTTGCCCATTCTCTGCCTAGTGTTTTGCTTTATTTGATCTACATTCCCACTGCTTTTGTTGAAGGACCAGTAAAATGCACCTTCAGCAATCAGCAATCTAGTCAGGCTAAGAAAGTTTATGATTGTTTTAAAATACTGCACAGACTAAGTATTTCCCGTTAAGTGAAAGGCTATTTTCCCTTTCTGTATAAATCTATGACTATTGACCACCTCATAAAGGCTTCTACCGTATTAAATACAGCCATGACAGTACCCCAACTGAGTAATCCATTATTTTGTAACACCATAATAGGCTCTGGGGATGAATTTATTGAACTTTAAAACAGAATGTAATCAACAATCCATTTCATCTGGCTGCATAACACCCTTCTACCAATCAGCAAGCAAAGCTGTCCTGTTTCACTTATCCTGTCCCATTCGATGAACTGTAAGTACATCTTTGCCTAATGATAAGGGCACTGGGGGCCATATATAATTCAGAGGCTTCTTGAAATGCATCAGCCAACTGTCCTGATATGTTAACTGATATGTTAATCCACTCACTGGAGGCTTTCATTTGATGTCTAATATAAGTCCATGTTTGTAAGCTTCAGCATCATTATCATTATTGTAAAAGAAGACAAAAATGAAGTGGCAGCAGCCCTGGTACTAATGACACCTGAGAACTGGTCTTGCAGACTGTGAAAGCTAGTTTGTATAGTTCCCAAGTGCAAAAGAAATGAATGACTTTTGCATAGCATTTCACAACTACAAAGGAATACTCTGCTAAGCTTTTCTTTAACCTAGCTATCTACCTTTAAGAAATATATGACTTGTTACTAGAAATTCAGGTTATCTTGAGAAAACAACTCTCTCGCAGTGGGAAATATTTAGTCATTTCACATGACAGAGAAACAGAAAGCAGAATATATTTGCAGAAAATTCAATTTAATTATAAGCTACTATCCAGTCTACCAAATTAAATGTTTTTCAATTCCTTTCACCCATACAAATCAGAAAGAATGAAAAATGATTCTCGCAAGAAATTTAGGTCAGTCAATTTTTTACAGACTTTTCTTAGGCTAGCCAGGAGCTGAGTCACTAATGAAACTAGTAAACAGACTATCATGTTTCTAAAATAAATTGAAAATCTCAAATGTTAGGTAAATTAAATCTGTTCATATTCAGTGATCAGTACAAAAATTTTCAAAGTGTTGTATGATGTAAAGTGGTAGGTTAATTAAAAGCAGAGCCAAAAATAGCTAGAAATATTGCTTCTGTGTCCAGGCCATGCTCAAATTCTGTGATTTATTTAGTCCAGCCTGTGTTACCCATCTATCAGAACTTTCTTTGGCCTCCTGGTAGATGCAGGAGAATTGAAGTTTGTTGATCAGAACAGTTACAAACTTGAGAGCTCAGATGTACTATCATTGTAAAAGGAGGAATAGGCATAAAGCTCCTTTAAACTCTGTGCCAGTCCAGCCTAGTTTTATTTGTGAAGGCATTGCTTTACCTACAATCCTCACAAAGTCAATTCTCTCAAAGGAGCTTAAAATTGTTTAGGCTGGCAAGGGAGCCCCATCCCAAGGTTATATACTTCCATGGAAAAGGTGCATTACTACTCCTTGGCATTCTCTGTACCATTTGCAAAGCAATGGCACAGCTGGTGCAGGCCTTCAACAAATTTCAGGCTAATTCAGCTGAAGATTTTAGGGATGATGGCATTATTGATGCAGGGCAAAGAAAATACCTGTATGTGTGTTTGTTTGTTTGTTTGTTTGTTTGTTTTTGCTGCTGTTTTTGAGTTTTAAAAATCTCCATAAAGAACATAAACCTTGATTGCAACCAGGACTAAATTTGTGCTTGCAAAACATTTTACATTTTGGAGATATATGTAACATAATGGTTAAGTTTTCTGCCTTGGAAAAGTCTGTTTATATGTAGCTGCTTTTCAGAACTTTACTTCAGTGCAGAACAAGACTCATTGAAATTTGTTAGAAGGTAAAATAGGCAGGTAGAGTGATTCATAAGGGTACAGGATATAAATTTTGATTTGGATTTAAATGATTGATTATTCAATGGCCAACTGAAAATCGCCTTCAAAGAAAACTTAAAATTGCTTTACCTCAAATTGTATCTTTAAAGTCTCCAGCATGTGTTGGAGCAAAATGTTCAGTGAGATTCTCCCACTGTCAGCAGTGAAGTACAATCTCTTCTCCAGCTGCCGGCAGAGGATGCAAGTTAGAGAAATTGGAGGTCTGGGAGAGTGAGGAGGGAGAAAGGAAAGAAGGGCAAAGGGACACTTATGGTGAAACCAGGCCAAAACTTCATCTGCTCTTTCCTGGGAAGTAGTTTTCCTTTCTCAGCTGGCCCTGAGGGACTAATCTAATACAAATAAAATGTAAATACTCAGTTTGAGGTTGTGTGCAGGCCTTGAGGGATGCCAAAAAGACTGATTAAAGAAGGAAGGGATAGCATGGCAGCAGAGTGTTTGAGCCTTCTGGCTAAGATCCACAGATGGGAATGTGGACTTTCCAGTGAGCTAGTGCAGTAAATCTGCAGCTTACCTGAGCTGATCCATCTGTAAATGAACACCTGCCTGGGTTGACTAAAAATAGCTGGTTGTGATGTGAACTTTACTGTTTTTTACTGACCTTGTGTGCTGCTGGCTACTGAATCTTATATGTCTTAATCATGCATGCTAGGCCAGGAGCAGCCAGTTGAATTTTGGGCACACCATTCCCAATCCCCTTTATATTTAGCTTTTGGTTAAAGAAGTGTGTTGAAAAGACATTTCCTAATGATGTCCAAGAATCAGAACATCCTTTCTTGTCTATATACAGAAAAAAAAAAAAAAAAAAGAAGAGAAAAATTATTTCATGAATGGACAGCCCATAGTTCTATGGCTAGTTACTCAATTCTGTGAGCAAAAATCATTAATGATAAACAGATAAATTCAAACTCCTTATTGATCCAATGTGATAGGTATCTCTTTCTTCTGAATTTAATGGAACTTGGATTAAACTGGGAATAGATGCTTATCTGATCAGGCAGCATAAAAAAAGAGTCTGGTCTCCAGTCATAACTACCAAACAACTTAATTTTAAGACATTGAGGATCACATGGAAAATATTCCTGTATGTCCCAGGTACTTTTGAAGCACATTTGAAGAGAATATTGTAATCAGCTAGCAGTCATTCCACTGCAGCAAAAGTAGGCTAACTTCATCAAGTATGTTTTTTGCTGTGAATTATTCACTCTGCAATGTTACCATGGTTACAGCTGTGTTACTTGTCCTCACATCATTATTATTATTTTCTGTAGTCATTATGCTCACACTGCAAATAGTATTTTATTTTTTTCTGATCATGCCATTTGCAACATGAATAAGAAACAAGGTTCACAAGAACATAAATATTGATACTGTATGCAGTATGGCTTTGCATTGACATTAATGTTCCTCTGCATTAGGGCAGCATGACACTCATATAAAGCACCTGATCAGCCTTATTTGGCTGCTTTTAATTCCCCTACTGGTGTCACTGCATAGGGTAACTAATGAAGGCATCATAAAATAATATCAACTCTTGTATTGCCATATTTGCAGTGTACCTTATCATTATTGGAAAATATTTTTTAGGTATAATTAGAGTCAACTGTATTAGGAAAAATGTATCTCATAAGAATATTAATGAGTTAAAAACCAAAACAAAAAATGTTTATATTAAAAATTGTTGGCCTTTTCAGTTAGTTTCACTTTCTTATTCTTTTCTCTGATTGTTTGTTAATATAATGGCCTCTCACAGGTTGATAAATTAGCTTATTCTTCAATAACAGATAACTAGTCACCCAGAGATTTTTCAGTTCTTTGGAAGACAAACAACCCAAATGTTGAATGTACATCTTCTCAATTGCAAAGTTTTTTTTCAGGATTCACCACATTATACAGATGTTAATCTGATACAATAACAGTCCTAATGCAAAATGCAGTAAGATGCTGCAATCACTAGAAATGTTTTAAGCATTGCGTATTTGTAATCTCATTGAGCAGTTTTCATCCACTAAATGGATTTCTAAGTTAGGATCATCCTTAATTCTTTTAACTACCTACATTTAATCAATTGAAGTCAATGTTAAATATCTAGATAGCTTAGATTGTCTCAATTGGCAGTGGAGGGGAAGAATCACATTTGGATATGTATTTATATGTCCTAAAGTAGATGTTTGAAAAGTGTCAGCTTAACTTCATGCCAGAAATATCCATCTCCATCAAATACAAAAATACATATACAAATACATCAAATACAAAAAGAAGATATAAACGCCTGAAGTAAAAGGAGACTAATTCTACCTACAAAATTTGCCTGTCCATAATGAAGGTGCTATTCAGTCTCTCTTTTATTATTTGCCTTAGATCAAACAGAGCTTTGAAATCACTATTGCATTGTTAATGTAATATGTTTTTTATTGATAGGCTATCAACACTTTTCTTACATTCCATGTCTGTCTTTTTTATTTGCTCAATCTGCCAAATCTGCAAAGATATTAATCCATTAAAATTAACCAAGAGCAAATTTGATGTCTACGTAGTGAGTCCATGTTACTTCTCACTTCTAAAATTTTGATTTACTAAAAAGTTTCAGTTGAAGTGCTATAAATAGTATTCAAAAACACAGTCACACAAATACAGTATGGATAAGTCTTATAGATAAGATTCTAAAACTCCCATTACAGCAAACTTCAAAAGCCCTCTCTTTGACAAACTTTACACTGACCTTTTTATCCTGAAGTAGGTCTAGGAGCACATAATGAGGGAACTGGGGAAAAAATGACAATGGCAGTAATGGGCCTCAAACTTCTTCACATTACCTTGACCTTTGGGTGGACACAGTTTGCTATTTGTGTTTTCAAATAATGTACAGGAATAAGAGAGGGATCTAAGGAGGCAGGTGAATTTTGCTGAACATAATGCTTCACTGTTAGCTCAGAAAAAAACACACAAGGCTGAAGATAACTCAATAAAATTACAGTTTTAGGCCTTCATTTCAAGGTTACAGAACAAAATGCAATTTATTTTTTTTCCCAAATATTATTCCTATCCCACACTAGAAGCACCTTTATTCTATCTACAACTCTGATTGAGTTTCAAACAGATGCTTTACTTTGAGGAATCAGGAGTAGAAGCCAGATATGGCTCAGAAAACAAAAATAAATAAAACATTCAGGTTCATCCTGACTGCTATTTCTTCCTCTGTAGGAAAAAAAATGTAGTCTGGGAAGAAGAAATCTGTAATGTATTGGTATTCCTGTCAATAATTTCTTCTCTGGGTGTGTGCCAGACTTTTAGTTCTTTGCTTTCCTCAGGAGTCCTCAAACATGGATTTTAGTCATCAAAAAGGGATATGTATGTATGCTGTAGCTGTGAGCAGTCATCCTCTGAAATGTTCAGAAACACAGGTGGAACCCAGGATTTATCTTTAACCTGTGCACAGCTCAGTGGAATATCAATAAGCAGGTCAAGGTACCAGGCTTCTGGGTGAGGTGACAACCTCAACCACCAGCAGTCCCTTGAGTGGGATCTTCAGTGCATACAGGTGCCCATTTCACTTGTTGCAGACACTGTCATTGTTCTTGATGTCCACACAGATCCAAAATCTACTCTTTTGTTTCCATACCATTCTCATGCTAGAATGAAATGCAGCCGTGGTCACTTTTGTTCTGGAAACTAAAGCAATCTGCTCCCTACGTTTCCATTCAAGAGCAGAGGATGGGAGATGCTGGTTGATGTTTGACAAAGAATATTTTCCCTCTCTTTTCCTTGTATTCTAGTATAATTTGAGAAGCCACAGTCTAATATCAGAGCCATGGTAACTTCTAGATCTCCAAAATAAAGCAATGTTCAGATTATCTATAATTCAAATATCTTAGGCGTTCACCCTCTAGTCCAAGTGTAGTGGCCAACATGATTCTGTATGTGAATATTTGATGGGAATTCTGTATCTTCCTTTCTATACCTTTTTTAGCTTTCAAGAGCTAACATGTTAATTCTACACTTCACTGCACTGCACTTCAAAATGCATTTGGCACTTGCCAAGGAGGTGATGGCCACTCACAGTAGTGGTCTTTGGTCATCATCTGTGGAAACAGGTTTGTAAACTTTAGGTCCCTGTCTGCTCTGGCAAGTTAAACAGCATCAAGGCATGCCTCCAGCTACTGGAACTTTCTCATTAAAATTGTTAAATTATTCAAGTGGTTCAACCATTAAATGGTTAAATTATTTTAAAGGTTTTGGCATGAGTCAGTTAGCACTCTCCAAATACATATCAAGCACTGTTTTGGAATTAACTCAATCTGGAGACTCTTCACAAAAGTTGTTCACCTGATTATTCTGTGTTGGAGGCTAACAAAAAGTTCAGTGATAGAAGTTAAGTTTGTGCATCTCTTGTAAACCCATAAACGCCCTCATTTTCAAAATTATCACATCTGTTTCAGCGAGTAAATTGTAAATTTTCTTTTTTATTGTTTTGAGATAGTATATTTATATATATTTATTATTTTTCTCAGAATTCAACAATTAAACCCACTTTTAGAAGAATGTACCTGTTATTACAATGCAGCATATTCACTTAAAAATACAAGAAGCTGTGGCAACAACTAGCAATTAACCTTCTACCTGTATTAAGATCCTTACTTAGGAAGATAGATATATAAGATACACCATAGAAAGAGGTCTATCTATCTATCACATAGATATGTTAGAACATATTTTAATAAATTATGAATATTCCTGGGAATTTTCTACCAACAACTGCTCAGTTGTGGTGACAACATAAATATATGTTGCAAGTTTAAGCATAATGCAATCAGTATTTTAAAAGTACTGAGTATATTCTTGATTACTTGCTTTTGAAGAAGGGTTTTATCATGGGCTCTGAAACAGCAAGTGAAACTATTTTTGGAGTTACTTTGTGTAATTATTGAATCATTTACAAGAATATGTAATTACTCTGCAGTACATCATTTTTAATAGGTAGCGTCTTTTTCTTTCACTCGCCAGAGGTCTGACTCTGTATCCCTGAAATAAAAGGATGATTTGCCAGTGTCCTTAGTGTCATTGGATCAGAATATAATACACCAATTCTGTTTCTAAACATGTCTTCTGGATAAGTGTACTTCTGCTAACTTTATTTCAATAATTCATGGTAACCAGATAAAAGTAGATGTAAAATGAAATTTAAATTTGGAAGTAAATGTAACATAAAAAAAAAAAAAATTGAATGTTCAGCAAAACTTTTAAACTTACTGATTTTGCCTTGGTAGGCTCTAATTTAATTTTTTTTCCTGTGTCATTACTCTAGCATACATTACATTATTTAGACAGTACTCATGTTTTCTGTGCAGGAGAATAAACAAAGGAACATTGTCATTTATTGAAATCAGATAACTCTGTCTCAGGACAAAACTCTTTATTATTATTTTCTACTGGATGTCCTAGATAAGTAGGTCATTCATGCCATTTTTCCATTTAACCATGTGCAAAGCTGGTTTTGTGAAGTCAGAGTCTCATCTGCAATGAAAGGATATTTCTTCTTGAAGGGATCTTTCAGTAAGTGATCACGTCACAGGACTGCTCAGACACTTGGTAGTGTCTGACAGAGGGGTTGGGACACCCTTCACCAGATCAGCTTGCTCAGAGCCATCCATCCTGGCCTTGAATGTTTTCAAAGGAGCAGCTTTCACAGCTTTTATTTTACATGTATTTTGTTTCAGGGATAAAATCATTCCTCTCAGAAGAGCAGAATCATTATTGTTCTTTAAGTTTTGGTGCTGCCTTACTTATTTGCAATGTGTATGCCCCCAGATTAGAACAGCTAGAAGTACTTGCCCCTTCTTCCTACTTTTGTGGAAGATACTGGTACAGAGAAAGGCAGAAACATTCCCTTAAAATGTCAACATCCTGGGAAATTCCTTGAATTCCCCTCAACCCACAACAGCTGTTGAAGTCGTCATTTGTTTGGCATAGATATTCTGAGGTTCAGGGAGACCATTGCATTGTTTCAGGGAATGAGAACCATGTTTAATTGTTTACATTCACTTTTCAGTATAAGTGTAAAATTCTGTTGGCCTCAGGAGTTTCAGGATACAGATTTTTCTGGAAAATTTGCATTTCTCAGAATGGTATTAAGCAGTGCTGAAATATTAATATTCAGATCTTATTGGCTGCTCAGACACAGCTTTAATTTCCCTCTTTACTTACTGTATGAACACTGAAGCTGCAAAAGCTAGGACCCATAACTATTACCCACAGTCATGTCACCTTCTCAATGAAATGTGGAGGGGTGAAGTGGAAAGGGAATCACATTTTTTTATGGGCAAATTTATATTGTGTGTCAGGAAGGTATTATAAGAAAGTGATGAATAATTGGCATAATTTGTATCTTCTGTAGCAAGGGAACTTCTGGACACTGCTGTAAATGATATAATTTGTCATTGTAGTAAGTCTGTCCCATATAAATACTACTTTTAAGAATGCTGACACTGGTTTGCTGAAGAGAATAAGCTTTTCAATGAAACCAAACATAAATTTTATTGAAGAAAATTTCAAAGCAAATATAATGATTTTGTTCTTTTAATGGTGGATTTCTTTTAATGAAAGTTTCTTTTAAAACTGTGCTGAGCTTAACCTTATATATACTTAATCATGCAAAAGATCTTCCCTGCTGTCCAGAAGGGTGCAGCACTCAGGTGAGTGTTAGTAGGATTTTCATATTTGCACCAAGTGAGAATACATCTCCTAATTAAAAGGTGAATTCAACAATGGTATTTGAAAGGTGTAATGTGTACCTTCTCTTCCTTTCACTATGATTAACAGAAAAAAGGAACAAAGAGTGACAAAAATCTTCCATCTCTAAGAGGTCACTTGTAGGTGATTTAATTATCAGTGGTTTAATTTTTAATTACATTTTCCATCTCAGGAAACCAATCTTATCACAATAAAGGAAGGAAGGAAAACCTATATATGAATGGATTTAAAAGTTTCAAATGTACCTTTCCTTTCAGTGGTACTGTCCATACAAAAATCTTTTAACCACTTTTTTCACTACTGCAAATAAATTAAAACATAGGAGAAGCAGAACAAAACTCTCTTTTGAGAGGCAACAGAGCAAAATGTATTGGTAATGGCTTTGTTGTAGATTTATTTCTACTCACTGCAAGTGGAATATAGCTATTTATTATGGTCAGATCCTGTTTTAGTTTTGATAGTGGCACAGCTTCTTTGACATCAGCTGAAATAGGTAGTGCTTTTAAATGCATGGGTAGTACTACAGAGCTGCTTCTGCTTAGTCCCTGTGCTAATACAGCATCAGATCCATTTATATGGTGAAAAGGCAAGCTTACTGTAGAATTGCTGCCAAACAAAGACAAATGACACCACTGCAGAATGTGAAAATGCATGAACTTCTCAATACTTTTAAATTGGTACAGAGAGCATGAAGCTTCTGATGTCTCACTTCCATTTACTCTATTTCCTGGACTTTTTGAGTTACTGAGTGAAGGGCATGGATAAGAGGTGGATATTGTTCTGTGGAGCCCTTCTAAAACCAGTTATTTTTTAAGTTAACATAAAATTAGACTCATTAGTAACTGTGTAGTCTGTAATGCTTGTGAAGGTTCTTGTATCAGTCTTAGCATATCTGTGAACTGAATTAAACAAAAGGACTAACATCTGTTTTGTGTTTGCTGTTTTGTCTTCTTCTTGTGTGAAAATGAGCAGCCTGGTGGGTTTGAGTTTGAAAGACATCCAGAGAAACAATAGGTTGGCCAGCACAATCGAGAAAGCAGAGCACAGAGAGAGTGCATCATGAGGGGAAGGTCTCAAAGCAGCCCTTACTTTTCCTTGGAGACAATTCTGCAATGTTAGACCATGATCACATAAGTCTGCACCAATACCTTTTCTAATAAAAATGTTTTTTATGTCAAGAACAAATGAACAAAGTGGTTTCTTTTTTTTTTTTTTACTGCTCTTAAATTGGTGTTTTGGTCCCCTACATATGAGGACCAACTGAGATCTTGGCAACAAGGCTATAGCACTTCTGGAAATTTTTTCTACAAGTCTGCTGTCTCAGATGCTGAGATTTGCTCTTGTGACCATGGCCAATGGACACATACTGCCAGTTCAGCACTGGCTGGAGTTTGGGATCTGCCAAAGGCCACAAGCTTTACTCCAGCTGAAAAGTGATAGAAGTGAGTGATGAACAATAGATCCCTGCTTCCTGGTGCAAACAACAGCAATTGGGAGGGTAGAAAAATTGCACAGGGGTTGTCCCACAGACTTTAACATCAGTAAAAATCGAGGAATAATCATGGTCTGTAGACTAGCCTGACAATTTGGAGACATATTCTTTCCTCTGCAAATGATGATAAGCATAGCTTCTGACTTTGAAACTATTTTCTCTGTCATTAACATGGTTCAAGCCTTTTTTTAAAATTCTTAGTCAAATGATCCTTTCCAAATGATTTGCTGATAGCATCTATCTTCTGTGGTGAAAGGTAAGTGATGATAATAAACAAATGCAAATAAAAGCAGCTACGTGAGCAAAGTTTTGAACTGTGAAAAATTAGCTAATATTTCACTATTTTGATATTTATGGCAGAATGGCCATATGGCATGACAACAATAAGACTGTGGAGATGTTCTTCTGTTACTTAGAAAATAAAGTATTCATTCTGTTGTCTTCAACTGGATTAGCTATATTGGTTTCATTCTTTCATTTCAGTTTATTTTTATCAAAATTTCCTCAAGCTACTTGACTATGTGAAGAGTGATATGTAAAGAGTCATCTAATTCTGTAAAACAAATTTAAATACATGGAAATTTCCATCTAAATTTACCCACCTGCTTAAATACCTTGCTGAAGATCTATACCTGCTTAAGTACCTTGCTGAAGCACATGGCTGGTAAGTACCAACTATTGATATGGAATATCAAATACTTGTGGAGAACATAGGGACTGCTCTACAGAATTAAGGTATTCCCCAAAACAATTATAACACATTATGTAGTTTCTGTAGTCAAGATTGCTTTCCTATTCCCAGAGCATGAAACACTTAATCTGTCAGTTTTCATAATTAGTTGTGAATATATAAATATTTTTTTTCTTCTATGAAAATCAAGCCTTGTTAGTTTGTAATAATACCAAACCACAAGACTTGTGTGTTAGATAGGACAGGGACTAGAGGGTGCTTCTTGCTCTGTACATAACACTAGGAAGAAAGTGTTGGGAATGAGATTGGATGGTCTTCAGGTGACACTGGTGCTTTGGGGCAGAAGTTAGCCAATGAATGGTGGATTTACACATGTGCAGCAGTACAAGAAACAAACTGTGTGTTTTGTAAGGTCAGATGAAGGCCAGAAGAGAGCACATCCCAAGCTGCAGTGACTAGAGAGCAGATAAAAAAACACCTATTGAGCAAGCTAAGGTATCTTGCTCTTGGCAGTGATAGCAGAATCATTACTGCCCCACAGCTTTGATTTTCAACAGACATTTCTTAGATTTCCCTTTTGTTCAGATAAACCCAAATATTTTTAATTTTTTATCCTAACATCACAACAGAAATCATGGACTAGGTGGATGTTAAGCTCCTTGGCATGCATGGACACTCAGAAGTGTGTCCATGTTGGTTGAGCCACCAGTGTTATCAAAACTTAAAGAGTCTTTCAGGTCCTAAAGATCACACATATAATGCCTTTTAAATACCTCAGGGCATCCAACTGGAATTCAAATTGGTGTCTTGGGGTCAAACTTATAATTTTCTATTTAATAATGTTCTGTGAATATATCTGAGACAGAATAAAATTCTAGAAATACTAATCAAGATGTAATCACTCTTTTTAATGTCTAGAAAAAGCGAAAAATAATATTCAGTGAATTTATATGTACAAAATCGCCATTTCTAATAAGACTGAGTTGATCACATACCTAGAACACATTGCAGGGTATTTTGCTTCTTAGTGTTCACACAGCTCCATTTCATATTGCAGAGAGGGCAAGGCAAGTTGTAAATTACCTCTACTTTGTAATCAAAGCTATCTCTAAAATATTAAAGTAGCCTCTCCCATTTAATGAAGCATATTCCTTTAAATAAAGTAACACTTGAATTATATTTCTTTAAATAAAAGATAAATAAACCTAGTTGAAATAATTTTCCTCATTATTTGAAAAAAATTAAAGGCACATGGTTTTTCCACTTTATATAATCAGGGCAGAATCAGCTGCTTAGCTGGCAAATGAAAGCAGAAAACGTGTATATGATTCAAACTACTTTATCTATGAGTAAAAACTAGTTATTGACTTTTTAGGAGACCAACAACAGTGAATTATTGCTGAGAGTAGGAGATTATTTTTGAGGGAGGGAAAGCCTTTGTAAATATTAGACTGCTATGGTTAATAAATCTCAGTAAGAGTGGCCAATGCTTCATATTATATGTTAATTCAACAAATTGCTTCAACAAATTAATATTAAATTCAAAAAATTAATATTAAAACTTTAAACCAAACTATTTGAGGCACACTTTTCACACTTCTAGTCCTGTCATACCAAACTTGTGTGAAGAGATCTCAGCATATTCCTTTTCTGCTCATGGGTATTGTTCTTCTCATGTCATAGTCATTCAGATTAATTTCAGGGGAAGCAGAGCCTTGCACTTGACCAAGAGCAAAAGTGAAGTTCTTGAAATGTAAACAACTCCAGTGTCAGTTAGCCAGGAGTATGAGGCTGTTAGCTCAAAAAGTTTCACCAAACCATTTCTCTTCACCACCTATGCTCAATATTTACATCCCACCTAAGATCACCTTAAGTAACACTTGACTTTCTTTACCATCTTTCATCAATTCCATGCATTTCCAGATGTTTTAGCCAAAGATGTTTTAGCATTTGCCTTAGACTGCCTTAGCTAGAATTTCTCCATTTACTTACAATTTCTGAATCACAATTTCTGTTGGTGGCATAAGTAGAATTCTCAAATATTTCTCATGGGGATATCATTCATAGTGACTTGTCTTCTAAAACTTTGAAGTTCTGATGTTTTGTTTTCAACTATTCTGTATATTCAAGGCAAATTGAAAATTCTCACTCTTTTTCAGCAGCAATTTTTCTTTTTTGTTCTCCCTCCACCTCACCACACTCCCCTGCCATGATGACAAATCTCCTATATTTTTATTATAGATCTTAGTGGGTTAATTGGCCTTCTTAGAAAGAAATATAATCTAGGCACATACCTGCACCCATAGTAGCATGAGAAAATGGAAATGCCTTTAACAACCACACTTTCAGAAATTAACCTGTTAGAAATTGAGCTGGTTCACTTCAGAGCCACAATATAAAAATGAGTCTTCTTGTTTTAAGGGTATTACATACTTCATGTTTGAATTTTCAAAATAATACTCTTGTTCATTTACTTAAATTTTTTTTCCCACTTTTTCTTTGTTTTTTTTTTGGCACTGCAAAATGAAAGAAAGAATATGGTAGATGAAGGAAGAAAATAAAAGATGAACTATTGGCCATATTTTCAATCTGCTGTGCATATTTGAAACATTAATTGCTTTCTATGACTAAGTTTATGCCCCTCTACTTAACTATTGTGATCTCAGACAATTTGCAACAAAATCAGTTTATGTTGCATTTTTCATTCACAGATTGAAATATTAAACTTTCAGAGCATATTTAAAACAAAATATGTTAAAACCCTGGCTTTTTTTTCAACCAGAAAATTCAATAATTGAAAACAACTGAAGGGTAGATAATCCTGCATACATTACATATTTCCAACTCTTTAATGAACACATTAAAGGATTTTTTTTTTGGTTACATTTTCTTCTGGTTTCAGTGATATTTTGTTTGAACTGTATATTCTCATTTCAACCTCACTGTTTTGAAATGGGAAAGTGTTTGGAACCTTGCTGTGAATGACATAAATTTTCGTAACCTTCAGCTTTTTTTCTTTCTTCTGCAAGGTTGTTGCAGACATTGAGAACACTGATTTTTTAAATGTTGAAGGGTTGAACTGACAGAATTCTTTAAAATTTCATGCATGTGAATAAACTTTGCTTAAAAAGTAACTGCAGAGAATTTATTTATATGTATCTTACACAGTGTCATGGTATTTATGAGGCAAGAATCGTATCATTATAGAGGGAACACTGGAAATTATTGGTTTGGCCTTCTAACCCACAGTTCAGGATAAATAATAATTTATTTTCTTCCCTGCAGTGTATATTTTTTTTTTCTAAAGAAAATCTCATTTTAGGTACAGAAACTGATTTTCAGCAATGTGATATTTTCACACAATTTTCTAGCCGGCTTGACTGCTTCAGATGAAGGTCAAGTGATTAGCCCAAGGTCACAGACTGAGTCATTGACTCAGTCAGATTAGAATTGAGGATTCTGCCTACTGGTGAACTTTATTCAGGGAGACAAAGATCATAATAAGACAGAGACATATTTCAGCACAGAATAATTTATTTTTTTCCTCCTGCTTAATAGAAGTATCACTATCTACTGCAAAACACTTTTCTTTATCCTGGCTCTGCAATATTCTGGGTATCCTGCTTTTCCTTTGGCTACTGACACCTTCCAGAAGTTCTTCTGGCTTCTGCTGAGAGATAATCAAATATGTTTTGACTGCAGTGGGCTCAGATTCAGATTAAAATTGGTTTCATTTCCTGTGTCCCTGTTTGCTTCAGAAGAATAATTTTAGATACCTTATCTTCATTAGGGCCAGTTGCTAAGGTAGATTAATTATGCTATTTGATGAGAGTAGGAAGTTAGGTGAATTATCTGCTCTTTCACTCCACTGTATCCTATCTCTCTCCTGCGTGGAGGCCTGGTAGAAGGGAATAGCTTTGTAGCAGCAGAAGGCTCAGCACAGTACCTTGGCTTCAGGTGGGGGAATGTGCAAAAAAATGCGTCTCATTTCATCCTGCATTTGCTTGGCTTATCTTCTTTAGTCTCCTAGTTTATTACTTCTGTTTAAATACAGCCATGTCTTATGTCTTCAGGTGTGTGGTGTGGCAGGGCTGACTCCTCCTCACAAGCTGAGCCCCACTGAGCTGCAGCAGCAGAGTCCTTAGGTCTGCTCCGTCTGCCCTGCTGTCCTCTCCTGAGCTGCAGGGATCGCTGCCTGGAGAAGGTGACCTCGCCCAAGGGCAGGGGATGATGACCAGCAGGAATTCTGCAAAGTTTATGTCTTTTAAACTTCTGTCAGGTGTTGTTTTGTTTTCTGTTAAAAAGGAATAGAAATAGCCCACCAGGTAACACCAAACTAAAATGAGTCATAAGAGGACTGATGTCTCTTTTAGGTTTTAATTGTTAAGAGCAGAGCACAGCTTGTTTCTGATAAGAATGTCAGCTGCAGTCTTTTGGTTAAAATTTTATGGAAAACAAGAAACATAATTTTCACAAACCCTACATGCAGCACAGTACAATCTAAAATTTATTTTAATTTGAAAATATATATTTAAACACCGTATTGCATTCTTCTATGAGAGGGTTTTTTTATTTCACTCATCCAAAAAGAAATTCCCTGGTGTGTGTGTAAATTGTTATAAATATTTACTTGGTCATTTGATTTCAGCATACTGATGAAGTATGTGTATGCATAATAAAATATAAAATGCTGTGCTGTCTGTGCATGTGTTCAGCTGATAAGAAATGTGCTTCTGAAAAGTTTAGATACAAGATGAAAAAAAATGCTTGTGATGTAGAAGATTCAGCTTTTAAGATCCAAAGAGCCTCATTCTCATGTAACAGATGAAATATTAGAAACAGGGAATAAATATTCCTTTTGGAATATATTTTTTTCTTATCTGTAGGTTCATATAAGTAGTGTATAGAAAGTTGTGCCATTACTTAAATAATATTAGCTATACATGTTTTGTATAAACAATGCAGATGAGATGAATATTTCCCAGTGTTGTGTGTTATAGTACAGAGTGAGGAGTAATATGTAGCATGATTTTGATACGTTCGGTATCAAACAGGGATTTTTCCAAGGGCAGTTAAAAGGCCTGACAATACCTAAAAAATTTTCCCCTGATTGTTTTTAAACAATAATGAACTTGGATAGAGGTTAATGCATTAATTTGGTATCAGAGATGAAATTGAAGTTTTTGTGATCATATTTTTCCTTTGCACCTTAAGAGCTATTTGTGCAATTGCTCCCAGAAAAAGAGATCTTAATGTTTAGATTTTGAACTCTCTTTGGACTTTCAAATATTCAAAACACTTGTAGGATCCCTATGTCGAATTTATTTGCCATTTTTGCAAGAGAAATAATAATGCTCTGTCATTGATAATTTTTCCTAATTTCTGTGTGATCAAGGTCTACTTCACTAAATTTTCTGGTATTGCACATTTTACAGCATGATCTGCATGTTCCATTTATTTTGAGGTACTCAGGCAGAAAAACAATCTGATTATTTAAGCTGACTAGGGAATATGATGTAGATTCATTACCTCAGACTCCCTTTTTAAAGTTAGGGTGAAAATTTAATTTCTGTGCTTCAGTTGCTCTTCTCTCCAAATTGAGGACAGCCCTCTTTACCTACCTTCACTAGATTTCCTCCACTTAGACTGCAAATTCTTTGCACCATGACAGCAATTCTATAATTTATGATGTTGCGTTTGTTTGGGGGTTTTTACACTCTTACAAAACTAAATTCAAGTTGATGCTAAAATATATTTGGTTTGCTGCCATTTAAAGTGACCTCATCAGGCAGAAGAAATGGGCTAAAAAAAGATGGAGAGCAACTTGGTGGACATCAAGTTGTCCCAAAGCCATCAAAGTGCGCTGGCAGCAAGGAAACCTAGTAGTGTGGGAGGGAGGTGATCATCCCCCTCCACTCAGCACTGCTGAGACACACCTGGAGTACTGCATCCATTTCTGGGCTCCACAGTGCAAGAGAGGCATGGAGATACTGGCCACAAAGATCATTAATGGGCCAGAGCACTTGGGGAACAAAGGAGTGCTGAGGGAGTTTGAACTCTTCAGTCTGGAGAAAAGATGACTATGGGGAATATATATCTAAATGAATCATAAAAGATTCATAAAGATCCAGGCTCTTCTCAGTGATGATCAGTGAAAGGATAAGATGCATTGAACAAAAATCCAATATGGGAAATTCCATTTAAATACAAGAAAATATTTTTTTACCCAGAAGTTCCAACTCTGTAACAGGCTGCCCAAAGGGGCCATGGAGTCTTCATGCTTGAAGACTATGATGTCTGACTGGATGTGAGCCTGAGTTGTGTGCTGTGAAGGATGCTGCCCTGATCAGGGGTGTTTGGCCTAGACCTCCTCCATGTATTGCCCAACCTCTCCCCTACTGTAATTCTGTCATATATTTCCTGTCAATAGTAAGGTTGTAGTGCAGAACAACAATATCACCCACTTGGAAAAGAATCAGTATCAAGAGTATTGAAGTGCTGCAATACAAAGTAACACTAAATTGTACTATTCATTATATTCATGTGTCAATATCAAATTTTAAATACAGCAGATATGCAGTCCTTTTTCGAGGTGTTGTTTTCTTTTTTTTTTTTTTGTTTTGGTTTTGTTTTAGTTGGTTTTTTTTTTACCTTTTATGCTTTAGCTTTAATAGGTCTAGTGGGATCAGATAAAGCTGGTCACGTGGGCTTGTAGTTGTGACTTTTGGTGGAAGTTTCCTTATTCTTCACATTCTTGCTTACTGTTTCACTTGAAATATTTCAGTGCATTTCAATCTTCAAACAGAACTCTCAGCACAAAATATAATGTCAGCAAATCTAGGTAGCTTTGCACTGCATTTTTAGTACCATATATAGCTGTTTTCATGTCTTAAGATAGTTGTAATGAATATAGACTTCAAAGAATAAGTATTTCCATCTATTTTTTTAGAAAAGGAAAAAAGAGGCTGCATACTTGGAATCAAGCTATATGTGCTGACTTCAGTGGAAGTACCATTTCATCCACTCTTTTAATTATTTCTTGCATGAGGTCAGGATTTCCATTTACTGTATTGTTTCCAAATGCCAACACAAAATCATGCAACAATAGTTACAGTTAGAATTTCAGCAAATTCCATGGTCCCAGCTTCCTTATGTGGGTTATTTATCAGACTAAACTCCATCTAATCTGCTTTTACTTCAGCCAAGTCAGTAATTCTGGATTTTGATGGCTGAAGTGGTTTCCTAGAGGGAAAAAGCACACATGTAAGGTCAGAGGTAAGATCATGAGGCAATAACTCATCATGCAGAGGTTTTATATTTTCACCCACTGTGCAACTGTTGCTTTTAAGTATTTCATAACCTTGCAAGTCCTCTGAAAAAGCCACCCCTACAGGTAGCATGCAGTGGTATTTGGTGCTGTTTGACTATTACTCAGTCCAGTTATTATAAAGCACCTTATTCCAGTAGCCTTCTTTATTAAGGACTGGAAATTCCCATCACAAGGTAAATTTCTCTACCCGTTGGTAGGTGTGGGAACAGAACATTTTATCTTTGTGCTGCAACCTTTTATTATAATCAAAATGAAAATGAGAGGGGAAAAAAAAAACCCAGTAAGTTTTGAGTCCTGGTCCCTGATCGCTGTTTAAAAGAATGAGAATCAGTGCAGCAGATCCACCTCCTGCACTGGCCTTGTCCAGATGAGGGAAAGGCTACACAAAGCTTTGCTTTTCCCTTTGGCACACACACACACAGACACACACGTGCACACACACACAAACTTAACTTATTTTTGCACCGAGCTGACCTTGCTATGGTGGAAAGACCTGATCTGTGAAAACATCTGCACTGACATATGCAAACATTTGTCAACTTAGGTAATGCCATTCAGATTTGTGATGGCAGCAGGAGAGACTCCACTTGTGGACATTTGAATAGCTGCATAATCCTCTTTCTGATGTTCTACACATTGAGCAAGATGAAAGCAGAAGTAGTAAAATAAAATCAAACTCATTATTTATTGTTTTCAAAATATATAAGCTTACAAAAAGTCTGAAATATTGAACAAATATTTTGACCAGTTTGCTGGTTTGCATTACAATGTTGTGCTTTTTAAGTTCATATATAAAAAGCAATAGTTTTACTTCTCCATCTCCTTGAAAAAACCATCTGTGGTCTATTTCTGAGTGATAATACTTAGAAAAAAATGCAACAAACATCTTGATTTAATACAGAAGCCAACAAACCAACATAAGGAGTAATTTTTCTTCTTCCACAGCTGAACACCATGGAAGACCATACCAGAACTACTTATCTCTGAACTTTAATTCCAGATAATGTGGGAAAAAGAGTCGTATTTTAAAGTAACCAGGTTGTTGCTCTTTGAAATAAATGCTTCTTCAGTTTCCCCATAAGGGTTACCATCATTAAATAACTAAACTGCAACTGCACACAGGGTGTGACAAAGTGCAGTTTTTGTTCCTAGTCTGTTCTTACATCACCCAGTTTTGTGTGTTGGCCATTTGATTTTGAATGAGATGCATCTTTGTAAACACAGGAAGTTGCTACATATGTAGCATCCTACAGTAGAACATGAATTAAAAATTATTCAGCTGAGTTTATGTTTGCTATGGTTTATCTGGGAGCCACTAAAGGATTTCAAAACTTATCATGTTTTGAAATAGTTGATAAATTTCCATTCTGATTCTTTTTTTTTTCCAGTTGTCATCAAAATTTTATTCTTTTTTTTTTCCAGTTGTCATCAAAATTTTATTCTTTTATCTGACACTGTTTCAGTCAGCTTTACTTTTCATAGAGTTCTGAAATATTAAAAAGATGGGACAATCTTGATGGTTTGAAAAGTTTTTAAGCAGTGTGAACCTTTTCATGTATGTACTCATTCCTTTACTAAATTTCTTTGCTGGGTTATAACTAAAGAATTTTGCTTTTCCTGAAACTCATATTTATTGAAAACAAAAATGCAAAATATATATGTCATGGTAGTTTTGATCATCATTCAAAAAACATTGAATTGCAGGTTACACAGGAAAAATATATTTAGAACATATCGAATATATTTAGAACATATCTAATGTTTTCTGCCTTTTGAAACAGGAATTTGTACTTCATGAGGAAAACCCTTATTTATTAGGGAAAATATTCTTTTCCAGCTTTCTCGATTCTGTAGAAGGTGGATCCCACAGTGGAGAGGGGAGTTGTGGTGTTCAGGAAGGGGGTTCCTGAGGTGGGGAAATCCCAAGGGAGTGCCAAGAGATGCCCAAGGCCAGCAGCTGGCCCAAGAGTAGATGAGGAGGCACCTGTGTGGTGGGCAGGGGTAACAGCAGCCACCACCTCCCCCCACCCACATCAGGAATCCCAAAGGATTGCAAGTGACCTGGGGCACGAACACAGGCTGGGCAAAGAATGGACCTGGAGCAGCCCTGCTGAGAAGAGCTTGGGGTGTTGGTGGATGAAAAGACGGACATGACTTGGCAATGTCTGCTTGAAGTCCAGCAAGTCAAATGTGTTCTGGGCTGCATCTACAGCAGTGTGGGCAGCATGTGGGAGGAGGGGATTTTGGCCCTTATCAGCCCTCATGAGAGCCCACCTGGAGGACTGCATCCAGCTCTGGGATCCCAAGTACAAGAAGGACATGGACCTCTCTGAGTGAGTCCCAAGGAGGGCCAAGATGATCATAGGGCTGGAGCACCAATCCTGTGCAGACAGGCTGAGAGAGTTGGGATTTTTCAGCCTGGAGCAGACAAGACTCATTGTGTCAATATATATAGAGGGCTTCTAAGAAGAGATACTTTTTACTGTACTGGAAGGATGGAATTTTTCATGGGGAGAGTGGTGAGACACCGATACAGGCTGCCCAGGGAAGTTCTGGATGCCTCATCACTGCAAGTGCTCAAAATCAGATTGGATGGGTCTTTGAGCAATCTGACGTAGCTGAAGGTGTCTCTGCCCGTGACAGGAGGTTTGGACTAGATGATGTTTCAGGTGTCCTCTGATCCAAATCATTCTATAATTCTATGAAATGCAGGAATATGAATTAAAATGTTCATGAAAAAAAGAAGAAAAAAAGAGAGCTCCTTGATTTTAGAAGAAGGAGTACAAAGGAAGATAAGGTAATATCGCATTCGTTGTGGAAGAAAGTGGGACCATTACCACAAATAATAATATGGGGTCAAGAAGAACATGAAGCCTGGCCAACTATCAGTGGTATAAATGCACTAATGATTAGAATAGCAACTTGACAGGATAGTGCTACTCACAGCATCACAGAATATTCTGTGTTGGAAAGAATCATTGAGTCCAGCCCATATGAGGATTGAACCCACAAGCCTGGTGCAATTAGGACCAGGCTCTAACCAACTGAGCTGATCTCAGTGGCAAGATTGAAAACTCGATGTTTGACCCTCTAAGATAGAAATGTAACTAGGATTGACGAATTAAAAGAAGAGAGCACTGGATAATCACTGAAGTTTCTGAATGCATTTTCCCTGTGCCTGTGTTTTCCTAGGACATGCTGTCTGCCACTGAGAAGGCTTCAAAGTTATTGTGTCTCAGTTTTCTAGATTTGTTATCCCCTTTCTGCACAGCAAGTTTGTCAGGTGTGAGATGGTTGTAAAAACTGTAGTAAGCCAAAGGTGTAGTGGTCACGTCATCTGGAGTAGGACTGTAGGAATTTTTCACCAAGGTATATTGCCATATGGGGTACTGTCATGTTGTGCTGGAAAATTTTCAGAGAGCCACAACTATTATTAAAAGGTATCCTTATGCTTTAGGAAGAAATGACTAAATATCTGTCAACATTAAGGAAGGTATTTGAAAAAATGGGAGCTAAATAGCCTCAGGTACAATTTTTTTTTTTTAAATGAGAGAAGAAATAATGTAGTTGGACTTCAGAAAAAACAATGAGGATATTCACCCTATGGCAAAACTTGCTAGTTCTCTGGGTCGAAGAATACAAGTTATATAAATCTCTCTGTGCCAAATTATAACACATTCCTCCCAAATTTGTTGATCTTTTCAATGCTTTGACATTGTCAACAGAGGACCTGGAGCCTTTGTAATATTAAAGACATGAGAAAGAGATTTCTAGATGTCTGAAGAGCTACGTAAGTCCTTTGACTTTTTGTTTTGACTTGACAATTTTATCTATCATACTCCATTTAGTATAAAGAAGCCTTTGTTTGATAATATGCTTCCTAAGGAAAATTAAACATGTTTTGTTCTCAAGTAACAGTAAAATCATTCAATTAAAATATTCTTTTCAAAAGAGTGTTGAAAAATTGTTGTACAATAAGATTTTCTACTGTTGCTGTAATTTGGCTTGCCAGCACATACATATGAACTTAAATAGAACTCTAAACATGGCATCTGACCATTGCAAAAGAGACCCAAGCTCTTCCTTGGCATGTGAATCACCAGGACCTCTGTTGCACAGCTTCCTGAAAAAGCTGGAGCTTGGGCCTGCCCATTAAAGTAGTGGTAAGAGTGGAGGGAGATGGAACAACTTAGGAAAAGGACTGCTGGAAAACTTGAGTTCTTTCTCAGGCTGGGGATATATTATATCATGCAGAAAAGTTTATTGTTTCCCCGGACTGAAGATATTGCTACCCTTCAATATTGCTCCCCTTCAGGATTGTTTTGTCTTTCAGGGACTGAAATCTTGCTTGCTTCCATGGTCAAAGAAGGTGACCAAGAATAATACAAAGGGAAACTCAGCAAAAGAAAAATACACCTTTTAGAGAACCCACAGGAAGAACACATTTGCAGGGCCTAAAACATGTATCTATAAAGTACTTTTGGTTGCCCAGATGAAATGTGCTATGCAAGTTCAAGATACCATTATTTTGCCCTAACTCTCCACGATGTACCTGATTGTAACTGTGTTTATGTATTGTTCTTGAAGAGAATGTTGGGGGTTTTTTTGCTGACTTTCATTACCCAGAGCAGTTGTGGATGTCCCATACCTGGAGGTGGTCAAAGCCAGATTGGAACTCTGAGCAAGCTGCTTTAGTGGAAAGTATCCCTGCACACAACAGCGGAGTTGGAATTAGATGATCTTTAAGGTCCCTCCCAATCTAAACCATTTTATGATTCTTTGACTCATCCCCTCTGAATGTCTTACCCTAAATTTTGAATGATTAGCTGTGTTACAGGGTAGAAAAAGCAAAGTCATATGTCTCCATTTCAAATAACCCCAGCTGCTATATGTTTCTTGAATTTCTACATGCTGTAGGATGGATATCTAGCTTTCAAAAGTCTGGATGAATGATTAGAAGATATTGTCTAAGTAAGAAAACAACTTACACGTAGTTTTCCTTTTTGATTTCAGATTTTTCAGTATTTACCTGCATTTTTGTAATGGAGTCTGAGAATTATTTGATTTTGATAGATCATTGAAGTTTGTGGCAGGGGAAAAATTCTGGAGTATAAATAAAAAAGTTTAATTGTTACAGGTTGTTACAGTTGCTATGGCAGTTAACCTATGAAACCAAAATTCAGGTGTTCCGCACAGATTGACTTATCTTTTAAGATGACACAAAGTTTTCTGAGGTAATTTTTTGTCCAGAAATTGCATGCCTCCTTTGTGAATGGTTGTTTTTAACTGAACAAGAGAAAAGAATTTAATGAGGTGCCATATGTCAGGTCTGGAGTCAGATTAAAAACAAATAATTAAACTATATCCCTTTCTTATCAAAACAGACGGTGATATATTTGGAAAAGGAAGCTGAATCTGACATACTATGTTTTGACACACTTTTGGGACAATGTTGTGATTTAACCCCAGCCAGCAACTAAGCCCTACAGAAGCTCTAGCTCATTTTCCCCAGTGGAATGGGGGAGACAACAGAAGTTGAAATAAAGACAGTTTAATAGGTAAAGTGAGGCCACGTGGGCAAGCAAAGCCAACTGAGGAATTAATTCAGCACTTTCTGTTGGCAGGCAAGATTTCAGCCATCCCCAGGAAAGCAGAGCCCCATTACATGTAATGGTGACTGGAGAAGACAAACACCATCATTGCAAATGTTCCTCTTCCTTCTTCTTCAGGGAGATGGGATTATTTAGCTGCAGAAAAGGAGACAGAGGAGACCTTAATGCTCTCTACAACTGCCTGAAAGAGGCTGTAGCCAGGTGGGGGTTGGCCCCTTCTCCCAGGTAACCTGCAACAGGACAAGAGGATATGGCCTCAAGCTGCCCCAGGGTAAAAGAAATTTTTCACTGAAAGGGTGGTTAAGCATTGTGACAGGCTACCCAGGGAGGTGATGGAGTCACCCTTCCTGGAAGTGTTTAAGAAACAGCTGGATATGGGACTTTGTGCTATGGTTCAGTTGGCATGCTGGCTCAGTCAAAGGTTATATTTCATGATCTTGAAGATCTTTTCCAAATTGTAGATTCTATGATTTTCTTCATACAAAACACAAGACTCAAGCTATAATTAATTCATTTTTGTACTGAGAATAAAATCAGTCACCCATTTCTGAATGCCTGACAGGGTTTGAAATCCTTTTGGTTATGTATTGGTTTCAGGCATGTAATAGGAGAACTCTGCTTTTGCAGATAATTTGCAATCCACTGACTCCAAGTGAGAGTGTTTTACGAAGTATTTTTTGCAAAAAATTCACTTCACTGTGTCATATGTCAGAGAACGACATGCAAAACCATTGGAAAATCATATTTTCATAACAAAATTGTTGACAATGTACAATATGTGGGTGACTTGCAGCTATCTTTTAACATAAAATATCAGGGAATACATGCTCAACTGGCAAACAGATTCTGCTTATTCCCAATTGTCTTGAAAATTTACCTCTGTGTATCATCTTTGCTTATCATTCCCGATGCTGAAATACTTGTCACTTGAGGGCAGGATCCTAGTAGTTTATCACAATAGAATACACACCCATGCACCTCTAAGTTTGGTAAGCGTAGATATTCAGGAAAACAGTGAAAACTCTGACTAATGGACTCAGTAAGCCCAACTCTTCCAAAAAAAGTCTCAAAACCCCGAACAAACAGCAATAAAGGCAACAGAACCAGTGCAGCCTTGTTCCTGAGAATAAGTAGGCTTTATGTCTGCATGCCTGTCAGGTTGGATAGCAGAACTTCTATGAGATAATTATTTCACCAAGGACACCACCATATTCAGAAGGACTCCTGTTTTTCTGAAATGCTACAAATTTTTGTATGTTTTTTGTTCACTGATTTGAAGGTGTCATGATTAAATTTGAATCATCTAAAGAGTTTTCCAAGGTAAACTGGACAGTTTATCTAAAGAGATTTCCAACACAAGTTGTCCAACTCCAGCTATCAAATATTTTTCTCCCATCAGTAGCTTTCTAACACTTAAAAATCCCCCCAAAAATTGGCTTGCCTAGTATTCATAATCATTGACAGCTTGTTTTTTGTTTTGGGTTTAATAGATTATTTTTGCTTGTTATAAATTCTCCTTGGTGGTTTTACATTTTTTTATGTTTTTCTTCCACTTGCTTGTTCTATTACTCTATTGGGAACTGAAATTAGGTTGTTTCTTGTTATTGTGTCCAATCAGGAGTTCAAATAGGATCCTAGATTCTAGATAAATTTGATTATAACATCCAATAAAAGATTTTTTTTAACACAGCTTACAAAAAAATCTAGACAACCAATACCATAAGTGCCCAAATGATTGGTGCAGATGCCTGATCTAGTCTTGGATTAAAGGATCTTTTCATTTGCAACTGATGCATATACAGTTTCTGATACTGTACTTTTACATCCTCTGCGCAGTAATAATTATATGGTGTATGTGTTGATCTCCATTATCTACCTAACAGTTTACTATTTTTAAGGAATATGACTAACCATAGGTTTTAACAGCCTATATAATCCAAACAATACCAAGAAATATTTGCATTTAATATCCCATTTTATACTGTAAAAAACTGTATATACACATTTATTTTTTCTTTGCATTGGCCTTGTATGCCAATAGGTTTATGGTTAAGGTCTAAGCTGCAGTGTTATTTATTTCTCTGAAACCATTGTATGTGAAGAAATGAAGTCACTAAGTTACTCAGGAGTCAAGACTGACAGTTTCACCAGCAGAGCTCTCTTGAGGGAATCAATCAGAGGCTGGGCTGCAAAAGGAGATACAGAAGAATGGAATGGCACAGTGCAATATGGAGTGTCTGCACACAGGCACACGAGTCCAGCTCCTCAGCAGTGCTGCACGTACTCAGAACAGCTGCACTGTGCACAGTTAATCCAACATATCTGACACTGGACTTTCACAGTCCCCTACATGCTGAAGGCCCATTTTAAGTACCCATTTCATCTTAGAAAATATACTTTCCTCCAGAAGTATGTGACATATCAAGTTTTTATTACTTGTTAATTGTGTAGACTTCAGGCATGACACTAAAGCCATGCAGAGGTATTCTACTTCTGCAGAATTTCATGAAGATTAATGGAGTGTGTACCTAAGTCTGTTCAGTCTAAAAACATCATTGCTTTATCTTCTGATTCTTGCTATATAAATGCTTCTTTTGGCATTTTTTTTAGTTCATTGTTGTAAGCTTAATAGCTTGACTCATTTGAGCAATTTTTCACAGGTACAGGTATACATGTGCTTAGGTATTTTCAAGGTTAATGTTTAGACATGATTTGCATACATGCCTTTCTAAACACATTGCTGTAGAGCATGTAATTTTAAATACAATTTGTCAATTACTTACTGTGTGTATTTGTAATAATGAAGTGTCTAAGAGCAGATTTTTGTTTTGCTTTAAAATCTGTAGTTTCAATAGCACTGAAATATTTACAGTGTTGAACATGGAACAAACATTAATTTATTAATTCTGCACTTGAATTCCTGTACAGTATTGTTCTTTTTTTTTTTATTTTGACTATTAAAAATATATTTATATAGGAAAAACCTCATTATTTTTCCCCTACAATGAAAATCTCTGCTTCCAGGCTAACAAAAAACTTATTTCAGACTCTGGGTCCTGATTTTCTAAGTGTCATTAAATTCCTCTTTATACATCCCCAGTCATTAGCAGCTAAGACTGTTGACATAGTAATTTATACAATATGAGCAGAGCAGGCAAAGGAATGCATATTGTTATTTATCAACAGTATCATGATATTAACAAGATCTTCCCATTCTACAAAGCCTGCATGTATGGTAATATTTTCCTGTTTAAAACCAGAATATTTCCCATTACAATATGACACTGAACAAGCACAGCTACCTCAGCCTCTCCTCATGGGATAAGTGCTCTCATCCCTGACCACCTTGGTTAGTCCTCCAGTGAACTCCCTGCTGTTTCCTGATTTCCTTCTCGCCCTGGGATCCCAAAGCCAGATGCTGTCTGTGTCTACAGAATGCTGACTGCACACAGTGTGGGACTGGGCCAGAGTGGGAAGTAGGAGTGGAGATCAGCTAATATTGAATCCACTTCTCATCACTGCAGTGATTCTGATATGGATTCCCATGTGGATGCACACATATGTAATGACACTACTGCATACATATGTTCCTGAAGCCATAAGAGAAGCACATAAATTTTTCTGTCTCTCTTTTATGGACAGTATAAATCTTCAGGACAGCTAAAAGGAAGCCTAAGAATAGTATAATAAAGAGTAGCTGAAATCAGAGTTGTAAGAACTCAGTAGAGATCTTGTTCCCATCATATTTTTTTGCCACTTTCTCACTACATTCCTTCCATAAACTGTAAAATAAAGCTAATGAAACAGGGTGTCCTGCTTAAAATGCTTGGAGCACTTTAATTGACAAGTGCTATAAGATTGCTAGCAGTGCACTGAGCAGTCTGAGGATGTTCATTCAGCTTTTACAGATATTGAGATTTACCACCTTAGTCTGAGGACAGAAGCAATCTTGAAACTTCTAGCATTCCTAACATTTGCTGGGATTTTTTTCAAGCACATGGATAGCATTTTAATCACACTGCTCATTTAATCTCTTATGTTTGTGATTTCCTCCTTACTGATGGAGCAGCTGATATGTAGAAATGCAATTAATTTGCTTTCATCATCTGTCACATCTTAACCAACCTTATAGGGAACATTTGAGCACAGAGATGAAGATGGTTGAATTCTATTCTCTATTTTGAACAGAGAGTCATAGTCCATTAGAAAGCCCAGGCAGGTCACATACTTTTGCACAGGCAGATCATTCTACTACAGTTTTGTTGATGATTTAAACCCTTTTTTAGTACAATAGATAACCATGTACCATTATTATCATATCTAGCTTTCTGGTTTCAATTTTCATTCTCAAAAGGTTGATTTTTTTTTAATCAACTAGCACTCCTAATGTTAAACAGAAAATGAAAGGATTAGAGCTTTCTTGTGACAGGGGTAATATATATACGGACTTGCTTTTGCAGTGCATTCATGAGGTTAAATTATCTAGTACTCACTCTTTCTTCATTATTATCTTAAGACCAAAGACCTTTTCTGTATGAGCAATGTCAGTGAAAAACTACATGTGGATAAAAATTTTCCTGCACAAGAAGTGTGTAGATCACTGTTTACAATTTAAATCCCATTTATTATGTCCCAGGAGAGTCTAATTGGGATGTAGCAGTAGTTTATGTTTAACCTTCCTTCAAATAAGGAAGATTTTTAAGCTTCATTAATTTGGGGATGCAATTTGAAAAAGTGTGTTGCCTGAAATCTTACCACTGACATAAGCAGACCAGGGCTAATTAATGAAATGAATTTCAGGGAACTCAAGTTTTTAATTCTTCTCTATTAGTTCAAATGATTTGTCAAATATATATATATATATGTGTGTCTCTGTCTGTGTGTATATAAAGAAAAAATCAAGATTATCTTTCTCTCCTTTAACTGCCAAGATGAACCTGAGGAAATATGGTGTCAACACTGTGGAAACTGGCAAAGGTCATGAGGTTAAAAATTAATGAAATAATTCAATATTTAAGGTCTCTAACCTTTTGTTCAAGTCAGAGTCAGCTATGGTATAAGATCAGGTTTATGAGGACTTTAACCATTTCGGTCTTGAAAACTGCTTATTTGCAGAAAAATATTACCCAAGGGGGTTAGTTTAAAAAAAAAAATTTCAAAATTCAGTGTTTTCACTACAAATTAGTGTCTGAAGTATGACCCAGTCACACCCAGTAAATAATGTAAAAGGAAATTATTTTAAGAGGCCATCTTTTAATTTAGGAGGCAAATATATATTAACACCTACCTCTTGAAAGAAATTAGATAAATTCATACTAGAAAATAATTGTTGTGACTTTCTGATAGTCAGGGAAGAATTCCCTCTGGCACAATTTAATAAGGCTTCTGCACTTGGATTCTTCATCTTACTCTTATGAATTTTATTATTCATAAGAATAATAAATTTTTGTGCAACAACTAGGTGTTCTTTTAAAATATATGCCTTCATTCAAACAGGACTAAGTTTTGGAAAATCCTGTAGCTATTAGATCAGTCTATTTCCACAGGGTGATTTTTTTATTCTTTATGACACAGGAAAATTTTGTGATGATTAAAACTGTGATCTTCATGTGATTACTTACTTGTCTTTACAAGATTATAAGACATAATCTTTCATTTTGTGAAAATTCCTGCTCCACAAAAAGAGTGGTGGTTCCATAAGCAGTGCATAACTTAAGCAATTATTTATATTAAAGCTAAATAACTTTTAGAAGCCTGTAGTATGTGCACATTCTAGCTGTAAAAATATATAACTCCTAAGTCCCTGAATGACACCTGCCATTGACATTAGCAATAGATGTGCATGTTAAAATATAAAAGCTTGAATTTCAAAACAGTATGCACACAGGCTGCATTTCTAATCAAAATAAACAGAGCAAGAGGAAGACAGTCTAGTTTAAACATGTCTTTGTGATTTCTATTTTTAAGAATTTTCAGAGGGTAGCTTCACAGCAATTGCTATATTTTCAGAAAATCTCGATGCTAAAGCATTGACACCTTGATGAACGAAAGATCAGAGGTTAATCAGTGCACTTTCCTATTTAAATATAAGGATTTAAATATATGGAATTTGCAAATACAAAACATGAAGAGCTAATTTAAAGATGGCATCCACTGTAGAGCTAATTATAAGTGAAACTACTGAAATATTTATTGCACATGAATGTCTACTTGGTATTTCAGGCATTTTTGTCTCAGGAAGTTGTCTGCTTTAAGTCCTAGCTAAAATATTTTTTTAGCAACTTAAATAACAATGAAATATTTTTTTTTTACCCTTATAGTACTTTTTCCTTGCTTCTATGCCTGCATAACTTCTTATATTAGCTCTCCTTGATATTGCACTAGAGCCCTGTTGTGTGAATTTGAGCTTCCCAAATTCATTGAGGCTGTTGTTCAGTTTGAAGTAGAACTGCTCATAAAAGAGGAATGGTTTGCAGGACTGTGAAGTTGGTGTGGGGAAAAGGAGCAGCAGGTTTTCGTCATGGTGTGAGCCCAGCTAGGTGACAGCAATGCATGCACACACCACCGGCTGTTAAGTTAGGAGAAATTAGTTTAAAAAGAAAACAAAACAAAACATTTTTTTCCTGCCTCTCAACTTTAATTTAGGACCAGAATCTCACACCTGACATACTTTTGGAAGAAAAATGCATTACAGTGTTATGTTTAACAGCCTCATGTTCTACCACAAATGTGGGCAGTAGTAACAGCTGCCAGTAGGTTTCTTGGACAGAAGACTGTACGATTCTCTAAATTAGGAGACATTGAGCATTAGCACAACATTTGAACATAGTTTCAGGCACAATTTTAAATAACTTTTCAAACCATTCAATGAAGCAGAAGGCCACTGGGAGTTCTTTACCCTTGTTTTTTTCCTTTCTGCTGTTTCATGCACACAGTTAGACAAGATCACTCAGGTTTTTTTCCATCTTAGGGCATACAGGTGAACTTACTAGGTGAATTTACTAGGTGAACTTACTACTCTGAACTTTCAGAGAATATGTGCCAGGTCTGACTGGGATGGAGTAAATTTTCTTCATAGCAGCCCATATGGTGCTCTGCTTTGGACTAGTGTCTAAAACAGTGCTGTTATCTCATCAATGTTTTGGCTGTTGCTAAATATTTCTTAAACACAGTTAAGGATTTCTCTAATTCCCTCACTGTTACCTCCTCCCTCCTACCTCTTAGTGAGGGGGTGGGCAAAAAGTTGTGAGGGGGCAGCTGATCTGTACTGACCCAAAGGGATATTCTGTATGACAAGATGTTGTGGGAAAGGAGAGGAAAGAGGGAAAGTCTGCTCCTCTTGCATTTGTGTTCCGAAGAAATCAGTATTGTGTCCTGAGGCCCTGCTTCCCAGAAAGGGGGCAATGGGAAGTACTGAGCAAATTCCTCTGATTGCTTGCCTCTGTGCACAATTTTGCTTTTATTATCAAATGGTCACTATCAAGATCTACAAGCCTTTCAACCTTATTCCTATTTTTACTCCATCCAGTGTGAGAAGGACAAGAGTGAATGTCTGTGGCAGTGTTTGGAAGTTGGCCAGGATCAGTCTCCTCCAAGATGTGTGCTCAGCTTTGGTAATACAGCTTCAAATTCTCTGTCTGCACCTTGGCCCTGAAGAGAAACACAAGCTCTTAGATCTGCTCTGCTCTCTCTTTAGTGGCCCTTGACAGGCACAGTCCGCTGAGCTAATAGCTTCATGAAGTTATGAGCTACAACTATCATGATTTAATTTCCATAAAATTGTAGAACATTGCAGCCTTTACTAAAAGAGATGGGAAGTACTGAGATTTGGTTTACCTAAACCTCTGTTGTATGACTTGACATCATCTACAGGATTGTCACCAAATCCCATTTTGCAGTCTGAGGAGGATGCATGGATGTGGGTGGTGCTGGTCTTTAATTGTCTTTGGTTGTCAAGGTAAGAGAAGAAAACCACAGTCTAGTTTAATATTTTTGTGACATTTTTGGAGTTCTTTGGTTTCCTTTTTTTTTTTTTTAATGACACATGTAGTGGTTATGGGACTCCTCTATAGAAATGCACTTACCTTGTTTTCTCTGTTTGCATAAGCACAGGAAATTACACAGAAATTCATATTTCCTATCCTACCCATACCAATTCTTGATATTTCTTTTTAGGCAAAGAACTACAAAATAAGAACAAAATGCAAGTGGCCGTGTCAGCTCACAAGCTACACACCAGGCACAAGGCAACTAATGCCCAAATGTTAAAGCAAGCATTTGGATGCAAAATAGACATGTCTGCTGTTTGTTCAGATTGCTTATTACTGCTGAAAAATTGGGGTGCCAATTTATAACTTAGGGCAGGATGCATTGCCACTTGATTCTACTAAATGGCAAACAGATGCCTATGAAATGCTACAAGATTGGGATCCTATGCTAACATAATTAGCATCGATACTGCTCTTACTATTCAGCCTTATTCCGGGTAGTCTAAAAGGTAATTCCAAGAAAACAAAAACATTATTCCATTTCCACATTACAGATATTTTGTATTTGTAAGCCACTCAAATCAGTTTTCAAAATTCTGCAGAAACAATAGGAAGCTGATATTCACACAGAAGAATCAGAAGGCAAAAAGCTGTTTTAATTTTTAAGAAATATTTGCTCAGTTGAACTTCTTGTCTCCCTCAATAGTCTCTGGTTCAGTACAAACAATCCTGCATTTAAAACTAGATCTTAGAAAAATTATTTATGTCTTCTACTGCATTTCTTCCTGGTTTACTCATAAACTATGAAATTTGTCTTTGTTTTGACAGCCAGTAAAGGCCTATGCCTCACTTGAGTCTTGCAAACAGGATTTAGGTGGGCACTAAAAGTGTTCACAGTTTGGTCTGACAGTAGCGTATTTGATCCTGCTCAAGTAAATCGAGCAGAAAAACAAATCAGAGACTCTGCTGTCTCCTTTCTCCCCTGTTCCAGGCTCATGTAGACTTTCTTAGAAACTCTGTTTTGCTGGGAAATAGGGTTATATTTTTGTTTAAACCAGAGACCTTTGATTTTGTTTCCAATTACATGTATTCCTCTTGAGCTCTGCGACT
Source organism: Fringilla coelebs (assembly GCF_963513975.1). Taxonomy (NCBI): domain Eukaryota; kingdom Metazoa; phylum Chordata; class Aves; order Passeriformes; family Fringillidae; genus Fringilla; species Fringilla coelebs. Next base: position 18,175,174 of record NC_140030.1, on the reverse strand, counting down.
AGCAAGTTTTATTTTGTTTGTTTTCTCTGTATACCCAGGTACCACACAAAATTATGCTGAACAGAAAAACAAGGATTTGGATGCTGCTGTCCTTAATCAGGCAGTGCTTCCAATTTTTTTCAATTTCAAGGACAGACTCTTTGGTTCCTATTCAATAATCTGTACAGATTGGCTGAGCCTGTGTTAATATTTTTTGCTATGTTTAAATTTCCTGAATTTCCCCAATATTGCACTGAATTTCCCCAATATTGTCCTCACAGAAAAAACACAGCATTTCTTCTTATCTGCGTTTTTCAAAGATGCAAGTGTAAGAAAACACATGTGCATTTTTATCAGTCATTTTTTTGAGAATATTCTTTAGGCAGATTGTTTTTATTTGAAAGTAAACAGCCACACTGGGGTTCAGTCAAAATCCATCGTCCATGACAATAAATAACATGTAAAAAGACTCCTTATTTACTCTAAAGACTTTACTAAAGAGACTTTATAGACTGTGGAAGCATTTCTGTCCTCACATTTCTGTTCAACTGGAGGCAAGAAAAAAATTGCACATAATGAAAAGTTCTTTAAGTGGATCCCAAAGAATGATAAGAAATACTGTCATTTTATTAATAGGAAAATGAATCCTGTGGAAAAGCTAAGTTTTATTTTGATAATAAATGAAATCAAATTAAGACAACTTTTTATAATTTATGGAAATGCATTCCTCTTTTTTAAAAGGAACAAGAGCAATATGTAAATATCTAATAATTTCTTCTGAAATAAGTAGGAAAAATGTTTGAAATTAAATGGAAGGCAAATATACTTTTCAGCACAATAAGCATATCCTGTTCTCTTAATCTAAATATTTATGTCCTAATTTTTGATGAGTTTCCATTTTTTTGAGAAATAAAACCCTTGATTTATTTAAAAGTAGAGTTCTTAAGCAAATTCAGAAAGAACTGACCTATACTCTCTCAAATACAAGTATCTATAGAAAAATGCTGTACAATAGTAAGACAATGTGATGGTTCAAAGATGAGATTACAGACCCACTACCCTACTGATATAACCAGAAATTAATCCCTATGTCCATACTGTTAATATCAGTAACTCCTTTCTTTTCCTCTGAAATGTCAAAACTTGCAAAGTAGAAAACTTGCATATTATTAATGGTAAAACTGAACTAGACATGAATATTGGGAAAATGGAGCTGTATCTGAAAGAAACTGCCACTCTACTCAGCCCTGGTGAGGCACATCTGAAGGGCTGTGTCCAGTTTTGGGCTCCTCAGAAAAGAGAGAAGTGGATTACAATGAAATTCTTGAAGCAGGTCTAGCCAAAGGCTGCAAAGGGGATTAAGGGACTGGAGCATCTCTCTGATGAGGAAAGGCTGAGGGAGCTGGGTCTGTTCAGCCTTGAGGAGAGACAACTGAGAGGGAAGATGACAACATACACAAAAGCTGAAGTGGAGTGTCAGAGGATTGACCAGGCTCTCCTGGGTGGTGCTCAGCAATAGGACAAGAGGCAGTGGGCAGAAACTGATGTGCAGAAGTTCCACCTGAACAGGAGGAAGAACTTCTTTACTGTGCAGGTGACTGAGCACTGGAACAGATTGTCCAGAGAGGTTGTAGATTCTCCCTTACGGGAGATATTCAAGAACCATGTGGACATAATCCTGAGCCATGTGCTCTGGGATTACCCTCCTTGAGCAGGGAGGCTGGACTGGATGACCCACTGTGGTCTCTTCCAACCTGATCCACTCTGTGATTCTGTAAAAATCTCAATAATCATCAGCCTCATGAGCAAAAATCAATTTTAAAAGGAATAAGACATATGTGTACTGTTGTCTAGCAGTTTTGCTTTTGGATGCCATTAATTTATTAGACAGTATCATAAGACTGTAGACTGGAATACCAGAACCATCCTTAAGTGATGATTTTAACTTCTGTCCCTACTCGTCAACAATAATTGGTTCACTGTCCTTCATCCTTATACAGCTATTTCTTTTGTGTCCCACTGATTATTCATCTTTCTGCTATGTAACCCAGCAAAAAAATTACCTTTATTTTGGCCCAGGCTATCATAGTGACCTTCTTATTGCTATGTCATGAAATTTTTTCTAATGAATAATACATAAAAGACAAATTAAATTAAACAGATCTTGCTGAATAACCTAATACATAGTCCCTGAAGAATAACACTATTCTTTCCCTCCAAGAGATTAGCTTTGGAGTATGTACTGATTTCCTGCAAAGGCTCTCTTCCTGGCTGGATACCAGTTTAGCTGCTTTCCAGAACTCAGAGACGAAAGGCAATGATGAAAGATTATGAAAATTGCAGTGGTAGAAGTGGGGCATAGTCTGCTTTATATCAACAAATTTCAACTTTGGAGCTGACTTTTCAAGTTTCAATTTTATCCTAACCCCTAGGATTTCAATTTTTATATCCCAGTGAGGAGAAAAAGCTCAAGGTCTGCCTAGACTCAGATGCATAAAGATAATATATGCATAATGAATCATGTTTAGTTAAGGCAGCTCACCTATAGAGTTCATTGAAATAAAGACATAAAAAGACAACAACATTTTGTATTTTTATAAACAATTTTAACCATCCTCATTTCCAACAGGCTTTTAGTAGTGCCACCAAATGATCACCACTGAGACTCCTAATAATATGGAACAGCAAGGATAGATGAAGAATTCTTCAGAATAAAATTATACAGAATTAATTATTTCTATCCTTTTGATGTGTTAGTGGTCTCCTCTTGCTGGTTTGAGTGCTCTAATCCAATTTAATTTTACACTTTTGAGTAGTCAATTATTTCATCCTTAGCAGCATCTTAAACCTGCTCATATAGTTTCCAATATTGCCTTTAAACTTCAATTTTCTTGTACGTCTGAGTACACCTGTGCGCACAGAAATAACATTCTTATGTTTTCCTTTTCTGAAAACTTAATCAATATCCAGTCAAAAATGTATTTTTTCAGTTTTTATTACCCAGCAGGAATTGCTTAGCAATACTGAGTGCCTAGCAGCATATTTTTGTGCAGGAGACATACGTTCTTCTGAACTTTCTACTAAGGATGAAATAAAAATTCTGTTCTCACTCATGGGTGGATATCAGATATTCTGGGAAGGAATGTAAGAGAAGGTTTGCAAACTTTTTCTTATTCTTCCTCTACTTTATCACCAGTAGTAAGATATTTTTAATGGAAGGATTAATCCTGGCCAAGGATTAATTTTAGGCCTTTTGTCACTGGCAAGGATTGTGGTTTTGGAGAGTAGCTGAATATAATTCCCTTATATTTACTAGATAGTAAAAGATGTGGCCTAGAGAGTATGTTCTTACAGGCCATGTATTTCACAATCAAAGTCAAAACTAAAATGCATAAGGTGCATTTCATTTCAACAAATCCACTGGAAATTTGCTTCTCTGCTTGTTCTTCATTGTCTCACTCAAACACCTGTCCATGGAATACAACCATTTCACTGAACCTCCCCCTGTAATATACTGGCTAGCTTGTATAAAAATATAAAGAGATTGGTTTAAATCTCTTTATATTTTAAATGGACTAGAATTAGAAGCAGCTAAACTAACTCAGTTAGATGTCACTATGGATATGTCATTACCTATTAAATATGTTGGAACAAGTTTGGCAGTTTTTGTCTGTCACTCATGTGCTGTGTGAGCAGCTCTGGCGCTGGCACAATCAGCAGCAGAGCTCTCCAGCTCCAGTGTGGTGCCCAAGGGGATTTCCTCAACAGGGGACCCTCAAGGGGAGCCAAGACTCCACAGCTCGAGTGAGAGTGGCTGATGGGACATGAATGGGATCAGGAGCAACGGTGACCAAGTTACCACATGTGTAAAGCAGTCCCTGGAGAGCACCATGACCAGGGCAGGTGCCCAGAGGGCTCTGCTGCCTTGACCAGAGAGCAGCAGTATCTGCCAGGCAGAAGGCCATGACCTCTCTAAGCTCTGTGCCCACCACAACAGAGTTCCTCAGACAGAGCTCAGCTGGGAACACGCTGCCACCCCACGCCACAGGTGAGCCCAGCCTGCTGTCAGCACAGCCAGCAGAGAGAGCAGCCCTGTGCGAGGCACTGCTGGGCACAGGAACCCTTCAGCTCACTGACAGAGCTGCAGGAGGAGGGGACCTGACTGAGGAGTACCAGGGAGTGTGACAGAGACATACATAAAGACAGGAAGAGAAATCTTCCTATCTTGATGCAGGTCTTGGGTTATCATCCATTGTGAATTTTTCAGGTGAGCAGAGATGGTTGCACAAGAAGGGCAATCAAGAGAAATCTCAGGGCCTTGGGATGACCAGCCAAGAGGTCAGGAGCCCAAATGTTCTCTGTTCTTCGACCTGCAGGGAATGATGAGTGAAAAATCAGGAAGAGACAGCAGATCTATACCTGGTTCTGAGCCTGGTGTCATCAGTAGAATTTGGGTGTTTTTTTTATCATGGGTCAGTTTAAACAATATCAGGCCTGCTAATGACACATAGGGTACACCAGTCACAAAAAGGTTAAAAGAATCTTTGCATAGGACTTGGCAAGTCCCATAGAAAAAATTTTAAACTAGATTGAGAGGGGGAAGGGAAAAAGCTCACTAGAGATTAGCCTGGGGTCAGCAGGTGAATGTTTAAGGGACAGTGTACTAGCAAGGTCCTTCAATCTGCCAGCTCTGTAGAGGTGGAGGATGGAGATTTATGTGTCAGCAAAAACATCAGGCTTATTGATGAGATAGAAATCGTGGAAGTGCTTGAGAATTCTCATGGCTTCTTTCCCTTGTAGGGTGGTGGGATCAACAACCTAACTGAAGTGCATCTACACCAATGCACACAGCACGGGCAGCAAACAGGAGGATGCCACAACTGGAAAACTGAGGCAAATTTGCAGTCATAGAAACATGATGGAAAGACCTGCAAGACTGCAGTGTTGCTATAGATGGCTATAAATTCTTCAGAAGGAATAGACAAGGGAGGAGAAGTGGTGGGGTAGCCCGGTAGGTTAGGCAGTGTTTTGACTTGAGTTTGATTATGGTGATGATAAGGTTGCATATTTATGGTAAGAGTCAGGGGAAAGCCCAATAAAGGCAGGCATCCTAGTGGGAGTCTGTTACAGACCACCCAACCAGGATGAAAAGGCAGATGAAATATAATGTGAGCACCTGAGGGTGCTCATGATCATTGGCCCTTGTTCTCTTGGGATACTTCAACTTTCAAGATATCTGCTAGAGATGCAACACAGCAAAAAGAAAACAGTCTAGGAAGTTCCTGGAGTGTGTGAAAGTTCCTAACACTCCTGGTGAGTCAGCTGGGGGAGATGCCTTGCTGGAGCTCTTTTGCACAAACAGAGAAGGACTGATGGGTCATAGGATGGTCAGAGACCACCTTGGGCACAATAATCTCAATATCATTGAGTTTTCAAGCCTTGGAGAAGTAAGCAGGAAATCTTAAGAGCTCTTTTCCAACTTAAATGATTCTATGATTCTCTGGTAGGTCTTGTTATGTTACGTAATAAGAACAATCTGCCTCATCTGTATCTTGTTGCTGCCTTGAACCAGAGTTATAACACAAGGTAAGGATGCTTCATTAGACAGCAGAATAACTATCTGCTCTACACAAACACATTTTGAACTATAAGTTGACTGGAACTCAGGAGCATATGTTTTAGTAGCCATTTTAAAATGTTCCTTGGAATTAAAATAATAATTCCTTAGATTTCTGGTATCTTTATATGTGTAGTATTATGTACTGGACATTATGAAGTTGCACTCCCTGCAACTTTCTGTGGTAAAAAATCCATATCTTAGTTGCTACTATGAGAAAGTTGCTACTTTTTCTTCTTCCATCTGCCCCGAATGCATTGTATTTCACGTATTCTGAAACAAGGAGAGCATTATCTTCCTTCCTGTATTCTGTGGCCCATTCATTATTTTACATTTGTCTATCATGTTCCCCATTTTACAATTTATTTCCAGCATAGGCAATACCACTGAGACGTATTGGCCAGCTTGGGACTTGCTGGGTCCAGTTTACTGTCAGTATAATATCATAACATTTATGTTCTAGGAATATTAAACACATAGACAGGTACTTCAGTGTAATAGGTTCTGAAATAATGTCATTCAGTTCAGAATAAGGGAGTCTGGGAGCAGTAGTTCCCAAATAAATTCAGGAAAGGGGACTTAAAGAAAATGTGCCGGAGGGAAGCAAAAAATCAAGAAAAATTCTTAGTTTTTGGCCTCTTCTAAGGGGTAAAAGTTGAGTGAGGCACATATTTAAAAGAAACTATTTTGGCTGAAGATCAGGGAGGAGGACTGTATGGGAAAAGAGAAGAGCTTCTAGGGGCTGGAACAATGAAGAAATGAACATTTTAGTGTAAGACATGCACTGTGAACTTAACATTGTGCTGAAAAATTGGAAGAGGACAGTTCAGCCTAGCAGAAAGGTAAGAGGAGCTGAGGACTCTCACAATTTCAAATTCTCAGATGCAGTGAGAAGCAGCATCTTTGCTCTGCTGTGGAATGAGAATTGGTGTGAGGTCTCACAGGGCAGGTCATCCATCTTACTTCTCAAACCATACAGGTGAAGGGCCATATGCCTTTTACATTCAAGGGGTTTCTGATGCTTTGGGAATAATGAGCTTTCTGTACAGCCAGAAGTGAAATCCCATCACTAATGAGAATAAAGGGAAGCTCAGATAATATTGAGTACCAGTGCTCTATGAATATGATTTTAGGGGATAGTTTTCATGCATCTTGCTTGCTGGTTATTGAATCACTCAGCTTTTCTGGTATGAAGTAGGCCAACACAGAGTTAACTGTGCACAAGAATGACAAACAAGTTTGCAAGAGTATTTTAAAAAGAAACTTTTCCCACTCTAAAAATACAAAGCTCTTTGTTAAAAAAAAAAAAAAGTGATTGCACAAGATTAAGGCAAGAAAGTGTTTTAATTGAGTATGTTTTCAGAAATGCTGGTAGATTGAGTTTGGACAGAATTACAAAAATACCAGGGATGAGATAAAATATTGGTCTGAAATAAATATTTTTCATGCTTACTGTAAATTCTTAAATAAAATTACACTTCTGAGGAAAAATTGGTTTGTGGGGGAAAGAGTTTTTTTTTTTAAGTGTAAAAGATATTGAAGCTTATTTTGTGGTGTTTTCACATTTTTTTAATCCATATTTGAATTATTTGTACTTTTTTCTATCATTTTTTATTTGTAGAATCCACAGTGAGAGGATCATACATAGACTTTTACACTAACTTTCCTCATAGAACAGCTTATTAACAAAAAGTAACCTGAAATCTAAACAGTTTTAGCTATGAAACAGGAACTTCTAACTTGATTGGGACTGCTGCTCAGTTTTTCACTGTACCTTTTGAATAAGATGTGTAAATCAGAACCTTCACTGACTTAATGTACTTTTTGAATTAGGAGGGTATGATTCTTCACTGTGTTTGCTATAATCTCTTTCTCCATATTTCCCTCTCCATATTTCTCCTCAGATTCAGAGTTGATGAGAAATTTTCTCTGAGTTACAGAACATGGTCTAGAAAGGGTCACAATGGTATGTGCTCACTCTCAGTTTGGTGACGTACCCTTCAAATCTTGCTTTCAACAAGTTTTTATGCCTCTGAAATTTCATACAGGCAAACCACTTTTTCCTGTAAGAGCTGACCAACTTTTGGAGAAATTTATCTGCTTAGACTCATATTGGTACAGATACTGTGCAAATTCCAGGGCTTTATGATGGAGACTGTGAATTGGAATATGAAGTAAAAGGACAGAAAAGTTTTAAAAAATGGATGAAGAACTTGGAAATCACATTGAGAGAGATTTCAAGCGGTTTGTCTCCCTATTGAATCTAAGGTGAGCCACGGGAATCTGGCTTTCAAGATTAAAATAATCTTTGTTTATACTGTCCATGGTGCATTGAAAAATTGCTATTTTTGCATTAGTTGTAATTTTTTTATATATGGGGCTTCATACCTACATAAGGGGTCCTGTATTTGAGTCCTAAGTGATGAATTTGTGGGGTCAAAGTGACCAAAGCAAAGGATATTAGGAAATAGTTTCCTGACCTGAAAAAATTTTAAAACCATACTTTCACTACTTGTTATTTGGCTGGATTCAGGTAATTTGTATTTAGAAGATAGTTTATTTCTCTGTTTAGTAATAATCAACCAGTCCTGGCCACTCAGACTGAGATGTGTTCAATCTTTATGGACACTGGCCAGTGCTTCTGAAGTAGGAGGGCCCAGATCAAGGGAGGGTTTCCTTAGTGAAAAGTGTCTTTCATACCTCCTGGGGTGCAGACACCCAATATGCACCTAATGAGAACCCTTAGCTATAGAACTAAGATTAATAAACATTTATTATCTTAGATTTCAGAATACACATTCCTTTTTCCAGAAACAACAAAAGGGGTAGTAAAAATTGGAAAAGTTAGAAAAAATGCTTGAGACACAAAAAAATTGGGTTAAGCCTTTCCTTGTTGTTTCCCCCAAAGGGCTTAACATGGAACCATAAAATTATTAAGGTTGAAAAAGACCTCCAAGATCATCAAGTACAAGCAATAACCTAGCACCATTGTGTCTTCCACTAAACCATATCTTTAAGTGTCACATCTGCACCTTTTAGAACCCTTTCAGAGATGGTGACTCTCCCACTTCCCTGGGTAGCCAGTTCCCTTTCAGTGAAAAAATTCTGCTTGCTCTCCAACACGAACCTTCCCTGGTGCAGCCTGAGACTGTTTCCTCTTGTCCAGTTGCAGGTTACCTGGGAGAAGAGACTGACCCCACCTGGCTACAGCTTCTTTCAGGCAGTTGTAGAGAGCATTAAGGTCTCCTTTGAGCCTCCTTTTCTGCAGACTAAACAATCCCAGCTCCCCTCAGCTGCTCTTCATGTGGCTTCCTCTCTAGACTCTTCATCAGTTTCATTGCCCTTCTCTGGACACAATCCAGCAGTGCCCAAGTTCCCACAAGATGATGATGTCCAGTCTTCCAAAGGCTTCTCTAAACAAAGATTAAAGCATACTCGGGAATGTTGCCATCATTCTCACCAAATCTGTCCCTTATGCTGAAAAGATTATAAAATTGAGGTGACACTCCTCCCACACCCGTGTTAAAGGCTCTCTCTGTAATGAAGTGGTGGAGGAATTCTGGCCTCTATCCCAGTTCCTGAAGCTGCTGATGTTAAACAGAAAATGTATGAGACTGTTAAACAGAAAATGTATGAGACATCTCCAAGAGAAGAGGTGACAATCCAGTATTTCTCTTTGTCCATCTTGGAAAAAGAACAATTTCCTTCAATGGCTTTCAAAGTTGCATTTTAGCAGAAGATATCACCGTAGACTCGTAGCATCTGGGTAGTGCAGATGCTGTATCATTTCCATAAGAACATTGCAGGAACTGTTAACTTAAAAGAAAATGATATTTTATTCCCTTTTAAACTAACAACTATCCTGTTAGTTATGATGATAAAATGTCTGTTAATTCGTAAATCTGATGTTCCATTATTTCTTGTGTTTATGTGAAAGCAGTTTGCTGTGCTTTGTAACATCAAAATTAAAGTACAGAACCTTAATCCTTTTTGGAAACTCAGTCTGCGTTACGATTGCTTGGAGAAAATTTGGGCTCTGTAAAGATCCACACGTAGACATAAACAATTTTTTTTCCCTCCGTTTTGTGGGAACTACCTCATTTTTTTGAACAGGTAAGATTTCTAGATAAGTGTGTTCCCATCTTATGACCAAACTGTTCAGTCTGTCTTTATTTCTTCAGCTAAATAATAAACTAAGAACTCTGTTGCTTTGGCTGTATGGCTGAATATAAATTTACAGTCTGCCACAAATTGAGAGCAGTGGTTACAAGTTTTCTGATTTAAGATAATTTGTATGATGTTGATAATTTGTATGATGTTGATAATAGTAATATGAAAAAGACAGTAGAAAATACATGATTGTCAAGCATAACTGAATTTATAACATTTCTATTTTTAATAAATACTGTTTCAGAAAAATTAGTGCTAGAAGAATTTATTGAGCCCTCATTGGCAGTTTAGCATAGTTAAGAATTCTGTCCTGTGTAGTCAGAAGCACAATATCAAATAAACAGCTAGATGTGAAAATAGTTGTAAATATTATGAGGTTGGGCAGCTTGAGAAGAAATAGAGAAATGTCTTGTAAAAGTTTTTGAAAATAACTTCAGTCATGCATAAAAGAAAACTATTTCAAAACTGAAAAATCTCACTTGTTCAAATCTGGTCAAATTTGTACTATTCAAATTCCCTGTAGGTATTCTGGGCTCCAGTAATCCCACAAATATGTTAATTAGAAAGCTATTGACTGTTTTAACACCTTTCTGTTCTCAGCTAATCCAGACCCAGCTTTTAGGACAAACAAATCTTCAGTTGTGATGTGTCTGTGTGTCTTACATTGCAAGCAGTTGCCCAGTGTGTTTTCTTTCCAAAGAAATGTGCCTATTAAAAATGTATGAGGACTCAACACAGATCATTTTGTTCAAATCAGCATTCAAGAATCTGGTAAAAGGACTGGAAACCTTCCTTTATTTTCTGTCCCCTCCATCTTGAGTTGTGAGATTCTATGCTTTAATTATATTTTTCCAAGGAAAATCATCTCAGCACATTCAAAATATCAAAATACCAGATATATCTGTCAGTGTACTCCGATAAGTCCTGTGCTGCCATTGTTCCTGTCCAGTTTTGTTGAGCAGGACACTTGAGATAATCTCTAAGTTGTCAGTGTAGCTTGAGAAGACAGTTCAACTCAGTTGATTACAGAAGTAACAGTGATCTGTGGTGTCTGCTTATGTTTCCATATGTCTCCTCTGTCTTGGACAGATATTACATGTCCTGATTCTGATGTACCAGGGTGGATTGAACTCTGCCTTCTGTGGCAAATGTATATAGACCCAATATAGACCTGAAAAGATACAGACATCTGCAGACAATATGCCAATATAGATTTAAAGAAAAGGCAATGGTGCATCACCACCCACAAATGTCCATTCCTGGCCAGTAAGTACAGAACATAGAGTGACTGATTTAGACTTCAAGTGTTTAATTTTAGAAGCTAAGTAGAGAGTAGTAAATACCATTAATCTGGAAAAATGTAAGGAAATCAGGTTAGCTGTATCTACAACCAAGATCATGGCAGCTTGGAATTAAAGAATAAATGCTCTCTCTGCAGTTTGCATTCTGCTATGACTTGGTGGCTCCCAGCATGGGAGCTTGGACCATAGAGAATATGTGTTTGCATCAAACTCTTTTCTCCTGCACTTAAAATGCATTTCTTTGCTATACATGGAACTTATATTTTTATATAATAAATCCTTACAAAACGATTGTATTACAGATATCAATAATCATCAATCTCTCTCATCCCAGAGAGAGAGTCGTGGGAATATTTCACGTTTGTGTTACTGCTTCAAAAAACCAGACAGAACCTAAAGAAAACTCTGGACAGAAATTACTGGATGTGAAAGAAGATTCCAGAAAATCCCTTACAAAGATCCTGTGGCCCCCAACAGACTATGTTGCCTTAATTGGTCAATAAGAAGTAAAAAGAGCAAATAAGCTTCCAACATTGAATAAAATATAAGAAATACCTATTCACATGTGGAAGAGCTCTGGGAAACAAGAAAACCAGCAGAATACATAATTGTGACAGATAGAATGCGGGTCATCTTAGGATGGTCACAACAATTCTATTCTTATTTGAGTCTCCCCACCCATTGTGTCTAGAGGAAGACAAATAGCAGAGCATTTGAGTAATTACAGCCTGAGAACTTGGAGATTTGACTGTCACTCCTGTTCAGCTCTAGTCCCTCCTATAGCTGGTGAAGTCATGGAAAAATCACTAATGTCTGGATTCCTCACATTAAATTTAGGCACTAATGTAAGATTAGATTGCCAGTGGAGAAAAAACCCAAACACTTCCACTGGGTCAGGGATATTCAGATGGCTGAACCACTGACTATTTATTGGGAGTAAAGATTCCTGTCTTCTGCAACTGAGACAAATGTTTCAAGGTAGATGTGATGTGCTTGAACTTTGGAGAATTCTTTTGGGTTTCTATACCTAATGAGAATGCTGTGAGAATAAATACTATTAAAAGTTCTTGGCTACGACATTATATATCTTAACTGTAAAGTGATCCAATACATGGTGATACTCTGCCTTACAGGAACCAGTACAAAGTCTCTTAATTTTATCTGGATCATCAGGATAAAATGGAAGTTTTCTGATATTGCTTTCCTTCACATTTGCTAAACTTTCTCCACCACACACAGAGACACTTTTATTTGACCTTACACTGGAGGCCAACCTGTGTCTGAATATTTTGACTCATTGAGAAGCCAGCATCTGTAGCCAGGGCCTTGCATAACCTTTAAGACCACAGATGTTTTTAACTGGATAGGACTCAAAATTTTCTTTTGCCAGTTTTTAAGATTTTCTGCCCAAACTACTTTGCTTATGCACCAGTATCATCAATGAGACTGGCATGGCCCTGGAAAGATATTGCCTAACTAACGCAGGAGAGTTAATAGAGGAGAGGTAAAACATGCATAGTATATTTCTGCAAAGCCTGGATATAAGGAGTCTGATTGTACTGCTCTTTGTGCAGTTGAAAGCTGGGAACAATTCCACTAAATTTAACAGTTATGTAGGATACAAGTGGTGTTAATTGAGAAAAGAAGAAGGCTCTTTACTTCCTCTGGCCTTTCATTGTCTCTTTATAGCTTTTACATACATATTTGGGATTAAGGCCACAAGGGTTCTGCTAGAGCTAAATGTTTCCTGTCAAAATCACAAGTGGCAGAATGTTTTTCTTGAAATCTAATGGGGTTTCAAGCAGTACTAGAGATGGCTATTACTTAGAGAAACCTATTTTTAATTACTTAAAAACCAAAACAAATCCAAAAGCTAACAAACTCTCAGTCTGCTCACTTAGAGAGTCTGTGAATACTCTGGGTATAACCAGTATTTAACAGGATAGCCACTGATGCTCCTTTTAAGCTGCACGTCTTCAGGTAACTGCAGAAATTAAGATCTTTAAAATAGATCTTACTAGGAAAAAAAACCAAAAAAACAAATCACAGAAAGCTGGTAGGGCATTTGGGTATTAGTCAGATCCTTACTGGGTTTCTTTTTTCTAGTTTTAAAGATGAGACCTCAAATTGTTTGTGCTCTACTGACAACCTGATTTTAGACAAGAAAAACAGAGAAGGATGGGATGACACAGTCATCTAGCCCTAGTAGAAAACTATGAAAAGACTGGTGCTAGTTTTGAAGCTAATTTATGAGATCTGCACAATAAATGTTTTCTTTGAGGTCTAGAATTTAGCATGGAGCTTTACCACAGAATTATCTTGCTTACATACTCTGAGAAATCCCTTGGCTCACTGCAATTGATAGTTATAATGCAAGGAGACTACACTCTAGCTATTTCCTATCCCTGAAAGACTCAACACTGTTTCCCAGAGGGACCACAACATGAGCAGACCAGAGTCCATGTGTAAGTTATGCACCCTCCTCTGTTGGTGTCCATCTCTCAATAGCCTGTTCACAATTTGTGTGCCAGATCATGCTATAAGAAGTCAGACTGCATTAGTATTTCTCCAGTATGCCAACGCTTTTTCTCTCAACAATTTTCTATATCTGGTAATAGCTATAACTCTTTGTTTCGTGTTTTGTAGGGTATTTTTCTTTAGTTAGCCCTTATTCTATTCAAATCCTGAAATTATGCTATAGCCATTTACAACAGCATGGTCTTGCTCAATTAAGTACTTACACCACTCCTGTGATTTTAGCAGGCGTGAATTTTAATACCATGTTACTTAGCTGGAAAGAGAACAGGATACAGCTGCAATGCTGATATCTCAAACAAAAATTAAAAGCTGGAAGTTTAGAAAAATCTCCAGCTACTTGGCCTCTCTATACAGAAATCATGTTATTTCTTCAGGTCCTTCACCCATTCCCTTCTCTTTCAGAACTGGATAGTAGGAGGCAAACAAAAAGGAAAACTAACACCTGTCCATCTCTGCCTAGAACCAGTCAGAAAGTGAGAGCTTATCCCATCCTTACACTTGTTTTTCTATCTTTCTCAACATCCTTGGTTAGCTTTTGGGGAAGATGAAATTGCAGCAAACCCAAAGAAATGAGAAGCTGGAACTGCATCTAAAATTTTTATTTAAATATTTAAGAAAAGTCACCAAGCAATCTTGATGAACAAAACACCCAGCAACCTTTGAATATGTTCTAGTAGAGACTGAGATTTTCAATTAAATGTGTATCTAATGCATATCTAAAGACCCAAAATGGCAGGACTGTGAGCAAATACGCAGTTCTAATTCTCCAGTCCTGTATTTTTAATGGGATTTGGGCAGGTCAGAGAAGAGCTGGTGGGTATCTCCAGTCTGTTCCATATGAAAAAAAATTCTGTTAAACAACACTCCAAAACAACAAACCAGGCTTGATACTCTGTATGACAAAATATTCCACATGCCACTTGTTATATGGGAATGTAGATGGTTTGGGATCTCCCAGAAGTGTAACTGAATTGTCCCTGTCATTCCATGGTTTCCATACAATTTATTGAGCTGTGATCGTATATAACACACAGGTTTGCCCAGACTCACACTGTCACCATGCTGAGGTTCCTTATTTCTGGAAAAGAATGGGACTGCATCTTTTCAATATTCAACTGCTCATTGTCTTGGGTATTTCTTACATGCATCCTGTGGTTCAAAAATTCCTCGAAATGGAAGGAAGACCACTTCTAGCACAGTCAGCATTCATCACCTGGCACCCATCCACATTGCTTAGGGAGCTGGTCCTAAAGCAGACACCACGTACCACAGCACCTGGCTGTAAGCTCCTTCTGGGCCCTATGGCATATTGGGGCATATTGGCCCTCAAAATATGACACTCTGCAGTATTTTTAAGTTTAGTCCATCTCAAACAACATGAAAATGGTGTTGCAGAGCACATGTCTCTAGACTGTGAAGCTGAATGTATGAATTACATGTCTGGATGGGAACTGGTGCAAAGCCTGCTGGCACACTCTTGGAGAGCTGCAGACAGAGGGAGATAACCCTGCCTGAGTGTCTGCCATACACTTTATTAGAAATTAGATTAATTGTGTTTGATTGTCTTTTAGAAAACA
The DNA here is from genome assembly GCF_963513975.1 of Fringilla coelebs. Taxonomy (NCBI): domain Eukaryota; kingdom Metazoa; phylum Chordata; class Aves; order Passeriformes; family Fringillidae; genus Fringilla; species Fringilla coelebs. The sequence continues at coordinate 18,159,992 of NC_140030.1, read as the reverse complement.
GATGTCTCCTACCTTAATAGACCAATTTAATTATTTGACATGTATTCAGAGAAGAGGACTAGGTTTTTGGAAGAGGATGCTTATAGCCTTGTATATCTTTAAATACTTTTATAAATGCCCAGATACATACATGAATGACTTTAAAATAAATTTCAAACATTGTCAGAATTATCCTCTACTTTACCTTAAATATAATTAATTTTTGCTACTGTTAGTTGGATCCTCAGCATCCATTATTTATATCCACATCCTTTAAATTTTCTTTATTAAGAACAAATTAGAGAAAATTACTCAGAGCAGCATTTAGCTGTAAGCTGTCCTCTTTCTAAGCCTTAGCACATACAATAAGTAAACTGATTTAGATTAACTTTTACTACATTTAAAAGGTAATCCAAAAGTGAATTTAGTTTTTATAAACATGGATGAAATCTTAACCTTTTCAAAATTTAATTCTCCTTTGATAGAGATGGAGTTCTGATTTTTGTTTATCTTGTTTGTGTTTAAAAGATTATATATTATTTAAAATTTAGGAATTTTGTGCAGGCTAACATTTTTCCTAGAAGAAAAATAATTTCTTAATGCCGCAGGAGTGACAGTCAAATCTTCAAAAGCTATTCTGCTCTTTACAACTTGCCACACATCATGCTCTATTTTAACTGGAAAAAAAAGAGATTAAATTTAGGATGCTAGACTGCAAAAGTACCTCTATGACATTTCCTCAGCTGTGATAGATGTTTAATTCAACAGTTTAGACTGAGCTGAAAATTACTTACCTCTCTAACTAGTTAGAGACTTCAAAATGTTGGTTATTTCATGATGTCACAGACCAAGGTCTTTTGAGGTCAGATTCAAAAAAAAAAAAAAAAACACTGGTGAAATACAGTGCAGTACTCTTCCACTCTGAAGCAGATTTTTTTTTCCCCAAAATACAGAGTATCTGTTTATCAGGAGGAGAATAGCTGTTACATTAAATTGATAGTATTTGTATGAGAAATTGAGAGGAAGACTTTGTATTTTTATACCAAAATACTCAGTATAATGATGGAATATGGGTGATTTCATAGTACTTCCAACTGTTAGTTGCATCATGTAAAACCTTGTTTAGCATCTTCCTGAACGTGTGATGAAGTCGTTTCTGTAGCCCACTGTAACAGTGATATTAACACTAAAAAATAATTCCTGGAAAGTCTCTTAATAAAATAAGAAAGGACTGATATACATTTTACATATCTGTACTTGATATTGCAGATTTATGGTGAAAGAAAGTAAAACTTGAAAAGTCTTTCTCTGAAATGTACTTTGTTTGCCTAACTATTTAGAAGTAGAATTTTCCAAATATGTTTTCCTTTCCAAGCAGGGAATTTTTTCCCCATCCGTCAACAGTAAATTTGATTTTCTGTTATTTTACTTGGACCTTTCATAAACACTAAACCACGCCTAAGTTCCTGTTACACTGGGGAGGGCAAACACAGCCTTCTGAAGGGCTGTGTTGCTGGTTGTTTATAGAAATATCTTTTCCATAATATTAGTATAACTTATTTACTACCTCCCTCAAAGAATGTAGGATGCCAAAACCACCTTTCCATGTGAATTGGTAACTATACTACTTGATTATGTCCTGCTGTTTTCCCTTCATAAATGCAATTTGCAGTAGGACTTTACTTACTTACATCAAAAACGGTACCCATTGATGAGAAATCAGGTTCCTGTGACTGGATGACTTCTGGTAGGATCTGATCAAAGGGCCAAAAGCTATCAGCTCAGACAGGCACCTCTTTTCCTTTTGTTGAGTCTGGAAATGAGAGATCTGATAGCTGTCTTTTGGTCCTAATCGGTGCCACTCTGCTTGACAGGAGATGAAAGGTGCACCAATTATGGCTGCTAATAGCTGACTACTATTTGCACTCATTGCTGTGCTTATCATCGCAAATTACACACTACCCTTTACCTGAAGCTCAGGGAAATATTTCGTAACAGCAAAATTTTGGCTAACATCACAACTTAGTCTTTTTTTTACACGAAGAAAGCCCTAAAGTAGAAATTCTTCCAACATTAAATTCAGCATGATACAATCACATGAGAGAGCCCAAGAACTCACATAATGCTAACAGCTGGAAATTTCTTTTAAAACATAATGTGAAGAGTATTCAACCCCTCCAACCTCCCTATGAAAGCTGTGAGTACATGCTTCCCATATACAAATCTGCATGTGTGAAGGCAACATGAAAATGCAAACATATTATATCAGTAGCCATGAATTGTAAGCCTATAATTATATCAATTTGTTCTGGAGGGAAAAAATCACAAGTTCTTTTATTTCTAACCAATAACATGAGATACAAACCTTTTAATAGTAACACGAGTCCAGTAATGTATAATTAGAAAGAAAAAGGAAAAGCGAGATTGAGAATCATTGTTCGAGGCAGCAACCCAGCAAAGTCTTCCAGTCTACTGAGGCAATCTGTCAGTCATTACACTCACAGCCAGAATGCACAGCAAATAAATAAAGGATGTTTAACTCCTAACACGTCAAGAAGGTGGAATACTGAGAAGAGTTGGAAGATATATAGGGAGAAGGGGAGAAGGCCAGTATTTCTGTGAATGTACAAGTAATAGCAAAAGATACAAGAGACATTTCTGAAATGTTTCATTTACCGATGGCACATGACACATTCAGTGATTAAACGCTGTTCTTTCGCAAACAAGGTTCAAAACCAAGGCAAATTCTGATGTCAGAACTCAATCAATTATGCACACACACACGCATAAACGTATATTTATATATATATGCTTATGTGTCTAGATGGCGTGCTTTTCCCTCAACTGTACCCTCGGGGCATTGTGACACTGAATTTTTCATGCTATCAGAGTGGAAATTCTGTGTCATTAGTGAATTCCACACCTAAATTACTTCTTATTCCTATAAGATCTCATGTTATTGCCTTCACTAGCGATACTTGTTCTTGAGTTCTTCACCCTAAGGAGATAAAGGTCTGCAGTAGTTTTTTTCCTAAAGAGGCCATATTAAATTTGTTTTCCAAACCAGAATATCCTAACATTTTTGAAGAGTATAAATTAAAATCTGGAATAAATTTATTCTTGTGAGGTTTGTTTATGAGGAACACACAGACCACTTTAGTGATGAACTGACTGTGAAGTCAATTTTACCTGGAATAATTGTAGGACTATTATGGGCAATAATATAAATTGTTTTGGAACTGTTTGATGTGTACACAGATGTCGTGAATGAAAGAATGAAAGATGTCCACATGAGCCGCTCCCTTGACTCTTGCACACAGACACACAGAGCTTCATTCATGTCAATAGGGTTCCTAAACAGGAATCCTGAATAAAGAATGACTCCTGAGTTTATTAGGACTCCTGAATTCATTAGGATTCCTGAACACAGAGTTCCTGTTTGTGAAGTGTCTGGTCTTAGGCCTGGTTCTTGAATGAGACAGTTTCTCTCCAGCATTCACTGTACACTGTTCAACCATTAAAGCACACAATTTCTGTACTGAACTACTAGTACCAACTATTACACAGAAAAAAAATTGAGCTTGAATGTGTCTTCTTCAACTAGATCATGCTGAATGTATTTAAAACTCAGATGTCATTGTATTATTATTACAAACATTTTTATACCATATGAAACCTTTAGTGCAGAAAATATTTGAGAAAGGCCCTTATGGTAAGACAAAATATTTTTCCTCATCTTTAATAGTTCCAGGTCCATTTAGACCTGGTTTTTACTACCTGAGAGTCTTCATGAGGTCTGCTGTTTAGTGTTGGTTTAGTTCCATTACACCTTTTTTCTGGTTTGGACCCAGAGGTCCCTTTTTTCCATCAATAGCCAGTGTGACTTCTCACAGAGGAAAAAGTCTGAGCACTTGATTTAAAAATCTGTGTGTATTTTGTGGGCATTGTGAGACAATAATAGATAACTGTAGTTCAGAAACCTTTAGTGCACTCCCTTTTTAATGCTGATGTCTCTTTGCTTCTCTACCAGAGTGTTGCATTTTTTTAAATGGGAATTATAAAGAGAGAAACTAAGGGATATTTTTTGTCTTACTTTTTTTTCCCCTTGAGATTGCACCTTTTCTATGTGTGTTCATCTGTACTTAAAAGAAAAAAAGAAACCTGCTTTGGGAGGAAAGGAAAAGGGAGAGAGAAAAGATAATTATTTGGCACTACTAGGTAACTCTTCAACCTCTTTAAATGAATAGTTAGTACATTAGACTGATTGTATTACTGTTTATAACTACCATAAAGTTTCTTTCCTAAGAAATTTTTTATTTTTTTTGTTAGGTATTTCTATTTTAGTATTTTTAGGTACTTCAGAGACCTACTACAAAAAGAAATGTCTTTTTGATTTACTCATTGAAATCAGTAAGAACCATAGTACATTCCTCGATGGTGTAAAATCAATGCTCTAATTACAGCAGCACCCAGGCCATATACCATATTTAACTTCATGGCTGTAGCGTGGCAAAACTAGTTATGAAGCATGTGTGACAGATAAATGACTTTTGACAGGAACCCTATTTAATTTTGCTGTTGTACTCAGAAGTAGCAATTTGTTTAATGGGGCAGTAAGAGACACTCTGAAGTACAATACACATAATAAAAGCTCACTAATAAATATCTGGGTCCAGGTTAGTTAATAGTGCAGAAGCTGTTCTATTTTGATGAAGAACACAGCTACCAGATTACTGCAGTAAATCAACGCTGGAAAACAAAGACTCATTTTTTTCTGGTCTTCTGTTACATCTGATCTTTGAAATACTATGTTTCTAAATAAATGTGTCAGAGATATATATGATACAGTATTTCTAATTCTTGTTGATTTCTTGTTGTTAGAGTAGTTATGGTTTACATTTCCCATGACACAGCAAAAATTAATTTTATTTAATATTACATTAAAAAAAAAAGTTTTTAGCTAAAATGCTAAACTCACTGTAACAAATTCTGTTTCTGCCCACGGTGCTCATCATGTGGCTATCATATACAATTAGTGTGTCTGACAGTTCTCATTGTGATTTGTGAAGAAGCTTTGTTTATATAAGCCTTAATCTGAGAAAAGCAAATTTTCCTGAATTTTAGGTGATTACCTAATTATAGAAGAATTTAATAGTATTTTCAAACTGTTGAGAATAGGATTTTCCAGGGGGTAATATTCAGTGGATGGTGGACAATCATCTTGATTTTTAAATTTGTTATTGGGCTATCAGCTGATTTTTTCTTGTATCAGCATTTCCCACCATATTGCTTTGGCATGGACCTCATAATTCCCTGTAATTGCAATGATCTTAGATAAATGGTTCACTGATATTATCTCTGAAAATTTTCATTCATCCTGAAACATTTTTAATGCCCATCAGGAGTATTAATTACTGCATTGTGGTCTGGTACTTCACAGTTTCTGAGAATACTATAAATTATTATTTTACCAAATTTTTGTTTTCCTAATTTTTTATACTCATAAGTTATTTCCATTTCATATACAGAAATATATGTGTATATACATACACAAAAGCATACATATGCCTTTCTCTATATGCATATTGTGTACATATATATTTATGGAGAAAAATAGATAGATAGATAGATAGATAGATAGATAGATAGATAGATAGATAGATAGATAGATAGATAGATGGATGGATGTACTAAAGTAGTACCCAATAAATCAAAAATCATGACTTTAAGTCTGGTTCATTCAGGTTGAATTGTCCTTGACTTTAGGAGTACATAAAGGACTTTCTTGAAGATTTCAGCATCAAAACAGTGAAATTCAGAGTTCTAAAACAAGCTGACTTCCTTATCAGTCTTATTGCACTTATGATGCTGAGAGATTTATAGTGGAGAAAAGTCACTTGTCAGTAGCTGTTTCAAAGTGTTTTTCTTCCCCTCTCTTTGTTGTTATACTTTTTAAATGAAGTTGGCACAACTTTGCTATAGGAAGGAGTAGAGGTTATTCATCAGTGCCACTATAACTTACTTTTGTATATTTAATGATGGCACAGGTCCATAAAGAAATCTCTCTTGAATCTTTTTCTCATTAGAGGGTACAGACACAAAGAACAATTTTTGATTTATGTTATGTTGAGATGCAACTTTCAGGAGAACCAGTGTTCACTCAGTATATTTTCAGGACATGTGCAAACATTTTTTGTGAAGTTTTTAACAGAATTGACAGAATAAAAATAAATAACAAGAAAACTACCTCAAAACCTTCCCTGCTGTACAACTGCAGTTGCGTACTTATGCAAATGTCATTGGGACTTGTGAAAAACTATTCTAATAAAAAAACTTGAAACTGAGTAATTCTACGAGAGAAGTAGATACAGTTTTATTTCTGGGGGCCATGCAGTGATTAATGCTGTCATTTGTGCTGGCTGATTGATTTTGACTTATGTAGGCCTTTTCAAGGTACTGAAACTTACAGTCTCAGTGCCTTAAATTCTTTCCTTGCCCTTTTAAAAATGTGGTGTCTGCTCCATCAGGTTTAACTCAGACTACCCAAGTAGTCTTCCCAGACTTTGTATAGTCAATAGGAAGATTCCACAAGGAATCAAAGCAACCTGAAAGGAAAAGCTGTGTGATGAAAAATCCCCTCTACAGAGTAAGGAGTTAGATGTGGAAAGATAATATAAAAGTGAAAAGCACAGGTTCAAAATGCTTCACAGGTTCATTTGTAAGGTTTAAAAGCTACTGTTCCAGGGGTACCTTTTTGTGTCTATTCTGTTTTTTGATCAGATAACTGCTGAATAACATCAGAAGTAGTTGCGGGTATTCTGCTTTTTTGAGTCAGTGCTATAAAGATTTCTAAGGCTATTTATACCAATTATTGGATCTGTTGAGGAAAAGGTGAAGCACAAAAATAGCCAGCCTATTTTTCTTTAAGTCTCTCTACCATGTCATGCCGTAGTGAGTGGTAGGATTGTTTCATTTCACACATGAGACCCAAACTGGCAACGTGCTCATGCTGTATTAAAGTGTCTCCTACCCTGGGCCATGCATAGGGGTTCTTCTCCAAAGTGTGCAGTGTGTCATTGCTAGAATGAGGTGCTTTGAAGGTGCCCCTAAAATCTGCTCAAGTGTTTCTTGTCATTTGAAAGCAGAAGTTAAAATCAACAGCAGCACTTCACATATGAAGTAGCCACTGGCTTTCTCTCTGCAAAGGTGAAAAAGTGCACCCAGGGTCTGACATTATTTTTTCAGCCAGCAGCAGAACTGACCAGAGCTTCTGCCTCCTCTTGGAAGACTTGAAGTGAAGCATCTAGTGTCCCCTAAAGGTACATTTGTCCCCACTGACTAGAGAAACTTACCTCACAATAAAAGAAGAGAAAAAATAAACACATTTTTGTGGTTTCACTTAACAAGGTGAGGATGCTACTAAGCATCCAGCTAAGAACTAAATTCAGGTGCAGATATGACAGTAATGGGTAAATATAGAGGTACAGATGTACAGGCAAAAGACCAGAGCCAAACCACAGCAGAACGTGCCCTGTAAGCACGACCTGTGGCATTCAGAGTTCAAATTCATGTGGGCTAATTTGTACCTTCTGTCCAGGTTGCCCTCAGTTAACATTGTCTCTAACATTTTGATCATATAGAGTGGATATTGTTTGAAATACACTGCTGAAAAACAGTGCATTTTCTTCAGTCACTAGTATCAGTCTATGTTTTGGATTTGTGATGGAAACCATGTTGGTAATAAAAAGATGTTTTGTTTATTGCTGAGCAGTGCTAACATAGAGTCAAGGACTTTTCCACTCCTCTCCCCACCCCACCACTGAAGAGGCTGGGGGTTCCCAAAATGTGGGAAGGGGACAAAGCCAGGACAGCTGACCCCAACTGACTGATGGGATACCCCATAACACATAGGATTATGCTCAGCATAAAAATCTGGGGGAAGGGTTGGGGTGTGGGGAACCCCTACTCAGGGACTGACTGGGCATGAGTTGGTTGGTAGTGAGCAACTATTTCCATTTTAATGGTCTTTTTCAGGTTTCATTTTTATCTGCTATTTTTATTTCACTTTAATTTGTTATAATTGCTATTACTCTGATATATTATTATTATTATTACTATTATTATTATTATCATTAATAATGTAGTTATTATTAGCAATAGTAGTATGTTTTTTATTTGTTAAACGTTTTGTTTCAACCCATGAGGTTTTTTACTTTTGCCATTTTGATTCTTTTTCCCCATCCAACTGGGTGGGGGGAGTAAAGGCTGTGTGAAGCTTGGTTGCCAGCCAGGGTTAAATCACAACACCAAACATGAAGCAAGATGCAAGCATGATATTCCCAGATATCCCAGATAGTCCATCCTTACTTCTTTCTTTGAATTTTCTTCTATTTTCCTTTATTCTAGCCCATGAACATGAAGTGCTTCTTCCTCCTTGGTAAATTGCATTGGGTTTTCATGGGAAGTTTTGATAACATGGTGGTTACAGGGGTGGCTTCTGTTAGAAGCTACCAGAAGCTTCCCCCCATGCCTGACAGAACTAACCCTGGCTGGCTCCAAGCCAAGCAAACAACAAACCTATCAGCAACAGCAGAATGAGGAGATGCTCCAGACACTGGAGCAGGGATTCTCCTGTGGTGCAGCCTATGGTGAGGCAGCTGCGCCCCTGCAACCCACAGAGGTCCATGGTGGAGCAGAGATCCCTCTGCAGCCCAGGGATGTCCATGGTGGAGCAGAGATCCACCCACAGCCCAGGGATATCCATGGTGGAGCAGAGATCCACCCACAGCCCATGGAGGTCCATGGTGGAGCAGAGATCCCCCCACAGCCCAGGGATGTCCATGGTGGAGCAGAGATCCCCCCACAGCCCATGGATATCCATGGTGGAGCAGAGATCCCCCCACAGCCCAGGGATGTCCATGGTGGAGCAGAGATCCACCCACAGCCCATGGAGGTCCATGGTGGAGCACAGATCCACCCACAGCCCATGGAGGTCCATGGTGGAGCAGAGATCCACCCACAGCCCATGGACATCCATGGTGGAGCAGAGATCCCCCCACAGCCCAGGGATGTCCATGGTGGAGCACAGATCCACCCACAGCCCATGGAGGTCCATGGTGGAGCAGAGATCCACCCACAGCCCATGGACATCCATGGTGGAGCAGAGATCCACCCACAGCCCAGGGACATCCATGGTGGAGCAGAGATCCACCCACAGCCCAGGGATGTCCATGGTGGAGCAGAGATCCACCCGTAGCCCATGGATATCCATGGTGGAGCAGAGATCCACCCACAGCCCAGGGATGTCCATGGTGGAGCAGAGATCCACCCACAGCCCAGGGATGTCCATGGTGGAGCAGAGATCCACCCGTAGCCCATGGATATCCATGGTGGAGCAGAGATCCACCCGTAGCCCATGGATATCCATGGTGGAGCAGAGATCCCCCTGCAGCCCAGGGATATCCATGGTGGAGCAGAGATCCCCCTGCAGCCCAGGGATATCCATGGTGGAGCAGAGATCCACCCACAGCCCAGGGATATCCATGGTGGAGCAGAGATCCACCCACAGCCCATGGATATCCATGGTGGAGCAGAGATCCACCCACAGCCCATGGAGGACCCTACACCAGAGCAGGGGATGCCCAAAGGAGGCTGTGACTCTGTGGGCAGCTCATTGTGCAGCAGGATTCTGGTAGGATCTGCGGCCCCAAGGAGAGAGGAGCCCATGCTGGAGCAGTTTGCTGACAGGACTTGGGACCTTGTGGGGAACCCGTGCTGGAGCAGCTGCTCCTGAAGGGCTGCACCCCATTTGAGGGACACATCCTGGAGTAGGGGACAAGTGTGAGGATTCCTCTTCCTCCTCCTGAGGAGGAAAGAGCAGCAGAAGCATTGTGGGACAGGTAGACAAAATACTTTATTCCAGGAAAAATGGAGGGATGGGGGAAGTTTTTCTAAGTTTTGGTTTTATTTCCCATTGGCCTATTCTGATTTCATCGGTTATAAATTAAACTAATTTCCCTGACTCAAGTCTATTTTGCCCATGATGGTCACTGGTGAGTGATCTCCCCTTGCCCTAATCTCAACCTGCCTGGCTTTTGTTGTATTTCCTCTCCTCTGCCCAGCTGAGGAGTGACAGAGAGGTTTTGGTGGGCAGCTGGCACCCAGCCAGGGTCAACACACCGCAGAAATGCACACAGAGAAAACACTGACTAAATTGACCAAAAGCTTGACAGTGGATTCTCTTCTGTTTGTCATGCCAAAGTCCTCAGACTAAAACCAGACATGTTTCATACATACCTAATTTCAGGAGCATTTTTGCCACACTTATCTGTGTCTTTGTGCCATCGTCTTTTGTTCTTGGTTATAGATTGGAGCTGAATTTAGAGATGGAGGTAGAGGTCTTAAACACAGTAAATTCCAGCAATGTTGGGAAAGATGGGCTGCTGTGCAAAAGAAACAGGGCTTGAATTTATCCTTTACTGTTCATCAGAGAATCCACATCTGAGATCACTCTGAAATCCAAACTGTACTGAACACATACTTCACTAATTACACTGGTCACAGAACAACTTATATATAAGCTGCTGCTAAGTAACCTGCAAGGTTTTTAGAGAGAAATAAAATCTATTATTAGGCTAGTTGATACAGTTTTAAAAAGTGAACATGTCTCAGGCACATAAGTAATCTTTTTGTGTAGACATTCTAATCTTTTGTGTAGGCATTCTTAAAGCGGATGGAGAAGGGGTGTATGTTGATTGAACTTCGGCTGTTTTGACTGTGGTGGTTTAAATAAACTGGCCTCAAAATTACTAAATGTGGTATTAGCTTGGATACAGAGAAGGATTGGCTGAGAAAAGGTTACAGCTCCATGTAGCTACAGCCACTTCCATTTAAAATCCCCTAAGACCACCTTCAATCCTAGCAGCACTGTTAAAGAACTTTAAGAGATCCTGTAATTCAATCTGGTTCCTGAAAGTCATTCTATTATGACATCAAATTATGATTTCTACAGGGTCATACCAAACAAATCTGGAGAAGAGCCAGAGAAGGCTCTGGGGAGACCTAATTGTGGCCTTTCGGTACTTAAATAGAGATTATAAAAAAGATGGAGAATGACTTTTTGCATGGGCAGTTAATGACAGGACAAGAGGGAGCAATTTTAAACCTAAAGAGGGGAAATTTGTATCAGATGAAGCAGATTTTATTCAGAGGGTGGTGAGGCACTGGAAAAGGCTGTCCAGAGAAGTTGTGGATGTCCCATCCCTCTAAGTATTCAAGGTACAGGTTGAATGGGGCCCTGACCAACCTGGTCTAGTGGAAGGTTTGGAAAAATAGGAAAGAAAGTATCATTTATTGTACTAGCTGTGTCTGTATAACACACTGCAGTGCCATGTAGGGAGCTAAGGCCTGGCCAGGAATCAGCAAAAGCTCTTTCCTGTTCCATAGGCAGCAGACTTATAGCCAGCACTAGCACCTGCACAAAACTAAACTTCAGTACACAACTTCCCTCAGACTTTGTAAGGGTGCACTTGTCCAGCAAAACCAGCTCAACAATGAATCAGAAATGTAGCAAATATGAGCTTTGTCTGTTTCCCAAATTACATTCTTTTTATAGAGATTTACATCCAAGAATGCTAGTAATGCTGAAAAAGCTTTTTGTTGAATGAAATCCAGTTGAAAGGTTGCATACTTTATTAACCCTATATACTTTATTTATCCTCAAAACCCCTCAATCACATTTATCTTGAGATGGATTTTTATCCTTTGAAGATCATTGTCTATGTAGGTATCTCATTGTGCATTTTCTAAAAATGGTTAGGACAAGTCTCTTTCATGTGAAGGTATCTATTTGAAAAAGAATTGTGTCTTCAGAACACTTCAACACCATTAGGTGTCTGTAATATATCTGATTTCAGTTTCTCAAAAGCAGCAGAAATATGCAGGAGGCCATTTGTGACTAGCAGAGGACATTGAGGGAAAGACATGAATCTCTTGGACATTTTCTTGGAGGGAAATGTGATTCAGAGTTTCCAGCATCTACTTCCTATTTATTTTGTAAATTTTAATCCCATGGATGGCAATGGTTCATATCTTAATTCTATTTTTCTATCAAAATTATAGCACATATATATTTTCTACAAAAATACATCTATTGTTAATTCACACTGCATTGGATTTCCAAGAATGAAGGAAAGACTGGAAATGCAGCTCTCCTAAAAAGCGTGTATGCAATATGAACAGGTTGCAAAGAAGAAGGAAGAAAATAAAGCAGTTGCAATCATACGCTTTAGAAAGAAATTCAGTAATTAGTAGGATAAAAAACAAATATAGCAATATTTTTTTTTCTGAAAAGTAACAGCAATGGGACATTTATATAAAGCTAAAGAAGTAGAAAATTTAGGATTGATAAATGAAGTGTCTGTTTTTTGGTATAAATATTTAATTAAGTGGTGATTTCCCTGCAATTGAAGGTTTATTAGCAAGGATTTCAGAACTTTCCAAATTGATCATGAATCTGATCAACATTTTGTATGAGTTTATAAATTTTGGAGTTTTTTTTCAGGCTCCAGATTGATGACTAAGCTGCAGAGAAATTGGAAATAAGTAATTTTGGAGCCTTTCTGCATCTCCCCAGTAAAACTTCTCTGGAGTATTTGTACTCGATCATTTGTGTTGGGATGCTGCAGTTCATCAGGCCTGCATATAAATACAAAGTAAAAAAGTTTCACACAACAGGAAAAGAAATCAAAATATAGGAGGAATTATATATCACACTTGTCTGCTAGAGTTCAAACCCTTGAAGACATAGGAATTCTCCTTTTAGTGGAGAGCTTAGGCTTAAACATTCAGCAAACCTGAAATACTTGACAGCAACCCTGAAAAATTAATTGTCTTGCAGAAAAGACCGATTGAGTTCAATTGTTTTCAATAGGTCAAGTCCCTTTTCTCTGCCTTCAGAATATTTGAAACTACCCTTGAGATTTTTATGATTTTTCTGGTTTTATCAGAAGATTTTTTTAACAATGCTAACTAGATCTCGAAACTCAAGTGTAAGACTTCATGGATGTCTTCTTATGATCCAGATTCAAAACTCTAGAAGTCCTGTCTGAAAACTGGCGTTCCTGCTGGCTCAAAATGACACAGATACCGCCAGTCTTTTTGCACAAAACTTTGTACACTCAGGATCTAACTTGCAAAGGAGCAAAGATCCCAAATGCTGGGGACTTTATTCTAAATCAGTATGGAATGATATCAATATCTTATTGATATTATACACAAAGATACTTCTCACAGTCACAAAAAAATCAGTACTGTAACTACGGGCAAGAGGCCTTTTCCACTTAGGGATTGGTTTACATTTGGAAACAAAAGACTTCATGTCCTTTCCTACATTTTTAATTTCTTTAGTCATAATTGTCCATGATAATTACATGTGAAAAATCCCTTTTCACTTGTGTTAAACTCTTAGAAGCAAAGAATTGTATGGTGTAATGATTCCACAGGCCAATGACATATGGAGAAATCTAGGTATTTTATCTGTGCCTCTCCATTCTGTATTTATCACACCCTAATTTTTCTTCTGTCTTGAGAATCGGAGAAATTCTGGACCTACCCCAGAATTTTTAATAAGACAATGCTAGTAAATGACTTTAGTTTTTTATTTCTTTCTTCTCTATCCATAAAAAATTTAGGAAGATTAAAAAAAAGGACAATATGAATTTTATAACCTGCAGATTCAGCAAGGAATAAAAAAAAAATTACTTGTTTTTTTCATTTAAATCATTCACGTTAAAGAAGACTATTGTGCCCTGGAATTATGTATTTAGCAAAAGCATTTATTTTTTTTCCAATACTGAATACCAGGATTATTCTCGATTTTGTCACAATATTTTTTTTAATATATTGGTATATATACAGAGAGGCTTTAGAAGTATCATCTATTCGTTTCTGTGGCTACTAAAAAAAACAATTGATGCATAAAGATTTTATTTCATTGTCAAATCCCTTGCAATGATTTCACACTCAGTCAATATTGATAGAAGCATTTTATAATAATAGTGGCATGACTAATTAAGGAATGATATTTTAATTATTTTTTTTAGAGATTTGCTCTTATGGATGATTATTCTTATTTAACTACATTTTACACTGCAAGATAGAATTTGAGATTTAATGACAGCAAGTGGTGCCAGGTTAGAGCTTTTACATATGGTTGACTTAGACTGGAGCACCAACCACAATCACACACGTCGTCCTTCTTAAGGTTTATCAGTATTATGCAGCTGTTGCTTTTCCTGGAGAAAGTGCCAGCAATACATAATGAGGTTACAGTGAACTCCAAAAAGCAAAAACTTTCAAAGCAAAATCACAGAGCACTACTGCTGAAACCTCAGTCAATCTTATTGCTTATTTACATAATATTGCCCCTAAAAGTTTTGCCTTAGGATTTCACTTTGAAAACTTGTCCCCTCTGGGGAGTCTCCACAACACTGCCTGTTTGTTTCTCTCCAGAATCCACACCGTACTGATAAGTTTTAAGATACCAAAATATGGGACCAAAATATGTAGAAGGTTTTTCACCCTAGGCACAGCAGTAAAGATGGCCTTGACAGGCAACAATAATTCCAATCTAGGTCTATTTTCTCCTTTCTTAGGTAAGTAAGATAATTGACTTCTGAGTTAGTGCTTCTTCACTGAATGTATTGTTCAACAGGTCTGTATTTAAAAAAAAAAACAAAACAAAAAACCAACAAACAAACAAACAAAAAAACACCACAACCACTTTAGTGAGGTTAGATACTAATTTCTGAAAGAACTGCCTTCTCAACAGCTAGTTTGTATGCTGTTTGAATGAGGAGCACACCAGCCTGTTTTTACCCCTGGCTTCAGGTTGCTGTGACATTTGCCAATGTCTTGGCTGTACATTTTTCACCTTTCTCCTCAGATACTGATCTTAGGAACTTTTGTGCACCTCAGTGCTAAGACCCATGGAAATCTAAAATCAACAATAATTCCCTCTTGGCATAATATATATCTGCATCTTTTCTGAAGCAGCAGCAAATTCAGTGTTCTGTTTTGGATAGTCATATCTTATTTCTTTGAGATAAAAATTAATTGACTAGTTCCAGGAGATGCCAAACTGGAAATAACTCTAGAACAGTATAGAAGTTTTTTGACTGTTTAATTGGTTTTTGACTGTTATTTGACTGTTTTATGATTTGAACACTTTTAATTAGGTGTGTGCACTGCTGTTCACACATAGTTTTTGAATTTGCAAGGTGGATGGCTGGATTAAGGCTGAGATGTACTCCTGGACAGATTTAGTCTTATTCCAACTCTAGTGGTAACTTCATTCTCTTTATAGCAGTATAAACAGAAGTGAGTTCTGTTATCTTTCTTATACTTCATTGTAAGGACTTGAGATATTTAATAAATGAAGACTATGGTAAATGCTCCTCTCTTTTCATAGATGATATTTACTGTATTTTCTTTTCTCAGAAAGTAAGTGTATTTCACAACAGGGAGCATTTATTATCTGTGATGTTGCAAATCAGTGAATTAGTGGTATCTTTAATGCAATTAAGTCTCCATCAAGAAACAGTTTTGCTTTTCTAGTCTGTCCATCATCATATCCTTAATTTGACTTTCACTGGCTTTTAAATATAACATTTTGAACAGTAAGACAATTCCCTGTAGCTGCAATTTTACAGGTAACTTTCTTTTTTTTACACTTAAACATTAGTATAGGGGTTTCTGATTTGTTTTCTCTTGCTATGAAATTTGCTTAATATATTTTTCTCTAGAGAAAGGGTTGCAGAAAACACATTTGGGAAAAGGTAACTGAGAAAGTTTCTCAGGGAAATTACTCTTGTAAGAGCAGCTAATGTTTGCTTGTTTGTATGCCTGTGCACTAAGCTCTAGTTTTAGTTTTCATACTTGGCAATATTGATGATCCACCACTTCATCATGAAATACAGATCTGTCTCTTCCTTCTTTGTTCTAGTAGAAAAATCATTTTGATACCATTTCATTTCCACTATCAAAATTCATTGTGAACACCAACAGGAATTGAAATATGACAATTCTTCTGTTTACTTCCAAATAAGAAACCCATTAGTGATCATTAGCTGTAATTTAAAAAAAAAATTCTTCAGTTAATTAATATTCCCATGGTACCAAGGTCACCAGCAAAACATTATGACTTCTTTGTTAAATTGATACCCCTTGAAAATGCAACTTGTTTTAAAAAAGAAAACATTTCACATTGATATTAGATAGGTACAATTCCTTATTATAATTCTTTTCATGTTCTATTAGTGAAACAGACATTAAAATAGAATTCCCATGAATAAGAAACAAGACAAAATTATAATTTTTTTTTAAATTCAACACAATTTAAAGCTATATTTCAAGAATAATATAGTGCAGTAAAGCACAAAAGGGGAATTTCTAATCTATATTTGTAATATATCATTCTATTGTGCTGACTCTTTTGGCTTTTCTTAGAATGAAAGGTCTTATGATTTAACAGCTAGTTGGAGATTTGAACAAAATAATTTGAAAATTGATGCTGCAATTCAGTTCTTACAGGGCAAAGTAGAATCTCTGTTCCCTCTGAGGATGTAGTTTTGTTATCATATTTGCATTTTTTGAGTTGAGGTTTTTCAGTAATTTATATTCAGTGACAGAAATAATCTGTTTTTATGATTTGATTTTTCTTTCCAAGTTCATGGTGTTAATTTCTTTTTCCAATTCTCATACTTGTTATCCATGTTGATTTTGTCATAGCTGCCATCCTGAAACTTGAAGTCAAATATTCAGTTAGCTTCTGGTCTGTACCTATAAAGTCTTAATCTCAAATCCACTGGCACTGCTTACTAGCTCAGCTTCTCTTGTTTGATTTATGTTGCTAAATAACCTTTTACTGCTTGTTTTCATTTCCTTTGCAAGGTCTAACTCAGCTTGACTGCTGGAAATCCTCGCTTTACCCCTTCACTTTCTGGCCTCCCAAGATGCAGCTTTCTTTGCAAGTTAACTCTTTTTTATCATTTTTTCCAAGAATTTCTCCCTATATCAAAATATGATGGGAATAGAAATAATTCCATGCACACATTCCATGCACATTATTCCCTTCAGCTAGACTTTCATCCTCAAATAAACCATGATTTTGAGATAATTTGTGCCCTAGGTTAACAGAGACAACAGTGTCTCTTTCCAATATATTTAGCTGACTTTACCAACAAAGTTTTTACCTTCTTAGTGATGTCCCATTAAGTTTCCCCCTGCACATTGTGCAACTTCTTTCAGAATTAGTTGTATTTATCCTTCAGCTGAAACTGAATCTGTTTGTGATTCCATGGGATAAAGATATTTACCTAATTACTTCAACCATTCTCATTTAAAATAGAATTCACTCCTTTCATTAAAAACCTTTGGTGCAGAAAGACATGAAAACTCATCTGGGATTTTTTATAACTGGGCCAAGTTTTGTCTTTTAATAACTGGACTCTGAATATCTTATTTTCCATTAGTTTTATTTAAAAATTAGAATTATTAAGAGAGTCTGATGTTCTCCACAATAAAATTCTGGTTTTCATAGCTTATAATTTTTTGTTCATACTGGAATCTGGGCTTGAATTTTCCACACCAGGTGTCTGCCTCAGGCTAATCTTCCTTTTTATTGCAGCACTAGCAACAAATCCAGATTAAAGAGTTGGGCAGATTCCTGTGGAGTGAAGTCTGGCCCATTTTGATTATAAAAATTTCCCAAGAGCAAAGGGACTGTGTCATTGGTGCTCCTTTGTAGGAAATAGGAGGTCAAGATCTTGTGAAATTTCTAAAAGGACATGAAATTACCAAGCCCTCTTCTCTGTGGCCACTAAATGCACATTATAACAAGAGAAAAATATGAGGAATCTTTTATAGTGAATTTCCCAGCATATTCAAGAGCTAAATTAAGGTGTAGAAATGTGCTATGTAGACTTCAAGGTTTCCACCTTCTTGGGGGTCAACCTGAATGTCAACAAGGTGCTGAGTGTCATATCTTGTGATTATGCTGATACCCTCGTATCAGCAGTACATAGTACTACTAGTATACCATAACATTCTTGTGCTTTGTGCATATAGTTGTAAAAGGTAATCCATTCTATTCCTGGCTTTTTTTGAGGAATTGCTACTTGCTAATACATAGTTAACTGCTTCAATAATTTTATGTTTGGAAAAAGACAAAGGAAGAAGAGGCTACAAGTCAGCCTTGGAGTAAAACCAAACATTACATGTGTGCTGGTTAAGTGGAAATTTCTAGTCCAGTTTGCTATTTGAGGCTGTGATCCCTTGAGTAAAGTAATCTCTTGGTATGTAATTCATGATTTGTGTAAAAAGGGGCTGAACTGAATTTGCACCAAATGTTTCTAATTTCCTGGGTTTTTTTTGTTTTTGGTTTTTTTTCTATTTGATTTGCACCCTAAAGAACAGTATTAACCAAAGATTTTATTTTGTGTTTTTACTACTCCTGTTAGTCTAATTTTTAAAATTCAGTTCCGTTTTCTTTAAAAGCTGGAGAAGTAAATCCTTTTAGCTATTACTAATTGGATCCGGGTTTAGACTGCAAGTTTTAGGCATGAATGAACAGTGCTTTACATATGTCTACTACATGCAGGGTTACTGACCTGAAGGCACTCTTAAATTTACACAGGTCACTGAAGTCACTAATTTGTTGGGCGCAGTCTTGCTTGTGAAGGCTGGTAAAACAAATAGATTCTGCCTGTTACAAAAGTAGGATTTGACTCACTATTCCCTGCAGCATTCCTTGTAATCTCACACAAATGGTGAAAATGCAAATCTCATATACTCTTGCATAAAATGTTCCTTACCAGTCAGAAGTACTCAATTTTTTTCAGGCCTGTTTGTGTGCTGTCTGTGGCATTGGATTAGCATCATTTTGTATGGCATCTCTGCACACCTCTGTGAGGAACAGTCTGTGTCCTGGTAAAGAGGAGGAAAGGAAATTTTTAGATGGGTTTTGCATTTTATAGGGTTTCAGGTGAAATTCATCTGTTCACTGAGAATTAGTTTTAAACTAATCTGCTTTTTCACAAGTGCATTCCAGAACCTGTAGAGCAAAGTCCATAAAATCCTAAATTGGAGGGCTTCTGTCTGACTTAAGCTCTGATTGACTTCAGTGTAAAGATGAATTACAGACATGATGGATGTGACTTATGCAGTTGATATTGATCTAGGACAAAAACTTTCTGAAAGGTTACATTTACCTATTTGAGATGTTTTTCCTTTACCTGATTAGTGACCAGTGGCATATGGGGGCAGGAGCAGCTCAATCTATATTTGGAAAATTATAAGAATAATGTTTAATTCTACACTGATTTTCTAGAAATCTATAGACCACCCTGAATTAAAGCATTTTAGATCACATAAATCGGACAAAAATGTGAAATATATTAAACCACACACAAATGTTTTAAAAACATGTTTTTAAAATATTATTAGGTGTTACTCCATTGGAAGGTGTTTCAGCATTAACTTTATATATACTGGCTTTGGCTGATCTTGGTTGTACTTTTTTTTTATAGGTTTTGACATTTTAATTTCCTTTTTATTGTCATTCATTAAGATTTTTGTTTTATTTTCTAAATTTAGGTTTTTAACTTTTCCCTAAAAAGTGAACTACAGGCCTGTTCCATGCATATAAGGGGAAATTCTTGATGAACTCAAGACAAAGGATACACTTTAATCAGCCTCCAGACACTGTTTGCTGTCTGTACAATGGAGTGATTAAATTGCACTCTTGTCAGGAATGCAATGTCACTTCTACATCTATGTCACTCCATAAATTCTAAAACAAAGAATTCCCTAGTGTGTAGGTAAGCAATTTCTATCTATATATATTAACAGATTATTGTCTGAAAGGTAGACAAGGTTTTCTAAATAGTTATTAATAAACTCCAGTTGCAGAGGTCAATAGTTGATCAACAGGCTACACTCTTTGTCTGAAAAAATCACAAATAAGTACTGAAAAGGTGAGAAATGTAAACTCTAGGCAGGATCTCATATGGTTAAAGAAATCCAAGGAATATGGAGGTGAAGTGTCATTTAGCAATCGTTCTGTCTCAGAGCAAGGACATCAACTTTTTAAAAAATTGTTCTTGATATGCACATCTTTTAAATGCCTGCTGTGATGTTGGTTTCAACACCTTCAAACGTAGCTTCGTCCATTACATAACTGCTGTAACAGAATTTTTTATACTTGAAATTTCAATTTTCCTTGCTTGTGAGGAAAACAATTATTTCTTGTCCCAGAGACACTATATGTGAATAAAACTCATTATTTGCCACTTTAATATTATATTTTGTCCTCAGTTCTCTCTTTTATGGACCCTTTTTTTTCAATCCTTATTCATAAACCTTAGAATATTTTTAATCTTTTTTTTTGTCTTTGTCTGGAGTTCTCTTCTGCATCCCATCATGTTGAGTCCATCTTATACTGACTTCACCAATATTAGATATGGACTCCCATTTTAATATGCCCTAACAGTGACAGTCAAGCCTCACAGGTGACCATGTGTATCATTAATGTCAATAGAAGTAAGATTTCCCCCTTTCTGATACAACATCCCATCTTAAATCTCTCTGCCCAACAAATTTTTTGTCCTTTCCTTTTGCATTTAATTTCTCTTTTCCATGTTTAGTATTAGGTGTATTTCTATATTCAGATTTTTGAGGCATCTCAATTTTTTCAAATCAGCTTGAATTCTAATTCTGTCTTTCGAAATGAAATTCTTCACAAGTTGATGTCATTCATGAACTGTCTACATACACCTACATTATTAGTTAAAATACTGAATGATATCAGGTCACTCTTGAGAAGGGCACTATGTAATATATTCCATCCATTCTCCAACAAGCTATTATCAAACTTTCTGGGCAAGATTCTACAGCAGCTTTACTCAGACCATATTTTCCCAGCTGGTGTATGTGTGCCATGTGAGTCTGACATCTATTACTTTCTCAGATCTTGTTATACTGTCAAAGAAATTGAATTACATTGACATGAGTTATTCTTGACAAATTCATGTTGGTGCATTTTGTCTTTAGGTGAATACAAATTGATTGTTTAATAATTTGCTTCAGTTATCTTTCTATCAAAGAAAAGCTGACTCTTCTGTAGTTCCCTGTGTCCTTTTTAACTTCCCATGCTTGTTCTCTGACTTTCCAGAACTTGTTCACCTTCCACACATCTCTCTCATTTCTCCTGCATCCATAAAGAAAGATTTTGACCAACTCTATATGTACTTTGGGGTGATGCTTGTCAAGTCATAATGACTTGAATATATTCAACTTATTTAATTAATTGTTACATTTTCAGGCTGGTGTTGCTATATCCTCATTAATAATCACTAAGTTAAGCATCTGGACACAGCTTTTTTGTGAAGACTGGACCAAAGAAAGTTCTAAACATTTCATGCTTCCTTTAAAAGTCCATTATTTGCTCAGTTTTCCCATTATATTTGTTTCTATTGGTCACTTTTATCTAATGTTTTATAGAACTTTCTTCCATGTATTTTATAATTGTAATATATATTCCATGCTATCTTTTCTTTCTTTTTCTTTCTTTCTTTCTTTCTTTCTTTCTTTCTTTCTTTCTTTCTTTCTTTCTTTCTTTCTTTCTTTCTTTCTTTCTTTCTTTCTTTCTTTCTTTCTTTCTTTCTTTCTTTCTTTCTTTCTTTCTTTCTTTCTTTCTTTCTTTCTTTCTTTCTTTCTTTCTTTCTTTCTTTCTTTCTTTCTTTCTTTCTTTCTTTCTTTCTTTCTTTCTTTCTTTCTTTCTTTCTTTCTTTCTTTCTTTCTTTCTTTCTTTCTTTCTTTCTTTCTTTCTTTCTTTCTTTCTTTCTCTTTCTTTCTTCCCATACACTTCTGCTACTCATTAGTCTTTACTTTTAGTGAAGTTTTTCATAATATTTTTACTTCAGTAAGATTTTCATTGGTTTTGATTCTTAGATGATTCATATCTCATTATCTCATTATTAAAAGCTACTAATGCAAACATATAAGACAGTCCTTATATTTTCTTATGCAGTTCAAAAGTTTTTAATAAATAAAAATGATCTAAATAAAAATATTGCTAATTATAAACCCTCTTTTCCCTGCTTCAGCTGATGGCTTTAAGCATTAAGGTCTTTCCTGCATGCTTTTCATTTGACTTCTTTTAACTGTTCAATTCCTTACTAGTCAGTGTCCCTAAAATCAACCTTTCTTTTTTCAGAAAATTCTTACAAGCATAATTTTATCTCCTGTGAGAAAGTTCTGGAACCACCCATACAATAAACACTAAAGGAAGCAACTTTGGGATTAGATATTTAATTGCCAATTACTTTCAATTGCTTTATATTGCTCAAGCTTTGTGGTAGTGTCTGCAAATAGATTTACCAGTTGTAGTTACAGATTTATTATTTACTACTAGCAATCTTTAGAATTCAATGTTCTATGTTTCACTTACATGAAACATTCTCCTTATATTGCTTAGGCATGTTTGGTTTATCCTGACCCTGATGAATTTGGTGTATAAACTGTTTAAATGATTATGCACTATTCCAAACATTCCTAGTAAGAAAGTATTACTGAGGTTCTGTAAAGTCTGGAAAGAGTATAGATATGTATTTAAAAATGAGCAAATCATCCATGTGCACCTATGAGCGCCTTTCCCAAAGGCTAAGGACTATTCTTCAAAGGTAATCAAACAATAAGATCTTCTGTTTAAAATATGCAAATTATGTTCTATCCCTTCTTGTGTCCTTTACAAGATCATTAGTAAAATTGGAGGTACAGCAGAGATAAATTTTTGGAAGTATTAGAATGTTTCAGTCTTTTCTCCTACATTTCTCTAACATTTTTGGGCATTAAATTGTCAAGTCCATATGTTACCTGGGGGAGACTAATATGCCAGCATTTCTCTACACCCTACAGTTAGCTTTTAGCAAAACCATTATTACCACCAGATTGTCTCAATTTGTTACTTAATATCTGCATTTCTGTCATCAGACTGTCATGAGCAGTGGGACTATTTTATTTAAAACATTATGTTTTGTTTTTTTCCACAAAGGAGCAGCATTTGTCTTTGTACAAAGCAAAATTTAAACAAGTTTCCTTGCTGCTGAAGGTATCAATCCATTTTTCCCTTGCTTCCTTTCACATGAAATATCCCAGATAAAATCTGAAAAAAACACAGTTACACAGTTGCCTTATTAATAGCTGCTAGCCCCAGTTTTCCTCAGCTGCCCTTCTAATACTCCCTTGCCCCTGACAGAATATATAATACATACATACATACATACATATATATATATATATATATGTAGCTGACTAAGTGCATCAATAAAAAGCAAAATAGGGCCTTTGTTTCAAATTCTGCATTTTTTTTTTCTCTTTTTTTTTTTTTCCTTTTGTTAAAAAAGTTTCCATGTCTCTTTCACATGGAACATCCTGCAATACAACTTCTGGCACTGATGAGGCACTTGGTTGTTCATTGTTAGAAAAGGAATCTGGTACCAATATCCTAGCTAATATCTCAGCCTGGTAACCTTGTGATTCCTGTCCTGAGTGTCCATAACATGATCTTTCTTTGATCAGAGTAATTTTGTCTATAACTTGTGTTTATAAGTCGTGCCCTGTACTTGCTCAGCAAAGGCAGAGAAAGTGCAAATGTATTTCTGAGTAGCATATCTGGTTCAGGGACCTGAGTGGTAGCACAGTATGAGGTGCCAGGCAGGCAGTGCACTGCAATCACAGACCACCCAAAGTGCCACTGAAGAGATGCTTTCTTCCTGGAAAGGTAGGAGCTAATTGGTCTGACTCTTTATAAATAGAGGAGGGTTGGTGGAAACTTTGCCAGTCAGAGGCTGTCTTGGGCATATCTGTCACAAATGACAGTTTTCAATTCTTCCTGTAGTAAGGAAAAGGTCAACCAAACCTCTACCTTGTCTGCAGGACAGACTTTGACCTATTTAGGACATTGGTTCAGAGAGTCCCCACAAAAGTGCTCTTAATAACAAAGGGGTCCAGGAAGGCTGGACACAATTAAAGGAGGAAGTCTAAAGGCACAGGAGCAAGACATCCTTCTGCACCAAAAGATGAGCTGTTGGGGAAGCAAACCTTCCTGGCTGAGCATGGAGCTTTTGCTGTAACTCAGGTGAAAAAAGAACTTACCACGTCTAGAAGAAGGGGCAGGCAAGAATACAAGGATGTTGTTAGGCTGTGCAGAGAGAAAATGAGAAAAGTAAAACTTCAACTGCAACTGGACCTGGATACTGCTGTGAAAGAAAATGAAAAATGTTTATCTAAAGACATTAACAAGAAAAGGGCAGCCCAGGAAAATATCCATCCTTTTTTGGATGTGGGAGAGGACACTGTGACTAAGGATGAGGAAAAGGCTGATGTACTTAATGACATCTTTGCCTCAGTCTTTAACAGAAAGGTTGATTATCCTCAGGGCAGTCAGCCCCCTGAGCTGGTGGACTGGGATGGGGAGCAGATGTACCACCTGCAATCCAGGAGGAAGTAGTCAGAGACCTGCTGAGTCAGTGGGACACACATGAATCTATTGGGCCAGATGGGATTCATCCAGGGGTACAGAGGGAGCTGGCAGAGGAGCTTGCTGAGCCACTTTCCACCATTTATCATCAGTCCTGATTAATTAGGGAGGTTCCAGAGGACTGGAGTTAAGCCAGTGTGGCACCCATCAACAGGAAGGGTCAGAAGGAGCATCCAGGGAGGTATCAGCCTCTTGGGCTGACCTTGAAGGTCGTGGAGCAGATCATCTTGAGCATCATGAAGCAACATGGACAGGCCAACCAGGGAATCAGGCCCAGCCAGGACAGGTTTAGGAAAGGCAGGTCCTGCTTGACCAGCGTGATCTCCATTCAGTACCAGGTGACCTGCCCAGTGGATGAGGACAAGGCTGTGGGTGTTGTCTGTCTATATTTCAATAAAGCGTTTGATGCCATCTCCCACAGCATTCTCCTGGAGAAGCTGGCAGCCCATGGCATGCACAGGTGCTCCCTTTGCTGGATTAAAACTGGCTGGCTGGCCAGGCCCAGGGAGGGCTGGTGAGTGGTGCCACAGCCAGCTGGGGGCTGCTCACTAGTGGGGATCCCCAGGTCTCAGTATTGGCCAGTCCTGTTTAATATCCATTGATGATCTGGATGAGAGGATCAAGGGCACCTTCAGTCGGTTTGTTGACAACACCAAGTTGGGTGAGATTGCTGATTTGCTGGAGGGAGGGAAGGCTCTGAACAGGAATCTTGCATACTCAGACATGATCACAGTATTGGGTATTCAGTTTTTCAGTTTTTTGTAAAATAATTGCTTATTTTGGGTGGGAAATACTGCAGATATTTAGCAGATATTTAGATTTTAAATATTTGAATGCTATTTTTTTTCTCCTAAACAATGCTGCAACAGATTAACTGCTGTTTTATATTCAGACTTTCCCTCTGCTAGTATGCCTATTTAATTAAACATACTAGTATTAAACTTATGCTTTCAAACTTCAGCAAATAAATATATATATAAATGTTTTTCCAGTCTTTGTTAGGGCTGAGTTCCCAGTTTCTGTATCATGGCCATTGTACATGGCATGCTCCACCCCAACCCTCCATCACTGACAAAAACCAGCACTTTTTCTTCCACTCAAGAAAGAGTCTGGGGATCACCACACACAATAGAATTTCAGCCCCTCACTCAGCTGTTGATTGACCTGCTGTTAAAGCGCAAAAATACATCCCAAATGAGACAGTGGAACCCACAATTCCTCCTTGCATGGGTTACCCAGTCCTGAAGACTACTGTTCCTCTGAGTTGACTGTGCAGTGCCAGTAGATAGTAAGTTTTCCATCCAGTAGCCATTGTCTCTGTCTTCTGGCTGCGTCTGGGTTTCCCAGCAGGGTGCCTAAAATCATAATTTCCTTCCCACTGTTCCTCCCCATCTCCTCCCATTCTTTGGTCTTAACAAAGACAAATCCTTCAGTTTGAAGCAGGTGTGTTACACATGGGCTGTTGAACATCTGGTTTATCCTCCACGGGGAGCAGAGAAGTGTGAAATTCCTAGAATGGGCAACATTCCAGGAAAGAATATGAATTGCTAGCACTATAAGCAAATTATTTCTGGTCTTAATTGAAATCCAGACTTACAGTTCTCTCATTCTTCCCTGGCTTCAAAAACTCAATCGCTGTTTTGATCTGCCTAAGTTTAAAGGCAGAGTATGTATAATATGATTTATTTTATATTCGTTCTAGAAAAACACTCATTTATACATATTTTCACACCTTGAAACAGTTATGATCCAAAGAGTGGTGGGGTTATATAGAAAATGAGTAAGAGGGAATAAGTCATTTTAGGTCTCAAATACTGCTATGCATTGCTGACTTCCTTTGAAGTTGTGGCGTGTGTGCATTTGAATGGGTAGTCTGCTCTTAATGTGTGACTTTGATCACACATATACATGAAACACCAGTAATTGCTGCTTTCCTTCCTCATACTTTGCACAGCTTTCATCAAATTTTATTTTTAGAGGCTTCTATGTGAATCATATCTTCACATTTTCATCCTGCTAGTCCATTGCGGATTTATTTCAGATCAGATATAAAACCAGAGGAATGTGTTTTCTGAATCAAATAATGTTACAGCTCACATCGGTGAAAGGTTCATCTGGAGAACTTATCTCAAATGTCAGGATGATAGAAATTGAATGGTGTAAATGCTATGGCATTTAAAATAGGTTTTGCCCAACTCTCATGAGCAAGTGGTGAGGTTTTGATATTATCAAACTGTAGCCTCAGCTTTAATTTGATCTTTAATCAAGAACCTCTAGCCTTAAAGTAAGGCCCACTTAAACTATTTTTCTAAAATATATGGGTCATGTTGAAGATGAGGCCAGAAATTAAAAAAGAAGGTTGTGCTCCAAACAGAACTTGGATTTCACTCCATGCCATTTCTGAAGTTCTTAATAGATAAAGTGCATAAAATGCAATTCACAGTGTAAAAGTCAACTTCTGTGGTGAAAGTCTTACTGGGTTTCTGCCTCAGAGTTAAAAATCTCAGGTTAACATTCTTTTTGCTCAGACAGAAAGTAAGACTTAGTAAATTATGTTAAATCCTCAGATATATATATATATATATAGAGAGAGAGATGTGGTAAGAAAAGAGTATTTTTTCTTTCTGGAAAATGCAGAATTATTGTGAAATCTACTACGTTTATAAATCAATACATATTTCTTCAAAATAAATAGTGACAGTAGTAAAAATTAATCACATTACTATGTATAGATATGTTCTTAAATACTTGCTTGGTTTTACTTTGCCAGAGGCATATTAAGAAAAATGTATTGTAACTAGAATTTTTTTAATGCAAGTATAATCCTAGAATTCCTAATTTTTAAATAGGGTTTTTAGTAGAGTTGCAGAGATGGAAGGCTATTGCTTTTAGTAAATTATTAACTTTTCTTTCTTTTTTATGAACCTTTGGTAGTTGGAACAGACTGTAGAAATGGAAAACCAGGAGTCTGGAGAACTATGCTCTTAAACCTAAAAGATCTTTAATGGCTTTTAAAGTGAAAAAAATGATATTGTGCAGATCTTAAGTTGGGTTTCCTTGTGATGTATTACAGTTTGACTAATTTTTCTTTCAGACTCTCATTTCTTTCACACTGAAGAGTTTAGGGGTTTTTTATTTATAGCTATGGTTAAAAATGCAAAAATCAATTTGTATGAAGTTGTTACATGATGAAATCTTCAGTGAAAATCTCTGGAATTTAAATTTACATATAAATACATACATGCATGTATAACAACAACAAAGGAAACCTTTAAAGAAAAAATAAAAATAACTGTTTTTTAAAATCATTCAAATGGTCCTTTGCAGAAAGATATTGCTGCTGAGCTCAAGTTCTTTTCCTTTAGGATAAAAGAATGCTTTCTATATGCTTTCATTAAGGAGAACAAGTAGAAGGAAACAAAATTGATGTGAAAATAAAATATATTGTTTGTAGAATGATGCTAATTTTAAGAGCAATATATTTTTAAAGATTTTAAAGATTGTACCTTTGTCCAAAACCTATTCTGTCTTGCTACACCATTATCAAAATTTTTACATTTCAGTGCTCAGGGCAGTTAGTGCACCTTGCAGCATTGTGCTCCAAACCAATCAATTGTGCTGAGCATAGGTACTGTTAAAACCAGTGGAAACTAGCTTAATTTTACCAGCATGAAACCTCTGAAAACAGGATTCTTTTATATTAATAAGCTATTATGCACATTAAAAAAAAAAAGAAAAAAGAAAATTACTGCCTGAATAGATTTGTAAACTTGCTTATTACCTTTTTGTTTGAAGTCTTGTTCTAAGGCCTATGGTTTTCGTCATTTTCTTTCAAAAAATAAGAAGAAATAGATTTTGAAAGCAGATATGTACAACTCTGAACTCATACTAATTCTATTTCACCCCAAGGCATATATTTAAGTCAGAAAAATTAATTCTGTAACATTTAAACCTGGGAGTATGTTATTTTGCCAATTGAATGTGAGGTATTGAAGCCTGATAACTGAGTGCAAAAAAACCTCATGAGAGTGTTCTTTAAAAAAACCCCAAACATCCAATAGGACAAAACTAGAGTGCATAAGGTTTTCAACATATTCTGAATATTTCTTCTAATTCAGTCCTCATACAATGAAAATTTTTTTGGCCCCCAAGCTTCTATGTTTTTAAGTGGCATCTGCTAAGATCTCACAACTTTTGATCTCAGATGAAAAGCAACAAAAGAAAGATAACAGAAGACATTAGGGTATGTTTAGGATATGTGAAATTCACATGTTTTATACATCAACTAGATTAAAAAAAAATATTATTTGGGTCAGTAAGTCAGATGCTTGAAATTTAAGAGATGACAGATTCATAGCCACATACGAACAGTCCCAATTTCTACCACTTTGCCAATACACTGAGAAAAAAGCAAATATTTCTCTGTATTATGGACATACATCTCACAGGTTTGGAAGCTCTGAGACATCCACAGGACAAAGTCAGAAATATTGGTGATATTGCTGCTGCTGTATTGATGTCTTGACAGCATCCTTACCCTTAAATGACTTGTATTGAGTTTTTGTGGGAAGGTTTTGGTAGCAGAGGGAGGCTACAGAGGTGGCTTCTCTGAGAAGCTTCCAGAAGCTTCCCCCATATCCCACAGAGCCAATGCCAGCCGGGTCCAGCTGCTGCTGAGCAAGGAAAAGCCCAAGAGAGTGAATTTACATGAGGAAGCAGTTCCAGATAACACACAGAAAAGACAGAATTGAAAAGAAACACCAAAACACAGTGTGGTCCCTGGACTGGGTGAAGTCAAACACGACCCCATGAGATGGCTTGTGATGCTCATCTGCTGTCACCTGCCAAGAATCTGTCTGGCCACCTAGTGCTAGCACAAGCAAAGGGAAGGGAGATGAGGAGGCTCTGGGAATTTATGCTGTGACTGCTGGCTACCCATTCAATGTAGGTTGAAAGTCTTCTTTGGCAGAAAGCATGAATTTAAATTTCCTTCTGCTGGAGGGTAAGCACAGGATTAATTTGGGGTAGGGCTATAATTTGATTAAAGAAGATAGTTCAGAAATTTCGGAGGTTGTTTAAAAAAGAAACTAATTACATGTGTTTGATGGAGAGGTTTAGTTGCCTGGGAATGGAGATGTAGACTAGAAAAATAAGGTGTGCTTTTAACTATATTATGGAAAAAAGACAACATCGAGACAGCTGGTAATGAAGGACAGGCAGAAGAACAAAATCATGGAGAAAGGGTCACAGAGCAAAATTAAGCATGAGAATGGGTTGAATATCTGGATGAGTGGTTTAACAGTCAGGATGCCTGTACTTATCAGGTTTTTTTCCACATACATCTCTGTCAAAGTGAACAAGGTGTTTTCCTATTTTACTTCCTCTATGAGATGCTGTAGTTGAAATGGCAGAGAGATCTCTGAAGCTGGAACATCAGACGCATCTCTGATTTTACACCAATCTTGACATTTCCTTCTTAGTTCTTACCTGGAAAAGCCTACCCTTCTTGCTGAGGATCTGTACACAAAATGAAGAAAAGAGACACCAAAAGCTATCCTTGCCAACAGAATTCAGCTGAATTTTGGCATACCGATATTGTGGAGTTGAATTTATAGCCCCAGTCGGGTGTTTGTGGTCCCTGAGCAATGCATAGGATAGTAAGGTGCCAAGGAATTGAATTTACAACAGTCAGCATTGAATGGGACTGAGCATCTTAACCAGCAAGTAGTGAATACTAAGGTGTTTCTGAAACTCACTTTTCTCCTGAGTTTTATGCTCTTCATTGTCCCTGTGAGGATGAAATTCACAGCCTAAAATCTTCACATAATTTAAGATGCTTAGTTGTCCTACTGGGTAACTAATATACTTCAAAATATAATGGTGGTAGTAGTAGTGTCCAATGGTTGTAAACCATTTATAATAGTCTTGTGGTTTGAATACTCACCTGTGAAATGTATCTTGCAGAGGGAGATTAAACCCTCTCTTCCAAGAAAATGTCCTAGCTATTAGACAGAAGTAAGACTTATAGCAGTCCTTGGGCCTGAGACCAGAATCTATGGCTCCTGTGTCCAATGTCTCTTCTGTGGGCTTCTAAGGGAACACTTCCAGAATTAATTGGGAAAAAATTCCAAAATTTTTTTCTACTTTTGTGCAAAGTCTAGCATGACTAGGAATGGTAGAGCATTGTGCTCACATCTCATCATATCAAGTTTGATGCTTAGGTCATGTTCCTGGGTACTTGAAATACTGGTTTGGGACTCCTCCTTCTGCCCCTCAAGATTTTCTAGACAGTATGAAGGGAATTTTGTCAAACTGCTTTTACTTTAAACTTCTGCTAATATATACTTTGAGTGAAGGGACATGTCAACATTCAGAGTAATTACTTCCTCCTCCTGCCAAAATAAACTCATCTGAGGTGATGTGCTTGAGGTCTTTACTCACCAGGAAGGCATTACTTTCAAATGTCACATGGCATCTGAAATCTGGCACCATAAGAAATCGTGTATATTTAAGAATAGGGATGCCTTAAAAAGTATGTGTTCATTGTGATTTTCTTAAAATCCTCTGTTCCGTACAAGAACATGATAAATATGCAACTCTAGGATGAAATGACCAAGGGGGCTCTCATGTATAAAACTCCAGATATCCCAGAACTGATGGAGTTCACACAATTGGTCATTTAGCAAAAAACTAAACCATGGAATTTTTAAAGTTTTTTCTCATAGAATCATACAATGGCTTGTGTTGGAAGAGATTTTAAAGATCATTTAGTTCAAACCCTGTTATCATGAGCAGGGGCGCTTTCCACTAAATCAAGCTGTTCAGGGCCCCATCCAACCTTGAACACTTCCAGGGACGGAGTATCTCCAGCTTCCCTGGGCAACACCTCAACACCCTCTGAGTTACAAAGTTTTTCTAATCCAAATCTCTTTGACTTTAAAACTATTCCTCCCTTGTCCTGTAACCTGCCTGTGTAAACAGTTACTCCCTATCTTTCTTCCTTTAATTTCTGAAGGATGCAATGAAGTTTCCCTGGAGCCTTCTCTTCTCCAAGCTGAACAGTCCCAGCTCTCTCAGCAGCCTTCTCAGGAAAGCTTTTGCAGCCTTCGGATGATCTTTGTGTCCTCCTCTGGACCTGCTCCAACAGCTCCATGTCTTTCCTGTGCTGGGGAGTCCAGATGTGAATTCAGCACTCCAGGTGGTGTCTCTTGAGAACAGAGTGGAGAAGGACACTCTCCCTTGACCTGCTGGTCACACTTATTTTGATGCAGCCCAGGATGCTGTTGGGCTTCTGGGCTGTTGTCCTAGGCTGGTGTTAGGATGCTTGTATCCCCATTTGTGTGTGCTGTTTGTGCTGGATATTCTGTTCTGTGCCTTCAAGACTGGCTCTGAAGAGGGAATGTTTTGTTTTGGCTCCTTATCAGCTGCTCCCCACGGCTGGCAGGACATACAGACGGGGCAGTACATAGTGCTGCTTCTGCTTTTTGCTTGGCTTTTGGCTTTGCTTCTTGCTTCTTCTCATTAGTTAGTTTAGCTAAACAGTCCAAATTTCTTCCTGGACTGTTTCTCCTTTCCTGTTTTGGATCTACTCGAGCCTGTTCTGGACTGGGACCTGGGAACACCGAGAGTTTGCACCCTGTGGCTGCAGCAGCTGCCCCAGTGCCAGAGGGACTGAAAACAGAGCGACCCCCCAGAGAGACTTTCTGAATTTGTCATCTTTGTTCAGAGCGGTGGAACAGTGCTGGCATCCGGTATTGTTCATTTTGTGTGCTGGGGGGTGCTGTGCCTGTCCAATAAACAGGTTCTTTCCACTTCTCTCCAAGGAATTCTTCCCAAACTGGCTGGGGGGAGGGGCCGTGTGGGTTTGCTTTCTGGAGGGGCCCCTCTTTGGGGATTCTCTCCCAAATTTGCCCTAAACCAGGACAGCTGTGAGCAGACATTGCCCGCTCATCTCAAGTTTTTTTTCCACCAGCATCCCCAAGTCCTTCTCTGCAGGACTGATCTCAATGTGCTTCTCCCAGTCTGTGCTCATGTCTGAGATTGCCCTGATCCATCTGCATTACCTTGCACTTGAACTTGTTGAACCTCATGCTGTTCTTCCAAACTCACTTCTGAGCTTCATCCAGGTTCCCCTGGATGGCATCTCATCCTTCAGGTGTTTGATTTGCCCTGATCAGCTTGATGTCATCTGCAAACTTGCTGTACTCAATGCCACTGCCTGTGCCATTGATGAAGGTATTGAAGAGCACTGGTCCCACGACAGAGCCCCGAGGGACACCACTTGTACCAGCCTCCACCAGGACACAGAGCCATTGATCACAATTCTCTGGCTGTGTCCATCCAGACAATTTCTGATCCACCAAATAGTACACCCTTCAAACATATACCTCCTCAATGCAGAGATAAGGATGTCGTGAGGGACCAGATTGAAGGGCTCACAGAAGTCTAGGTAGATGACATCAGTCAATCATCTCACCAGGTCACGGCTCCACTTATCCCTGATATGTTGCAGTCACTTAAAATAGAAGAATTAGCTTTCTTTTTCAGTCCTGTTGAAGAGTAAAGACAGTAAAATATGAAGGCATCTAACTCTGAGGAGCTCAACATATCTGATATCACCTATTTTTGAACCTAAGTATTAAGGAGGCATTCCTGGTATATGAGCACCCTGGAATATTGCATTAACATATAGCTCAATGATTTGTTTCCTGACTCTCAGGTATAAGTGTAACTGCTTGACCTTCCAGAAAGGCACAAGACATTTAAAAGTACCTTAACAAAGTAAACTGGGAAAAGCTGTACTGTAAGAATGTATTCTAATGTAATGGTTCACCTTTGGTCTGTATGGGGTGTCTGTGGCACCAGTTCAGCATAACATTTAAATGTATGCAAATGAAAAGCATGATTCACTGCTTGGAGGCATCCCTGGATGTCTTTCCAAAGGACCTTTAGATCAGGGCAGTCTGAAAGGCCCTGCTATTTTGCCAATCAAGCCTTGAAGATACAACTTTGAAAATATTCTCCTGAAATTTCAGCAATCTTCAGTATAATTAGAACTTTGTCTGCATGTATTTAATTCCCCCCCCCACCCCCTCCCCCCCTTCTGTGGATTTTTTTCATTGGTTATTTGTTGCCAAGCTATTACATATTCACAGCATGCATCAGCCTGACCACAGAAAGGTTCTTTCACCACAAAGGTTGGGTGTTCTTCTCCCTAAAGCTATTGTTGAATCTATTTGTATTATTGTTGAAGCTATTGTTGTTGAAGCTATTTATACTCTTGTTACATATTTATAGAAGAGCTCATTTGTAGCTTAATGGTATCATCTTCCCTCTGCAAAAGCCTTAATCCACCTGAATTTACTGGGAACCTGCAAGATTGCCTCAGCTGTTGTGTGATTCCCTGCAGAATGTTTTTATACTCACATGTTTCTTCTCTTCCTAAAGCAGACAAATGAAACCAGAATGAGAATTGCACCCACTGTCCTAGAAAAGCACTGTGAACTCGAGATGTGTGTGGGGCAGAAAGGGAATGTGTTTCCAAAGAGGTTCCCATGGCAGAGTTGCTCATCATGCTGTTATGACTAATTTTCTGGGCGAGTATGAACTAAACAGTTTTTGCATCATGAAGAAGAAAACAGTTAAGCACTTGCAGTATTGCTCTGCTGTGGTGGGCTGCACTAGTGAACACTTTTCCTCCAGATATGCAGACATGCATAGTTTTTCTCAGTAGTTTATTATGAACACATTCTTGTACTTTAAATATTCTTTAGACCTGTTTTGCATATGACAATCTATCTTTCCCACATCTTTCTAAATCATGAAAAATACTAATTTTTAAAATTTTTTTTAAGTAGAGCAGAGCTATATCAGCTGTGGATACTGGTTTGATTGCAAATCCAGAAACCACAATAAAGGCTGTTTTCCTTACATCAGATGTGGTGATTAATATGTGGAAGTCTTGGGCTCCAGATTTTTACAGCTCTGTTAATTGATCATGAGCCAGAGCCTGGGGCTGTATAATTAAGTTAGCTGGGAAATTAATGCAGGAAATGGCTTCTAGATTTGATTGGTTTAAAAATCTATGAATATACTTATTTAATCCTTTTGAATTAAACTTGGTGCTAAAAAAATTATGCTAACTACGTCTGCAATTTCATAACTTCAGGGCAGTATTCTTTTTCTGCCTTTGAAATCAGTGATGTTTGCACAAAATAGAGTCATCTTGGACAATCCAGTAAAAGGTCTCTCTGTCCATTTTTAAAGAAAATCTGGATTTCCTGTGTCTTTGGTGTGACACCTACAGACACAGACATTAGAGAAACTGGGATCTAGGGACTAAATATCCTTACTTACAGTGAGTTGCTGTGCCTGTGCAAAAGCCCTCTGAGGTAAATCTAGCTTAACGTGGATGCAGCTTATACCAGCACATTGTAGAACAGGAGCAGTGATTCTGTTCTTTTCACCTGAATCTTATGCATTGTGCCTGAAGCTTGAAAATGCAGGTATTTTCTTTGTCCCCTGTATTCTGAGATTGAATGAGGCCTCCAAAAAATATTAGAAATGCTATAACAAAAACATCCTTGAAAAGAGGATAAGAAGGGACTAAACGCTTTCTAGTTCTGAGTTCATGCACTGCTTTGCCATAACTCAGGAAAATAAACAGTCAGCAATTACACTAAAGTCAGAATAACTGAAGTCAGTGCAGTCAGTCAAGGTAATAATGGACATAAGCAGTCAAGTTCAGACTTGGGGAATAGGTGAAGATACCAAGTGTTTTGAGTAAAGGTGTTTTGTTTTGGTTTAAATCTGTAATTAATGTGGATGACTTTAAGTCACACAGTATATCCATCTTATTCTATCTTGGGTTATGTTTGTCATGTGATACCACATAAAATGACTTTTACTCAGCAAGTTGTAGGTCTTGATTGAATTATTCTAGAGCTGCTTTTTCTCACAGAATGGAGGGAAAGTGGGAAGTGACTTTACAAAG
Source organism: Fringilla coelebs (assembly GCF_963513975.1). NCBI lineage: Eukaryota > Metazoa > Chordata > Aves > Passeriformes > Fringillidae > Fringilla > Fringilla coelebs. The sequence goes on along the minus strand of NC_140030.1, from coordinate 18,124,422 downwards.
TCAAAGGAGAAGAAAAACCATGATCAGCTAATAAAAGTGGAATAAGAAATAGTTTTCTATAGACTTTGTTGCACTTTAATTGTATTCAGACTTGCCAAAGAGAAAGAACTTTAATCAAGGGACATTTAATGATTCTGTATGTGAGGCATTACATATTTTCTAAGGGAAAAAGGCAAGGTAAAATAAAAAGCACAGTACCAAAAGTGCATCAGCCTTCAGTAATAAATAAATTCAGACTGAACATAACTTGGGTGAAGGGTTATGGTTGTACAATTAAAGTTGTTATCCTAAGGTAATGTCCTAACATTACTAGCACTGCCAAGAGGCAAATCTCTATTCCAGCTTTTAAAAACAAGCTTATGTGAATGGAGGGTAAGTCTTTTACTACTTTATTTACGTTATTTGGGACCTATAGAAAGGCTAGATCAAAACTGTGTTTCTCACCTTCTTCTCAGTTCTTGTTAACATGTGATGGAACAAAGTGAGATGTCAGTGTACACATATCTGCATATCATCCTAAAGCAGCAGCAGATGATCAAATTAGCAAAAGTAAATTCTGTTGCTCTTGGAATTTATTGGTTTTAATGTTAACACTGAACATGTAGTAAAAGCTTCCACATTCTAAAATTCTTTTAAAATTAATTCTAAGGGTGGAGCATGGCAAAAGAAACTTTTTGACCAAGATAAAGTGTTCTGAAAAGAGACCTCTTGTAACATTTCTATGCAGCCTTGCTTCTATCTCAATGAGGTATCAATCCAAACCTTAGAAATTATAGAGGTTCAACCAAAAAAAATCAGTATTTATTTGAAGAAAGAATTTCAAATTTTGAACTCCTATAAAGTGTGCCTACTTCAAATAAATCTGACTTCTCCCAGATATACCTTTTTCTTTAGTCAATGGATTTAACAAAGTAATCTTTAGAAAACAGGAAAATCTAGACAACATTTCAGACATGACAAGTAGAGTTATAAGATGAATAATACTTAGGAAGGACTTGGGAAGTTTGGAGAACAAAACATTAGCAGGGTTTATTTTACATCTATTCATCTATTTTAGTCCCTTGCAAGTTCTTCTTTTGACTGATATACTCATTACTTCCTTTCTGGAAGGAAGCTGAGGTTTCATTCTTTGCCATCACAAACATTGGTAATAATGGGCTAAACAGGGGTATATAATAAGGGCTTGGTTTTCTTCCATGGGTGTTGACTGAAAAAAATTGTAACTGGGACAGTTTATTTTTCTTCCTCTGTGACATAATGTCATCTACACCTTTATAAAAGCACAACCACTGTTATTATGTTTAAGTTACATTTACCCTGTTTGCTCTGTTGCCAGTTCTATGTAATGCACAGTTCGGGGAACTCTGTGTCAACTTCTGTGGATGTATGTGATTTTAAGAAAATTAGCACCATAAACACACTAGTACCTAGGTATGAAAAATCCCATCCTTGTCAGCCATAACTTCAACCCAACTTTGTATGAAAATTTCAATGTTAGCACCAAAAAAATCTGGTTTTCATTATGTGGTTCTGTGAGTAATGTCAGCGCTGGGGGCTTTGGATCAGCTTTATTGTGTCGCACACAATTGCACATTATGTTGTCTATAGAAACATTTCAGGACTGCCTTTCTTCACAGTGGGATATAAAATTGGATGTAAAATTCTGATGGGCAAAAAAAGGTGAAACATGAACTCTGATGCTGATATTTATTAGGAGCATCATCCATTTAGATTTTTCCTGAACATGCCTTGTTTTCCTGTTTGAAACTTGTTTCTGGGCAGAGATTTAAACATATAGATACTTCTATGATGGATGAAGGCTGTATCAAACATGTCTGCTGTGTCTGAGCTCACGGGAGTTCAGTACACACATAGGAAATGTGCAAATCCAACACTCTACACAGCACTGGGAAATATATTTCTGTGGAAAAAAAATGCTGGGCAATGTTTTTTTTTTTTTTAAGGTAGAAGCTTATACACTGAACATCACTTTGAGAAGAAATTGGGTGTGCAGTAGTTTACTGATATTATTCTGGTTAAAAATATGAAACACGTATTGGAACTTAAATCCTATTCACATATAGGGATGTAGTAAGTTTTTCATCTTATTCACAGAGTAAAATGTTCAGAACGGCAATGATGGAACGTATATCTACACAAATCTATGAATTTTCTAAGGTTATGAATTTCTGTGAATCCCAGGTCCCAGTACAGAGCAATGAAACACAAAGTGTTAAGGCTTTTTGCCCTTTTCATCAAATCATACCCTCAGCAGGACAGATGTGTAGTTCTAAGCCTTTGAGGTTACAGCTAGTGACACTTCCAGATGCTTGGAGGTATTGCTTCAGATCCAATGTGAGTGGCTGTAATATTTCTCCATATCACATGAAGAAATCTCTGCAGACAGAGGAAAGTCAACAGAACAGTTTCCAGCTCTTCATCTGTACCTGACACACAGTGCAGAGTTGTGGTTTGTCGATAGTTTTGAATGGGATGCTGAATGGTGAAAATGAAATTAAGGCTCTTCACTTATTAAAGGCAAAAGTGAAATTTGCCCAGGAAAAGTGATGCTCCCTGTATTCAATAGAAATGTTTGAATTTTAAGCCACTCGGTGGTGTGGGCACTGCCAGTCACCTTATTGAGGGTATCATGAGGGAGGTATAGTGCTGTAGGGCTGGTAAAATAGGGGGAAAACACAATGCATGCATTGAGTAAAGGCAGTTAGAAAAGTTGTAACCATTATTTTGAGTAACTAATTGCAAGCTCTTCATTACAGTGCTGAACAAAACACCCCAAGACATTACCTTAGGCAAGGTGAAAAACTGCCCTTCTTCTGTTTATCCTAATGCACTCATCATAACAACTCTGATGAGTTCTCTTCTACAACTTTTGTACCCTGAGGAGTTAACAGAAGTGTTAATAACATGAATATCAAAGACTCATCCTAGTGCCTCTGGTCCTGGTTGCTGTTCCTTTCAGGAGTGTTAGTGACAGCACCAGTTTAAAGCACAGAGCCTTGGTGATAAAGCTCCCGTTCAGTTTGATGCATGAGAATTGTACTTTCTGCATTACTGCAGACAATGGAATCATTAACTCACTATCAATCACGCGGCTCTCAGCACAGCCTGCTCTCTAACAAGAAGCCATGGGGCATAAGTTATAAATAGCAGACATAAGTCAACCCCCTTGACCAGTTGTAATTGTGAAAAAAGGATTGCAAACTGAGTTTGGTCATCTGCCCAGGCTTTCCAAAGCAGACCAGTGTGCACATGGAAACTCAGACAGAAATTTCCTGTTTTATTAGAAGGCTGTGAGAGATGGAGCTGGAACTCCTCCTTTTCTGCTTTTCCAAGTAATCGTCTTGGAAGTCTTGAGTATCTCTCAGTTTGAGGTCGCTTTTTCTGTTACAAGACAGATTGAGTTCTTGTGAGTTTTTGAAGTATTTTGAAGCCTGATTCTCTCTGTTGTTGTTCTATTGTCTGGGTTGGGAGAGTGCCACAGAGCGAGTGTGTATGGGTGAGGAATAGTATACCAAGAACTAAGGTGACAGGGCAGAAAATAAATTTGCATTGTTGAGGATACCAAGACTATTATACCTCAATAGGCCCTCAGACACAGGTGTTTTAATTATGAGGGTTTTTTTTTAATTTTTACATTTGTAGCAGTTCCATGAGAGGTGTTAAATGAGTGGATTCGTACAGTACTCTTCCTACTTTACTGATTCTCTTCCATGGAAAGCAAATGAAAGCTATTTTAATTGCCCTTAGAGAGAATGAGATCACAAACAAGATGCAATCTCTTTTATAGTTCTCTTTGTTACCTAGCATGAGGGGCTAGAATAAGCTTTTAAAAGTAGGCAATTCTGACATAAAAGCGGGGTGGTCAAGGTCTGTGATTCTTCAATGACTTCCACTGACAGCTTTATCAAAATTAAATTGCCCACTCTTCTATTCTGTAGTAGAAATCCTAAGAGAAGGTAGCAGTGAAATAGCTCACTGTTTTGAGCTGAAATGTACTCCATCCCTTATGCAAAGGGATTTGCTGTAGCAAAAGAGTGTAATTTACACCTTCCTGTGACAGCCTTTGTGACTTTGACCTGGAAAGTAAAAAAGAACCCAGGCATATTTATTGAAGACTGCTATAAATAGATTTAAATGCAGAGGCTTATTTTAAGCTTAATGATAAGTTGTCTTTACAGTGCTAACAAACTAGACCACACAGCTTTGTTTTGATTTTTACCTGAAGTATAGTCCTGTGTGGTCTAGATGGATGATATCAATTGCATTTGAAAGCCTGATAAAATGGAATGCAGATGATTTATCTAGCTAATACCAACCTCTCCATAAAAGCCGCAGTCATTAGTAAACCTTGGCATATATACATCTTTATTCTTGTGAATGCATTGTAAATGCTTCTTTTAAATGCATGCATCTTCCTTACTTTCAGGATCTTTTTCCCAGTGGTTGAGAGCAGTGGATTATGATGATTTTTCTGCAATTTATTGTGAGACATTGTAACTGAAGCATGCTCTGCAGATAGCGATGCATTAATCAGTGTTGCATACTCACACACACACACAATTCTTCGTGCCGCTTCTGTCAATGGCTGAAAAACTTACTGGTTGAGAAAGTATCATATTAAAATAAATGAGAACTATTGTTTACATCTCAGGTGCCTTGAGAATGGTCTTTTCAAACATCTAAAACCACCCCAGAATTCCAGGTAGCCATGCTGTTGTAAGACCATGTTACTGGATGTGACTAATTTAACACCTACAATCCCACAGTACATGACTCCTTTAAAGTTGCTGTTCACCACAACCTGTATTTTATAAACCTATGTGAAGGATAGGCAATACATGATTATCACTGAGCATGGTTTCTGCATGCTACAGAAAATTGTTTGAAACAGGTTTGAAAGGAAATTTGAAGAATAGATGTAATGAAGGAAGTCATAGGGGTATTAATATGCCCACATATAGTGAGAAACATTCTCTTAAAGCTCCCCGGTTGGCAACATGCACTAGATATATGCATAACTTGTTTTGAATAATAGACACAAGGAAAACTTTTCCAGCATTTTTCAAAGAAACATAAAATTCTAATGAAATTTTAAAATTCTTCGAGAGGAAACACTGACTATTATATTTTAATAATGTTTATTTCTCCTAAGTGCCAGTTTGTGACACATTCTGATTTCTAAATGAGTAATTTTGATGTTTAAAGGTGGAGTTTCTTAATCTGTCTCTTCTGAACCTTCAGTCCACACCTGTGATTGATTTATTTTGGCCCAAACTTGAGTAGTAAGGACAAGGGAAAGAAGTTGTTTTAATTTTTGTGAGATTTAGAAATTTAATTTTCTCTCGAGGCATATTAGAAAATAATTTTGGGAGGCAAGAAGCAGGAATTTTAGGAATGAAACTTAGAAGCTTCATTTATTGAAGAAGGAATTTATTGTGTATGAGAATCTCATTGGCAGCTGACGTTGCTTATAATTTCTGGTGCACCAGGCTGAAACCCCATGTGTGTGAAGAGTAGTAATATAATTGCTTCAGAAAATCAAATTTTGAAAGGAAATTTGTTGCAAATTCATCCTTGCATTTATCATTGGGAATGTGAGCCTAAATGTAGGTCAGAGATTCAGGGCTTAAAAATACTATTTTACAAAAGATGCAAAACCTCATCATTTCTATATATGAGTATTTAGTACCTGGATCTCTTGAAGCTGCTAAAACCAGGTCTCAGGGTAGTGAATTCACTCCTGTTGTACATTGATTCTCTCATGACAAGCTGAGAATTACTGCAGAACCATAACTCACGGTCCTTGCTGAGATGACGTGGTTCGAGGCACGGGCAGGAATCTGCACGGAGGAATGGAGCAGCCCCCATTCCTCCACTGCCTGCAGTTCACCCACCTTGCCCAGCACAGCTACAGCTTGCTTTTTTAGAAAGCCAGCCAGCATTACTTTGCTTATATTGCAGATAGATTGCTGATGTTTCCAGCAGAGCAAGGGTCAAATTTTGTGCAATGTTTTGTGTGGTTAAAAAAGGAACATGACTAAATACTTTTCTGTTTTTCAGTTTTTGGATTGCCCCAGAGAGGTCACTGTGACTTTTCTAACTGATGACTTCCTCTCCTTTTGCTTAGAGCAGTTTCTTCCATCTCCTGATGTTCTCTCCTCCCCTGATTTCCTCTTCTGAGGTCAAACTGCTTCTTTTAAGGCCCTTTCCATTGCCAAAGGGAGCTGTTGAAAATGGGACAACTGTACTCTTTGTCTCTAGTGTACTGCTCCATAGTGCAGATTAGAGTTTCTCTAGCTGACTGTAATTTTGATCTTGAGATTTATGCCCAGGCTGAGCTGAAGACCAGGCAAGTTGTGTTTGTGGTTTGTATAACCACAAGCAGCTGGAGAAGACCCATTAGGAAACAAAGGACTCCTTATATCTGAGCGTGTCCAGTATCTGCACAGGCAACCACAACAGCTTGCATCAGCTTTTCAAGTGCAGACTTTGGGGACTCTGAGGAAACCATATGATATGCAGGCACACTGGGTGGGTTGTGCCCATGACTGCTTTCTGGAACTGGTGCAGACAGCTCTCTTCAGCTTGTGGATGCATTATGGCAATGACTTTTAACTGCATGGCCACAGACCAACAGCTTTGCAAGGATAGTGGTGGTTGTACAAGTAGCAAATTATATAAGAGGGGATAAAATATAATTCCTCTCCTAAGACACTTGCCTAACCCTCAGGAGAGCTTTATTTTCCCCTTTTGAATTCCCCTTTTAAGGAAGAGGGATGCTTATTCCTAGTATTTGGCAATGTCACACTGTTTAACTCTGGAGCTCTTCTGTTTTATAATGTAGTCCTTACAGCTCTTATTCTAGAGCTGTCCATACTAAAATACAGAGCCTTAGGTTTCAAATGATATTACATGCTGTATTCCCTCCCTTTATCTTTTTCACCAAAGGGTCCAAAACAAATCAACACTGAAATGAAGTGTTATGTAAAAAAATCCAAATAACCTAGCAACAATAAAATGGCAGCCAACACATAGTTTTCTTCTAAGTATTGTAGTAGTGTGATTAGTATAGGAATGAGCCTCAAGTGCACAATTTCATGGCAATCACAGACTCAATTTCTCCCATGAATATGGATCATTTCTTTAGCTTGATTTTACTAGACTGGCAGCAGTGATCAACAGGACTCAGCTGGGAGAGATGTTGAGGCAACATTCTTTTCTTCCAGGTAGTAAGAGAAATTCACCATCTTAAACTGCCTTTCTGTACTGTTCTGATGTGGGAAGAGGAAGGAATATCACCCACTGCTATTACCCTAGGTGCAAAATCTAAGGGGAGAAAAAAGGAGTTTTAAGAAAAAAATGTTTGCATGTATTGATAAAGTTAAGACTTGTTTTTCCAAGAGGGAAAGTTAAAGAAACTCTGCTTTCTGAACCAATGTTCCCCAGATTCTGCTGCATGAGAAACAGCTATGCTGAAGTAGCTTTGATACAATATAAGCTTGGTTTTTGTCAAGAGTGTCCCCTTATGCAGGCCCTGATGGTTTTTAAAATCTAGTTTTTATATGCTTAGCACAGAGAGAGAACAAAAGGAGCCCAATGATTGATTTAATGCAATAATTAGCGAGTTTTTTAACACAAGGTGCACACAACAAAGATTGCTTTTTTTAAGGACTTAAACTGATCACATTTTATTAGTATGCCTGAAGTCTTTGTTTAGGCTATGAAGATTCATCTATACAAGGCAGTGTTTAGTTTTCAAAACTGTAACTAAAGTAAAAATTGCATTTTATGTACATTAGCTTAACAGATGCTATTTTTGAAAAGGAATATTTTATAGTTAAACTACTAGAGGACAAAAAGAAGTTTTATGATTTAGTTGAATTTAAAAAACATGGGACATGTAGATGATTTGTCTGTGATTGTGTAAAGGCATTACAATATTTAGTAATATGCAATAAAAATTTCTACAAGAAGATAAAATTATTACATTTATTACATAAATGGAAAGGAAATACCAGGCATTTTAAACTGTTCAAGTATTCTATAAAACAATTAAATACATTAAGCAAAATTATTGTATTATTTGAGTTTAAATACAACTAATTTTTTTTCTTTCCCAGAGGGAAATATTCTTATTACTCAATAGATATATTGTTTGTGTGCATTTGAAAGATATACATTGTACACAAATATATGTGTGCAAATATATGCATATACATACTTCTTGAGACCAATAATATGCCACTTCTAGCATTATTAAAATGAAAAATCTATTTATTTCATAGAAAACATTAATTACTGGCCTCAGATGCTCCTGAGAGACAATAATCTTGTCCTTGATCCTTGGGAACCCTGACACCGATAAAATCCTAATAAAAACACACCACCTACTCAAGTACAAGTTCAAAGAAATAAAAAAGGAGCACATTCCATCTGCTTTGGTAGTACCAAGTACATTGACCAACAAGTGATCTAAAGCTTATTGAAGTCAATGAAAGTTAATTGTAATCTAATTAACTTTGATGAGTTGTTAATAAAACCTCTTTACACTGTATCTGTGGACTCCTTTGTTTGTCAAGTACGATTCATATATATTAACATCTGCTGAGTCCTCCTGTAAATTTTCACTTCTACCAAAATGTCTATGATTAACCTGGTTTCCAGGGAAGCCATTGAAAAGTAAAATTAGAATTAACGTTTTGCTTGGGAATTCTATGCACATATTTGGGAGGCCATGAATGTAGCAATAAGTAAAAAAAATCAAATTAATCAACATATGATTAGATTTTATCGACATTAGTGGGCTGCTGAGTAACCGTAGAACAAAAGATTGTTAAAACCAAAACAAAATAACAGCAGTCTATTAAATCTAATATCCTTTCAAAGCTAGAATGCCATTTTCAGACCTAGCTAGAAAGGTTCTTCTGATGAGACTGAAATAAAACTGTCTGTGGACATATATATATATATTTGTTTTAAGAAACAGAAATAAAATGAGACATGGAATACTATGAATGTGTATCAAAATCCACTTTCAGACATATTTTCTTGTAGAAAACTATACCTGATTGATTCATATTGCATCAGAATAAAAGCAAAGTTTGAAATAACTGTATGTCCCACGAAATGGAATTCTACTTGCAATCTAAATCTGTCAATTTCCATGTAAGTTAGAGCTTCATCTTCAAGCAAACTCTAAGATAGGAAGCACTCTCAGAAGCCCTAACTTCTCTCTGGACATCTTAAAATAGGAAAACATATTTTGCTTGATAGTATATTGTGGTTAGATGTGAAACAGTCAAACATTTACCAAGTGGCATATTTGAGTGGCTTTCCTGGCTGTACCTGTTTCAGAGTATGTAAGAATTTTTGATGCTGCCTTTACACTGGAAAGACACATTATCCTTTTCCTGTGGAGGAATACCTCATATAAAATTTGATTGTCACCATATTGGCCCCAAAGACCTGATTCATCAAGACTACTTCCCATTTAATTAACAACATATAAAAAATAGCAACATATATTATATGTCTAGAAATTTTTCCAGAGTTCACATTCCTAGCTTTGCTTCCCCAGATTTGTTGCTGTTATCAAAATGTTTCCATTACTAAAAGCTCACTTAAACGTTTTCTTTTTACATGAATATTATGACAGTTTATACTGCACATATAAAATAAAATGGTTTTCTGCATTGGCTTCCATAGCCATGCATGTGATCTATTTAAAGCATCTGTTTTTCAAATGATTAGAGAACGTTAAAATTCATTAGATGAATTATTTAAATCAGTATTACTAATAAGAGAATGAGGTAGGTGAAAAAATTGAAGAAATTTTAACTTCCATGATTTTGAGTTTTTTTAATTCTAATCTCTTTTTGAAGTTACAAGTGGTGAGTTCACTCAATTTCTTGTGCAAAGATTATTGCAATCAATAGACATCTTTCCACTGACTTAGATGCACATTGATTCAGTGTTATTTGGTAGCCCTGTGATGCAGCCAAACCATTTATATGAAAGCCAAATGAAGTCATGGATAAAAAATGCTGACTTTGTATTATCTTTGCATGATTCATGTGTGTGGCGCTGCAATAGACTATAATTGAGTTGATATGCAGATATTACTCTTCAAAAAACCTTGAAGTCAATTACATCAGCAATATGATACCTTTACATTTGCATTTTTAGTGGCTTTATGTGGCAAGGTTCTGGGGGGCAATCTGCAGGGATGACACCAGAAACTGCTCCCATGTGTGACAGTCAGTGCCAGCTGCCTTAAAGAGGGTCTTGCTATTGGGTACATCTGGCCAAGTCTGAGCCAGGCAGAAACAGTGGGAGTGCCTCTGGGATAATCTATTTAAGATAAGGTACAATCCACTGCGCAGAACAGCTGGGAAAGGAGTGGGGATACGTAAAAGAAACAGCCCTGCAAACACAAGGGTCACTGGAGGAGGGGAGGGGGTACTTCAGTGCTGGAGCTGAGATTCCCCCGCAGCCTCTGGCGCAGCCCATGGCGAGGCAGCTGTGCCCCTGCAGCCCACGGAGCTCTGTCAGGGAGCAGAGACCCACCAGGCCCATGGAGGATCCATGGATGGATGCCAGGTGGATGCCTGAAGGAGGCTCTGGCTCCCTGGGAAGCCCACTCAGCAGTAGGCTCCTGGTAGGACCTGTGTCCCTGGGAAGGGAGGAGCTCATGCTGGAGCAAGACTGGTGACCCTGTAGGGAACCCACGCTGGAGCAGCCTGTGCCTGAAGGATCTGTGGAAAACAGGAAGAACTGCAGCTTCATGGGCTGAGAGCTTCATGTGGACAGGGCTGACATTGGAGAAACTTCTGGAGGACTATCCTCTGTGGGGAAAAGTGTGAGGAGTCCTCTTGAGGAGGAGCAGAAGAGACAAATTCTGATGAACTGACAAAGACACTCATTCCCTGAGCCCCCCCCCAGGCCACTTGGAGCAAGGAGGTAAAAGAGTTGTCAGTGAATTTGAGCCCAGGAAGAAGGGAGGAGTGGAGAAAAGATGTTTTTTAGTTTTTTTCTTAATTCTTGCTATTTGGCTCTGTTATTCATTGATAGTAAATTAAATTTCACCAAGTGGAACCTGTTTTGCCTATGATTGTGATTGGTAAGTAATCTCCCTGTCCTTACCTATGAACATTTTTTCATGTTTTCTCCCCTCTGTCTTACTGGTAGAGGGAAAAGTGATAGAAAATTTTGGTGGGCACCTGAGCCAGAGAAGGCCATCTGAATACCGTATTATAAAAATATTATATCAGCTTAACACTGTCAGTAAGTACTAGGTTACTTAGCACTGGGAGAACAATTTGCATGTAAATCCCCTATACTGCTATATACATCTTTTCTTTTCTTTTCTTTTCTTTTCTTTTCTTTTCTTTTCTTTTCTTTTCTTTTCTTTTCTTTTCTTTTCTTTTCTTTTCTTTTCTTTTCTTTTCTTTTCTTTTCTTTTCTTTTCTTTTCTTTTCTTTTCTTTTCTTTTCTTTTCTTTTCTTTTCTTCTAGATTCAGAGGTTTCAGTCTGCATTTGTGAAAATACTCTCTGAAGTTCAGATTCCATTTTGAAAGCCAGCACGATTGCATGGATAGTAGGCACTGTAATTATGTGGTTTTCCTTCTGAGCACCAGGGACTGCATGTGCCTCTTAATGGAAGAGGAAATTCAGGAATGATCAACAGCTGGATCATCTTGTCTTTTGGGTAGAAAAATGAACCAGATAAAGCTGTTGGAGAATTACTGAGCCAGGACAAACATGTGATCAAAGACAGCCTGCATGTGGCTATGGCTGGATGACTAAATGGAGAAGAATCATAAAGTAGTAGAAATTGGATTTTTTTTTTGGTTGGTTTGATTATGGTTTTTTGTTTTTGTTTGTTTGTTTGTTTGCTGGTATTCTTTTGTTTTGCTTCAAGAAGTCTTCTAAATAATTTTTGCACTTTTTCAGTCTCATAGTCTTGCCCTACTAAAATGACCATGAAGGAATATTTTTTTAAAATAAGATTGATTTAATTAAATAATTTTTAAAAGACTTTTTTGTTGCTGTTTTCAATTCCATATTAGATTGCTCTACTGTTTACGTGGTCTTTTAAAGCTACTTGGAAATTTCACTTTTTGCATGCCATATGTTTAAGTGTTGCATCTTGTGGGAAGATGTTCATGTTGTCTCCCATTTCATGTCTAGTCACAGTATAAGGGACTAGGTTTTACTCTACTAATCACTCAGTTTAAAAAGTCAGAATATTTTTTCCTCTCTTAGTGAAACAGTTTCAGTTCATATAGCAAATTCCATCTTTTCTCCCTAAAACCAGTTTTCAAGAAAGCAGGGTAACTTTTCACATGGAATAGGGGAAGGATTTAATTGGAAAAGTCTAGAGTAGTTTTCTGTTTTAGAGTTAGATTTCTGGCTAGTGTAAGTCAAGACAGTTTTATTTAAGTTTCAAGTCATCTAATAGTAATAGATCATAAATCAGCAGTGTGGTTTTCTCTTCTGACTCTCTAATTAAAAAGCATTTCTGTAGTCAGAAGAAGGGACATGGGAAGACACATGGAATAAATGGGCTAAATGCCGCATTAAAGACTGTCACTAGTCCTAAAGAAATCTTTGTTGGGAATAAACAAAGAGTACATGTTTTTTGATGCTATACTAGCCACTTCATATTTCAATGTGAGCATGGCAAGAGTTTAAATTGTTTCTTTTCCAAGAAAGACAATTTTAGGATACCACGAATTTGTGTAATGCATCCTCTCTGATGTGTCTGTCAATTGTACTGTTATATACATATCTGACTTATAAAACCTGTTATGCCAAATAATACTTTCCCTATTGCTGTAGAAAAAGTCTATTTTTCTATCTTTTCTTGGAATCTGCAGAACTTCTGTTAGTTTTGATTATTTGCTAATACAATTAGGAACCCTTTCTTTGGATAATGGATTTGTCACTTTCAGGTTTAACAGGTTTCAGTATTTTCTGTAATGTGTCAACTGATCAAATGGAGAAGATGTAATGCACTGAGAGTTACATTAAAAATGTTCTTGGCTTGAATGGAGTTAGCCTGAGCTCCTACAAAGTGAAGGACAGCTTCTGCAGCTGTCAGTCTTCCCAGAGTGCCTTCCTGCCAGCCAAGGCAGCTTTCTTACCCTCTGAGCTCAGACATCCAAGAGCCACAGTAAGGGTCAAATAGAGATTGGAAGGCTGAAAAGAGGAAAGTGAAAGTCTGTGTTTAAAATACTTATTGTCTTAGAAATGCAGTAAAAGTTAAAAATATTGCAAAATAATTATTATAATTTATAACTAAACAACCGGGTTCCTCAGGAAAGGTTAATGAGAAGTGGCTGCAAATGTTTAGTTAGCAGAGCTAGCTGCTGCTACATGCCTACATAACTTAGTTCCTTGAGGAGGGAGAGGGAGCTTTGTAGTCTGCCATGAGTAGATGCAGCCATTTTTTTGTTCTCTCTTTCTGAAAGAACAAAGAAAGTGCTGGATCTTCCTTTTCCTTGACCAGGTTGCATAGGAGGAGAGAGAAGTTTATAAGAAGTTCAAAAGGAGATTGTACTTCCATTAATTGATTTAAAATAACTTACTCTGTTCAAATAAAATGAATTGGTACTTCCTGGCAGGAATAAATGTAATGGAATCAATGTTTTCATATAAACATGAATGCAGAGATATGACCACATGCACATATATGTGTATCATTGTAAACAGAGATAGCTACAATTCTGTATTTTATTGGAATTTCTTTGTGATGATGAGGAATATGAAAATATCTAAAGCAGCCTCAGCAACACTGATTTTACTTCACTGACACTTCATTGCAATGCATTAGTCTTTCTTAAATAACCCCATATTATGCTTTCTCCTTTTCATAGGATGTCCTCATTTCAGAACTTTTACTGTCTTTTATCCTTCCCTCCTCATCAGGGAAAGTCACAGGCTTTTGACCAATTTCAAAGACTCCAGCAGATTTTATAAATCCTCAGTTGAACATAGATTTCTTGAGGTGGAACCAACGTGAAACTTAAAAAAATGAATGTGGGTTTCTGCTTCAGTGCTGGAAACCCTGGTACAGATTCATCAGTGACTTTAGTTAACTTCCTGTATAACATAAATCAAGGCAGAAAGCTTCAGTGTTTGAATGTGAAATATTGGTTAATGACATGTACAAACTAAAGATAGGGCTCAGCCTAATTTAAAGATTATAAATTACTGAAACAATTAGGATTTTGATGACCATTTTTGTTCGGAATTAAGTGCAGTGAGGGTCCAGGCAGAACTTTTTCATTTTCTCAAATACCTCTAGCACTTAGAGTGTCTTAGGTAGATATGATGGAGAGAGAGCAAATGGAGTACATGGGACTGAAATACTGCCTATTCTCAGGTTTAACACAACTTCCTGCAGCTGATGCCTCCTCAAGATGTGAGGGGCAAAACATGAGCAACCTCTGTTTCTAGTAACACAATATCCTGCTAGATGCATATTTTCCTTTTACAAGCCTAAATTACTTTATATTAAATGAGAATTGTCATGACACAGTAGCATAATTGAGGCAATGTGCATAAAAAGGGCAAATTACAAACATTTCTATTATATTTTAAAATAATAGCACTTCAAAAAGCTGAAATAAAGTATGTACATAATATAAAGACAGAACCGATGACAGAAGGTCATAAGTTGTCATTGTATACTAAATATTGTATTCAGTCCAAACAACCTCATATTCAAATGTGGTGACAAGTTCTAAATCTCCAGCTGCGAGATTAATACAGAAAAAGGACTTAGGCATGGAAATAACTGCAAAATATGCAATGAAAGAGTGTTTCTTCAATTCAGCTAAATATATTTTTGTTGTGTAACTAATTTACTTATCTATAGTTTATTGAGTAGGACTACATAAAGTATTCTAACCAAATTTCTTTTTTTGGCAGAAATTTAAATAAAAATGGTTTTGTTTTGGTGGGTCCTTTTTGGTTGTGTTTTGTTTCTTTGCTTGTTTGCTTTTTACTAGCTGTCTTTGCTAGTCTTTACTAGCATGTTGCTAGTCTTTAAGAATGATCTCATTGTGGTTGACATTGTTGATATCAAAGTGAAAAACTGTTTTGGTCATGATCAGGTCCATATTTCGTGGTATCTCCAGTGGTGGCTATGAACAAAAGAGAGAGTGTACACATACTTGTTAGGGTGCTCCAGCTCTACTCCTGGCTGCAGGAGGGACTTCTGCCTTTTGATCAGCCTTGCTCCTTGGGGTCTCATCTGGTGGTACCTTGTTTTCAAGTAGTCTGTGACTGGTCAACCCCAACCCTCTTTTGTGGCCTCCTAAAAACTCTTTGTTCTCCAGATGGAAGAACCCTAAGTTACACAAGAATTTGTTGTGGAGAAGCCATTCCCTGTGCTTGATTACCAAACTCAGCTGGTCACACTGAGAGGCAGCTAAAGAGTCACAGAAGATACTAAACCATAGAAATACAGATGGCAGATGCAAGGCAGAAAAAAAGATTCAAGATTAAAAAAGAAAAGTGATTCTTGATGCCAGATACCCACATTAATACGTGGGTTTTTGGAGGCAGGGAATTAGAAAGACATAAACTGACAAGGGAACAGAAGAGAGGTGAGAGAGGGCAGATGACCAGTTCACAGGTTAGGCACAAAAAGAAACTGAGCTTAAAACACAGTGAAAAGAGAGCTGGAGAAAACAGGCAATCAGAAGAGAAGTCTTTCGAGAAAATCTGTTTTGAATATTCAAATGTTCCAGATTTGACCACACCTGTGACTCTAGTTGCTTATTCATTACTGCAGCTCTTTTTTTAAGATGACTTTGCTCTTAAGACCACCATTGTATGCACTATGGTGCACTAAACCAGGAAGTAAAGTACGCTCTAAATTGAGTGAGATTTTCAAATTAAAAATAAAAATTTATGTTAGCAACTCTCAGCACATCTATTCAGTCAGATTCTGCAATCCTTTGCTTTTTTCTTGCTGTGGTTATTTAGGCATAAGTTTGGGGTTATTTTTCCTTCTGGGGAAGCTGGTAGGTTAATGCAACTTTTTTTTTCAACTTCTTTTTTTGAAGAAATCTTGCAGCTTTTCTTCAAGACATTCTTATTCTAGACTAGCTTGATCATTAAATTCTCGTTTCATTCCCTATGAGGCCAGCTTGCTATGTTTGTAGTCACAGTATAAGACAAGTGGTATTGTAGAAGTTGCCCATATTTCTAGTTAGTGAAAGTGTTTTCCAAAGTGAGATAATCTGGGTAGCACCAGGAGACCGTGATAAGTATTAAAGGAGTCATGCTTTGGACCTGACAGTTTCAAAAGTCTGTAGGGTGTAGAGCACAACAAATGCTGCCACTATCTTAAAGATAAATTGTGGGTATAGAAATTTGTTGTTCTGAAGATTATGAAGATTTTGGTTTCAGCATCCCAGAAGCAAACAGTATACAGGCTGTTCAATACTGAACTGTCACATAGAAGAGAAGTGAGAAAAAAACGTGAATTCATTTAGAGAAGATTTATTTGGTTTGTGTAATAGGGAGTGTAAAACAGTAAGAGCCCAGTTGCCTTGCTGTCACCTGCCTCCAGGGTACAATCAAACACTGCCAGCGAATCAATAGCCTGGGAAGTTTTTTTTTTAATATAGCTGGAGTTTAACATGAGGCTGTAAGTTCCCCAGGTGGCAGGGTCATTTGGTCATTAGTGACTTTTCACAATAAACAGTTGTGGTCCTGTGACATGACAACAGTAACTTAAAAAGGATGATGAAGAAAAGCAAAGAAATCCTAAAATCCAAAACTCTTAAGACCTCCAAGAAAGTCCTATAAATCCTGAGAAACACTAGACAGGAGTATGGCAACAGGAGCAAACAGTGCAGTAAAAGCCTATTATGTTATTCAGTTGCAGCCTAGCTGGTTTACTTTATAAAGAACTTCCTTAAATTGCTTTTAATTTAAAACAGAGTCTGGTATCAATGCTCATATCACACTGTGTGCTTCAGGCAGAGATTTAACTTTTACATTGTTGCTTTGTTCTCCTTTTTTTCCTTTTAATGCAAAGCCTCCAGATGATCTGAAGGATGGATTCCAACGGGTACTGTGTTGCTAATTTATGAAATCTGTGCCTTTTAGAGATTATTTTGTTGAAATTAGTGTAAGCACTGGTGATGCAAGATAAGAAGAAAGAGCTTTACACTGCTTATGCATTTCTTCTGAAGTTTGAAAATCCTATTTAGAGACCAACTTTAACATGATTTAAGACTTCCAGCAGTGTTCCTGGAAGCATAAATAAGTAAAGCTTGAAGTTGTGAAAGTGGGTATATTTCAGCTTCCTACTTCTTTTTGTGAGTGTGCAATGCAAAAGTGGAACTCAGATTTGACTGAATTTAAAGCTCTGGTGCTTGGCATATGCTGACTGTGTGTCAACAGCATGACCACACTTTAAAAAGAAATACTGAGAGGGAGGGAAGAACAATGTTTGAAAGTGTATTGCTATGGGGTTGACTTTACCTCTTCAATAACCATTAAATAAACAATAAATAATTATCCTGAGTTTTGCTGTTAAAATAAATATTCCTCTTACTTTTGTTATTTTTGCACTAAAACAGTGAAGCATCAGCTAAACATTTTCTAAATCTTTTAGTGTTTATCTAATGAAAATTATGAATTCTGAATAGCTTGCTCTTCCTGGTACCAACACCTGGATATCTCTGAACAGAACAGTAACAGAACAGTTATTTTATAGAAGGAGTTAGCAAATGTTAAGTAGCACTAAAAGGCTGCATATCAATGCCATTTGTTACTAAATATATAAGAATAAGGATACAAGAAGTATCAGAAGCATGTCTAAGAAGCTTCAGCTGCTCTTTGGTAATATGATACTTGGGAAGGGTAGGAAGGAAAACTGTTTTATCTTTTGTCCAGCAGACACCTTTCAGAAAAAAAAAATGCCTTTAAGGAATATGGGGAAAACCTGGCTACTGAATCTCTCTCTCTTTTTTTTTTTTTTTTTAATGTGTCCCTACTGGTTTTAGTAAAGTTTCAGCATAAGTTAAATTTCAGGGTTTAGCCTGTGGCAAAATGCACATAATCATAGTACAAGTGTGTCTTTTGTTCCATTATGTCTTTCTTAGATTGTTCATTATAGTAGTTTTTCTTACCCAAGGAAGTGATTGAAGATTTAGCCACTATTTACATTGGACACACTTCAGGAACATTTTAAACATTTGTTTCATTTTAAGAATGTGAATAAAGAAGGCCCAGATGTCCTCCTCAATCTAAGGATATTCTCATTAACTTGTTTTTTTTTCACTGAGGTTTGAAACGCTCTATTCCTTAAAAATTTCAGCTTGAATAAGTGTAAGAGCATGTACAAGGATATTTCTGACCAGTCTAACCTTTCAGGAGACTTCTGCAAGATTTTACGACTTCCAGTAATGATGGAATTTCTGAAACAGGGAAGACTTTTGTTTATCCCAGAACACAGAATAATCCTTTAGTTAATGTATTTATCTTGAAGCATCACTACTTTAATAGGTATTATTGGTTGTTTTGAGTAAATAGCACTTCCATTGTAACTATTTATGTACTTTCAAAAGTCCTTAGTCTGATACACAAGAGATGTATTCAAATCCTGAGATTTTTGTGGTACAGCAAGCAAACCTTGCTGAATTCTATTTGTGACATTTAAGAGAAAAGTAATAAAATGTTAGATTGGTTTTATAAAATTCTGAATAAAGGGATTTAAGAAGAGATTCTCTGGTTTGGAGTGGACCAGCATTTTCAGCTCAGGAGATTTCCTGAGCTTCATGACGTTTATTTCTTTACTAACTTCCATGACATATATTTTAATAGATTTTAAGAATTGAAAATTTCACCTCTCTGTTGGGTTTAAGTGACAAATTTTTAGTAGTAGAGGGACTTCATGGATGGCTTCTGTGAGACCAGAAGCTATATCCATGTCAGACAAAGCAACTTACAGCTGGCTCAAAAATGAACCCACTGCTGCCCCAAGCTGAACCATCAGTGATGCTGGTGGTGGCTCTGCTATTTCCATGCAACATATATGTAATGTACGTGGGGTTATTACTATTTAACATTTTAGAAAGGGTAAAAACTGCTGTGCAGCAGTTGCAAGAGAGAGAAGCATAATGGTTTTGGCTGTAATAAACTGCATTTAATTCACAATAATCTGTACAGGCCTGTGTTTTGGATTTACTGTTCTTAAAAACAGTGTTGGTAATACAGGCGTGGTTTTGTTGCTGAGCTGCCCTTACACGGCATCGGGGCCTTTTCTACTCCTCACCCCACCAGTGAGGAGGCTGGGAGGGCACAAGGAGTGGAAGGGAACTCAGCCAGGACAGCTGAGCCCAAGTGACCCAAGGAACAGCCTACACCATATTATCATATCATGCTCAGCATGCAAGCTTGGGCCAAGGAGAAGTAAGAAGGGGATGTTTGGAGTGACGACATTTTTGTTCCCAAGTCACTGTTCCATGTGATGGAGACCTGCTTTCTTGGGCATGGCTGAACACATGCCTGTCCATGGGAAGGGGTGAATGGATTTCTTGTTTTGCTTTCTCACATGTGCAGTTTATGCTGTACCTATTAAACTGTCCTTATCTCAACCCACAAGATTTTTTTCCTTTTAAGTGTTCCAATTCTCTCCCCCATCCCACCCAGGAGGAGGGAGCAAGTAGCTGTGTAGGGATGTGTTGCTGGCTGGGGTTAAACCATGAGAGTGAAAAAAATAAGTGAGAAAAGTAGGAGAAAAACAGCCCTTTAGACACCCACGTAAGGAAAGAAGGAGGGGGAAGAGGTGCTCTAGGCACCACAGATTCCACAGAGATCATGAATAAGACCAGTTTGTTCTTCTGCAGCCCATGTCAGAACAGACATCTGCTCTGTAGTTCTTGGAGGACCCCACACTGAAGCAGATGGATTTGCCCTGAAGATCTGCAGCCTGTGAAAAGAGTTCATGTCAGACTGACCTCACTCTGGATCAGGAAAAAAGTGTGAGGAAGGAAGAGCCGAGAGTTATGAATGGAGTCTACCTCCCATTCCTCATGCCCCTGTGCTTCTCAGGAAGGGAACAGATAGAGGATACAGGAGTGAGGGAGTGAAGGTGGGCCTGGGAACAAGGGGAGGTGGGGTTCATAGAAAGTCTCTTTAGTTTTGGTCTGTGGTATTTTTAATAGACAATAAATGAAATTTATCTTCTCAAAGTTGAATCAGTTTTGTCCATGATGGTAATAAATAAGTGCTTTCTCTGTCCTTATCTTGACCCATGAATTTTTTCACCTTGTGTTCTTCCCCCATACTGTTGAGGAAGGGGAGTGAGAGAACATCTGGATGAGCACCTGGTGGCCAGCCAAGGGTGAGCAACCACAACCTCCCTCCTCTTTTGCTAGATTAAATAAGCTTACATCCATCATTATTTTATTGTGGGTTGTTATCAATGTTTTTTGAACTTTTCCTCTTTTCTTACTGCACACTAACTGATTCAAAGTTTTCCTGAAGTTTCTTAGCATGGTAAGGTAAGTTTTCCCGAGTTGATGAACAATTGTGGTTTTCACATTCATATTACCGATGCATCCAAGGATTAGACTTGCTCTGCTCATCCTTATTTTTCTGTTAGTAGGTTAACAATAAACCTTCAGGTTCCTCTTTCCCCAACCAGCTGATACATACCAGCCTAAGCTGTTGCTGTTAAACATGATCTGAACCCCAAGAAATCTAGGTGGGTTGAATCTCAGTCTTACAAATCTTGCTATGTGAACTGGACAGGTGTTGTTTGACTGACCTTTCTGCCTCAGTTCCCCTCCTGTGTCTGTCAGTTTATGATGCTTGTTTAGACTGCAAGCTTTGCAGTTGGGACTGAATGTGTATATGCAATGTCTAGTACAGGGCTGTGATTTAACTTGGGTTCAGTACTACCAATAAAAATAAATCATGTCACATTAGCTTTCTTGGCATTCAGTGGAAATGCTGGTGTTTCTGCTGTTGATGACTGGGAATGGTAAATAAAGGGACATGCATCTACGGAATAATACTGTTCCACTATGCAAAAACACAGAAATATTTAATTTAGGATGTGTATTTCTAGAATAATACTTGATTTAAAAAAGGTAGCAAAATAGTAGATATTTTATTTAGTTTAGTTTAGGCAGGCAGTAAATGAGAGATAGAAGTAACTTAGGCTGAACAGAATACTTCACATCTTCAAAGTGCTATGCCAACTATAACTAATTAAACCTCACAGTAGGCAAAATAGATTTTCTTGGAAGCAAACCAAGAGTATTTAGATAAGAATTAGATCAGAAGAAAAACAACTCACAGGTCAGATAGTTCTAACAAATACCTCATTTTTTTTTTTTTCTTCAGCTGTTTGAGAAAAGCATTTCTTTTATAATGGAGGGAAAGAATATTTGTGTCTTTTTAACACCTTCTGAATCGAAATTTTTTGATTGAAAATTCATATTTTTATTACGGTATAAAATAAATGCTACAAGAACCCTCTCATGCACATTAAGGTGCTAAAAATCAGAAAGGTAATAGTGGGTGTCTTAAGAGAGGTCTAAAGGTTCATGATGCAAATGGCAGCTAAGTCCATATCCCATTAGCTTGGTCAGTACAAACAGGAAAACAAGCTCACACTGACTTTGCAAGAACTTAAGCAGCAACCAAATGAAAGACCTCACTTTCATAAGGAAAACATGTAACTTTATCCATGGATGAGGGAAAAGTAATTTCAGATTTAGATTTTACAAGAGCAAGAAAAGGACCAGAGGTAATTGCACGTTGAACTGATAGAGTTAGCTTAGGCTTCAACCTGTTGAAGATAATTGAAGCTACTGTTTTTACCAATAATGGTAATGTCAAGCAAGAACTTGTTCTGGATAGTACCAGGTTTTCAAGCTTGTTTATTCTCTTTTCCTCATGTGACTGCTCCAGGAAGTATAGGATCTCGCAGTTTTTGCTAGAGTGACCATAGTCTCTGAAGTAAATTTAGTCAGGGTACAACTTGCCAGAAAGGCTTCAGTGCTGAAAATTTAATTTGACATTTTGGAAGTGTATTAGAGATACTTCCCTTAACCTTAATTTCTTAATTTCTTGCCTGGAAAAATGTTATGTTGTAGCCTATGAAGTTTTATGTTTGTACAGTTTTCAGTAGTCACCCTATTTTTACACTTTAAGGTATGAAGGAATCATACATCAAACTTACCAAAAGAGGCCAAGACAGAGAAACCTGAATAAAGAATGTTTCAGAAGGGTGATTTGTTGTAGTTATTAATCCTATGAGAATCAATAATGTGAATATTCAGA
Source organism: Fringilla coelebs (assembly GCF_963513975.1). Taxonomy (NCBI): domain Eukaryota; kingdom Metazoa; phylum Chordata; class Aves; order Passeriformes; family Fringillidae; genus Fringilla; species Fringilla coelebs. Next base: position 18,102,081 of record NC_140030.1, on the reverse strand, counting down.
ACAACAAGAATATTCAGAAATCTTTGAATATACTGCTGTAATTGAGAGCATTAAATATGGTGCAGTCACCAAGAAATTCTACTCACCTGCCTGCTTCTTAAGATTCATTTAAGATGGTCATTTATGGTAAACATTAGCATTTCTGAATTATCCTGTTATGTGAGAGATTATAAACAGAAACTTTTATTTAAATTTAAGGGCACCAAACATGACAGACCAACTTACTGTAATTTATTCACAGGCTTGAGACACTTCCTCACCTGACAGAATTAATTTATGGCTCACTTAAATTGAGCTGATCTGACTAGGAATGTATACTGACCCTTTCCTCTTATTTCATTATTATTCTTATTTTTTCTAAATCTTGAGATTTTTTCTTTGTGAAAATGAGTGCAACACACATTGGCTGGCTGAACAAAGAGGTGCATTCTCCCCTAACTGAGCATGAACATACATAAAGTCTAGTGGCACTGAATTCTACGTTTTTCCCAGTTTTGAGTGTACCTCAAGCATTGAGTTCCTTGGTAATAAATTTAAAATAGATATGGAGTTCTTGTAACACTTAGAGGTTACTATTTTTTATTCTAGAAATAAATTCAGTATCACTCTTTTAAGTGCATCTAATTTTCCTATTATTAATAGTTGTAAAAAATTAAAAATATAAGGAAATCAAGCTAGTTTATACTACTCAGATTATTCTGTAAAGTACAACATGGCATAGATTTTATCATTTTACACTTTGAGCTTCCATTAGGAGAAATGGTTGTCTACCAGTCTCTTGAAGGATTCCCCTCAACAATAAATCCTCAGAAGGCATCCCCTGGATTCAAACCCCTTGTTTTCAACCCCAAATGATTTTTTAAATGAAAAATGATTGTTTACTAATGCTGTCTAACAGCACTTTTTCAGAATTTCAAATGTCAGAGCTATACTGGAAAACCAGAGTAGTTCTCCCATTGTGAAATATAGACAGTGGCAATAGGGAATGCAAGATTCCTCTAAATATGTAATTTTTAAAAATTAGTTTTTTAAAAGATCTTCTTCAAAGGAGCCTGCCCAGAATTTTTTACTGGTGTGTTTTGTTGCTGTTGCATGAAGTACAGAAAATATCTCAGAAAATCTATTTGGCAGAAAAATTCAAATATATTCTGAATGGTCTATATAAGAAACAAGATAACAGAAAAGCAAAGAGTTAAGCTTAATCAGCATAACAGGTTAATTGCCTCTCTACAAGTCATGGAAAACAGGAGATGGAGGGAAGAATTTTTTTCAAGTTGGTAATAGGATACTGTAGATAATTATGGGGACTTCTCAATCACAAAGAGCAAAAACAGAAAAGTACTTGTTCAGACACTGAAAATAATCCTACTAGGGAGGCTAACATTTCTCATTGACAGCAACAAGACTTAAAATTTTGACAATGGACTCAAATTTAGTGTGATGGGATATTTAGAAAAAAAGTTTCTATGGGTTTTGCTTTATTTTAAGGGATATTAGAAATTAATATATAATGCTTACTTCTAAAACAGCTTTCTTGTGATGAAAAATTTCAGGTGTTCATGGTAGATATTTCTTTCCATGGAAAGTTCAACAGTGAAACACACTTTATTGCTATCTTCAGGGAGTGATGGGACAAGAAAAAGAAACAGGCTTGGAAGGTAAGGAGGTTTGCAACAAAATACTGCAATTAGCAGCTGCAAAGCTTTGAATGCCAAAACACAATTCCAAGAAATGAAATTCTAAGATTTCCTAATTTTCCCAGCTGTTGATAAATTAAATAAATAAACAAAAGAGGTGTTGTATGAGAAGAAAACTCATACAAAGTTCCTTACTCCTGAAACGTCTCATGACATTATTTCCACTATCTTGATTTGTGTTTTAAAATTCAGTGATTTTACAGTTTGGAGTGTCTTGGGAATAAATTCTTCCTGATGCAATTTGCCTCTGATTTGAGTGAGGGAAGTGTTTTTATAACTTGATAGTTTGTATTTAGCTTTTTTATTATATGTGAGGAGGAGGTGAAAATGATGCTTAAATGATTTTTTTCTCTTTCTTAGAGTTTAATTTTTGGAAATTTCTCTCATGGTTAGAAAGTTCTAAGTTCATCAAGCCGATATAGCTTCATGCTTTAGCACTGATATCTCAATTAGCTGGTTTGAATTCAGAATGCTTAGAACAAAACAGGAGGTGAGGAAACTACTAAACCACTAATTTGAATACATTAATTTGCCTACCCTGACATGCAAGGATCAGGCAATTACTGTAATTTTACATTACCATATGTTGGCTGGAACAAAAGAAGAACTGTATTGGTGCAGCACAGTTTGGTTTTTCCTACCTGCTAACACACATATTTTCATGTCTCTTTAGGAACGTTCAGATTAACACTGTTTTATTGTATTTCAGGTCTAGCTACTGAATTTATGAATGTTTATGTATTCATCTTAGCTGAAGACAGTACTTTGCAATGCAATTTACAATGGAATCAAATTTATAAGTACCATGAAATTAATCAGGCCATGTACATGTTGAAGCCATTTCTTTCAGTAGTATAAGCACCAATGAAGTGAGAATGAAGAAAGCAATTTAAAACCTCGACTATCTGGAGATGTGCTTGTTGACTTGAACAACTTCAATGGATCTTTCTTCTCCCTTGAGTCCCTCTTGAAGTCCCAGTCCAGTTCAAGTGTGTCATATTGATGTAACTTTATTTTGGTTTGGATGCTTGCTCTATTAAAAACCACAGCAAACCAATCAAAAGACAATAACAACAACAACAACAAAAACCCCTAGAGAATTATTATACACACCCCCCAGCAGGCTATTTGCATTTTATTCATGTGACACTTTTGTTCTGTTCAAGTAGTTTTCTCTACATATTTCTGGAGAGCAATCTGTACCATATCATAAAATAATAAAAATTACTTTTCCACTGAGAAGAACTAATAAGTCTTTCATCATTTTTATTACTAAATCTTTATTGGAAAAAATAAATTCTGTGCACTCAAGCATAATTTTACCTTATGTCTGAATGTTTGTTTGTTAACAAAATGTAATTGTCCTTTCCATCACTTCTGTTGAGTGTGTGGGGAGAGCTTCTGCCTGCCATCTCCTGAAAACTGAAAAAGTTTTGTTATGTTTTGAAAGTTGCAAAGGCAAGGGGATATTCACATCTTACAATTTCAATTTTTTTCTACTGGGAGTTACTGAAATTAATGTATACTTGCCCATAAAGGGAAGAAAACCATGCATTTTTGTTTCTTTCAGAAAAAAGACCCAACAACATGAGCTCAATTTCAGTTACAAGGAGCAAAACATTTAACATTGTTAAATATATTCTTTTAATGGATACAGGCTGAAGAAACCATGAACCCCGTGAAGTTCAAAGAGAAGTGCAAAGTTCTGTACCTGGGGAAGAACAATTCTGTACAGAATTATGTGTTGGGGATCAGCTGGAAAGCAGCATGGCCAAAAAGGAGCTGGGGGTCCTGATGCACAACTCTTCAACATGAGCCAGGGAGCCCTTGCTGCAAGGGAGGCCAATGGTACCCTGGGCTACATCAGATTCCAGGGGAGGGGATCCTGCCCCTCCATTCAGCACTGCTGAGACCACACTTGTAGTACTGTGTCCAGTTCTGGGCTTCTCTGTACAAGAGAGACAGGGATGTACAGAAGAGACTTCAACAAAGGGACACAAGGGTGGTTAAGGGCCTGGGGTACTGCATATGTGAGGGAAGGCTGAGAGAGCTGGGACCATTGCTCCTAGAGAAGAGAAGGCTCAGGAGGGATCTTATAAATCTGTGTAAATACCTGAAAGGAGGGTGCAATGTATGTGAATATCTGAAGGGAGGCTATGTTCAATGGTTCCCAGTGGCACGAACAAGAGGCAAAAACTGAAAGGCAGGATGGGCTGTCTGAACATCAGGAAACATATTTTTACTGAAAGGGTGATGGAGTAAAGAAGGCTGTGGACTCTTTATCCTTAGAGATATTACAAATAATACAGCCCCAGAGAAATGGCTTTGGGTCATCCTACTAGACCAGGGGAGTTGGACTAAATTACTTCCGTAGAACCCTTCCAAACTCAACCATTATGAAATGCTGCAATGCTGTCCTACACAGTCTACAATTTTTATCATGGTTGCATGCCTTAGGATCACAATTCCCATTAACTTACAGCAGAATTATGCTTCAGCTCTGAGAGATATTTTGAAAATCTCTCCAATTAGCATGTTAGATCAACACTGACAGTTGTCTTTTTTTTGCTTAGTATCCAATGCACTTTGAATTCTACATTTTCAAACTTTTTCCTATGTCATTTTTTATGCATTCTCTGCTTTGTATTTGAAGCTGTTCATTTGAGGGATTACTGCTTCATAAAATTATGTGTGGCTGTTTTTTTATGTCCCAAACCTCACTATTACTGACATGAAAGCTCTACATAGATCTCAAATGATCCATGAACAAGAGTAAGCTCTTGCAAATACTGTGATCTCTAGAGGCAGATTAGGCTGCTATTGATTTAGTGGCAAGAGTCTAACAGTAATAATGACAATATAGAATCATGGACTAAGTACAGATTCCTCTAAAGATGTTAGATGCAATTAGATTAAGGATACAGATTGTTTGACTGATATAACTCAAGAATTCATGAGTTTGTAGAGATTTGGAAAGTGCGTTGAAACAAAACCAAAACAAAACAAAACCACTCTGTTTTGAATAATTCCATTTCCAATATTCTTACTACTTTTTTTTTCCTGATAATTTTTATGCAGAAATTATGACATACAGGTCCAGATATATGTTTTGATGAAATATGATGTGTCATGTGGAACTTTTTGTTTTTGCATAAAATGATGACTCTTCTCCCTGCTCTCCACATCTTCCTGAGGAGTAGAAGTGGAGAGGGAAGTACTGAGCTATTCTCCCTGGTATCCAGTGACAGGACATGTGGGATTGTTTCAAAGCTTCACCAGTGAGGTTTAGACTGGATGTTAGGAAGCATTTGTGTACAGTAAGGGTGCTCAAACACTACAACAGACTTCCTGGAGTGGTGATCGATGTCCCAAATGTGTCAGTGTTTAAGAGGCATTTGGGCAATGCCCTTAGCAACATTTTTAACTGTTGGTCAGCCCAGAAGTGGTCAGGCAGTTGGACAATCATCAGATTGTTGTAGTTTCCTTTGAACTGAAGTTTTCTATTCTACAACAATTTTCTTAAAAATGGTCTTACCTACTTTTACTACGTTTTTAGATCAGTGGTTCCTAAAACAGCCAATAAGTCTGCTAAATTAAATAAAATGTAAATTTTGTGGTCACAGAAGGGACTGGATATAGAGCTTCATACAATTTCTTTGAGGATGTATGCCAGCTTATGAAAAATTTCTTGGAAAATGATGCTTGCCATTCTCTGCAACAATATTCTGTTCATTGTTACGTGATATAAAATATCATTTAGAGTTGGCTATATTTTATGTGTTCCAAAAATTGTCTTGGTGTATGCACAGATGTTTTTATGTGTCAAGAATTTTTAAGATGTTCCTAATACAAGATAGGTCCTCTATATTTCACTCTTTCACTACTGTTTTATTCAGGCAGCAAATCAAAAGAGACACCTCAGAAAAAAAATTGTTGCTTTGGCTGAAACAGTCATCTGGGTTTTGACACATTGCTTGATTTCCTAATTTGCAGTAGTTTTTCTGTGTAGGCTTGAGTATGCCTGAGAGTGTGACGTTCTCTAACTTAAGACATATGAAACAAAAATGCATTGTGTGAGCTCCTGAAAGTAGTCTCATTCAAAGAGAGAGGCAAAATTACCTGTTCGATGTGCTGCTCTTTCTCTACTAACTATAGTAAGAACAAAGAAAACTAGCTGAGACAAGATATCTATTTTTTGAACAATAAAAATTTGATGAAGCAAAGTATTCTCAGGTTTCTTTGATTGACACAGCTTACTCATGGACACCAGAGAATTAGATGTGACCAAAAAATACAATGTTTCCCATGACAGGCACTTCTATAGTACAACTTTGCTGAGCTGATTTTGGTGTTCACCTCTGGGTGAGATGAATGGTACCTATGAGGTAAGGGACTAGATCTTTTGTTTTGCTCTGAAGGAATTTAGAGGAAAAGTTATATGCATGAGTGTAAATGAGAGGCATCTGGCTGAAATTGATTTCTCAGTTGTCTTTTCTCTAAAATACTATGGAGAATCTCATCCTTTCTTATTATCTTTGTTATTTTATATTAGCTTTTTAGAGACTGTGTTTTACACAGGGAGTTGTCTTTTATTATGGCTTATTACGTTTTATTATCTTTCACCTAATAGGAATAATGTTTTGTAAACACACAATACAAGGATAAATACTTCTAGTCTTCTCATTTAAGAGCTCCATCTTCAGAATTTAGAAATTAATTTCTTAACAATTAAGAATAAAACAATTAAGTTACTACATTAGGAATAATTTCTGTTGTAGTAACAAGTTATTTCAAGTTTTTTTTCTGTGTGCATCAGAGCCTTGTTTCTGAAGTTTTACAGAGGTGATCTTGAGTTCTTTAGAAAAGATTTCCAGATTGGAAAAGCCAACCATAAACAAGTTCTGCACTTTTTCTTCATTCCCATTTTCCCTGTACGCTACGTTCTACAAAGTAATGTAAATCTGCAGACCCCACATGCCAATATAAACTCACACTGATCGCTTTGCAGGCTCACAGCCAACATTTGTATTATCAACAGTAAGTATCATGGAGAGGCTGTGTGCAGTCATACTTCAAATTAGATTAAGAAATTAATACTTAATATGTCATGATTTATAATAGTTTATTTTCTTGACAACAGTGTTAGGCTAATTGTTTCAATTAGGTTGGAATTCATTGCTTGTTACTGGGAATTCATATTGATTAAGAGATTAGATACCAGAAAGTATGCAACAATTTTATTGCTTCCCAGCAGTAAAATAGATTGCTAATTTAAAGACTTTTCCAGGGCAACTCAGAATTTGCAACACCTTTATACAAAGTCTTGCATAATTCAGGGATTTTTTTTGTCTGTGTTTGTCTGACTAAACAATACATTTTGGAGGATCCACAGAATATTAAGTTTAAAGATTGGAATTATAAAATCATACAATAAAGGAATTAAAACTGTAGTGCTAGTTTCAACTATGTCTGTCAAAGATTCATACAAGATTTTTAATCCTTTAACCCAGTCACTAATTACTTTGATCTATCACAGACACAACCAACATGAGTAAGAGGTTAGACAAACAGTTTCTTGAAGTGCCTGTTGATATCTCTTTCTCTGAATGTTCTTTTGGTCTATCCTGCCTGTTGAAGCTATTCCTGTGTTTCTCTAATTCTATTTCTGATGAAGTCTCAGGAGTAAAGAACTGGCTTTGGTAATTTTTTTATTCTTACGACTCATAATTTTGAGTGGAATAAGAATAGAATTCGCTTGGACAGCTCATAAGCCAATTTTTTTTTGTGCCCAGTCATTCCACTTAGAACAAGCATATATATGCATTATCTTTCGGTGCTTGAATTTTTGGCATCTTTTGGACATGGTGTTGGAAATTTTGATCTTTGAGTGAAGAAAAACAGCTTGGTTAAATTCACATGTCTCATGTGCTGCAGTAAAGGTTGATACTGCAAGCATTTCTCTTGCCTACCTGTGGGTTGTATTGCTGAAAAATGTTCTTTAAAAATTTAATTTTCAAACCAAAACCAAAGCCTTTACTGCAATAGAATGATGTAGGGCCCCCCTTCTTTTAAGGAAAATATGCAAGTCTCTGACACTAAGGGAAATGTCCTCTTGCCACTTTATAAAATGTCAAGTCATATTTTGACCTATTTCCCTCAGTACCGATAGAATTCCCAATATTGTGGAGCTGCACAACCTGGGGATCCGCACTTTGCACACAGTTTCTCTCTAGAGGAAGACATGCATATTCCAGTGTTTGGTGTCTTCTGCCAATTTGGAAGCCCCTGTGTTCTGAGAGGAGACTGTTTTTGAAGGGGCGTAATGCTTTATCCTCTAGAGAGAGGTGAGGCGGAGACATGGCTCCACTATGAACTGCTGAATAAAACAGTGAGTGAGAACCATCCTGTACATTCTCCACTGCAATTGCATGAGACTGTGAGGCAAAACAGATCTAAGCTTGTTCCTTGGCCTAGGCCATCTTAGAATGCATGTGACCTTCCAGGTGGCTGATTGGTGCAATGGTCTTTCCTTCTTAAGGAAGCCATTCAGTGGACACCAGGGGCATTGGGGAATTCCTTGTGAGAGCTCCAGAAGCCACAGGTGCATAAGGAAGGTGTCATGTCCTGGGAAGTTATGTGAGGGGATCCTTGAGCCAATTGCAAAATGTAAGACATGACATTCCTAATTAAACCATTACCTTGTATCTTGTAATAGGAGGACAAGCAAGAAGAACTTGTTCTTTCAATTAAGAATTTCTTTTTTATTCAAGGTTAAGTAGAAGATCAGGAAACATTTATTTTTATGCAATTATTATTAAACATATTATTATTTTTTCTTTAAAAAACCCAAATCAAATAAAACTGAATAACATTATATACAGCCAGTGAGAGAAAGTAGGAAATTCAGCCCAAATTATTTGTTCTTTAGACAATTCACTGCCTGCAATGGTTATAGCTATGGATTTTAAATGACTTGCATGGGATATTGATTCAAATTCCCTTAAACGTAGCAGGCAAAAGCCGATTACATTAGAGAAAATTAAATTTAAACATCATGACTTTGACTGCCAATAGGTGGGAGCTCTTATACAGCAAAGCAGAAAGTACATCAACTTTAGGGTTTCCAAATTTTCCAAGTGTAAAATTGACATTTGTGGCAGCTTCTGCATGCAGTGGCATAGTTACTTGCAATAGTTTGCCGGGCGCACTATAGTAAATAATGAAATTAAACTTTGTCCCAGTTTTCATATTTTTGCCAATGGGTAGATGTTTACTACATAATTCAAATGCATCATAAATGTTAAAGGATTCTAATCCCCTTTATTAAAATACAACCCCACAATCTAAAGAGGTGCTTTGCTTGCCTTTTCAGGCCATGCAATTGCTTGTTACACACTCTCCAGATTTGAGAGCTGGTGTTTCCCCTAACTCTGAGGAAATAAAGTGTCTGGGGTTTTTTTGGTTGGGTTTTTGTTTTGTTTCATTATTTTTTGTTTTGGTTTTTGGTTTTTGTTTTCTTTTTTAATAGGGGCATAAGCATTTTGGCACTCTATTAAAGAGTACTGAAAAAGTTCACAGAAATGTCTTTCCGCAGAATAAGGCCCTTATCTAAGCAACTTTTACCTCCTATTTTAGGACCTGTCTATTCATTAAGGTCAAACTGTGTGCTTAGATCACCAGAGGGAGACTTTCTTGTAATGCATGAGTTCCTCTGTAAGGCTGCTGAAGCCATAGCCACCAGACTCCCGAGACCTTCCGGGGAGGAAAAAAATACATAAGAGTTAAAGTGTTAGATAAACAAAACTGTTCAATGAAGAAATGTCTTCACAGAGAACTTGGCCTCCAACACACCAGAAAGCCTGGAAATATGTAAACTGACTCTGAACAAGCTACATGCAGTCTGCAAGATAAACCTGACCTTGTTCGGTAGGTTGGGTCTACACAAACGGAGTGCCTTGCAGCTCAGTGTCTCCCTTCACATCAGTACCTCCCAGCCATATTTTCTTTGTTAAAAAAAAAGAGAAGGAAACAGGCTAGAGTCAGACTGCATCAAGATTAAAGGTTTTAAAAATACCCCTAGGATGTTTACAAAGTCAGTGAGATCCTCAGTGACTGAAGAGATTTATTAATGGTGCCTTCATCCAAGTCCATCCTTGAAGGCTATATCCAGGTCAATCAGGAGTTCCAATGGATAGCAATTAAGGATAAGGGGATACAAGATTTTTTTAAGGAAAATACAGAAGATTCTGAAATAAAATTTTAATACGGACAAATATGAAGAAAATTTCTGTTATGATTGCCTTCTGCCTGTTTTGAAATGCAGAAGATTTTTAGCTGACATGCTTTTAGAATTAACTTGATTTTACTTCAGTATTTATGCTTTTATTGCCATACTTGTTTGACAAACAAAAAAATTATTCAGTTTTCAAAGTCACAGGATTGCTATCAAAGTGCAAGATTCCTTGATCGCGAGGAAGACGAGGGACGGTGAGAACTTTCCTCACAAAGGTGCAGGAGCTAGGTTATCAGCCTGTGTTTGGCAGAAAATTCACCCCTGACAAACTTTGACTACCATTTTTCTAGTAAGCAACAGAAAATAAGGGAGAACCCCAAACTGGAAATTGCTTTTGAACACTCTTAAAAGTAGTTAGTTTAAAATCTCCAAAGGGATATTTATAACTACCATGAAGAGACTGGGTTGGACTGGAGGGTGTTTCACTGAGTTGGCATGGATAATAATAAAATTTAAGAATTTTGTTGTTTGATTGTTTGAATGGTCCCAAGCTTGGTCCTGGACCAGGCTGACCTGCGCAGTCCCAAACTAATGTTGGGCACAGAACAGTGCCTAGCACAGGCAGGGACCATTTCCAACAGAGAGTTTTACTGTTGGTGTCTGAATGTTAATGTCTTTTTTCTTGGTTAATACCATCTTTCCCTCTTTAAATTGCCATCAGGCTTTAAAGGAGTATAGTGCTCAAGAATTTTTTTAAAGGTGGTTTCTTTAGGAAACTACTCTGGAAATATGGACTCTGAGCTGGGACTCTATATTAGCCCATAGAATAGTTGCATGTATTAATATCAGACCATGAATTAGATGTTTCAGTGTCCAATACACATCTAATATTCAGATTTCAACAAATTATTTGTGAAATTGGCTAATGGTTTCATTAATTTTATTTTTTAATTGACCTCCTCTGTGGTAGTCTTAAAAGCACAATACAATTGGACATCCAGGGAAACACACTTAGAAGAGATAACTTTGCTAGATACTTTTGCAAACTAATTGAATAATTAGAACATATCACAAATATGAATGATTTCTAACTGCATTTGACTGTTCCCTTATGTTATTTATAAATAATTATCTTTGTCCAGAGAACTCAGAGGACAAAATCAAATGGAAATGTGATTATGCTATTTTAAAACTCTTATGTTTATATGTACATTTATTTTTACTGGAACCGCTGTGAGTCCTATCAGAAGGTTTAGATATATTAAAGAAACAAATGGAATTTTTCTGTGGTCACTGTGCAAGGTCTCTCTTAACTCAGTGTAAGTGTGAATACGAACTTGTTGGAAAGCTAAAAAGTTACTCTAATTAATCCCTTAGAGTACAATTAGTAGAGTTGGGGATATAAAATTTAAACCTCCCAGGTGGGTTTTTGTATAACAGTCTCATAGAGCACTAATAAAAGTACTATACTTCTCCTAAGAGCTAATGCACTTGTAAAACAACCAGAGCATAAAATATTTGTGTAATAATCAGGAGAATGAAGCAGAAGACTGTTTAAATAAATACCACTTGTCAAAGAGAATAGATTCTCAGAATGGTTCTCTCCCTTTCTCCTCTGTTAACATTTCTAGTTGTTATGCTTTATGACTCTCTTTTACAAGGCATGATCATTTTTTATTGTTTGCTTGTCTGGTTTGGTTTTCAGAGACAGTGAATTAAATTTGCATTTGGACAGACATGTGTGATGGATTTAGTGAGGCTACTAACATTTTCAAAGTTAACTGAAGTCAAATTACAACTGGTGACGAAAAAATTTGTTTGGTTATTATTTTTAAAATACCTTGCGTTCAAGTGGAAATTTCCAAGAGAAAATGCAAAATAAAAAACCAAACCAACTACAACAACCACCAAAAATCTACACACCCACAACTTCCAATGATACTCCCCTGTGGATTTGGGAAACATCAGAAAAATAAAAAAAGAACAAAGAAAAAAGATTTAAACTCTTTAGCTATACTTGACCTCAAAATCAGCAAAGGCAATTAAAACATGCCTTGACCTTCTTTATGCATAATGAGAGTACAGGAGAGGAACACAGGCAATAGACACATTTACAGACATAACAGTCCAAGAATTTGGCTACTCAGATATACTTACCTGTTCAACTAAGAAAAAGGTTTGTGCAACTTAGAGCTGGTGATGATGAATGTAAGCATGGATGTTAACTTGCCTCCTGTGACTTTTTCATGTCCCTCTGTTCAACCAGTGTAAGACTCTGCTCTTCCAGACTTATCCTGCCTGTTGGCCATCTCCTCCTGTGATGTCCTGCAGAATTCCAAAGTGCTTCTTTTGACAGTAGCCACTGCCTCACTGGAGCTTCCATCATTGCAGGAGGATGTAAAGGCTCGTTTTTCTCAGCCTTTCAGGTAGAATGCAGCATACCCCAACACAAGTGACCACCAGCAGTCTTTGGGAAATATATTCAGAAAGCTTAAGGCTTTCTTTTAAAGCCTTCAAATAATTAATTGTTGAATGTTAATTATTGAATGGCTCCTAGTTTAGACAGCATCTCCAAACACCTCTTTTACTCTAGCACTCAGAAGGTCTTTTCTTTCAAACATCCAGAGCAAAGACATCTGAAGATATCAGATTAAGTTTAAAAGGATGCAGAATATATTTTTTGTCTGTCACACAGACACACAGTCAACAATGAACTGGCAGAGGTGGATGTGTCTGTATTTTGACCCTCAAAACATCCAGTTGTGATTTTTTTTTCTAGATATCAAAGAAGCAGTGGTTCTTGTATTTTCTCATATAATTAATTAAATTTTGCTGCTCCAAATTAGCATTGCAGAAGAAAAGCTGAGGCATTTTTACTTATTTTCAGTATTTTGAGTGAAGGACTCCCACCAAGTAAGAGAAGGGAATTTAAAGTAGAAAAGTTATGTTTATCAAGAAAATTAAGACTAGAGAGAAAAGGCTTACCATGAACTATGTTGCATGATCAGTCATAATACTACATTTTAAATGCCTTTTTTTTCTTTTTTTTTCTTTTAGTTTTTAATTTTGGATTTGGAAAGTGGCTAAATTTTAGCCATCAAAGATTGACCTAAGTTCATTGATAGCAGACCTAGATAATTTCATAATACTATAGCAAGAAGGTATACTTCAAAAATAAATAGTGCTTCTTTCAAGTGAGATTGGGAACAGTATTAACTGTTATAAGTGCCTCAAAGATATTGTGTTCTGAAAAGGAAGCAGCTTGGACAGCATGTGCAAATGGTTTAGATATTCAACTTCTTCCAGGCTATCCTTAAGTTGCTTAAACCTGCTTAAACCTTTGCAAAAAGCTGTCTAAAATTGTCAGGGTGTCTCAGTGAATTTTTCTAAAGTTCTGGGAGATTTTGTAGAACTGCTTTTAAACAAATCATGTTTTGAACTTCAGTCTTGTTTCTGATTTTGCTTGCTCAGGTCCAAAAGTTATAGCTCACAACTATGCCTGCAGAAACAGCAGGCAAGAGTCTCTAAGGGCTCCACCCTGGGTTTTTCCTGCAAATGTAAAATTTGCCTGTGCTGTAGTAGTCTGCATCAGCAGTTTTTGCAGACAAGACAGTCTCAGCAATGACATAAAAACTGGTAATTATGGGCAACTGAGTCATATCCTTCCTATGTAAACTGGCTTAAAGCTTCCTCGGACTGGAGTTCATGCACTGAAACCTGAGGTGGCACAAAATGAGGCCATATGGGATGTGATCCCCATTCCCTTATGCCCTAACTCTGCATAGACCATGAAATAATGTATAGGCATTTTGTAATGATTGTGCATGAAGAGTGTGGGTTTGAGATTGCAGCAGTGATTACTGCTGGTACATGATTTCCAGAAGATGTGATGAACTTGCAAAAAAAGCATATGTAAGTTAAAATATCCTGCAATAGTTCTGGGTAGTCAAATCTTTGTACTTCTGCTTACTGATTTGTTCAAGGAGAAAACTAAAAGCAAAACATTTGACATAGTGTCTACTTTTCCTGAGAGATGACTCTTACAGCAGCAGGGTGCCGGCTAATGCACTGATATTGATTCATGGATCTACTGCATTGCTCTGTAATTTCAAAATGCTTTGACAGCTGCCATAGGTCAAGGATCTGTCTACTACCTGGTAAAGATGGGTGTAGACTACACAAACAGAAGCTGTTTTTCTAAATTGCCTACTGTTCTACTTCATAAATGATTCTCGCTACCTTTTCATTTAAAGACTTACAGGTGCAAGGTTTTGCTGCCAAAAGAAATCCCCTTAGGCTTAAGAAGAAGTAAAGTGGTGAGTTTTTAATGCTGTGATTATTTAGTGAGCTGCTGCTGAGCTTTCTGTCATCATTACTTTAGTTTTCTCTCCTTGGCATGTTTTGGCAATGGTAGAAATAATGTCTAAATATAGGAACATCCAGAGGCTGGGGTTATATTACTGCCAGAGCAGCAGTAGGAGCAGCAACAACAGCCTATTGAAAGTTCTCAGGATTTGCTGAGAGATGGCAGAAGGGAGAAGAGCAGCCAAGTCTTCTTTCTCCAGTCACATTTTTATTAAATCTGTCCTAGGTAATAATAAAACAAGCCAATGAGCAGTAACATTGACCATCGTTTGTAGTTGTCTGCATTTGTAGCAGGGATGTCACCTCACAAAGTTGTGCTTTGTGACAATTATCATCCTTCCAAGCTTAGACATGGGTTTTGGTGCCTGGGGAGGACATAGCTTAGCTATGGAGAAGCAAGCTATGGTGTGACAGGACAATGGAATAATATGTCTCCCCTTTTATTTCTGGTACAGATGCAGCCCTGGAAGGTACCAAATGGCATAGGAATTTTTTTTGTCTGTTCCAGGCCCTGCAAATGACTTGTCTCCATTAAACTCTGCCATAAAGGTTCATTCCAGTTTTCTGGTTAAAGGATCACAAAGGGATGAAGATCTTTCAGAAGTGAGGAAAGGGGAGGAGAGGCAACAGCTAATTTTATTCTTTGATTTACCTTATATTTTGGACCTACATGGACATCTCATCCTGTCTAGAGGCTTCTCAGCTTTGTGTGGTGATGGAAATAGCCTTAGGTGTACAGAGGAAGAGAAGAAGCAGAGGACAGGGAGCTGGTAATGCTGGGCTCTCACTTAGATGGTAACCTACTCTGAGTGGCAGCGTATAGAGTAAAACCTCTGTCACATCTGCCTTGCAGTGCTGAAAGTTCAGGATTGAAGGACATCAGCACTGCATGACAGGGATGGCATGAGGTTTAACACAATCAAGTTTTCCTCTTAGCACTAAAAAAAAAAAAAAAAAGGGAAAGTATAATCATAATAATAAATTTATTTCCTCACCTTCCATAACCAAGCATATGAAATTAGGATATGTCTTTAGCTTTTGTACATCTTGAATACATGAAATTTCTCTCTGGGGTCGTATAGCATCTTTTCCAGAGGATCCCTCTCTTTTCTACTCAGTAGAGCTGTACAAGTGGGCAAATGAGTTGCCTACATGAGAAACAAGCCTGATATTTCTTAACTTTTGAATTATTCAAGTTGCCAACATTCATCACAAATTATTTAACTTTACAGTTGCATTTTCTGTACACAGTCTTTATACATCAGTTAAATACAGTGATCCTGCTTTAGAAACAGCTTTTAAAGGGATATAAATTAGATTTTCTTCACTTTAAGTCTCACTTACTCCATCTCTACCCATGTGTTAAGGAGTCTCAGTCTAAATGGCATGCTGAGGAGATGTAGAGAAATGGAAATTAAGTAACCAATCTCTTTTATGTTACACCTCCTTCCGGCTTCTAAGCATGTAAATTATAATGAGATTACCTTTCACATCAGTAAAACGGCTCTAATTAGACCTAAGTGACTGCAAGCAAGCCTGAGTCACAGTTCCTCATACATTGCTTCTTAATTTGGCCCACTTTCAAATTTATCTGATCATCACATTTAAGCTTCATATCATTACATCTAGACACTGCACAAGATCTTCAAAAAAGGCTGAACCATACATAAGCTTCAACTGTGTTTGCCCTTAGCTGTAGAGAAACAACTCTTTCCCTTCCCCACTCAAGAGGTACCAGAGGTACAGATTAGGTACTACTGTGGCCTTGGTAATAGAGCCCCAAAAAGATTTAGTGACCATATTTTAACAGTAAAATGAAATAAATTGTGAGTTATAGGACTACAAGAAAATAGTTTGTCCTAAGAAAACAAAACCATGTCAAGCATTCTGCTTTTCTGCTGCCTTTTGCTATGCTGATGGATCTATTGTACATTGTCCTGGAGACAGCCTCAATGAATGATGTGAGCTACAGAAGGGCTCCCCAAAGTGTTTGTATTTTGTTTGGGTAATTTCATTTTTCTGGTTTATAATGTGTTCCTACAAAGAAGTGCACTGGGACAGGCAGATGTCACAATGGAGGGAGGATAGTGGTTAAAGTAGTTTATTGCTAAATTAAAAAAACCCAAGAATGCAGAACAATGAAATTTTATTCTCCAGAATTGTACCCTGTCCTCAAAGATTTGCAAACTTAGTTCATTGCTGATGTCCCTGTGAAGTTTTTTTCTCTTTAGTTGATTCTTGCTTCTTTAAGGTTGGGTTTGTTCAGAGAAGGTCTGATTTAGCCAGTGTAAAAAGTGGAGGTGCACAGCTGTGCATGCCTGGCAGCCCAGATGACCTTACTTGCCTATGAAAACATCGGGGTCTCTCAGGACTTCACGGTTTTAAATTTTGGAACTAACACATTTGAAGTTCTATTTAGTGACCTAACTCATCCTTTTGTATTCCCCTCCAAGTTCTTGGTTCAATATTTCAAAATACAACAGTGTATACACACTGACCAAACAAAATACTGAATCAGAAACTCTAAGAAGATACAGCCATCCTTTCCAAACTGGAATACTCCTGATTTACTTCAGTCTGTTTTGCATCAGTTCTTGAGTGTGCTACTGTCTCTAATGCAGAAAAAAAAATTTCTCCAACCAGCTTTTTGGAAGGGTAAATATGTAACTTGAAAAAAGCCCAAATACAGAATCTTCAAAGTTCACCAAGACTTTTTTATGTGTTGATATTTATTAAAATCTGAATCCTTTTGGATTAATAGTATGAATCTAAAACATAATTTATCCTAATTCTTTTACAATTCTTCATTCTAAAGAATTCTTAATCCTTTTAGTAAAAATGCTGAATTGTCTCTCAGTGATAGCACTGTATTCACATTTCTGTGTTGAAGAAATTGTTTCAATTTGCTAAGACTATTTTTGCTAGATTCAGGCATTCATGTTCTCTTTTAAGCCAGAATCGTGGGGGTTTTTTGTTGATTTAAAATAGGGATAGTTTACTGACTAATTATAATTTAGACCAGTACTGCTCACCATTTTATGATCTCAAATTTCTCAAGATAGTTTTTTCTTTTTTTTTTCTTTTGACTTTGATATGAAAAAGGGTTTTTTTTAGTGATTGATAACATGTGTGTACTGGTATGTGTGCTTTGCAACACATATAGCAGCTGCCTTGAAATATAGTGTGAAGAACACAAGTTCGTGGTGCACAACATGTGACAAAAAATTCGATTTTGAGCTGCCTTTTAAGTGTATGAGGGAGAGAAGAGGACCTCTGAATTTAGCAATCCCAGAGTCTCTAATAGGTGTTAAAAAAAATGATACTAATTAAAATTATCTATGCTCCTTGCCAAGTGGTGAGGCATATGACTGCACATTAGTCAGGAAATGGATGATTGTGTACATTAAAGGCTTCCCTTCTATTTCCATCTCTGTAGGCTGGTTTCACATTGGAGTTGCTCTATTGTCTGGGTTGGAAAAACATGTGATTTTCACTGACACAGTCTTACATGGGTGAATACCACAAATAACACCTGAATAGTCCAGTCCCTTGGAAACATAAGTGGGAACCTTCTCTGTGACAGCACAGCTGCACTTCTGTAAAACAGCACTTAGAGGTATAACACTTATTTGCCTGTGAAACCCTTGCAATTCTCTTGCCTGAAAAGCAGGGTGTTTTCTCTATTGCCTTCCTTTTTTATCTGCTGCAACACAGGGAAATTTCTGGAACCAATATAGTGCTCTGGAAACTGAGATCCAAGCAGCACAGGTTTTAAGAGAAATAAATAGTTCCTCTTTTCATTTGTATTTGCAAATACATATCCTAAGAAGAGAGCAAGAGGAAAGGAGAGAGATGATGTCTTCCAGATGACAGCTTTGGATGGAATCGAAAGTCTAAAGCACAAGAAAATTTTCATTAACATTCAGATTGCATGTCATTTTGATTCACACTCCCTAAGCAAGTTACTTTGGGCTGAAGCCAAACTTCTTACAGTGTGATGACAACACCACAAGCTTCACCGCCTCTTTTCATTGCTAATGATTCCTTGAGTGACAGTCGTGGTCTCCGAGCGCGGCACGACTCTTCACCCGGCAGCGACCCGCGGTGCCAGAGCTGCCTCTGTCCTTGGCCCCCGCTGGGCCCTCTGCAGCAAGGACATTCTAGCATGTCAGGACGACAGCAAAAAGGGGGAAGGTCTGCTCAGGACTGCACTCAGAGAATCCTGTGCTTTCTCTGTGTGTTGCTGGGGTATAAAAGCCACAGTGGGTCATCTGATCTGCTCCCAGTGCCTCCACCCTTTCAAACTAAACAAGAAAGGGACAAAGCAAAAAAAAATCTTCACTTCAACACTGACTTCTTTGTTAAAATTGCAACTGTGACTTGCTTCCCTCTCAAAAGGAACTGTGGAAGCTTAACACTCACCAAAAATTGCAAATTGTTGGTTGTCACTTCAAGCTTTGCTAGCATGGGAAATATTTTACCCACTTGCTCTTGTGTATAGGCGCTATAATGTCTGATCTATTTCAATCCCTTGCCTCTATGGTATCAGTTTATTCTGGGGCCTATTCAGCTGTCTATACATAAAGGGTAGTTATTCTAATTCTTGAACTCACATTCATGAAGCACAGGGAATGCTTTGGAAATCCTAAATATATGATTGCTTATTGGGAAAAGCTGGGCATCATCTTATCAGAGTTTGGAAAATTTAAATTTATGTGTAAGCTATAAAGAACTCTGTAAAACTATCCCTCAAGGGATTGAGTCTTACTGGAGAGCTGCTGCAGTACCTTCAAAGTCAGTGGAAATGTATGGGCTGTTTATGATCTTTGGATTGATTACATATCTCTAATGGCCCCCAAATCTCATTAATTTCAATGGAACAATACTGTAAGCATGAAAAGAAAGTCTCTAGATCTGCAAATATTCAATGCCATGGGGGAATATATGCTTGGTTGATAATTTTTCAACTGTGTTGAGAGTTCTGGTGACATGAATAGAGACTTCACTAGTGCTCCAGCAAAGGAGTGATGAAATAAGGAATATGTTCACACTCCTAGCATCTGTAAAAATGAAAAACACTTGTTTAAGAGTCTTCCCCCTAAAGTTCTAATTGGTTGTGCTAATTCTGAGACCCAAATATGACTTGTTTACTAGTGAACCAAATGTATTTTGACTTATTCTCTGGCCCTAATAGTAATTGCTTTATTATTATATTATTATATATTATTATATATTATTATATATTATTATATATTATTATATATTATTATATTATATTATATTATATTATATTATATTATATTATATTATATTATATTATATTATATTATATATGTTATATAATATATAATATATATTATATATTATATATTATATATTATATATTATATATTATTATATTATTATATTATTATATTATTATATTATTATATTATTATATTATTATATTATTATATTATTATATTATTATATTATATTTTAGCTTTCACAATATGAGTAATCTGCATATCCCTGCTAAACATGGTCCTTGGGCCATGCTTAACTCACCATATGTGCCAAAGAAGAGTGTGGAAATAGTCCAAAAAACTGTGAGGTGATGCTCTAACAATTTAAGCATATAAAAAAATTTAAGCAATTTAAGCATATAAAAAAAATTGAATTCCAGTACTCTTAGGGATATTGGTACAATGGAATTTGCTTATGTATGTATATGTGTGTGTGTGCATACATACATGCAGGGGTGTATCACTATAAAGATGAAAGCAATAAGGAGAATAGAAAGATCTTTTTAAAGGTGAGGACAATGTGCATGTCTTGGTTGAGTGTGATGCCTGAGGGATCTCTTCTGCTTGTTAGGGATTATCAGCCCTCCTGTGCCTGTGGAAGCATCCCAAGGTTCTGATATGCTGTCAGTAATAGACAACCAGACCATTTTTTCCTCTGGTTGCTGTTACTACGAGTTTCCCTAATGGCATGACTGGTTTCACAGGTTACAGGCATCTTTAGAAGCTGTGTCTGTGTGCTTATAAAAGCAAGGGACTAAGTATTATGTAGAACACCCACATCAACTACCTGGGAGGTCCACTGAGAGCCAAGGACTTGTATTTAAGTATAAAAATACCTTGAGCACTGACTTTGTAAATACAGGCAAATGAAAGAGCAGTGGAGACTCATGAGATCATATTTTTGCCACGTGGAACACAATCATGTTTCAAAACCTTTGCTTTTCCAAGTGAGACTGTGCTGCCATCCCTCTACTGCCTTTGCTTCTTTTATATCTGGCATTAACAGCAGGATGTTTTGGCTTCATATCTGGAGTAAGAAGCAAAGGTGGAGCAGCTCCAGTGTCAACATCCAGAGGCAGATTCAGCAGTCAGAACTGCTACAATTTATAGTCCTTTCTAGTACAAAGCAAGATCTGTGGAGCAGCTGATTATACATTATATTTCAGTCATAAAATACTACCCATAAAAATACTCTGTTAATAGTGAATGAAAGATATTGTTTTGCATGTAATAAGAATTGTGTTTTATTTGCAGTTGAGGAAGGAAGGGCAGAAAGGAGAAGTTTGGAAATTTTCACTGTTCCTAGGCAAGGTCATGATTTTTCCACATATAATATCTGCTAGGTAAAAGTGACTATTCTTACTACATTTGGCCCTGCTCCAATCTTTGCTGTGCAGTTTTCTTATTTAGAACTGGGGGTTTAATTTTGCAGCTTCTTTAATTTCCTTTTTGATGCAAATATGCATAAGCTGTTTCTGTGTGCACAGGAATTTTAGCATAATAAAAGCCAATAGGGTGAATCTCTAGTCACTAAACAGACCACAGATTTCATCCATTTCATATCAGGATCTGAAGTGTGGATTACTTAAAAATGCATTTATTAAGTCTGACCTACTTTTTAATCTTCAATATTTCACGTGGTTTCTTTACAATGTGAGGAGCTCCAGGATCTGCATGTTCCTGCACACTCAGGTTGCTTTAATCAGGATAGGGAAACAACATTTATTTGCAGTAGGCAATGTGTCTCAGTAGACTGTCCCAGGGCTGGAAACTCGCAATTCCTCAGTTCCAATTTTGTTGGCAATGCTGTCTTAGGAGGGTTGGTCATCTTTCCTGAATCTTTCTATTTGCAAGTGTTGTTTCAAGTGCTCATATTTGCAATTGTGCTTAGAAAAACTGTCTGTGGGTGATGCTTGTCATGCTCAAGCTCTTCTCAAACCAAAAATGTGCAGAAACTGATTTACTGTTATCTCAAAATAGTAACAGCTTTCATAAGTCTTACAAAAAATAATTACAGTATGAATGAGACAAGTACTAGAATTATTAAGAGAGGAAATTAATATTGGCAGTCCTTTGCCTTCTTATTAAAAATCAAACAGAAGTAATAACCAAAATTTATAAAGTGTGACTAGAAAAAGGAAAACAGTAATCAAGACTAAAGAAAAGACAGAGATAAGTATTTAAGGCGATGAAATAGCAAATAAATGAAAGAAAAGAGAGACAAGATTGCTAGTTGCTACTAAATGTGATGGAAAAGCAAAGTTCAGCAAAATAGTATGCTAATTTGAGATGTGTCTTAGACATTTAAGTAATGGGAAGATAGCACCTCCTAAACAAAATACATTTTTAAGCCCTTAAGTCTGTACATTTTTAAGGACTATGAATTATATCACTTTTGCCTAAAGACTGAAAGACTCTTACTGGATTTATGCATTCCACAATGACAGTAGCTGATGCAATGTTGCTTCTCCTTTAATCGAAAATTATGATAGAATGAAAGTCTTTACTAGTAATGAACAGATGGAGAAAACATTTTTGGAAATTAGTTTGAAAGAATATAGCCAAGATGCCTCTATATATGAGATCTGTAGTTTACCAGCGTAGACACTTAAGAGGAGCAAATTTCAAATTTACACACACAAACTATATTTGTTGAAACTGTTTCTTGAAGTCTTAGACAATCCCAGATTACCATACCTGCATGCTTAGTATAAGCATATATGTATTTGAGATGTAGTCCCATTACTATCCTTGAAACCAGCAGTGGTTTTATAAAATGCAGCTCATCTTTCTTTGTCTTACATATACTCCCTGGTGCTTCCATGTATCTGATTTCTGGCAAAAAAAGAAAAAAAAGCTCAGAAGTTTCTTAACAGGATGTGCCTACTGTTAGAGCAAATTGGTTTTGAAAGAAACCTGAATTCAGGTAATTCAATTTGCCCTTAAGGTCAATAAGGACAGGTGGAACTAGATCTGAGGAACATGCTGAACCTCAACTCTCTTCCTAGAATTTATGACTTCGGGAAAGGTCAGCTGTGGGGCAATGGTGCCCTTTGATGCAATGGCATTGGTGTTACATAAACAATGGCCCCTCTTGCAAAAAAAACTCCAAACACAAATACTGAGCTTCAAGAATGTTGAGCAAATATCCCTAAAGAGAATGAATCCATAACATTAAAATATAGCAACAATGTAGATGAATATTTTCAAACAGTTACTATGTATTTGTAAAGATGCCTATGCCTATGGTTATGGAAAAAAAAATTGAAAACTGAACACCAGTTATGCAGTTATGCTGTATAAACTCTCTGAAGACGTTCTTCACTCAACATTACTGTTCTATTGCCCATAGATTTTGGAAGTATCATAGCCCAAAAAAGGTGTTAACTTGGTACACAACCTGGTATGCAAAAAAGTATTAAAAGTGTTTGTTAATTTATCTGATTTTGTTTTGTTTTCCCTGTTTCCAGCTGTTATTAGCTAGCTGGGCTGCCTGGATTTTAAATGGTGATAGTCGAGGATAATTTGTTCTTAGCCTTGCATTGCAAGGCTGACAAAATTGTTCATTACATGAGACACTGTCAGCCTTATTTCCACCATTCTGTTGGTGAGCACTTAATGCCTTGTGGATCAGCAATAGTGATGTCAGCTGTTAACCACATCTACTTTCCTGGCTGTTGCTTATGGTTTCTCACTGATCAAAGACTTTATTTGAATCTCTGCTTGACAGGACCAAGCCAAGAAATGAAGTTAAAGCTTTGTACTGCCTCAGAAGTAGTATGATATTTCCTTTAGATATAGTGTTATCTCTAGCTCTCATGGGTACATTTGTTTCCACAGAAGAAGCTTTGCAGTAAAAAAAAAAAAAAAATACAGGGTTTAACTACCATGGGGAGATATAAAGCCCAATATAGGACATATGCTGAACTAGAAAGAGGTTGCACTGTAGCACATATATTTAAATAGACTGAGAGTTCATTCTCATGAAACTGCTGTTCGTTGGGGCTGCACGATAACAACATATGCAACCATCAAAGCACTTCTCAGCTTGCTCATTCTGACATGGGGTATGTGGCAAAGATGCAATCTGGTCCATAGTAAAAGTCAATGTATTTGCTAGGATGCAGACATAGCAGTTTGGTTATGACTGCATGCTTCATTGTTCACAGAAGAAACGTGTCAAGTGTGATTGCATTCCTCATGCCTACTGTGAAGTTTCCGGTACTTGAAATACGTTCATTTCTTTTTATCGTCTTATAATAGAAGAGGGTGTTTTTATATTTTAGTATAGCATGAAAAAACCTTTGCTCTTTGTATCATTATTTTATAGCTACTAGTGAATTTTGAAGCAGACAGCTGTGTGTTTATTGCAGTGGGGGAACAGAAAATCCTAGGCATGCACAGGCCATAGTACTGCAGTTGAGTGGTAATTAGCAACCAAACTTCTTCATTCTCATAACTAAAAATCTGTTTCACAATGACCCTGATGAGTTGATACGGTTCCTCAAAAAATGACTTTGTTGGTGTCTCATATTTTCTAAGCCAATAAAACAGTACTTGGTGTTAAACTCTTTTTTAGAACTGTTCCTGAACCAATAATTTTACAGTTTGCTTTCTACATTTATGACTGAGATAAATCCAAGTCATGTGTTGCATACACACAAGTGGAAAGATTATATATTAATGGAACCAGGGATTATATATTAATGGAAGCAAAGAGATTGCCTGAACTTGAAAGCAATGTACCATTAAGGGCAGAATAAGGACCCTGATTTCATGCATGTACTTTCCTGCAGTTTTAAGAATTCATTCAGTGTTTATGTCAGGACCTTGAGAATGATTAATAGTTTATTTGCTTTCTATCATGCCAATAATTTTGTATTAATAGTAATTTTGATACCTTGAAAGACCCTTTTTTTGGAGGTGCGGCTCCATGGAGGTGTATAAGCCTGGGACTCTGTATGACTGTCAGGCACATGTATTATTTTGCATAAATCAGGAAGTGAATGGCCTAATTTTATAGTTTCTGTCACAAAAATGGATCTATTTCCTCAATAGTATATATATAGGGTATATATATACTATACTATAGGATAATAGGACATATATACACTATGCTATATATATATAGAATAGGATATATTACCTCAATGTTGCATATTTTATCCATTTATCCATTCTCTACATGAATACTTTTTTACAGATAGCTCTCCATGTTGTCTTTTCTTTATAAAAATATTCTATTTTGCACATGAAAGTTTCTGTATATTTTTCAGGGGTTTTCAATAAATCTTGAGTAGTTCTCATTACTTGAGAATTAGCAACTTCGATTCTCACTGGACTGTCACAGTACAACAGTAGAACCCTGGCTAGCAGCAGAGACTGGGGTTTCTTACCTGAAATGTGACTCAAAAAGATTTTATCAGTGAAAAGGCAAAAAATGGAAAGTTGCATTGGAAATCTTTTTCCACAAATAGAATAATATAGACTTCATTAAAGGGATAAGCATCCAGAACAGTTCCTCTCTTTGTCTCTCTTAAGAGACCAGCAGGAAGAGGAAGACAACCTAGTTATGTGACAGTGCAATTCACCCAGTATCCAACCAGAAGGAAAAAAAAATATACACACATTCCATTTTTTTTCCCATAAATTCATCCCTCTTGTACCACCCCTTGATTTTTGTTAGAAGCCTTTGTGGGAAATTGCATTTGAAATTCTTTCTCAAGCCTATAATTGGGATAGTTGGAGGTTCTGCTCAACAGAATATGCCCTAGACTTCAAAAAGTTAGGATCAGTGATATTGTTACCTGTTGCACAGGTGGTACAGAAATACAATTAATTTATCCCAAGCAGGTCAGTAGACTGATGATGGAGGGTGTTGGGGAAAAAGCTCCCCTATTGCTTCTTGCTGGATCAGAGTAGCTATAGAAATATAATCCTCCTGAGACCTAATATGGGGTTAGTACTGGGGAAGAGAGAAGGATGTAGTAGATTTATAGCTCCTGTTTCTCAAAACACTGCTGTCTTGGAGAATTTTTAAAGGATGCACATAATAAAATCAATCCCTTCCCCTGCCATGTGCTTCAGGTCATTGGTTCTTTGCTCAAGGTCATGCTAAAAGTCACAGCCTTACCCTCAATGAACTTCAAAATAGATTGCTCTAATAGGAATGCAGTCTTCCTTTCTAAGAAACTGTTCTCAAATTCAGGAGAATGTCCTTCAGGTCTGAAAAGCTTCCTTCGTGAATATCTTTCTGCTTTGTTATGGTATGCTGAAGAGTATGAGTGGGAGGTTCAGGCTGTAGAACAGAAGCTTCCAAGTTCCTAGTAGAGTAGATTAAAACCTGATTTGTACTAAATGTGTCCAGAAAGGAAAGGGAAAGAAAAACAAACTAAGCACAAGAGTATAAACTATTATTAAACACAAAAGTAAATAGAAATAATAACTCCTCAGAAGCTGTGTACAGTTTCAACTTCCACTTGCTCAAAATTTCTGTCTAATAACTGACTAAAACTGCTAAACACTCGTTTGCAGGAGCACAGCTGTGAAGGAGATAGCAAGAAAAGAAGAGCTTAAAAGACAGGAGAGTTTATGCCTGAAACTTTGGCTTCCAGTTGGTTTCCTGGGTCACTTTACCTCTGTCTGGTATTCAGGTCACAATATGTTAATGGTGATAGCAGCAAAAAAGCCTCCTTTGTTCTTGACAATGATTTCTTTGCAAACAAGCTTTTTTGCATCTATACCAGCAAGGAAAAACATGCCAAGGAAGCAGAAAGCTAATTGACAACCAAAGAGGCTAATCTGAGTATGGGGTACCCAGAATAGTGTTATGCTCTTTACTTCTTGCTTGCTGATTATGCAGAACTCTACAAACAAGAAGACTGAAGTTGCCCTTCTCTTCTTCTAGGACCCATACCTCAACACCTTAATTCCTTATCTGAATTCACTCTGAAGAAATATATTGCCTAAAAGAAACTGAGAAGCATGGTTGTCATATGGGTCAACTAACTCCCTAGACTCTAATTTCTCAAGGCAAACAGTCCCTTGAACTTGCTATTTAAAATAAATAATAGGACATCTGATATTGTTTTAAGGAGGTATATTAAAGACCTGGATAAAAGGTGTATTTTTTTTTATCCAGATAGAGGGGTTAGATCCCTACATTTAGTAGAACTAGTACACATTTTCCTCAAAATTCATCATTCCCTCCCAAAGGAGGGATGTGACCACAGCTCTTCTTCATTGTGACTGACAGAAAAGGGAACAGTGAGGAAAATCCTTATTCTATATTCTTTTCTGAAATAGTCATGACCCTTAAACACAGCTCTAATGTGAGTGTATGTGTCCACATGTCTTCAAGGAACAATCTAGAATCTTTCACTGAGTTGATCCAGTCTCAATTATTCTAATCCTTCCTCACCCCCTGAAAATCAACCATTAATGAAATGCTTTTGTAAAAGTACTTTCCCTATAGATTGAATCTGATTGGTATTTTATTGGTGTGAGAAATAGTAAAGACAGATAGAAATCAACATATACATTCCATCAGGCATCCAGATATTCTGTATCAATGAAATTTGGTTTAAAATTGGCACTGTCATGCTCATCATCTTTGATGCTCATCAAAGGCACAGTTTGCTCTGATCCTGTTTAGAGGCAGTGTACATGACACATTCTAATCTAGAGACTACAATTTTTAAACCTAAATAATTTTATGATTCTGTACATCTATGATTTTGAATAAGACATGCATACATGTAATTTAATGGTAACTAATCCAGGATTTCTCAAGTGGTTAAAAACCTTCCTGTTAAACACATATGAGATAATTTGATCATTTTATCTCAAATTAATAAATACAAAATAAATCAGAAAAATATATTTCTGATAGGACTTTAGAAACATTAACAATTTGCATTTGGACTTTTACAACATGAGGCATATTCTCTCCATCAATATAAATCTCTAATGCCTCCTTAACTATTAAATCCTGTGGTAACAAGTCAAATGCAAGTTCAGATCCACAAGCTTAATATTAATGGGAACTGAAAGAAAAAGGCAGAGAAAGAGAGAGGAAGGAAGGAAGGAAGGAAGGAAGGAAGGAAGGAAGGAAGGAAGGAAGGAAGGAAGGAAGGAAGGAAGGAAGGAAGGAAGGAAGGAAGGAAGGAAGGAAGGAAGGAAGGAAGGAAGGAAGGAAGGAAGGAAGGAAGGAAGGAAGGAAGGAAGGAAGGAAGGAAGGAAGGAAGGAAGGAAGGAAGGAAGGAAGGAAGGAAGGAAGGAAGGAAGGAAGGAAGGAAGGAAGGAAGGAAGGAAGGAAGGAAGGAAGGAAGGAAGGAAGGAAGGAAGGAAGGACCATTGTCACCCATCCTTCATTAGTTAATATCTATTTATCAAATAAATCAATAAAATATTACTGTAAAAATATTTTCATGATCACCCTTTTTGTTTTATATTAGGCCTGAAAGATAATAATTATTTACAAAAAGATTCAAATATGAGTTGTGTAGCTTGTGCTAGTTGGCTGAACTTCTTAAAGAAGAAGAATTAATGTTCTAATATAGTTATTAAAATAGTCTGTGGTCTGATAGTCTTTCTCTACTTCTGAGGCAAATCTTCAAGTCTTGTTTTAGTCAGGGGAGCTTTTTGGCATTATACAAAGTACAGATACACATAATGTGTTACACATATTGTGTTGCACATAATGTATTTTTAGTAATAAATAAGCTTTTTAAAATTCAATAAAGGAAAAATAAATGAAATGAAAATTGAAGAGATGAAAAACAGAAGCAGTTACAAAAGTTGAAAGCAGCCTTTGTTATATTTTTGGAATTTTCTGATGACTTTAAAAAGAATGATATATTTGGCCAGAATAACTCCAAAACATCTGTGTATATTCTTACCGATTATTTAAAACCATTAAATGTTTTTTAAATTGCATCTACCTACAAATATGCCAAGTGGTGTTGGACACAGTGGTAGACTCCAAAGACAAGCAGATTGACATAGAGTCCAACACTAAAATAAGACTCTGCTTCCAGGAAAAATATGTATCTTTTGATGCTTACTCAAGTCTTTTATGTTCTCATAGTAGTGAAAAAAATTAATTAGCAAACATTTTCTTATCTTAGACACACACCTCAGGTTTAAAATGCTTAAAATATAAACAGGAAAATGAGACGTGCTACATATTCCAAAAACATTTTACCCAGTAACAAAACACAGTGGATGGAGCCAGAAGTCTGAAACAAAGACCAAAAAGGCAGAATGTAAAATAAAATAAATTGTTTTTCTGTCAGCTTCCTGCGTATGGGATCAGTGTTTTTTCGTGACAAAGTTTTGGTTTGTGGTCCTAGTTCTCAAGTTTAACTTCAGCTAGAATTAAAGTCCAGTGCTGTTATCCTGTCAGCGATGAAGGCCAGCAGCATGCTGGCTTGTGTCTGCCTGGGCACAGCCAGGGTACCGAGGGAGGGCTTGCCCTTCCTGTGCTTGCCACTTAGACCACACCTGGG
The DNA here is from genome assembly GCF_963513975.1 of Fringilla coelebs. NCBI lineage: Eukaryota > Metazoa > Chordata > Aves > Passeriformes > Fringillidae > Fringilla > Fringilla coelebs. The sequence continues at coordinate 18,072,992 of NC_140030.1, read as the reverse complement.
AGCTGCTTTGGGCCCCCAGCTCAAGGAGGTCACTGAAAAACTGGAGAAAAACAAAGGGCACCAAGAAGTTTGGGAGTCTGGAGCACTTATCCTGTGAGGACAGTCTGAGAGAGCTGGACTTGCACAGCCTGGAGCAGAGAGGGGCTGCAGGGGACTAAGAGGAGCTACCCAGCAGCAACAGGGAGGATATGAAGAAGGAAAGTATATAGTAAAGTGCATAGCAGGAAAACAAGAATCAGTTATTATAAACTGAAATTAGGGGAAGTTCTGAGAGTAAATACAGAAAAATGTTCACTATGAGCATGTTTAGATGAGGGACCAGGCAACTCAAGGAGATCCAGGATGTCTGCTCCCAGAGGTCTCCAGGACATGGCTAAAAAAAGGTCTAGGTAGTGTAGTCTTACTGCAGTGGTGCTCTTGCCTGGAGGAAACACTTGAACCAGTTGAGTTCCCAATGTCCCCTTCAACATGAATTGTCCTCTGTCTGTTTCTAGATCTGCTGCTTCTTTCAGGATTGCTGTAAAACATGCTGCTGCATTTTGCATAATACTTCCTTAATACATTAAGTCCCTGGAGTAAGGAACATAATTCAGATTTCCCTCAGTCCCTTGAGGTTGCTCTGTATTCTTGAGGGAATGGGGCAGTTATCCCAAAAGACATATTAAGATAACTATACAATTAGTCAGTGACTTAATGCAGGCTTTCACATTGATTTCCATAAGAAATCATGGTTCTTCTTGAGTTCCTATTGTGTTATTTTAATATTGTTATTTAATCTCACCTTTTTGTGTTCAATTTCTGTGTTGTTGAAGGAGAAAAGCCTAAGACCAGATATTATGGAATACCCTGAGTGAACTGTGATTTTGCAAGGGGCCATCAGCCTGCTAGCACTGCCCTTCATTTCAGGCAGTCAGAAGGGTGGTTTTGGTGTCAGACACAAGGAGGTGGGGACACAGGTTTCACCACTGGGTTTTGCAGGGCTTCACTGAGGGCAAAGAAACAATGACACTTGGAAGAGCAGCAAACCTCACATTTGAAAAATGCTAAATCCAAATGCCAGAAAAGTGGCAGCTTTATCTTAATAAGGATATGATTTTCACAGCCTACCAAGGGTTTGAATATTGGATGTCCTCAGCTTCTGTTTTGGAAACAGCCGTATTCTTTTGTTGAAAGGATTCAGTAGCCCTGTTTTTAAGGCTCCATGGGAAATCTTTGAATACTCCAAGTGCAAAAAGTAAGAACCAAATCCCAGGATTTTACAATGGAAAATTTTAGACAGTATTAGCAGTCCTGACTCCACCTTCAGTGTAAAAAGCTGAAGACAAAATGCTCAAAAAGATGAGAATACATATATGCAATACTGTTTCAGAGTCTTGTGCCAGTTAAATATCTTCATGGAAACGGTAAAAGAATTCTCCACTGTGGGTTTTACAGCTGCTTCTGACAATTTTCGTTGCTAATGTTAATTATAATTTTTCTTTTCACTGACAATCTAAGCCCATGCAGTATGAAGACTTGGTTATGATAGGTGTTTTACATTCCCCAAATAATGCATTAGGTGAGAGAAAGTGAGAATAAGGGGGAGTGGAGCAGGAGCGGATAACAATAGAATGTGAACATTTCTTTTAGTGACTGCCTCACTGGAGAGACATACAGTCTCAGTGGATGAATTTTAGCCCTAATTAGGACACTGTCAGTGGAATAGTTACTGTCCTAATCAGGAACTGTGGCAGACAAGTGGTTTGTTAGACAGGTTGTAAAAGATAGACCATGCATAATAAAGTCACCAGAGACCAGACAAGGTATTGATGATGATCCCAGTGCTCTTTCCAATGCTGCTCTTTGCATTGAAATTTTGGGCTTATTTCTCTGATAAATGTGCTCCTTGCTGTATGACTGTGACCTTTGAATGCCTTTGTTAAACAACACACTTACATTTGATGCCAGGATAGCGCAAAGAGCCTTACAGGAAGACTGGTGTTATTATTTTTTGTCATTTCAATACTCATGCAAGTGTGCCAATGACTGTAATTGTTGAGTGGTTTATAGTCTGACCACTTGGACTCAGTTTTACAAGCAGTTTTGTGTTGTATTTCAATTTAGGAAGAGCGTAGGGATCTCACAGTAACAGAAAAACAAGAAAACAAACAAACCCCAAAAATCAACGATCAAAATGGTTCCAATGCCCAAGGCAATAGTATTGCTTTCAAGTTTCCTTAGGCAGAACTGTTAAAGTCTAAGTGCACCGAGATTCTGGGGAGTAGCAGACAGTATTTGTCTTCTACTTAAGGCTGCCTGAGATTTTTCAAGTAGACCTTAGAGCTGAGCTCTCTAATGGCCTAATGCACTCAGAGCTTGCTTAACAACCTGAGGGTAGGAAAGCTCTACAGACAGACCCAGGCAGACTCCAACAGTGGCCTGAGGACAGCTGCAGGTGGTTCAATAAGGCGAAGTTCCGTGTCCTGCACTTGGGTCACAAAAAGCCCAGGCAGTGCTGCAGGATGGGGAAGGAGTGGCTTGAGAGCTGTTCAGTAGAAAGGACCTGGAGGTGCTGGTTAACAGATGGCTGAGCATGAGCCAGTGTAGGCCTTGGTGGGCAAAAGGGCAAGGCCATCTTGGCCAGGACCAAGAGCAGGGTAACCAGCAGGACCAAGGAAGTGGTTATCCCTTGTACTTGGCGTTGTGAGGCTACACTGCATTCAGTTTTGGATCACACCCTTCAAAAAGGGTGTTGAGGTACTGGAGCATGTCCAGGGAAGGGCAACAAGGCTTGTGAAAGGACTAGAGAACGTGTCCTGTGAGGAGCAGCTGAGGGAGCTCATTTTGTTTAGTCTTGAGAAGAGGAGGCTCAGGGGGCGCCTCATCGCTCTCTGCAACTCCCTGAGAAGAGGCTGCAGGGAGCTGAGGGTTGGGTCTCTTCTGCTGTGCCTGCAGGGAGAGGACAAGAGGAAATGACCTTAAACTGAGACAGGGGAGATTCAGATTAGTTATTAGAAAAGAAATGTCACTATTGGAGTGATCAGGCATAGGAATAGCTTGCCCAGGGAGGTGGTAGAGTAACCATCCCTGGAGGTGTTTAAGAGGTGCCTGGATCTGGCAGTGGGTGATGTGTTTTTGTGCTTCAGGGGTTAAAATGGTTGTGCTGGGTTGATGGACTTGATGATCCTAAAGGTCACTTCCAAGTTTGACAATACTATGATTCTAATAAACAATAATAATGGTAATTTTAGCAATTTAGTGATGGCAAAACTCAATTAGTAATATGCGCCAAGGAAAGTGGTCATGCCCTTTTTCATGCCAAGTACAATTATTCTGCAGTTACCTGAAACAGAAGCAGAGGAAATTATCTGGGTAAAAAAATTCCATGGGAAATACTTTTTATCTGGATAGAATTGCCATGGACATTTCCCATCTTGCCCTCTGCACACAGAAGGGTTGTGTACTTGTTAGGAAGGCAGAATTTAGGTTAGGAAGTTTGTGGCCTTTAAGGCATGCAGCTCATGGAGACTAGGTTCCCATATCCCATCATGTAACTCACTACTCAGCATATAAGGACATTTCAGGAGCTTACACATTTAATTGATAATGGTAAAACACATGGCAAATACTGTTTCAGGTAGGGTCATTCATCATAACTGGAAACGTGGTCACATGGAATGTTGTCATCCTCTGAACAAGGAATTAATTACTTAAGGTGGACTTTTTTAATACATCAGAATGCAAGAACATTGATCTACTCTGCCTTGCTTTATTTCTGAAATTATGTCTCAAATAATTTATGAAATTATTTCCTGTTTTCCTTATTTTTTAGTTGCTTCTTTCCCCATTTTCTCTGCACTGCATTAATAAAACTGCTGCTTGACCTTCTGTCTTGATGCTCAGACCTGTGGGAAATTAGTAAATTGCCTAGCATGACAGCAGACCATCCACTAACATAGAGGAAACCCTAGGTGAAATAAATTCAGCTTCTGATACCTGACCTGGCTCACATCCATCAAAAATGATGTGCAGAGAGTGTGGTCTTGCAGACAGATGAATCCAAGGTGGTGGAATCATTGTAGAAACAATTCTTCTGAGATAAATTACACCAAGGGCTGAATGAGAAACCATATGTTGTTAGGATTATGGAAGGCAGACATGGGACTGGGAGCCACTTTCCCACTTTGTGAGACTTATACTGCTAGCAGCTGGGAGTTCAGAAATATGAAGTGGAAGTTGGTAGATTGTCTTTCTGACATTGATATCATCAAAGGTGTTAGTGTGGATGTGTCCAAGACTCATGGTCCAAGTCCAGCACAAGGAAAAGTGCACAGATTGATTTTGACACTGAGATGGATTCAGGATTATCTGGAACATAGAAAACGTGTCTTTACTGTGAGAAATTGAGGAAGACCAGTGTATTTAATTTATCCTCTTGTGTTTTGAAAAATAACTTACTAAGGGTCCACAAATCTCTTCTTGCCATGCAAGTATTCTGCCCTGGAAATCAAAAGTGCTTGTGTCTAAGAAGATTAAAGGTTTCTGATACAGGACATATTTTTAAAACAGGATAGTGGTAGGGCCAAGTCTGACATCTGGCTATCAGACACTAGAACAAATTCAAACTGAAGTAACTTCAAGTTTGTCGACATTGGAAAAGCAATATTTTTCAATCAAGGTTGACTCAGTAAATTTCTTAAGATTCTGTTCTAAGTTAAACATAATTGATTCAGACTCTGTGGGCAAAATCCTAGATAGGTAAAGAATGATGGTAAAGTCAGTATTACAAACATATAATGGATAAATAATTGATCTGCTAATTTCAATTTACTAGCTATAAGTAAAAAATAGTAGAAGTAGTTAGCTGCCAGCCTGCCCCTGCCTACCAACCACCCACAGGCGGTCCCATGAAATCCTCCCATTAATGCCTCCTTCAGGTATGATTTAAAAAAGCAGTGTACAGATCCAGTGGAGGAAAAAAAGTCCTGCATTATCTCCGGAGTTAATGGTCAAACAGATCTTATCATGGAAGGTGACAGCCTCACCACTGTGAGTGACAGACTGTTGTTATTTACATACAGCTCATTTCTGCCTGGTGAAAAATCTGACGTGGTGGTGAAGGTCTTCTAGTGGTTCAGTTGCTAAGAGATGGAAGGGTTTGCTTTGATGCAGATAATAAACAGCTGTTTACACAGCATGTTTGCATATGCTTTAATAGGATCACTTTGCTTATTTGGATTTTTTCCGTACTGGTTGCACTGTGTTAGCATCTGTCAAACAACAAACAGCATTACCTGAAATGTATTAATATTAATGAAGATGCTATTTTCATCATGGTAAGGACATGAAAGTAAATCTCATATTAAAAAATATTTTAATATATTTTCTCATTTGACAAAGTTTACCTTTTCCTCACATGATTTCTTCACCCACGTGTGTTTATTAGGGATTTTATCCCTTAACTCTGAATCAGACTAAGCATGAATAACTTGTAAATGGCTTCATGATTTCTTAAGCCTTGAGGCCACAGGTTATGATTGTGCTGCACACAAGCCACACAATTTCATTAATTAGCTCATGGAATTGACATATTTGTGTCTTTTGAGTGATCTAAAGCATATCTTTTGAGAATGGTACCGCCATTCTGGTATGAAAGGTCTTAAATGAGAAAGAAAACACTGCATCTATAAGAAGTTGTTCCTGTTCTTAATCACACCTAAAATTTAAAAATGTACCTCTTGATTGTAGTATTAATTTAGCTTTGCTTTCAGAAACTGAACACATTTTAGTGCGTGGATCTGACAAGTTAGAGCATGTGGCATGTGGCAATAGAGTTGGAGTTGAGCAGCTTTCTGGCATTGCTTAGCAAGTTTTAGAATTATAAGAACTATACATACCCTGTGGACAGGGGGTCACTGAATTTCTCGATGTCTTATCTTTGCTTCACCATCACCATTTTGCAGTATTATTTCTCCTGGATACTGTGGCTATCAGCCTCTGGCCAATATTTATTTATTGTATGTCAAGTAGAAATGTGCGCTTGGTTGCAACAGCTTTTGCCCATTTGGAGCTTTACATGAGCAGTTTAACAATACTCCTGCTTCAATGATTTTAATATAAAAGCCTGATTCTGTAATTCTCTGCTTCTAATGGTTACAAAAAAAAAAAAAGGCAATGCAAATCTTGAAAATAGCTATCAGTAGTAATTTAATATTGTATGCAGTAAAAATGTAAAATTATCTTAGCGTTCTAGAAAATTAATAGTTTCCAGAGCTGACAGGCCTAAAGTAAGTAAAACAACAGCTCTTTCCAGTTTTCATATGAAAGCTTCAGCTTTTTATTCCCTTAGCCTATTTACATTATTCTTTTTAGCGCAAAATAATCGGTTTGAAGCATACCAGTTTTTTCCCATAAGCCTACTAAACTGTAATTCATGCATACTTACTACAGAGAAGTTGATGCTTTTAATTTTTTAATTAAAAAGAAAATTTGATGTCAACAAGAAGGATTTTTTTAATAATTGAAAAGAATGCACATATATATACACATTATTTTATAAATGGATAAAAATATTCTGTCTTTCCTCAGTTCCATAATTTAGTTTTCTGATAAAGATCACTGGAATTTTTAAAGGAATACTGAAGATTATAATTAACAATGTTTTCTTGAGCACATCTCTTAACTGTACGCTTATTAGCCCTGAAATAAACATTTCTGTTCTCTTTGCCCTTACTGATTCCCTGACATCCAGACTGTGATCCTTACAAGCTGGTCATTTCCAGCTAAGAGATTTGACATCTCAGCAGTTTCCAGAAGTTAAATGCATCTTTTATTCCAATACACTTATCAAAAATATATGAAGTTGGGTTTTTGTTTTGGGTTTTTTTTTTAATATCCATGTTCCAGTATCAGGAGATCCATACATTGCTGTAGGTAATTTTACATATTACTATACAACGATTCATGAGCATGATCATGAATTTATTATGCAGGAATAGAGGTTTTCTACACTTGAAAGTTCGTTTAAATTAATTTTTGGTTGCAAGTGTGATAACTATTTCTGTCCACGTGCTCAACAGTGAGGGTATGAGGGGGCTGGATATTTGAACACAGTATTGCCTTCCAAAGGTTGTATAATAGCAGGATGATGGTATATAAAGATCTTATAAAAAATGGCTGCAACTTGAATAAGTAGCGAGACTGTTATTGTCTGTTTTAATTAAAAAAAAACATGCTGTTTCTAAAAGAAAGTGATATGAACATCATGTTGTTGCAAGATAGATGTGTTTGACAGTACATTTAGCTAATGTCTGTGTCCTGTAAGAAATACAGTGTGCACTTGGAATTACCTATATCTTATAGTTATTATTCTGAAATAAACCATAAATCAGCATGGAAATGATGCATAAAGAAAAGCATTTTTTTTTTTAATATCAAAAGATATAGCAAAGAGATGTCTTGCAGGATATGCTTAATATATTATGATGGTGCAGCTTTACCCTATTTCTCAGGGTGGGATTGAAGCTTATGGACTTGAAAACCTGATATATCTAGGCTCAGTACAAAGGTCAGGCAATATGATAGGGACCTGCAGCAGGCTTGCATCAGTACTGCTTTTAACAGTTCGATTGCCTGTGAGTTTTTCAGTTTCCTTTATTAGCTGATCTCTGGAAGCATAGCTCAACATTTCACGGCTTTTGATCTTTACTTTCTCACTGCTGAGGATGTCTGGTAGCTTTAAAGAATACATTATAATTGCAAGAATTTTGAATGTTCTGCTGTCTCTAAAAGGTAATGCAATCTGGGCTAATCAAGGAGATGTAAATGGCTTTCAGAAAAAAACTCCAGTGAGCACCATGTTGTGGTCAAAGCAGGGTCTGATTCCAGCTTCAGCAGAGTTTGGCAGGAGGTGGGAGCACCTCAGAAGTGCCTTGCAGCTTTGAGCTACCAGCCCTGGCAAGTCCATTACCAATTCCAGGTCAGCTTGCTGAGCTCAGCTGGCATGGTGGGTCCTGCTGGCTAAGGGAGAACATCACCAGCAAGGAGAGAGGATGGCTGCTGAGGTCCTGCTTTCTGCTGGATATGGGGGCTCCAGCGTCCAAATGCAAAGTCTTTACTCTGTGAGTGCAGAATGTGTCTCTGGATTTCCAGTGAGTTCAAAGTAACTTGGGATGCAGTACTGAAAACCTGGCCTGGTAGAGAGCAAAGGCACTGCTGGCTGCAGACATAGCCTGCATTTTTGGAGAACAGCACCCGTGGAGACAGAGGCTTCACAGTGCAGTGGGAATAACTGTATAAGGGACCTGATATGTTTTCCCTGATTTTGTCTAGCTCCCTGCTTCAGGCCCCTGCCTCAGGGGTAATGCAATCTGTTTTTATACAGCAGTAGTAGTCACCTAAATAAAAACCTTCTCAGGAATCACAGCAAATGTTGAAAAATTATAGCAAAAACTACCAGACTGTCTTGCAGAGAGGTTCTTCCACGTCTTGGTGTTAGACTTAGCTCCTTGTGAAAATGTTGCAAAAAAAAAAAAAAATTGGCACTAATTTCTGAGTCTCAGCTGCAGTCAGGCTATGTGCCTGAAGCTGACACTTTCTTGTCTAGTGTTTTGAGGTGTCTTCATTAAAGGTATATTTGGCTGTTGCATGCATGAAATGAGCTTTACTGGCTGTGTCTTTGCAATATGCCCTGAGCAAAGATGAATCCAGGGAGAAAAATGTCTTTCCTAGTTTCTAGACACTAAAGAACAATAAACTGGCATAATCTTCTTGCTGATTTCAATGAAAAGGAAAGTTGAAAGCAGTAAGCAGAGCCTACCTGCTTCTCCTGTGACACTATCTAAAGTGCTTGAAGACTGCATCAATTTACTCTCTTTTACTGGGGTGAGACTAGGCAGAGGCTTGGCAGAGAATCTGCTGCTTTCCTTTTTGTTACCTTGGTGCTGAAATGAATGTCACAAGCTGGCATCTATTCTGTTTGGGATATAACATTGTAATAAGCACACGAATGATGCATCTCTAAAATTATGTGCAAATAATTTACTCTGGTTAAATGCTTTTATTTGGTATTATGCGCCAACTTTAATTGTGTTGCTCTTGTCTTTGTCTAAATTGACTAAAATTGCTTTAACTGATATTATATAATAAATTTCAAAATAATCACATTTTGCTACAGCATTTAGTGCAAAGTACTTTTCTGCACAGTGCAGCCTCTGTTTTTGTAAAAGCTATGTTCCCAGCCACCTGGCAGCTCATTCTCAGTTCATGCGCATTTAGTTACAGCTGGCACAAAGAGCAGAGTTTTCCAAGGACACTCTGCAGACTTGTCCAGTGGAAATTATAACCTCTATAAAATTTTTTGTGATCAAATTTTGTTTTCTCAGGCCTGCTTTGTCAGATCATGGTCTTGGGTAGAAGTAGAGGAGTCACTGATCTACTAGGGTGGCATGTCTAACTAGAATTGCATTGAAGGTAAGCAAACAGCTTTAAATAGCAGAGACCTTTTTCTTCTGTTGGTTCCATTGCACAGTCAGCATTAATTACATTCAAATATTCTTCTAGAGATAAGCTGCCCACCTCTCAGCTTTTGTTTTTAAAGTTCTAAATTTTTGGTGGTGTTTTGGAATTTGCTGGTTTTGTTGGGATATTTTACCATTGCAGAGGTTTTAATGACATTTAAGATTTATCTGAGGGTTATATCCAGAGACTTCAACACTTGAGAGTGTGCCAGAAAATTAGGAAAAGTGTTAAACCAGTACAGAATATCAACCACAAAAATAGCATATATAATGTAGTTAAAAATAATGACTATTGCTTTAAAAAAAACCCAAAAAACCTTATAGGCTTAGAATATGTCCTTGTCACATTTAGTAATATTTTTCTTCAGGCATGTGATTGCAGTAATTCTGCCAGGCTGCCAGAAGGGTGGAACTGTTGCCCAGGAATCTAACATGATTTGTACAGACCAGTCTGGGAGAACAGTGGCATCAGGAGAAACAGAGTAGAGGCCATCAGAGCTCCAGGTAAATGTCTGAGCAATTCAGTGACAGATTTTCCACAGTCCTTCTGATCCTCACAGGACCACTCAAGGAGGTAAGATCCTGTGCAGTCCAAACACATTAGTGGAGTCCTCATTGATTACCTAAACATATTGACAAATATCGACCATGTTCTGCCACAAGTATCTTTTTACAATATTCTGACTTAAATGATATTTTAAGGCTTGGATTATTTGTACTGTTTCATATGTTAAAATACATAATTTGAGATGGGAATTGTGTGCATATGCAGTTGGATAATATGGATATAAAATCCATCAGTCAGAAAGTTCTCAAGTTGTACAAACTGGTTCAGCTGCTGGGTCCAAGGCATTGTTTTGTTCATACTGGTATTTTGAGATTCTGATCAAATGAACAGCTTGATTCTTAAGGGAGCAGAAATTGAACTCACAGTAATGGTTTGCAGTCAAGTGGGGAGTGTAAGTTTGTGTTCCTCACTTGCCAGACAGTATAAGTTGTGAAAGAGGCTGCATTTACAAAGAGAAGTGCAAGAAAGTTGTTAGTGCCCTATACATCAGGCAATAGAATCAAACCAAATTAATGGAATTAGGAAACTCCCACTCCTTTGGTTTCTCTGCTCATGATACAGTAATATAGTGATCACAACAGAAGAACTAATGGCAACTTTATACAAGGGAAAATTAAAGTGAAAATCTGCAATGGAATGTATTCTTAAAAAGGGGCCTATTTGAAATTGTAAAATCAGCCTGAAGTCTGAAGATGAACAAGTGATGCCATAAGTTTTAGCTTTCATATTTTTCAAATTCTGTATTGCATTGGTGTGTAACTCTGAACTTCATATAAAGTGTAAGTCCTCCTTACAGTTTAGTCTGACAAAACAATCCTTTTCCAGCCTGAGAACCATCACAGGTTCAGTCCCCAAAAAGTATTAACAAAGCAAAGCTAGGAGAATGTGACTCAATTACCTGAAGCTGTAATTGGACAATCAACCCCAATATGCAAATGGACCAAACTTATAAAAGTGTGAAAACTCATGACCCATCCTCCCTCTTGGGCACAGCCCCAGCTGGGCTCTTGTACTGCCCAAGGTGTATCCTTTGAAGGCCTTTTTAATAAATACCTACTTCATTCCTTTAACTCTGTCTAGCCTCTGTTCTAGGTAACCTCTCTAGACACAAACAGGACAGGTAAAATTTCCTGCAAATATGTTGCAGGGCACTTCTGCCATGCTGGAAATTCTCTAAAAATCACAATATGCTATAGTGGTTTGCTTTGTGCTTTGTGCTTCTGTATAATGAGCCTCAAATAAATAACCCCAAAATTAGTAAAAAATAACCATTCAGAGCAAATAGAAAGTAGAATATCTTTCCAGTTGGGTGCTGGATTTTTTCCAACTTGAAATGATGAATTAATATCTTGCATTGCTGAAACTCCTCTCAATGACTGCATATGAAAACACTCAATTTATGTGATTTTTTTTTATGCCCAGTACTTCTTAGATATTATTTTAAAAACTATCTCCATCTCAGTTTGTCTACTTTGTTGCATAGATGTGAACCATAAGTAATGCAGCTGCAATTAACAAAGCTCCAATTCTGTAAAACCAGCCTAGAAGAGAGAAGAATTAACTTTTGGAGCCTCTTTCTCTTCCATTTCATGATAGAGTAAAGCCACTGCAAAACTATTGGATTAACTATAAATATATGTCAGTTATGTGAATGTGAATAGAGAATAGAAAATTTGGGTTTATTTTCAGTAGCCATGATAACTGTAGCCTTATGTCTTATTATATAAAACATATGCTCTCCATAACTCCTGTCCATACAGAACTGGAGTACATAAATTGCAGATTACAGTTCCAGTAGAACTGAACCTCTATTGCATAGGTTACTCTACAGACCCAAGGCTATGATTTGCAGTTAGATTCTTAAATTTAAGGACTGACATGTTCACACTTACATGTTTAAGTTCTTATGCAGTTATTTTAAAATGATTCAACATGATCAGTGGATTCTGAAGAATTATTCTGTTTCCCAGCCATCACATATCTATTTCAAAATGAGAAAATGAGAATTTTCTAGTCTGTGTTAGCTCTGCACTGAGAAATTTAGGGGTTTGTGTGCCAATATAACAGGATGGTTTACTAACATCAAAGTGAAATGTTTCAGAGGCATGAGGCAGCACTGCCTCCTCCTGTTCTAGCCAGCACCAGTCTGGATGAAAAGGCCATTTGAAAAAGTAGATAGATCTTGGAGCTCATGAACATTCTTTTCCTCCTCTTACACAGATTACTAATTTTTTTTATCAGCTTACCCTTAACTTGTCCAGCTGCCTTAAAAAAAATGACGTGGAGAATTTAGAGAGAAGGTGCAGAAAGGGAGAAAGAGGCTTTCAAGAAACTTCTCAGAAATCAAGTAGATCTAGCTAACATTTTCCCATACATTCTTTAGTGTTTCATATAAATGACAGAAACTGTCCTCATACCTGGAGTGTTGAGAAATTATTCTTTCATTTGATTCCAAATGTTGATGAAAGGGAATTGGAGCAACCCTGGATACATCACTACAAATCACTTTGGAATAAACAGTCTTAGCAGTAAGGGATACTTTGTACATAATACTAATAATGTATAGTGATATTAATAAAATCAAAAATCTCTGCTTGAGATTCCAAAAAATATGTGGTATTAAAATATTTTTATAGCTTATAAATTAAATTTTAATGAATAAGAAATTTAGAGATTATAGTTTGAGAAGGGCTCAAAAAACCTGAGTGGTATTTATCCAAACTATAACACAAACCTTCAGATTGAAGTGATTAATTATTAGTCCATTTATTTTTAATATGATTAGTTATTCTTGGTCGGGTTTCCTCATCCATTTTTTCATGAGCTGGTACTGAATATTTTTCTTCCAACAACATTTTAAAAATGTCTGTATATGAAGTGACAATGTTTTTGGTTTTTTTTTAATTTTTTTCCACAATTCTAAGGAAAAAAGCTTTGATTTTTGGTTTACTGATGTGATTTGTGATTTTTATGCTGTAGTTCACTATTTCAGGTTTCATATGTCATTCCACTTTCAAAATGTAACATTTTCTGTGAATGTTATCAATGAATTTTCAGTGCTTTTCTTCCAAAATATTTTCTATTTATCTTTATAAGGAGGTTTCTCAAGACTGTGATCTGAAGTCATGCTACTTAGAAAAAAATTACTTTTACCTTTTCAGTGTTTATAAAAATTCTGCATTACTAAATCTAAGTGTTTAGGTTTATTCTTTTCTGAATGGCTGTTAATTAACTTAATCCTTTAGATTCATCTGCTTTTCTTCAAGATATAATTTAGCAAGCAGAGCAACACTCTGCTCTCCACCCAGACTGCAGAGTTCACCAAGGAAGCTGTACAACGGCCAGTGCAATTGCTTTTTCTAACACCATTTCAAAGGATGAGAGAACATGCTGGAAACTTTAGATCATGTCTTACCCTGCTATCAGCGGCATGCAGACCCCAGGCACAGAACAGCCTTATTGGCCATAGCTCTTTGGTAAAGCCCAATCTCAGTCTCTGACATTAAAAGTCTACTGATTTGATGCTTCACTCTTCCCTGATCGTGGTGATGGATGCCACACTGCATGATCTCTGAAGAATCAATGGTTGTGTCTTCTACCTAAAGCTGATTCTACCTGCCAGGGCTTTCTACATAAATGTTCTGTATCACCTTGCTGACACTAAGATTCTATTTATCAGGAAAGTGGAAAATAAGGCCTTTTGTACTCTGAACATCTTTAAAGCCAATGGACAGTTTCCATGGCTCTGACAATGTTTATATTTCACATTTAGAGAATATCCTTCACAAGGATCATCTCAGCAGGCACTTTTAAAAGAATTGCACATTACCATCACAGAGGCTCTATTCAGTCCACCTTGTTTGGGTTTAATCCTAACAGTGTCAACCATTCACTTCTAACTGATCCAAGACTATATCATGGCTTGTGTCTCCTGATGTGAAAGGATGTGAAAAATCTCATCCATATCTCCCTATGTCCGAATTAAGATACAGGTTTCAGAAGAGGTGGAAATTTGTCCAAATATTGTACAGACGCTTCCCCCTGTTTTCAACACTGCCACAATCCCGGTGTCTCTTTTGTTTGCCTTCAGATTATCTTCATTTTATAAATAAAGTTGTTCTGTATATAAAGGAAACTGATTTGCTGCACCAATATAATGTGGTTTTAATGGTATTAGGCTACAAAGTCACAGACAAAATAATGGCTGAGTTGTTCAGATTTGAGATTAAAGTTCTCTTTCCCTTCTTATGATAAACCCAATGACATGGATATTTTGTGAATGTATTTGCCCTCAGCAATTTCCTATTTTAAATTCATAAATACAGTGTACTGTATAAGAAAAAACAAAACAAAACAAAAAACCAAACACCAACTTGTCCCTGCGCCATATAGTATATATATAATACACAGGGTTCTGTGGAGGTCACCTGAAGTGCATGACCCATTTTGAATTCCTTCAGTTTGTATGATTTTGTCAGGCTTAAGCAGATGACTCTGACAATATTTCTCAGCTTCCTAAGCTGAACATTTAAAACTGGCTTCCTACTGCTTTTCCTACTGATGCTAGCTTTCAACTCGATGAAGTGAAGTCATAATTAAACAAAAAACATCCCATAGATAATTATAAGAATATCACTCAGCCTATCATTTGAGCTGCCTGCAGGCATTTTAGATGCTTGTTTTTATTTGTGTTATGTGGCTTTTCTATAATACTAATGGCTTTATTTTTCCTGTACATCTTTCTCTAATTTCTCTCAGATGATGTCAGTTTATGAGACTAGTTTAATTCTCTTAGATGTCTTTCCAGGACTCAGTGACCTCACTCTGCAGGATTGACATTTGGAATGTGCAAGTGTGCAGTAAACTTCCTGCCTCTTGGTATCAGCTCTCCCGAGGTGCTTTCTGTAAGTCCAAATCTGTGAATGAAGAAACTGCAATGATGCCAGAAAGCTACTCTGAAGTGCCTGATGATTCTCAGAAGCTAATTTTCTTGTGGGGTGATTCAATTATGGTTGAAATCAGTTCAGTGAATAATTTTGGTTTGCAAGTATAAAAATAGAAAATATTTCTAAATTGAGGGTTGTACTCAAGCTGTAATTTGAATACATTGAAGAATGGTTCCAACTGTGGATCTGGGGGCTGTTCCATTTTTACGTAAATGCTGAGACTGCAGACTTATGTCAAGACCTCCCTGCTGAAAACTTCAAAGGCATTCCTTCCAGGCAGAGAGTTTATTCTAGAAGAGTGGAAGTTCCTCCCTGAGGTTCAAAGGGTCATTGCTATAAAACTCATTATCTGTAGAGACTAGTGACTTGAGTAAAAATCTGAAAAATACTATTAATATTGTCCATGCTCATAAGGTTACAGGATGTGGGCATTGGTCAAGAAATTGAATAAGGGGTAGAAAATTTTTGGAAGGAGGAAGAGGGAATGGGATGAGACGTGTGAATGTGCTTACAGTATAAAGAAAGAGATTTTTCAAGTATGGCAAATTTTTTTATTCGAAGCACCTAAACTTGATCTCAAAGCCAAACCAAGACTGGTGTCAAAATTGTTTTTAAAGAGCTATCAAGGAATGAGGGAAGACTCCTTGCTGTTGGGAAAAAATCCAGAAGTGGTGGAAAGTCATCCAAGTATGTATTCACTAAACTTTCTTTTTCTGTACTCAGAAACTCTTACATCAAAAGATTCATTAAAGTTATAGCGTGATTACCTGTGTGTGTTGGGTACCACCACACAGAGTTCCAGAACACAGAACAGTGAGAGCATAACTTTCTTCTGCAAAAAAGAAAACTTTCTCAGTGGTTGATGACATCTGACAGCAAGGCACAGAATGACTCCCACTGACCCAGAAATCTGACTTTTTTCTCATGCATATTATATCCTTAACACATATCAGAAAATGAATGAGTATATAAAAGTAAACAAACAAACAAACAAATTCTCTAAAGGATATCCCACCCTAATTCCCACAGACAAGGATAAGAAAGAAAATATTTGGCAGGCATCAATCACAGTGCCTGTTCCTTAGGTCACTTAGTAGAAGCGAAACCTGTGAGAACCTCTGGAGTTCAGCACCTATGGTTACTGAATGCCCAGGCCATATCTGTTCTCACAGAGCTACCTATCAGTGCTAAATCTAGGGCACAGGTTATAATGACAGGCAATCAGAATACTTAGCAAGTTTGTATGTACCTAGAAAAGAACAATTTTTGTCTTTATTAGTCAGTTAAGCATTTCCAGGTACTCTTGTTAGTACTATGATATTTCTGGAATGACTGCT
Organism: Fringilla coelebs; assembly: GCF_963513975.1. Taxonomy (NCBI): domain Eukaryota; kingdom Metazoa; phylum Chordata; class Aves; order Passeriformes; family Fringillidae; genus Fringilla; species Fringilla coelebs. Next base: position 18,056,644 of record NC_140030.1, on the reverse strand, counting down.
GACACACTTTTGGGCCTGAGTCTTTCCAGGAAATCTTCCCAGTTTTTTTTTTTTTTTTTTGGAAAATTTGGGAGTTAACATAAGGAAGGAAACATTCCCAAAAATCAGACCAGATATTATTCTGGAGAGTGAGCAGAGACAGTTTGGTTCCCTTTAGCCTTGGGAAGACAGAATAGGTGCTGGCACTGTGTTAGTTAACCAGCAGGATGAGGTGTGTTATTTAAGCATGCTGATCCATTAACCCATGACTGAGTCAGAAGGAAAAAATATTGGCCATCGCATTTCTCACAACACCCATGTGGAAATGTGTATTTTTTGCACACTTGCTTTCTGTATGATCACAAAATGGTTGAAATGGTATTTTTTTCAATTTTTTAAAATTTTGTTTGAATGTTACTATATTCAACAATTAACAAAAGATGAAGAGAGATTATTGGCATATTTACATCTGTGTATGTATATAGTTCACAATAAGTAAAGATGCAAATAAAACAATCTCTTCGAGACCTTTGCTGTCAATGGAAAATGACAGCTAAAGGTCATATTTCAAACTAATGAATATTAGGATTGTTTTTCTGGCTGTTGTACCAGTAACAAGTAACTGGAGTACCAGTAACTACATGGGGATATATCATGTGGTTCAAGAATTAATGTTAGACCCTCGTCATGATAGTATCAAAATTTATTTTAAAATAAATTAGATTGAAAATGTGAGTTCTGATTTAAATTAATGTTAAATAAAATTATTATCATCCACATGAGACCAAAAGGACTTTTCACCATTTACATTTTGAATTGAGATGGAATCACTTTTCTTCCACTCAAGTTTTTTTACATTCACCCCATATGAATGTAATTACACTCCTGGGGATCCTTCAACCTCTATATTTTGTTCTCTAACTGCAGCCATAATTTTGATATTATTTTAATAATATTTGTTCTATGTAATGGCTTATAATAGGCTCCAGAATGATTTTACCATCTAAAATATACTCCTCCAAAGAATCCAACAGCAAAGTGCAACTATCTGCTACATGGAAAATAACTGCCATAGAGTCTAAAGCTTTTTAAATTAATGCTATAATACGAAAGTATTGGAGCATCTCACTTTATGGCATGAAAAGCCTTTGTCTATAGTGTGTTAACACTGCAATTATTTTTAGTTAAATGATATTGGCTGCTGGTTGTCATTGTTTCTTGATTGAATTGTTATAGAATGTTATGCAATTTTTATGACTTTTTAAACTTATAGTTCTCTTTCATGTACTAAAGAGCAAAAATAAGTATAACTTAAAATCAACAAGTTAAAATAACTGTGCTATAACTCCAACTGAAATACTTTGATTCTTAAAACTCAAACATTTCCCCAGAGACTTGCAAAATTGCTTGGAAAATATAAGTGGAGTGTCCTGAGTAAAGGACATAAATATTACCCACATCTTTTTATTCTGAAGTTTGAAAGAGAAGATATTAAGGGTTGCATTGTATTGTCATAATCAAAGTAAATTTTTTCACATTCTCCCTAGTTTTTATTTCATACACCAAACTTAATTCTCAGAATTCTTGAAATTTATTGTCAGTTGGATCTACGTATAGATGTGAATTAAAATTTTATGTGTGGCATCTCAAGATTAATCTTGCTAGGTCCTCACAGATGACCATGCTTGGACTTTAGACTGGCTGGTTTGACACATGCATAGCATCATGGCATTGGCAGTCATGGCATTGGCAGTCAGATCCCCACCCACATGCTCTCTCACTGCCCCTCCTCAACAGGATGTTGAGGGTAGAAAAAAAGGTGAAAAAGTTCAAGGTTAGAGATAAATACAGAGAAATCACTTGCCAGTTACTACCAGAGACAAAACAGACTCAAGGGGGGGAGGAAATTATGTTTCTTGTGAAGTAAAAATTATTTGTACAATGAGAAACAAAGATAAATGAAATCAACATCTCCATCCCACCTGTGACTGAGCCCTGCAAGGCTCAATCTCAGTCAATGGCCAAGGCCTTTGCCTCCCCTACCCCATGAGGTACAGGGGGATGGGGAATGAGGTTTTTGCTAAGACCATAATGGCTCTGCTCTACAGCTCCTTCACTCACACTCTTCCCTGCCTCTGTGTGGGTGCTTCCACAGGCTGATGGGAAACACCTCCTTCACCACGCTCTCTCCAAGGGCTGCAGGGAGATCTCTGCTCCAGCACATGGACCATCTTCTCCAGTTCCTTCTTCTCCCATCTTAGTGTTCCCAAAGTTGTTTCTTCAATTTTTTCCCCCCTGCTTCTCTCTGTCGTCCGGTGATTTTACCATTTCTTAAATATTTTCCCCAGTGCCACTCCCACTGTGTGTGTGGGGCTCTGCCACGCCCTGCGGTGGGCAGTTGGATCCGGCTGGAACCGGCTGTATCTGGCTGGATGTAGCTGGAACCGTCTGGAACTGGCTGGATCTGGCTGGATGTAGCTGGAACTGGCTGGAACTGGCTGGATCTGGCTGGATACAGCTGGAACCTGCTGGAACTGGCTGGATCTGGCTGGATGTAGCTGGAACCGTCTGGAACTGGCTGGATCTGGCTGGATGTAGCCGGAACCGGCTGGAACTGCCTGTATCTGGCTGGATCCATCTGGAGCCGGCTGGAACTGCCTGTATCTGGCTGGCTCCATCTGGAACCGGCTGGAACTGGCTGGATCTGGCTGGATCTGGCTGGATAGCTGGAACTGGCTGGATCTGGCTGGATCCAGCTGGATTCATCTGGAGACAGCTGGAACTGGCTGTATCTGGCTGGATGTAGCTGGAACTGGCTGGATCTGGCTGGATACAGCTGGAACCTGCTGGAACTGGCTGTATCTGGATGTCTCCCGCTGGGGCAGCCCTGGCTCCTCTCATGGAGCCCCCCTTGCTGCCAGGACCTGGATGTCTGCAATTCATGAAAATGTCCTGTGCTTTTAAATAACAAAGTTTAAATATTCATGAGGTTTTTTTTCTTAAAAATGTCGAGGTAGAGTTGAATTTTCTTTTGCATTGTTATGAAAGAATTAAATATCTGTATTTTTATCTTTTCTTGCACTTGTTAACTCTCTTCTTCTTTCTTAGAAGTTCATCAATCCTCAGAAAAAAAGAGACATTATTTTTTCCCTAATTCAGCCTGGACATTCTGAATGATCACAGGATCCAGATATGAACGGATTATACTGCAAGATGGTGTAGTGTCTTAAAACCAGCAATGTGGTGCAGTCTATAATTCTATGACATTTTAAAATAGCTGTGTAAATATCTGCTGATTAGCCAAGATCTTAAACTTTCCACCCTGAGAACTCCTGAATGAGTTTGAAATCCACAGGCACAACCAACACAAAACAGCTGAAAATTTTATTGAAAAGGGTATGATTATGAAGGTATTTATAGGGCATCCTCTAGTTAAGTCTCAAAGAACTAAAGAAGTAATTCCTTGCAGATACATGGCTCAAAATTGCAATCACATGATACATTTCTATCTTTGATCACTAATTAAAGGGTTTTGTTTCTTTTCATTCAGCACTAGTTTCCTTCTCAATTTCCTGCAGTCATTCAGGTTAATCAATGATTTAATCATGTTATCATTCCATCAGTTTAGTCTCAAATCCTTTTGTGGGATTTTTGCAGTTTAATAGAGCTAATTTTCAAGTTAGAAAGATCTGAAGAGATGGAGATTAAGATCTATCAAGAACCCACATAACTATCCACTATTGATCTGCAGTCTTGAATGGAAAATCTCTGACTTTCATTTGAGATCTGTCTGTTTTCATGACGCCTTCCCATTCTGTCTGAGAATCCTGTTTAGGGAGATCATTTTTCCCATGCTTTATTTCTCATTTTCCATGACAATCTTCAGCATAGTAAGAGCAGGATCAGATATCTAATGACATTCAGAAATTGCACTGAATTCTCAAAATTTCCAACTGCATCTGCACTATTAAGGGGCCCTGAGAATCTCCTGTCCAAATGAAACAAGATGTAGGACTTTCAACTCACACTTATTTCTGCCAACCTTTCTTTAAACACTCTTCCTCAACAACAGATCATAAATGGAATGAGAAGTTCTTACACTGATGCAATTATATGAAACAGAATGAAATAATTCTGAAATCATTTATTTGAGGCTCAACATTTTGACAGTAAGAGGCATTATTGGATAAATGACAGCAGAATCATTACTTACCTTAGGATCAGACCTTGCATTTCCTAGTGTTGCAGAAAGCCACAGGGGTTTGACAGTCATTTTGATATTTACTGTATTTTTTTAATCTTTCTCATGTTTTAATAGTGGGACAGGATTAATAGTTACATCTAATAAGAACAATGTATTTGTGTTATAGATTTAAGCAGTGGTAATGATAATTTCTTTTGTCTTTCACTGTTTGCTTTCTGATAATTCCTAGCATTTACTTATTAATATGTTTGTTTCATAGAACTATTTCATTATTACAATCTCATTTTTGAATGGGAATAGTAAGAGCAGAGCTTGTCACTCTATATGATATCAAAGCTTGTTTTACTCCTGTTATATTACTTTGCATTCATCACCATCCAGTTTTGGCTGTCAGATTATTGCCCAATACTATAAGATATTCCTGCAAATTTCCTCATATGACTTTTAGTTTTGTCACCCTGAATAATATATAAATAAACTTATAAATAAACATTTATAATATATAAATAAATAGTCACTTCACTATTTGTTTCTTTTTCTACCTCAGTATAATCAAAACCAAATCCAGGCCAAATAGATGCCACTGGGGTCTAACTGGGACTTCTATTGACAAAACCTGTCATTGATTCCTACCTTTTGCTTTATCCTTGAACCAGGAATTAATTCAATTAGACTTTTGAAAAGACTGTTAATAAAATAAACTTTCAAGATTTCAGTGTTTGCTGTTGCTCATTGGATTATTTATTTCTTCCAAGAACACTTAACACACCTGCAACAAGTGATTCTCCATTACAGTATCCAAGCTATTTTTCCTCTCATCATATCATAGTTACCTAACATCTACTAATTCTACTCATTCTTGTAATTTCAACCATTTTATTTGGTATGGAAGTTTTACTTTGTAGATTTCTTGCTCCCTAGACATTACTTTACAATTTGACACCACATTTATTACCTTCCAATCCCTACATACTAATGCTGTTTTAAGTGTTAATGTGCTCCTAAGAACTTAGTGCTTTGATAGTTTCTTCAAGTTGTTGGGTGACTCTTTTTTTTTTTTCTCTTCTTCTTTTTTTAATTGAAAAAAAAAATCTTTTGTTCCTTTTGCTGTTCTTCTGGCTAGTTTCCTTTAGAAAATTATTCCAGTCTGGGAATCCTTCCTTATATCAAGGAATTAATTTAGATTTTCTAGTATGAGCCTGTATTTTCATTTAATTTAGTTTCAAATTACCATATATCTTGGTGTGCAATATATTTCAATTAAGTACAGATCACAGACTGCTTATGTGTTAAACTGAACCTTCAAAAGAAAAATAAATTGCATAGATGCACTCAAACATTTAGCAGAGCTGGTAAAAAGTATAAATACTTATGACAGAAAATTTCCTTCAAACCTAAAATCTGAAATGAGAATTACAGAATACATGATTAAATAAAATAAATGCCAACCAAGTCTAGCTTGTATATGAATTTTAGTTTTGAAAAAAAAACCACAAAACACCTAAGCTTTTCAGGATGGTTCTTAAAGGATGGCAATTTCCTCTTTAAGCAAGCAATTACAAGCAATTCACTGACTTCAAGCAATTACACTGACTTTGGAGACACCTCTTAACAAAGTATTTCCCACAGGTATTTTACAGAACTGTAGGTTTTTCAGGCTGTAGCATCTGCATTTGAGTTTTGCTCTGACTCCCTTAGGCCAAAAGCTCATGAATCATTATTGTACCTGCCTGCTGAGAAAGGCAGGAGGAACTGATTCAGTTTATGTGGGCTGATTCATCCTCTCCTTCCTTATCCCCTTTCCATAAATAGGCCCCAAAGTATTGTTTACTCTAATTTCTTCTCAAATTCTCCCCTATAATCCTGCAGATTTGCTCTTGGTAGAGGAGGAAATTGAAAGGGACAAGAGGTTGACTGGTTAGGGGTTTTTTTTTACAAAAAAAAAAAAATAGAGTGGGGTTGTACATGAAAGAATGAGTAGGAGAGGAGAAAAGCAAAGGAAAACACCAGGAAATTTGAACCATGTGAATAGTGACAGAGATAGCTAGTGCCCACAGGTGGTTTCTATGCAAAACTTGAGTGCTCCAGACAGCCCAAGAGTGCCACAAAAAAAATAAAAAGGGAGGTGAGGGAGGAGAAGGAAAGAGGGGTCACTTAAAAGTAATTAAGAAAAATGTCTTTCTGGTTTCACTGAAAAAGCCTAATTCTTTGCAGCATCCATTGTGGTGTCTTCTCCATTTCACTTTGTTTTATTAACTTTTAAAACTGTATTTTGTTTTCTGTTTCTTCAATTCAAACACATGGAGAGAGTGACTGCTAAATACATTGTGAAAGTTTTAATTGGCAATTAGAAGACAAATATGGACAGTTAGAATTAATACCTATTGTTTGTCAGTGTCTTTCTGTTACTTTCTGTTGTGTATAACTTGATTTCCTGTCTTTACCTTCCTTAGTATACATAAAAATCCCTCTTTTTGTCTTAAATATTTTTCCATAAATATTCCATGTTTCATACAAATTATTATTCAAAGCCATAGTTTGTTTCTTCCTGTGCAGTTAATGGACAAAGATTCCATCATTAACAGGTGCATACAGCTGTGCAATATTAATCCTCTTTCAATTCAGAGCAAGAAGACAAAATTCACTGACTTTTACAGATGCTAGTTTTGAAAGTGTGACACTTGGAGTGACATTGAGGTCTTTGAAACTGGTCTCACAAATGCTTTACCCTGCATCATGGTGTCAGAACAAATTATCTTAGGTTTTCATACAAATTACACAGTTGAGTAAGCTGAGAGTACATCAATAGTCCAATTCTTGCATAGCAATTAAAACCTGTTAGCTGGATGCAAATATGTTTGATTTTTTTTTTTAACTTTAAAGATGCATTAATGTAATAGATTTGTGCAGAACTAGTCACATATATAACATTAGAAAGCCTCACACTGTTTTTCTTTCTTTCCAGGTTTTGCTTTAATGATGCTGAAGAACACTTAAAAACAATTGATGAATGTAAATTTGTGCATCTTTTCCTGCATCTAATTAATTAAGCACATCCATTTCCCTTGGGAGCCAACTGCCAACACTGATAAATAAATAATACACCAGATTTTTCATGCTGTCCAGTATCTCTCATTTTTATGTATGTTTATAATTATATATATAAATGTAATTTTTCAAGTGCCAATTCCAGTTGCTAGATTTTAAAAGTCCTATGAAGACAGCTAATAACTAACATTTTTGCAGAAAAAAACATGTTCTTTTCTGTTTTCAAAAAAATATAACCTGTGCATGCAGTGCTTCTCTTTTATGCTTCTCAAAGATTGTATTCCATGTGCATATTTCTGTTCCATAGGAATTCTTCTTAGAAATAAAAATGCCTTGAATGTTTTGTGTGCACTCCAGACCTGTATTTTTGCACGGTCTGGTTTTTGGTAGCAGGTGAGAAGTTGCAGGAAGCTTCCACCATGTCCAGTAGAGCCAATCCTTGATGGCTCTGAAGATGGAACTGGCCAAAACTGGGCCAGTGAGAGACATTGGTATGTGATGACATATTGGAGATGAAAATCAAAATAGTCACACAGTGTTTCTTCTAGTCAGAGGAGAGCAGGAGGTGAGAGCATGTGAGGGAAAACAACATGGAGACACCAGGGTCAGTGCAGAAGGAGGGGCAGGAGGTGCTCCAGGCTCCAGAGCTGAGATTCCTCTGCAGGCTGTGCTGAGACCGTGGGGAGGCAGCTGTGCCCTGCAGGCTGTGGGGATCCATGGGGAATGCAGAGATCCACCCACAGCCTGAAGGGATCCACAGGGAATGCAGAGATCCACCCACAGCCCGTGGGGATCCACAGGGAATGCAGAGATCCACCCACAGCCCGTGGGGATCCACAGGGAATGCAGAGATCCACCCACAGCCCGTGGGGATCCACAGGGGATGCAGAGATCCACCCACAGCCTGTGGGGATCCACAGGGGATGCAGAGATCCACCCACAGCCCGTGGGGATCCAGGGGGATGCAGAGATCCACCCACAGCCCCTGGGGAGGTGCCCATGCCGGAGCAGGATGCCTGGGGGAGGCTGTGATCCAGTGGCAGACCCCTGGAGAGGGCCCTTGATTCCAGGCTGGAGCAGCCTGTCCTTGGAGGACTGCACCCATGGAAGAGTGATCCACTGACAGTGGTTTTGGGAGGGCTGTGTGCCCGTGGGACGGAGCTCATGTTGCAGCAGGTGTGGTTTGGCTGCTGCTTGTGAGTGGACCATGCAGGAGAGGTTCACAGGGAACTGTCTCACATGGGAGGGATCCCACAGTCTCACAGGGAAGGATTCCTCTCCTGGAGCAGCAGAAGAAAATTTCAGTGATGAACCGACCAAAACCCCCATGCCCTGTCTCCCTGTGATGTCAGTGGCAAGGACAGAGGGGCTGGGAAAGGTGTTTTAAGGGCTTACTTTACTTCTCATTATCCTCCTCTGATTCTGTTAGTAATAAATTCACTTTGCAGCCTTATGTTGAGCCTGTTTTGCACTTGAAAAGTTTTCTCCTGGTCCTTATCTCAACTCATGAACCCTTCATTTTTTTTTTTTTTTCTCCTCTACCCAGCTGTTGCAGGGGAGGGTGAATGAACAGCTCCTGTGGATGCCTGGTGTTGGGGCAGTGTCAAACCATGACAAGACCAGACTGAAATTTTGTCACACTTATTAGCTAAACTTGGGACCTTGCAAATTCAGAGAAACCCACTAAAAAAGAAAATATTTTCTGCTTTAAAAAGAAATATGTATCATATATTTTTACAGTAATCTTTTCTGGTTTTAGTGCCTCTTGAATTTATTTCTCATAAATGACCTCATGAAACCTATTTGAGAATATTAATGATGAAAGCTTTGAAATAGTGACACTCGTCATGTTCTCATCATCCTCCTGTAAAAATGCTGTTGACACAAAAGTCTAAATAATTTCCTGTGCTCAATTTTCTGGAATATCCATTGTTCTGGAGGTCAAAGTCATATTCTAACTTTCTGTTTTTAATGCTATAAATTTTAATAAAGGTCAGGTTGAAGTCAGTATCCATAATAATATTTAAACTTTACTTTAGAAACTGTAACTGAAATGGTCAGAAAGATTTGGCTTTGGTTTAACGTGGGAGTAAAAGAGGACAAGTACTTGGAATTTTCTATTCAAACTGTCCTAAGCATGATGTGTGATAGACACCAATGCAGAAAATTATCTTGCTATTTCTGCAAATGCAGATAGAATGTACCTAAGAAAAATATACACAGGTCTTCTGGAATTTATAAGGCTCAGAAGGTTTTAATTTCAGGCTGTGATTAAGGGGACTTCCCAATGGGAAAATCTATTGCCTTGTAAAGATGTTTAATAGATGGGCTGCCCATCCTTGCTCCTTTGCAAGGCTGTTGATTTTAAAATCCCTCACTTTGGTGCTAATCAGTTCTAGCTCCTCTGAATTTAGTAGAAATAGTCTTCACCTCAAGGCTAACAGTGAGCTGAGAGGCAGAAACATATCTTGCTCTGTTAGTTGCATTTTCTGCAGGATGAAGGGGTCTCATTCTCTACCTCATGAATGGTTAGTACATAGGAATATTCTTTAGTTTCACTGTTGAGGAAGGGCTACAGCCCAGGGACAACTCAGGACCATCCCAAGCAGGTCACCCTCAAAAAGTGTGTTCCAAAAATGTGGGGGAGAGAATGATGGGAGTATTTGGAGGATGGCTGGTGTTGATCAGTTCATCCTGTGTGGTATTGGTCATTTGTATGAGGTGTTAAAGAAAATAGACCTGTAATAGTCAATGTATCAAAGTTCTTATTCAGTACTTATATAGTGGGTGGGATTAGGAGTCCCTCCTGTCATAATTCCTAATGGTCTCTTTTTATCTTTAACAGAAAACACCTTTATGTAAATAACCATTCGGTGTGAGAGAAGTGCATGAAGATCAAATTGCAATTTATAGAACAGAAACCTATAACCATTAATATTGGAAAAGACTTCCAAGATCATCAAGCCAAACCTTTGACTGAACACCTCCATGTCAATTAAACCTCTACATTAAGTGCTACATCCAGTAATTTCTTGAACAATTCCAGGGATGGTGACTCCACAGGTTGATGATTTATTGTTGTCTGGGTTGGATCTTTTTCATCTCTGGGATTCTGTTTCCAGTAAACTGTTGTTAGGCCTGTCTGCCTCCTTAAATCTCTTTTCTGTCTGTCTGAGATGACTGTAAATCAGAGGAGACCTTGCCAGGGTATTGTGTATCACAACTCACACAATGAGGCAATTCCTGTTATTCAGCAAGGCTGTCCGAGAAGAGGGCTAGTCACGGCTTACAACTTCTCAGCCTTCCCAGAGGCAGTGCCAGACAATTGGCCTTGCAGGGCACAGAGCCAACTTTTCTCTCAGCAGGGCTGTGTTCATGACTAGGAGCAAGATGTGGAGATGAATCACCAGTGTGTCCTGGCATCCAAGAGGGCAAACTGCGCCCTGGGACATTAAACACGGCATCACCAGCCTGTCAAAAGAGATGATTGTCCCTCTGTATTCAGCATTGGTGCTGGAGTGCTGTGTGCAGGTCTGGACTTCATGTAATGCCCTGGTGCACTTGGGTTTAGGGGAAGGTTTCAGAGAGGCAATGAGCTGTTCTCTCTGGTATCCAGTGACAGAACTAGTGGGATTGGTTCAGATCTGCCCCAGCAGATATTCAGACTTGCTATTATGAAGCATTTCCTTACTGCAGGGTGGGCAAACACTGGAACAGGCTTCCTAGATAGGTGATTGATGCCCTGAACCTGTCAGTGTTTAAGAGGCGTTTGCACAATGCCTTTTTACAACATGGTTTAGCTAATGGTCAGCCATGAAGTAGTCAGGCAGTTGGACTAGATGATCATTGTGGGTACCTTCCAACTGAAATATTCTATTCTATTCTATTCTATTCTATTCTATTCTATTCTATTCTATTCTATTCTATTCTATTCTATTCTATTCTACTAAATTCCAGGCAAAAGCCACATGCAGGCTTTAGTGAGTACAGCCTTGACTGAAGACTCCTGAAAAAATGCAACACTGTACCTCAACTCTGAGTGGTTTGTCATCCATGTGACAAACACATGTGACACACATGCAGGTAAATTAGATATACATTTTTAGTCTGTTTCCCATTTGATGGAAAGCTTTTTTTTTACCCAGCAGAGACTGAATGCTGAAAAGAACTGTATGAACAGCAGGAGTGAGTAATAGGAGTCTTTTTTTTTTCTGGGCAAACCTACTTTGGTCACAAATATCTTCCTGACCTTTTGATACAAACTCATCCAACTCTCAAAAATTAATGACATTGTTCCCTAAGTCCTCTGTCTTTTTATTGAATGTTTCTGGTGAAAGCTAACAGATATTACACTGGTGGCTGAAGGATGCATGCGTTTCTCTCAATTTTTAAAAAAGAATTCATAGCTGTACCTAACAATGTGGAAAACTGGGTGTATGCTGAAGGCTGCTGCTTCTTTTGGTATTCAGCAAGCAGCTGGATTTATATTTCCTTTATTGTCATCCTGTACACATGCTAGGGCACTTCTGAGTCCTTGCATATCAATAAGTCCATCTTGTTTTCAGACACTGGAAAGTCAACAACACAAAAAACCCCTCAATACAATGCTAGATTTCTAAACATCAGAAATTTAAGTAGGAGGAGACACTCTGGAGGACATGAAATCCGGCCTCCTGCTCAAAGTGGGGCTAGCTTCACAGTTGGGCTGGATTGCTCAAGTAGTTTTCCAAGTAAGTATTGAAAATCTCCAAGAAGAGATATTCTGAAACTTCTCTTAGCATGCAGTGCTCAACCACTCTCATTTAATTTTTTTTCTTACATTCAATTGGAATTTCCACTGTTGTGACTTGTAACTCTTACCCCTTGTTTTTTACTTCTGATGACTTCCAAGCCCTCTACAGATGTCGCTTGAGCACCTTGGGGTGGAATAGGCTCTGCTATTTGGAAAAAGTCATGAATTAAATTACTTGTTCAAGACCAATCACCAATTAAAAGTCAGAACCCAAGGTCAAACTGTGTAATTATCCATAGACAAATTGGCATTTCTCGTTCTGTTTTAAAAGAAAGAAATTAAAACAATTAAAAACCCACAACATGAGTGACTTTTTTTCTTGAGACATCTGTGATCACTTGTAGTAAGAATTGCTCAAAGTGTAGTTGGCAAACCAAAAAAAAAAAAAAAAAGTGAAATTTCAGCTTTTCATTTTTTTCCTCTGGAATAGTTTCCAAACTATTTCCATAAAGTGAGAATGTATTTGGTATTTGTAAGTATTTGCTAAGTCTTTTAGACTTTTCAGATTTAGCAAATTGGCCAGATTGCAATTTGTTTCTGAACTGTTCACCTCAACTTTTTACTTCTGTGAATATCTGATTGTTTTTCTTTCTGAAGGCTGTCAAACTTTGCAGACAGTAAGATGACTGGCAATCTGACTATAGCGAATAGGAAGGCAGTGACATTCATTACAAATTCCTCAAAGTGTCAAGATTTACAAACATACTCATGAATACTCAGCTGTTATCTGAACATCTGCTAACTGTATATAGATTTATTCCATGAACCCACTAAACAGAAATCATTCCGGTTTTCATGGTCAGTCCAACAATGTCACCAGCAGAGCATTCACCTGAGGCACTGGCTGATCTCAGACTTCTCCTAAACACAGCTGAGCCCAAGTTCCAGCTAGGGTGAGAAAAAGGCTAGAAACTTTCTCCGGGAAGATGCGGCAAATATTTATAAATAACTTGCTCAAAAATATCCAGAAAGTATTTACCAAATCTGGAAACTTAATTCTACTGATCCCAGCGCAGAGCTTAGCAAATAATTTCAGATGCAATTTGTGTTCTCCCTGATTTTTAATAGCTTTCTCCCCAAAGGTAGACCATTTCCATTTACAAAAATAGACACAATGTACACGTTTCCTATGGACTGCACCCAGCCTGCTGGATTTGTCAGACAATATGTCAGACTTGATACTACAAGCCAGCAGTTTTCAGTCATTCCCCCTAAAGAAATAGTAGTGGGTTTTTTGTTGTTGTTGTTATTGTTGGGTGGTGGTGTGTTTGTTTGTTTGTTTTTACTAGGGAATGGGAAGGAAGCATTCAAGCTGCTGGGATGGAAGAGCAGAGATCTGTGGTGAAACGTGAAACATGCCAGGCAGGGTCCTTAAAGGCAAACAAAGGCGCTTTTCAGTCTGTGGGGCTGGAATCCAGTGTCATGTCCCAGAAGTCCCTTAGGGTGGGGCAGACTTTCTGCTGCAGAACCACACTTGCTGAATGCCATATACCACAGAGGTGTTCACAGAAATGGAAACAATAGGAAATTTTGAAAAATAATAAAATATCCTACCTCTGCATAGTCATGTTTCAAATTGCTGCACTGTCCCAAGCTCAGCTGCATTCTGAATTTTTTTTCAGAATATTGCAGTAGCTAGAGAAAGTAAAAAAAAAAAAAGCCTAGATTGCTTGTGTTTCTGTTAATTTCTTTCTGATAAATACTGCAGTGTAATGATTCTGTCCTGCATTTGTGTACCTTACACAGTATAAAAGCCAACAGACTTTTGTTTAAGAGACAACCTCCTATTCCTTTGGGTGGGAGAGCCAAGATAGCATCAGGTCCTGCTGCTGGGGCAAGGACCTAGAAGTGTAATTTTTATTATATCTGTATTAGCTCAAATTCTGAGATGAATTTCAGTTGTGGGTGACTGTTAATCTAATTCAGAATTTTATTTTGCCTTCCTCAACAGACATGAACACTACAATAAACTGAAGTGGAACTGGTTTACTTCTTTGCATATTGGAGAGTTAAGTCCAAAACCCAACCAGAAGCCCAAGCGAATTCAATCTTTGTCCACATAAAAATCCTAAATTATGGTTTGTAGAATATAAAAAGAATTTAATTTCATATTCATTTACTAGTAATATACTTTTGTGGTGGGAATTCTGTTTTTCCAGCTGCTGACATTTCTTCAAAGTCATCTGTCTCACAGAAGGGATATTTGCTGTCTAGGTCACAAATATTTCCAGGCAGTAGCAGAACCCCAATTCCTCTGTTGTGTAAAAGCTACAGAAGCAAGCCCAAGCTAAAGGATGTTCTAAATCAGCAGTATCAGTTATAGGTCACTCAACAGCTTCTGCTGTCAAGATGAAAGAGGTCTGAGTCACAGGCATGCATACACAAGCACAGGTGTCATGTCACCATAGCCTCTTTATATGCTGTGTCTGGAATGAAGAGCAAATGTATCCATACTCCATCCTCTTTTTCTTGAGAAAATCACAAAGGGACCAGAGATACTGTTGAATGAGAAACTATCACAACTGCTAGGTGGATTTGACTTTATACTCCACATTTCTTTAATATTAATTTAGTCCTGTTACTGTAATTCTTCTCATTTGATGCCTTTTACACCTCTCAAATATTTATAAATTTATTTCTCTGCTCAGCAGCCTGTAAGCCAACGTAAACATGCTTTAGAATTGTAATCATTCCTGTATGGAGACATGAGAAATGAGACACTTCAAGTTGCCCTAGGTAAGGCTGCTAACAGAGTACTGATGAATGGTGACCACAGGGAAGGTCATCTAATGTACAACACCTGCACATTTCTGCTTATCATTTGAAACTGAAATGCCTGTGATTTTCCCCCTCTTCTACACCCTGTCTACAGCTCTATATTGCTCTGTTATTAAAGGAAAATACATTACATTTCTAGGTATTTTGAACAGGATTTCTTTTGTTTTTAATAAATATTTCCACCCCTAAACAAAAGTGTTACTCAGGATATTCTGTGCTGTGTGTTTTCTCACTGATGAGGAGTTGCCTTCAGCAAAGATGAAGCTTTGGAGGGGATACAATGCAAGAACAATTTTCCTGCAGACTATACTCACAATCTGGCAAAAAAGGGAGAGATGGAATAAATTCCTAGTAAGGGAAAAGCAAAGCATCTCAGCTGCTTGTCTTTATCAACCTGGCTATCACAGCAGTGAGAAAGCATAAAAAGAATAACAAACAAAATTGAACAGGAGACATTGTTTGGAAGTGAGAGAGCTGGATGGCATGGGTAAAAGCCTTAGCATCCATCTGGCTGTTAGTCAAAGGTTAGGCATGTTGGCACCTGCAGCAGATCATCTAGGGGAAAAGAAAACCTATCACTCTACTTTGCAGCTGGAGGAAATGTAGCAGGCACCATCAGGCTTTACATCATGGTGTCTGGAGCCCTGGTTTGGATCAGCCTCCTTGTCACTTGTGAGGAAGCATGCTGTTATCATTTTGTAATCCTGTGCTGTTATTTGTAGCTCTTCTTGGGTCTGTTTTGTAGTCGAGTAACAAGCTCTGGGGTCATGACCTCGTTTCTGTATATTTGTATATTTTCTGTACAGCATATGACAGCTTTTCAAGTGCTGCAAAATTGTGCAAAATGATTAACAAATTATTGTTTGTAATGAAGAGTAAAACTAAAGTAGGAGATAAAATCTCATTTTAGAATAATTTCACTGGTTGTGAAAGGTGGAATGTACCCATTCCTTAGCCTTGGGCCCTATTACAGGCATTGGTGGTGTTTCATAACACAGTTGAATAAGGCCTAGGAAACTACAAGATGCATATCTAATAGAAATCAGAAATATTTTCTTTGTTATTATCTGCTTATGAAAAATGGCTGTTCCAAACAAAATCTTTATTAATTAATTCTTGATGGCAAAATCACCATCCCCAGATAACTGATTCCCACATCTGGATTTCAGTTGCACCTGAGCAGCGAAAGTAGCATAAGCCTCCTCACGTTGTTTTGAAAGCTGTATTTCATGGTACTATCCATTCTTTTATAGTTTGATTACTGGAAAACCTGAACTTTTTATTTCATTATTTTAATCTCTTGCATAAACATCCAATTATCCATCCAGGATATTTTTCCTCTTGTTTAAGGTCTCTATTCAAACAATTAAAATAGCTAGCGACTTTTATAGTATCCACAACTTACCCTGATCTTTTTCCTCTCAGCTTGATGCAAGTCAGCTAGTGTTTCTTTACAATAGTGTTACACAAGCTTAAAACAGGTGCAATGGTTAGAATCAAGTTCCCTGTTGCATTGATACCTCCATAGGAGAAAACTATAATTTTCTTTTTGGGATCTGCTGCATGTTTATTTAGATTTGCTTTTTACATTTTAAATTGCTGTTGCAATCAGATGAAAGTAGTGATGAAATATACGTGTATTACTTATATTTCATGACACTAACATTACACTGGACTTATTTTTGGAAAAAGTACCAACTGAAAATATTTGCCAACCTTTACTTGGAACACTTTATGTCATGCTACCTTCAAGTGTACATCTATGTCAGGTTCAATATGCCATTCTGCATTCAAAGACCAGCAAAGAAGCTAATGGGTAGCAGAGAAGCATCCTCAGGAAACATAAAAAGTAAAAAGGGAGCAGAGAAAGAAGGTGAGCAAATAGTAAAAATAAAAACAAAACCAAAAACAAAACCCCCAACTAATTCTGGGGGTTTGGACACACCAGCAAACTTGTGTGTCAGCAAGTGTATGGTAACTGTCCAAGTGTGTGGCCTGAGCCCCAGCAAATGCAAATACTGTCTCAGTAACAGAAGACTAAGCCAACTTGAATTAACTTGAAGTTTTAGATCATTCACATGGATGGTCAGCAAAGCTTAGCTGTTGTACAGGATTTTTCTTCCTCCCCTATTTACTTATTGGGGTTTTGCCTCATCTACAAAGGTAAATGACACTGAGATGACTTCAGAGTTTACCCTCTGCTGTTGTATGGACGGTTTAGCTGCTGCTGATCAGCTCCAGAAATACTGAAGTTCATGAGCTGACATGTTCTAGGTAAGATCAGTCCTGGTTTACTTCAGGTTGTTCCTGCTTATGAGCTTTGTGTCTGTGTGGGTGCTGTGTGAGGAGATGGCTAAGCTTGTCTAATGTCTTTTTCCTGGCAGAAGTGTTCTTTTTTGTTCTCATCTACTCCTGCTACTTCATGCTGCTCTGGCACTGCCTGACCCTTTGACAAGCCAATTCAGCTCACTGGGCTGGCAGAAAATAAAACAGGCAGAAAAAATCACAAGCTGAAAGAATGCAATATTTTTTCTGTTTAATGAACAAAATTGAATCAAAATTGAGTAGATCTAGTGCAGCTGCAGAAAAGAGCAGGATCATACAATGAAGGAGAAGGGCAGGGGAGAGAAGGCAACTCTTTTTATTTGAGAAGTCAACTCTTGAACTGCATGATGAATTGTCAAGGAGCATGACAAAAGAAAGGGAAGAAACCCCTCTTTTTGGTGTTACTTGTGGATATTGAAAGTGAAAAACTCAAAAACTGAGGCATAGGAAATGTTTGTCTCCCAAAACTTGGTTAGGAGCAATGCACAGTCTATGTTTGGTATAACAGAATTGCAGCAAAGCACCAGTTTGTCCTCACCACTGGACTTTGTTGCCTGCTGGTCAATGAGGTAATTTTCTCCTAATAACAAACATAAACCATAGAGCTTAACAGGTGATTGCTTTCCTAAAAATAATAGAAGCTCTATAGATACATTTTAGGAAGTTGTTTTTTTAACTCAGTTTTACTACTACAATACTCTGTTTCTTGAAGAGACAACTGCAAAGCTGAAAAAATTCCTTTTCTATTCCTGTCTAAATCTTCAGTCACTTTTTTACTTTATCACAGTTTCCTGAGAAGAAGGATCTGAGCTATTTTTCCACTAGTTATTCCTGCTAGGGACACAGTGCAGTACCTCCTGTGCTGACCACACCAAATAGTTGTGCCTCCTGCCATTCTTTACTCTCAGACACATTAGTGAACCCCTGCAACTCTACTTTTGGTATTTTGGCCCTTGGAAGTGTGCAGACAGCGCTGAAACTTTTTCATCTCAAATTATGCTCATAAGTAGTTTCTTCTGCCTCTCCAGTTATAGAATCCCTGTAAAGAAATGCTTCTCAGATCTTGCCAGAGAGCTTGGCACAAATCCCTGACCCTTTTTATTCCTCTCTTCTAGGTGCAAACTTTTGAACCTTAATCTTCATCTGTGATTACACTTACCCATTACCTTAGTAACATTCAGGGCACTGGTTGACCATAATGTCTATGCATTAGTTTACAATATGACTCTTTAGCAGAAATGCCTCTCACACAATAGCACAGCATATCTAAATCGAGATTGCTTCAGGCCTGGTGAATGACACCTTCTGTTTGTCTCTTCTTCACTCAACCAGATGTCAACAGAGAATTCACCTTTGTTTAACCTTCCCTCCCCTCTGCTCTTCCTGAAGGGGTTTACTTTAGCTATCAGACTTTCCCCCTGAAAACATTTTGACAATGGAAATCTTACAGTACTCATGATTCTCCTTCTAAAATGAGATATGTGAATAGCTCGTGTTTCTAGTTTTGTTTGTTATTCTCTGCTTTGTACCATGAGAAGAAAATAGTGCAGGCATAAGAGATGAGAAAATAAGCCACACATTTTTTGCAAGGAGCACCTTCTACTGATAAGCCAGTTTTGAAAAGAGTTAGTAGGCTTCGATTTCTGTTCTTCCATGCAGGAGTAAAATTGGCCTGGAAATGGTAGTTCAGTGCCCTGAACAGAAAAAAAGTTGGAGTTTCAAGTTAGACCAAATGCAAAATAAAAATCACCCAGGTTTTGGAATCTGAGAGGCACTGTGGACAAACTTGGACTTCTGAGTAAACATACTCAGTAAGCATAGCATACATACTCAGTGGTATTCTTGGGTGGAAGAACATTGCCTGTATTTTGAATATGCCTCTCCTTTCCAATTTTTCATTAGATGTCTTTTTTTCACTAGTGTAATTGCAAATGACTTCTGTTACAGTGAGAGAAAATGTATGGTACTTTTGGTCCTATTAAATGATATTCACATGTATTTAGATGATGCTTTAAAAGATCAGACCTTTGTACAATTTAAACATTTAACTTTTGAGCTAATGTGCTTGTTGACTTAAAAAACTCCTGGAGCTCAGAATTGAACTGGCTATATATACCCATGATTCAGAAGTGATAGGATTAAAGAGAAATATGATTTGGCATGGTGCAAAACATGAACTAAAGCCAAAATAACCAGCATTATGTCCAGAAGAACTTCCTGGTATAGTGTTCTTTGATTTTACCTTAGACATTAGTATCTCAGACTCCTTAAATAAAAATTTACCTGGATTAGGAAATATCCAATTGCTATTTCCCTGAATAAACTTCTAAGGACAAGTGGTCAATTTCCAATTATTTAGGACTTTTGGGTGTTGCTTAAACCAGGACTTCACAGGTTCTATCCAAATGTTCTGAGCTAGCTCCTAAGGGGCTATAAATTGGCATCATTTAACTGGGAGGAAAAAAAAAAGCCATTACTGATTGATTACCTTCTCATTTAACATACAGGTGATTATTGCCACAGATGTTTGATTAAGGGAATAAATTTGCTTCTAATTGATTTCACATTTAACCTGAACATCCTTATCTAATACAATAGCCAATATAACCCCAGCCCACCACCAGATCTAACAGTGCTTGCTGTACAAATGACTGAAATCTCATCAGCTCTAATGAACTTGGAAACAGGCCCACAAAAATTAATAGCTGATTTCTTAAATCATTGCCATTTTACTAAACAGGTACTTTTTATTCATTGTGCATTTATCTCATGCAATTTTGTATCAAATATATCAGATTATTATAATTCTGCATCACATTATGATTCTATTTTTTAAAAAAGTCTACATTTTTTCATCACTGGTTTCACTCTTCTGCTTAATATAGTTAGAGGGTTGAGGCTGATGCCTCACAAAGGCCTTCCATCTTTTTTTACTCCAGTGTTTGTTATGTATTTCTGGATCTCCTTCATCATTTCTCTTAAGAGTGGTGGTTCATGCATCTCTTTTGTCTGTTCCACCTCTTTATACTACTGTTACTACTGTGAATCTGAACTGGAAGGCTAACTCCTACTCCTGGCAAATGTTGACCTCGGGGCTAAGTATTTGAATTTGCAGCACTGAGTGTTAGAATGAGTGTGAGACCAACCTTCACACTTCAGAAACTTGCCAGTTGGCAGGTTATACTGCCTGTCTGCTTCTCATTCTGTTGTGCCCTCTGCAGTCTGCCACCCTACATCCCACAGTCTTTTTTGTCAACAGTTTGTCAACCTAATAGTTTGTACCTGAGAAATTGCCTTATGGCCCATCAACAAGTATTGAAATCCCCAGAACAGTTGTTCCAGTGAGACAAAAGTTTCCAATATGCTTGGCCAATGAAACATAATCAGAAATATTTGTTGTAGGTTACGAGACATTTATGAAAAAAGGAGTATGTGGGCATAGATTTGCTTTATGTAGTTCTGTGCTTTTGTTATGAGTCATTTTATAAAGCTCATGAAAATAAATTGAATATAAATTATTAGTATCAAACAAAAAAAAATTACTAGATTGCTTTAGGCTCTTCCAGCTCTATATCTTAATAATTTTGAGCAATAACCTCAGAAACCTGAATCTTGGGGCATTAAGCCTCCATTTATTGATACCTGCTTGTCTGCAGTATACTTCTGGAATCATGAACAGAAAGGATACTGCAGAGCCCTCCAAGTGTTGCTGTGAAGTGAACAGCTGGACAGTTTTGCTGGGGTTCTTTTGTAGAAAGACAAATACATACATGTATTAAGCTCTGTTAATTGGAGCTTGGAGAGTAAATCAGTTCACTTTGAATCAGAAGGTGAATCAGAAGATCCCCTCTAACTCTTCAGCTGGTTCACTCTCAAGGTTCTTTTGGCTGTTGGCTGTTGACTTCAACAGCTCTGATGGAGTCTTCTGTGGTGGGAGTGACAGAATGCCGGAGAAGGCTGTCAAGAGAGATTTCAGAGTTTCTATCTTTGGAGATATTCAAAATCTGACTGGGCATGGTCCTAGGCAACTTCTCTGGCAGCTTCTACTCTGAGCAGTGGGGATGGGACTGGATGATCTCCACAGCTGCTGTCCAACCTAAGCAGTACTGGTTGTGTGGATCTACTCTACTTTGCCATACCCCTGTTTTGCACCAAGAAATGCTGAATTGAGAGTTTTAATACCACTGGGTTGATATGCAAAAAGCAGATCTGGGGAAGAATTTTTAATTCTTTTCCCCAGGGTGAAAAATTACAGTGCCACTGGAAATCCAGAGTAGCATCTAGAATAATTTCAGCTCGGCACTTCTGCCTGCCTGGCTGAAAAGGGCCCTTGGTGATTTACCAGGGTGTTCAGAGCTTTCTGTAATGGTTTTTCATTCTTACCCACAGCACCAGGGTTCATTAGCTACCTACCACATTAAGGTTTTTTCTAGATTCCTTTTCATGTTTATTGTTGGTTTTTTGATTTTTATTTTTCTCCAGAGAATACCCTGATGCAACCAGAAAATCAGCTCTGCCTGTTCTGATCTGAGGGAGCAGCTCATAATGTTTCTCTGTCAGATAAGAGTCCTGAAGGTTTTAACAGGTGGCTGAAGTTTCTGTGCTTTTTTAGCTTTTGTGACATTAACTGAAGATCTGTAAATGAAGTGGGGGCTCTTACAGAAAGATGGTTTCTGGGGAGTCCTTCCAACTGCACCAAATGCCAAAACTGCCTCTGCAAATACCAAAGCCAGAGAAAGAGATAAGAGACACCATGGTCTTCAGTAAGAATTTTTGTGCAGGGTTTCCAGCTTTAGGCAGAACTTCCTGAAGCCTTGAAGACGTATGCACAATCATGATAATATTTCAGCTTGCACCAAGTCTGTTTCTCCCTCCCTGATGAGCTTGCCTTTTAGAAAAAGTCTTGGAAAAAAATCTCAGCTATTGCATTCAAAGCAGGTGACACGCCAGTTTCAGCCAACTCCAGAAAATACTAACAATTCTTTTGTAAAAAGTCTGTGATCTGAACCTTTCTCCTCCTGAAATTCTCTTAACAAAAGAAATTGAACAACAAAGAAAGGTGATTTCTTGTCCTTGATTATGACATTTTGCAGCTGTGGCCCTTGTAACAGTGAAGTGTGCTGCCTGTTATGGGTGTACAGCTTTACTCAGGGAAGTTGGCTGAAAATACTTAAGCATTTTGCATGGGCAGATGGAATATGTGGCCATTTTTAAAACAGGAACAAATGCATGAATTTAATTACAAAGTGATTTGACAAGTACTTGTTCACTCATTGCATAATTTTCTAAAAAAAACTTGGAACAATTAATTGTTTCAGAGATGATGTTAAGTAGATTCAATAAATGTCTTTTTGTTATCATATCATAAGTCTTATTAAAACTTCATGTAAAGGATTTAAAGTGCTTTGGTTTTTTTCTGTTATTATAGACTGATCACTTTGGCAGCCTTCAGATATGCACATGTATTTAAAACCCATAAGGGGGGAAAAAAAGGCAAGCCTAAACACAATTTATTGTACATTTTACTCACTACAGGTCTTTTGCCTAAATAGGGCTCACTGGTGAACAGACAAAGTCCAGACAGTCATGAGACTCCTTGCCTTAATTGAAATTGCTGCATCTGTGAGATTTAGGTCAAAGTTACAATTTGAAATGTCTGTAGTTAAAATCAGATTTTTTGAAGCTACTAATGTAGGTACATAAGCAAAATGGCTGCACTATTAAATTCATCATCCATTAACACTTTTAGAAGCTATTAAGGGTACCTGAAACTTCCCAATTCTATGGTAAGCAATAAGAAATCAGAGATGCTCTTCAAGAATTTCCTCTCACTGAGGTTGGTAATTCTGGATATGTTTTTGTGTTTGATTTTAAAAACAAGACTTAAAAATGTATTCTGTTACATATTGAAAGTGAAAAGGAACTCTTGTTTGTACCTTGCAAATAACAAGATAATGCTTCTATTATTTGTCACTAAGACTCTGTGAGAGCTTGGCATTTATTTCCATATATGTATTAATTAATTTTTAATATCTTTATCTTGTTATTCTTTCTAAAGAAATTGGTATCAAAATACATCAAAAAACTATTTTAACTATATCTGCTCCATTATACTTACATTTGTTTTAATCCATTTTCTCTAACAGTGTATAATCAGGGGAAAAAAGGAATCTCCATAAATTTGTTCTTATTCTATCAACGTTTTGTTATTATCCTTAGCAATGCAGTAGCAATTTCAGTCTCATTGTATACTTCATATGTACTCAGTAATCTCCTAAGTGAGATGAGACTTCCCTTTAACCACGTATCAAACACAAAAATGTATTTTCCCATAGTCATATTTCGGCCATGTATTAAAATATTCCTGAACTGGCTTTTCTCCAAACCTCTATTTTTTTTGGAAATCATCTCAATCTTGATGTACGTAACAGCAAGAACGGAGAGGAGAGGAGAGGAGAGGAGAGGAGAGGAGAGGAGAGGAGAGGAGAGGAGAGGAGAGGAGAGGAGAGGAGAGGAGAGGAGAGGAGAGGAGAGGAGAGGAGAGGAGAGGAGAGGAGAGGAGAGGAGAGGAGAGGAGAGGAGAGGAGAGGAGAGGAGAGGAGAGGAGAGGAGAGGAGAGGAGAGGAGAGGAGAGGAGAGGAGAGGAGAGGAGAGGAGAGGAGAGGAGAGGAGAGGATTATCTAGGGATATAAATAAGGTAATGAACATTTACCTTCAAACCTGGAAATAATTTCATGTTAAATAATTTTGTGTTAATTTGTAATGTATCAAATTCTTCAGCACAAAATGAATTCAGCTCCTCACTTCCCTTTTTTTTTCTTTTTTGGTACTTTTAGTGAGGAATTGAAAGGGTTGGGACCCTGAGAGCACCAAGTGGCCTGCACTGCCCTAACCAGCCCCAAATGGGGTACATGCACACACACAGATGGTGTGAAGTCCCCTTAGAGGATGGACAGACTACTGCAGGCACACCGATGTGCCCTGCTAAGGACACAGGCAGGTTTGGGGCCAGGGCTCGCTTCCTCTCAGTGGCTCACAGTGTAGGCAGAATAAATGTGTTATGGATTACCTTACAGTGCAAAATACTCTTGTTAAGAAACTTTGCAAGTAGTATTAATCTGATTTTTTTTAATGAAAGAAATTTAGCAATGAGACTATTTTCTAAATGTCCCATGAGCAACGGCTTACTTTTCAATGACAATGGCTTTCTTTATTTAAAAAAAAAAAGTTTATTTCTTAAAAAATGTTTTTGAAATGAGGTAAGAAACAGCTATCTGTTTTCCATTTCTGTGGCTGAATACCTAGAAAAACCTCATGATTTGAAGAGACACTTTTTTGACTTATTTAAGAAAAACCTTATTTCATAAATAAGTTTTGGTAAAAGCTTTTAATTTAATTATGTAGATTCTGTGATAGTTTTTCCCAACAAATAATAAAAAAAAATACTTTTTTTTCCTTCCTAAAAAAGCTTTTTTTTCAAAACCAAGAATGACAAAAGAGTGTTGTATCTGACAACCTGGGTATAGAATTCCCCCATGTGGGTGGTCATATGCATCACTCACTATCAAAGGGCTATTATTTTGGAAAACACAGAGTCTTGACCCTCGCAGATATTTAGTTTGACATATTTTATAATGCAGGACATGTATTTTTCCCATATTAATTTCTGTGTGAACAAAGACATTCCTCATTGAAAAGAAACAATGTGTATTTGATTGAAAATAAGATCCAAAACTACCATCACAGCAAGGGAGAACTCCTGGAAATTAGCACTGAATATTTTTAATTCTTATTTAAAGTCAATGCAAAGCAGCATAATTTCTTTTTGGAATGGGTAAGAGTTTAATGTGACTCACAATTCCTACCTGCCTCCTTTGAGCTCTCACTAATTTTCTATTTTGATTAATCACTCTGGTGTCATGTTGTGGCAATAGTGACAAACAGGCAATGGGTCCATTTTTCTATTTTGTGTCCTATTTATACAGTTGATGATCATGCTAGCTCTTTTGACTGCAGCATTTTGGGGGGATCTCATGTTCTGCATATAATTGACTAAGATCTCTAAAAGTCCTGCAATCCCATGTCAGGATAGGGTCCCTATCCTGTGTGTTTGACCTGCACACTCTGAGTGACCTCTCTTTTTTGTTTGTAGATGGATAACTTTACCCTTGGTAGTAAATATGTCAAATGATAGCTAATCCATCACATCTCTAGGTAAACTGTTCTAATGATTGATCACTGCTGATGTTAAATTGTTTGGTTTATTTGCAATCTGATTTGATCTGCCCTCAGATTCCAGTCTCCATGGATTATGTCAGATGATAATTCAAAAGTGCAGTTAAATCATATCTTTTTTTCTCTCATGAACAACTTGTAGATCATTTGAAAGACATCTTTGGACATTTTCTTCATTTAAAAGAGTGTTTAGTGAAGCATTTTTTGTCATAATCTTTTTTTTTTATCCCCTCATTTCTGCAGACTTGTTTGTCAATCAGCTTTTCAGGTGATACTAGAGCTAAACACTGCATTCCAGTAATGTTCTTCCTATATACAAAGGTGTCATGTCTCTCAAATCCTGTATATAATTTCTCACTCACACTGAGGGATTGCAGTTGATTTTCTGTCTGAACCACCCCATTGCAGGGCCATGGTAAGTTTATTACCTGACATAACTCACAGAATCATTGCTTTCCAAAAGACAATCTACCAGATGGGGGGAATCTTTAATCCTTATTCCTACTTGTGGCAAATCACTGTATTAAACCTTATGAAGAAGCTGAATGAGGGCTAGTCTTTGAAACTGTTATAAGAGACTAATAGAATCAGGCCTTTCTACGTGCGATCTCTTTTTGAAAATACTTCAGTGAGTTTCAACTCACTTAAAACCCGTTGTCTGATTTTTTTCCCTGATTTCAAAATATTAAAATACTATGAGCTACTAATTTAAAAATCAGTGTTTATTAATCAACTTCTAGATTTCATTGAAGAGTTTGTATTTTCTGGTTAAAACCCACTTATTATAAAATAATTCACTGTGTAAATATATTTTTTGCTCAGCTCCTACCCTGGTGGCTTTAGCTTGAAAGTTAGGTTACTTGTCTTAGAAGTGCATTGTGCACCTGTAAACCCGTTGAATTATATCACCTTTTTGGCATCTCATTTTCTGGGATTTCATGTGTTTGCAGCTTCTGAGACTTATGACTAAGATATGCTGATTTTGAATGGAACCATGCTTTCCTTTGTTGCAGAATCCATTTTTTGACTTAAAGACTCAGATCTCTGCTGGCTTGGACGTATGCCTGCTGCCAGTAAGACATGGTAACATAAGAGCTTTTCCTGACATTCTAATTCAGTATTAGCCTAGTCCTTGTGTCAATTAAGATAGGCTAGAGGGTAATTTATTTCATCCTAATAGTATGATTCCTTTCCTATCTTCCATGCATTTGGACTGCTTCCAGTGTATTTTCTCCTTACAGCATGTTAGAGCAGAAATGAAGACTAGAAGTTGAAATTGTCCCCTGAGTAGGCACTAAATCTCTATACATTTTTTTGTTTTCTGTTTAATGCCAGAGACTGAGTCTTTCAAATGTCCTGACTACAGTGGGCAAATTGTCTGCTTGTATTGCATTTAAAGATTTACAATTTGACATGCCTTGTTGGATATCGACTTGAATGATATTAGACCTTGAAACTTGTGTACACAAAATATGTTCATCCCATGCTCTTCCAACAAGTATATGGATATCTCTTAGCAGGCAAACAGAAGTTTAAAACATGAAGTTAAGTATGAAGAAGCACATTTTATTCACAGAATGGATGATAGAAGCACAATAGTGTTAAATGTGAAGATATGACAATAAAATTAAACTTCTGGTAGTGTTCATTCTCTCGAAATTAATAAGCAGTGTGAAATTTAAGTTGGCTGCTTGCAACCTTTCTGTTCTGCTGATTGTTTTAATTGCCTGTTGCCTAATGTGAGGAATCAAAGGGACATACAGAGAGAAAACTCTGTAGTCAGGTGAGCAGTTTCCTTTTGTAATTTAGATGATGCAGTGGAGTGAATGGCGATAGTGAAGTGACATTTTGACATTTTTTCAATGTAAAAATGTCCCCAAGAAGGCTGTATTCATACACACTCCTGATGTCTCTAGTGTGAAGAAAATCTGTGCTGAGTGTTAAGTGATGAGAAAGTTCAGTTTAGTGTTGTCTGGCATCACTGTTGCATTGCAGTGGGATTGAAATAGAGTAGTGAATGTGGCCCTGAGACAGCATATTGCTACAGACACTTCAGGTGGACTGAAATTGTGATCCAATACAGATTTTTATGCATCCTGAACTTGACTGATATCATATGCAGTTATCTACTCCAAAAATTTCAGCAACAATCAAAGTTCACCAAAATGTACTTCCCTCTAGTGCTTACAGTATTTGTACCTGGTTTATGCAAGTATGACTACTTTAGTAGTCCTTTCATGTCACATTTTTTAGCTATTAATAAAAAAGTTTAGAGCTTGGGTGTGGAGTTTGGAAAGGGGTCAAAACAAAGTATACATGAATTTGTCATGGTGGTTGTACAAAGAAGTGATTGTGCCCCTTTCCAGGTGGGAGTGAAATCTCATCAAATTGAGAAGGTTAACTCCTTGTACTCATGAAGATCTTGTTACTGCCCAACTTCAGCTCTTATTGTTGCAGACCACCAGGAAGGGAGATCCAGCTCACTGTCCACTGGGCCCTTTGACCTTCCTGCTGACTACAGGTGAGTCTGTGCTTTCTTCACATGTGCACATGCCTTTTATTAAATTTCAGCACAGAAATAAGTGGAGACTGTGATATCCTTTTAGTTTTAGGAAGCATTGAGAAGAAAAATATGAGAAACAATTATCTAGATTAATTTCACACTTTGTTAAGCTTGATTTAAGAAAAGAAATCTGTATTTAAAAAGCACAGTGATTTCTATTGGAAAATTATTGTATGGTAGTTCTCACAATCAGTCATTATATTATCACTGTAAATAGCAAAGATAATTTTGAATAGAAAGTGTCAAAAATGGCAGATAAGAATTTCCTTTGCCTAGAAGTCACAATGCCATCTTATTTCCAGCATTTTTTTATATGCACTACATCTGTAAAATTAGAAATTATCTATGACAATACAGTAGTTAATTCTGGAATAAATGAAAAATAATTCATAAGTATCTGGAGTGAGGACAGTGAAGCAATGCCATTGCTATTGAGCTGAGAATCAGGCAGAAAACATCTTTACAGAAAAGTGTAATTTTTTTAGATTGACCTGCATATTTATGTCACTTCTGCACAAGTAAGGTTATTCATACCCATTTAGATTTAATACTGTAGCCATGTTAATCTGAATGAAGTTTATTTCTTTGTAGTAAGTTTAGTGAGGGTAAAAATATTAGTTAATTGTCCAATTAGTAAGCATTACTGCAATCACTGATAGCAGACTGAATAAAGGAAGATAGAAGAAAGATAGAAACTTAACCAAGGAAAGATTTTAAGGATTGATACCTTTGTATATATATTCCTGTTACTCTTTCTTCAGAATACTCAATAAGTTAAACATTAAATAACCTTTTGATGACAAATTTAAATAATTCTTTGTAAATTTTTGAAAAAGATTCTCTAAGCTTTGCTTGGTTCTACAAAAAAATGTGCAAGGAAACAGCAAGAATACTTTGCATTGGTGGTCTCAATTTCATCAGTTTACAAAACTATATTAGCTGCCATTTATTTGCATGTCACACGTCATTTTCAGTGAAATTTGATCTCCTTCCACCTAAAATTTTCAGTAAGCATATTTACAGTTCATAGTTGATTTGACAGGTGCTATGGCATTGACTTGATGTGCCCTTCCAAAAACATTCTCAGGTGTTCCTACATGAAACTTACTTCAGGACACCTTTCCCAGACACCTGACATGTTAGTAGGCACTGCATCTAAGGAAGACTGGATTGCTAACACTTACTATTTTGCTAGGACCTAGAAAGTGTAGATCATAACTGTCTGTCTGGGTGTTTCTTGGTAAACAATAAAATCTCTGCCTGCAACTCTCCTTCTCCTCCTAACTTAGGGTTTAAATGGGTTGACAAGTAGCAGGAGTAAAGATGAATTTGGAAATTACATTTTAGCTTTACACTTGTCCCTATGTTTGACTAAATAATGAAAAGTTATATTGGTTTTCTTTTAAAATTACAAATTAAATGTGAAAGTGACAGAAGAAACATTTATTTGTGTATCTGTAATGCACTAGTCCTGACTGAAACAATTGCCACTCACACAAGAGAACTGCTTTTAAAATAATTGTTACCTGTACAAGTTTAAAGCTGCAGACTGGGTAGAATAGTCCCAGTGTAAAATACCAAAATATCAGTATCCAGAGTGAATAGTGTACATGTCCATTCAGTAATAGTGGCCTTGTAGTAGTGTATTTGCACAGGTGGGTATTTCTATGACTGGAGTCTGAAATTTCCTGTTTGTGCTGTTGCTTAAGAGTGTAACAGTGAATGTGGTTTTTCTACTTATTTACAAAACAGGGAAGTTGTTTTCAATTACACTCTGTACTTTTCTACCAGAAACTTACAGATGGATACTAACAACTTCATTTTAAAAAGCACTTTTGAACTGTTTGGAAGTTCACCCAAGACAGAAAAGATTTTATCAATGCAGCTTTATGAGGACCTTATGCTACATACAAATTGAAAGGTATTATGTTATCTTCACTTAGGAAAAGAAAACTTTTGTACATACCCAGCATGAAGGCCTCCAGAATTGTCTGACAGCAAAGCCCTCTGGCATTCAAAGCACAGAACTCTCCATTGTCTGACATCCCAGAAGGAGTGTGCTTAGGATGGAAACTCAAGCACCCCTTAATTTCACAAACATTTGTTTTTATCTTTTACTGTGTCCTGCAGATACTTTTCTGCCTTTCACCCTTGAAAGTCTTCTAATTAGTCATGGAATGAACAACTAAAAATCAGAATATAGTCCACAAGAGTTATTTATATGTCTTGAAATCATCCCATAATGTTTTACATTGTTCTGTTCCTCCACAAATCAATTGACTTTGGTGGTAGTTTTGCCTAATTAAAGGCTAAAAACCTTCTGAATAAGGATCTCAATATCTTGTCTTAATTGCTTTTCTGCAAAAAACTGTTTGGTTTAATGATTTCTCAGTTCTGTCAGTACACAAATATATTTCTTATTAAGATGCCTCTTTTATTCTCTAGTGTTGTGCATGCAGCATTAACTGAAAGGTGAGTGGGCGTTGTGCTCTCACCAGAGATTATGTGCCTGGTCAACTACTTATTCATTAAAAGGTTCTACTAGAAAGTAGAAGAGCTAACACTGGAGAGAAGGGCAAACCATGAAAGATGCAAGCAAAACCAAATCATGATATTCCTTTGCTTGTCAGTATTTTTTTCAGAACTAGCATTATGAGACTTGGCAAGAATAACAGTTACCTAAATGAAACTCCTGCATGAATTAGAGGGCTGCTGCAAAGGAAGCTGCACCATCAAGGAGAAACTGCAAAGAATGGTAATTATAGATGTCCTTGACTAATGGTTAGGGGTGAGATAAATGGCTTTTCCTTGTCTGTCTGTGCATATTCCTTTCTTCTGAAAGGGAACAGCTCTGCATGGCAGCCAAGGGTTACAGTGTGTTTTGCTTTTTGCAGCTGTAGGATCATTTTCATGATGCACATCTTCACTTGGAAATCCTGTGGCAGTACCAGGTATTTGACAATGGTCGGGCTTGTGGGTAGAAGAAAAGTGGGCAAAATTCCTAGGACTTTGCCAGTGAAGAGGGAGCTTTCAACATTTAATTGTTGCTTACCTTTCTTACATACAATCTCTGCAGATTGTTTGCAGATCAATATTTGAATTTTACACTAACAGATTTATGGGAATTCATGCTGTATGCTGCTCCAGCCAGCTTACAGAAGATCTATGTTGCAGGTGTAATAAAGTCTCTACTAACTTTTAAGACCAGATTTTAAAGCAAAGTAGTATTTGAAAAGCTCTATCTTGATTTAGGTAGTTCACATCCCTTCAGATACATAAAGGCTATCACCAGGAAGGGTTTCAAATACTGATGCCTATTGTAATCCTCAGATTCCCAAGGGTACCTGAAAATCTGATACTTAATTCCTCAAGAATAATAAATGCAGCTGCCACTGGCATTGTTACTTTGTATGTTCATAACCTTTTTCAATAATATGGTTGCTCATTGTTTGCCTTCTTTAGGAATAAAGGTTCCTTGTGCATAATTTATTGTATAAATAAGTAAAGAATTGTGCTATGTTTATTTTAGCCAATAGTTGTATGCAGCTGGACCTGTAATATAAAAAAGATATTTAAGCCTTTTGTCTTATGTTTAGGTTTTTTTTCTTTAGGTGGAAAAAATATTGAGTAAGTTTTGTCAAGCCCTTCCTCTTTTAATGCAGTTAGACAGGAAAATGCAGGAAGAGGAGCTGAGACTACACTTAACCCTGTCTGATGGAAGGGGGATTGCATCAGAGGTGCCTAAATGTGTATGTGTGAGCAACTGGGAAATACAAAAGCATCAGCACTGCTTGAGATGTGGTGAAATAGATTAATATGGGAATATATCAAAGCAGTGGGTGCAGAGAAGAGCAGAGGGGAAAGGAAAAAAAACCTACTGGAGCAGAAACCTTCAAAATACTGGAAAAAACCATGGAAAATTCTGCATCCATGTTTTATATCCACTCTGTTGTGTGTCTCTTTAATGGATAGCATTTAATGGACAGATGGGGCTGTTGAAAAGGCCAAAATACTTATGACTTTTTTTCTAGTAAATAAAGTGCTTCCCCTTTAGGCTTTTTTTTTATTCCAGTTTTAATGAGGCTTCCCTTCACTGGTGCCAAGAAGTGCCTAATTTGCATGTGCAAATTCAAGATTAATATGAGTGAACTTTGTTAGATTTAATAATCTGTTGTTGCCTATGAGGAATGAATTGCTTTTTTTTCCTTCCAGGATTTTGTGTTATATACTTAGATGACTTAAGTACACAGGATTTTTGTGTCAACTGTGATTATGTGTTTTTGCAGGATTTTAAATCAAGTATTAAAATTAATTTTATTTTAAGAGAGTTTAGAAGCTTCCATGTTTTCCTTTTTTTTTTCCCTCTGGGCTTAAAAAAAAAAAAAGCAATGTAATTGTTTGTGTTCAATCAACACACAGTATTTTGAGACTCTGTCTCTCAAAATAGCTATTCAAATTGGAATCCTGTAGAATTTTATAATTGCTCTGGACCTCTGAGTCATCTGCAGAAATATTTTTAATGATCAATCGACCATAAAACTCATAACTTTTATTTGAGGTCCCTCAAGAACAAATTGATTCTGTGTTTCCATATGATTAAGGAAAATACCCATCTAGTTAGGGATTTGCATTAAAAGGTGAAGAAATAGGGAAACAAAGAGCAATTCTGATTTGCAAGGGTGAAACATCCCACATTAATAGTGCAATAAAATTATTAAAACTGAATATTTGATTAATTTTCAGTGTACCCTTCATACATATGATCACACCTTCCACCTGAGAAAGTGAGGGGTAAAGCAATTTCTTCCCTTGCCTGCAATTCCCTCTTAGCACACGATTAAAGGCTTATACAAAGAGGCAGGAGAAAATTCATTAACTTGGCAACCACACAGTTTTATCCAATGCTACTGATGCTGAAGCTGGAATATATGCATGTGTAACTTAGAAACAAATTTCACATTTTACCATTAGTGGCAGGTGAGTTGCATTGGTAATTCCATCCGCTGCAGCCTGTCTAAAATAACTATATGCAGCAATTCATGCATGTAATTCAGCTACCTGATTCATTAACATTTAAACAGTCTGTTAGGCAATGGCCATAAATTAGATGCCTTGCAGATCCTTGGCAAAAGTGTGTTTAACAGCCATCGATACACTAAAGCCTTGTCAAGGAAAAAATTGCCTACATGCTATGCAGCAACAAACAGGAGTGTTTTGTGTCTGCCCTTTTAAGGATGGCATCTAATATCACTGGGGCCACAGAGAAATACTGTGATTGTATGGAAAGAGGGAAAACACACTGCACTTAGTTACAGGTAAGTGCTAGTGGGACTGTCTGTGTCTGGAAGGAGACAGAGATGTAGGGTCTAATCCAGAATACTTTTAAAGCAATGGAAATGTTCCTATGGATGGAAGATAAAGGACTCCACCACCCCCCACTGAAGGGAGTTCCTCTCCCTTGAAACATGTTTTTAGCTCCCTTATGTTCAACAGAGTAGGGGAGTGAGGAAGAAGCTGGGAACACCTCATCCTGCTTTATCCCCCAAGGACTGATATCCCCATTTCATATCAGCCAATTTAAGCTGTTTAGAATTCTGTACTATGGCAGTGGGGGAGAGACTAACTCCAAAGTGACTCATCTGTGGATATTCTCCCTTCTGTCACAGCTCCTTCACGACTGTGCCTCTACCATTGTGTCCTACTTCCCGCTTGGAACTCAGCTTGGACAGAACCATCCCCATCACCTCCATCTTTCCCAGCAAATACGTTCAGTTCTGGCAGTGAACCATAGCACCAGGCTGAAGGGTACCCGACTGGGCTGGTACATGTCAGGAAATCCAGCATGTATTCTGCATACCCTGGGTTATGTCCTGTGCCATGAGGGCAGGTGAAGGAGTTTAAGGACACAAAACTCTGATGAGACAGTCATTAAGGTATGGCAGAGGGAGTCAGACCTGGTATTGATACTGTACTACCAGCTACACTCAAAACCATACTGAAGGCATTTTTGAACAAGAATTGGCATAATTCAATTTTTTTCCAATATGGATGATGAGGGAAAGGAACCAAATCCTTATGCCAGAAGCTAATTCAAATCTGGATACATGAAAACAATATTATGAAGATTTTCACATCTATATTCCCAGTGGGCTTTAATCACTTGATACAGTAACTATGCAGGGAATACTAGTTTAAAGGTTAAAATGAAGAAGAATTGCAGGGAAACAAGAACTTCTGTCATTCCTATGTAATATGTATCACTATTTATGGTGGTTTGCAACTATCAACAGAATTCCTGCACTTATATCATCAGTTGCTGCTGTGGTTCCAGTTCTGGAAGCTGTTTCCATTTGTTTCAGGACCTAATTATGGTAACTGAAATTATGATTGTTTTGTTGCCAATCACTGATTTGAATAGATTTGGCCCCTTGGTGTATTGTCATCCCACAACAGAATTCACCTATTTTTAAAACCCAAAATTACCTTGTGAACTACTGGTAGGTCTGGCCTTTGGGTTGTTTCTTTAATACTGGAAGAGGTTCCCACATAGTTTTCCTATTATTGTGTTGGACAAGCTGAATACCACTTTTCCAAATGACTGAATTAACTTTGCCTCTGGAAAGTTGGTTTTAGTCCTGGTCATGCAATGGACTCCCATCTTGAGATGGTCAGCAGCAGATCAGTTATGGTCTAAATAAGCCAAGATCCGATGGGCATTTCAAGTCAACATTTTTTAACTACTCAAAGAGCAAGCCTGAAAAAGTGTGTTAGGAACCCACTGAGTGGCACCTTAATGCTCTATTCTAACCTCAGTAACAGCTCAATATATTGCTGATCATGAGGCAAGACAGAGTGTTTAACAGGCCACATGCAAGACCATTTTTTTTCCCCAGAACTGATAAAAATATGTTTTTCACAACATCCAGCTGATCAAATCAATTGATTTTACTGATACCCAGAACCATATTTGTGGCAAACTCTTTGGGAAAGAGGCTCTGTGGTCTGGGGCTTGATTTAAATATATATTGTAACACCCACATTTCGAGTTTACTTCTGCCTTTAAAACACAAATGCAGCTAGACTCTGGAGAAGTCCTTATTGTATTTTTTATAAACTTTTAGATGCCACAGATGTTTTAGACTTGGTAAACTCTTAAGAATTTTTTCAGAGTGTTTTAATTCTTTTCTACTACCATGAATTTTTATAGTTCTACTTTACTGAAGTTTTTTGAGGTATTTCAAAATATTAAAAATTAAATATCTTTTTTAATTACTCTCATGTTGTAGGACATTTCTATTGTCCCTATAGTTGTTTCATAAACAACTATAGTACTTGTGGGGAAAATTTGCAGAAACAGAGACATGTTTGCAATAGCTTTTTGTGGCTTCTTTTCCTCTCTGTTTTCTCTCTCTATAGTAATTGGAGTATTGATTAGATCTGTATGACGAGCCCATTTCTAAATGAACATAACCTGTTTTTACTGGTTATATCAGCAATCAGGAAGTGTTTTCTGAATTCTTTAGTATTTTGTACTCTTTAGAGAGTAACGTACACAAGAAGAAATTGTTGCTTCTGTAGACATAATGAATGCATGGGCGATATCTTCTCAATTTAAACTTCTTCTCCTTTCACACAACTGATGTAGTTCAGTGAATTCTGGATTAGTCATCAGTTTTGGTTTTGACAGTTGATGAATACAATCCTTAAAAAGGGTAGACACTAGAGACAATCTAGATCTTTGAGAAGATAACGTTGCCAGATTTTGTTTAGATTTATTTTATATTAAATTTCAGTACTTTATTTGTCATCACAGACGTGATCTCTGGTATTTAAAAAACCAGTATTTTAATAGCTATTGCACTGCCATGGAAAGAGACACCCATCAATAAACATCCTTTATTTTCTAGAAATTTTCTACAGTTTTTTAAATTCTCTGAAGGAGAATTGCATTTTTCTGGTGTGCATCTAAGTACTGATAGTTTTAGAACAGTTCCTAGTAATGCTTTTAAATCTCTGAAATTAAACACATTTATTGCAAGAATAATTCTGCCTAGGCACAAGCTAGCATATTTCCAGTGAAATAAGTGGAACTTTGCAAAAATGTATCAAGCAAATTGCTTCATAATTTGCATTCCATAATGTTAATACAAATTCCTTTGTCATGAAATATTATCCAATTTCTAAAATTATCACTCTTTCATGATGCAAAGCAAATATATTTTTCAGCTTATCCTTAGGTGTGGGAAGAGAAAGGCATAGACTGCTTATTTGTTACTGAATGTTCTTGTTAACTCTTAACATATTACATTTGTTATATCTATCATCCCTGTGTTTAGAAATGCATCAAAATAGCCCCAGTCTCCCATAAATAAAACATTATTTAAGCGATTGAAAAAAAAAACATATGAGAATAAAGTACCGGTATTTGCTGGATCTGAAGTTTATTTTGTGGGAATTCTTGGCTTTTGGCCTCATACATCCTAACTTCCTAGGTCTTTGGAGATTTCCCTTCACCATGTCAACCCAGAAGACCTGCCTCTGTCTTTCCTAGGTTTTTCTGAGTTTCTCATGTTTACCCCGTGAGAAGTTACTGTGAGTTCAGTGTAGAGATGGGGGCTGTACTTTAAACTGAGGGATGGCAGCATTGTCCTCTAAGGCTGCTCCCTGTCAGGTTCTCTGAGCTCTCTGTGTTTGCAGGAGCTGTAACTCTTAGAGCTGGGAATACATCTTGACCTACAAGTATGACCACATCAGCTGCTGGTAAGGAGCAGCCCTCCCACACATCTCTCTTCTATCTTTCATGCTCAATATTCAGTGAGTGTTCACTTAACTCTGGGTTGTGGGACAATACAAACAACAAAATAGTGTCCTATGACTAAGACCAGAATTCTGCTGTGGAAGGAGAACAGTAAGAAACAGGAGATCTGTGCAAGCAGGTCCATGCAGGTAAGTATGTGTTAAATATGTAGGGAGAATGAAGGAGAACAACAAGGGGACAAAAGTGAACTGATTTGACTATTTGTCCACTGGAGCTTGATATTCCTCATCTAATATAGCTGATTGCTTCCATAATTTATGTTTGAATAGACTGGAATTTGAAGTTTCTCTAGAAACTATCACATCCTCACTCCTTCCTCTGTGTGACATTGGGACTACATTGAATTTTCTGACCAATTTAGCCTTGATTTACATTTCAGTCCACATTCATCTATAGCTCTGTAGTTCATAGGGTTTTTAAGTAGCCTCCTGACCAGTCTGGGAAGTGCTCTGTGGATTTTCTGTTGTTGTGTTCTTTACTTAAACTCCTGACTATATTTCTAGTTTCATATTTTAAAATTATTTGTCAATCAAAAGTTCCTTCCAAATTTGTTCTAGTTTTAAAGCAAAAATGATTTTTTCACTGCAAAAATAAATGAATAAAAAGTGTATTCATGCTTATATCTCTTTGTGCAATGCCCAAATTAGCAAATCAAGGTGTATTCCGTTCACACACTGAAATTAGGAAAGTTGTTGGCTTTTTTTCTTTGCCCCCTCCCCCTTTTTTTAGCTTCAGATATTTTCCAAATCTACAATAAATGATTTTGTACAATGGCTGAGTCTTAATTTATTCCATTTAAATTATTTAGCATTCATTTATACAATATTGGAACATTTTATTTCAGGATATGACATTTATCATGGATCTTTTTTTTCAAGAAGAAGCACATAACCCTCAAGATGGAGTTGTTTGTTACACTTTTTTTCTCCTTATTTAGCTTGTTAAGTCAGACACTAGTGGTTCTCAGTTATAGGAATACAGAATACAGTACTGTACAGGAATACAGTAGAGGCCCTGCATTATCAGACATCTTTGAGTTCTGTCAAAGCTCGTGGTGTGCAGAGGAATCCTACACAGACTGTAAAAGTCAGGTCATTGTGCTGGCTGCATTTGGCATTCACTGCAGGAGAACCCAAGGAGCACAGACCAGATGCTCTAAGTGAGAATGACATCATGTGTCTGCAAAGGTAAGGTTTCCTTTTGCCTTTAGACATTTCTTGAGACATGGGAATTTATTGAAATGCATATTGCTTCAAATGGCGAGGAAGGGAGATGAGCTGTTATGGTGGAAAAAAGACAAATACTGAAACAGATAAAAGAGGGGGCAGGTATATCTTAAGGAAAAAAGGAAAAGCAAGTCATATCTTTATAACTAAAAAGGTGGAAACCAGTAATAGAACCTGTCTGCTGTATTCATGTAGCTCAAGGCAACGGAGGGAGAGATGGGACTGAACTTGTCCCACACTAGTGAGCAAATCAAACCCTGGTGCATTTTCATCAACTGTCAGAAACAGACAGATATTTCTTTGGGGCTAGGCAGGAAATTAGGCTATTAAGTTACAGCTTTTCCACAGAGCTCTTGTCATTCTCTTCTCCTATTCTACAGATGTTCTATCAAAGCAAGTCATTGTGACCATTTATCTTTCCAAATTTAAAATACTTTTTCCACAGCTAATTTTTTTCCCTCAGTGGTTGAGGTCTTTGTAGTCTGTGTCTTGCTTCCCTGATCTTGTATGGATCTAAGATTAATTTGCACTAGCAAGGAGTTCAACAACAAAATCATTTTCAATTGGGTCAGGTGAGGTCACTCCCAGCTCAGCAGTGTGAGGAAAAAAAAAGATTATTATCATTCTGGGAACACTACTACTTTAGTGTGGAGGGGAAAAAAATGTCTGTTAAAGACCTTTACAATAAATTTTCATAACATTGGAAACTATTAATTTTTTGTTTACTTTCTGCACTTTAGTATAGTAATCTATATGCAAATAATTTGAGTTACAGAATGCTTTTGTATTCCTTAAGGAGAATTGAACAGAATTTGTTAGCTGACTGGTAGCATTTCACAAAAAAACGTGGCACTGTCAAGCTGATACAGAAATACCTTTGATAGATCTTTTTATATCCTTGGCACAGAGACAGTGTAAATTAAATAGTAACATTCTGTTAGGTATTCCATGCACCATATCACAAATAGGTAATTTTATAGGAAATTTAATTTTTAGCTTAAAGGAAATATTTTAAACCAAAAAAAAAAGTTTAAATGTTTAAAATTTCATTTACAAGGAAAGAAACCCCAAGCTGTTAACAGAATCTGTTCTTTAGCGTCTGTTTTATATCATAGCTTTGAAAGAAAATAGCAAAAAAAGAAGCAGCATCAGCTTAAATCCTTAATCAAGCATTAGTGTTTAATGTGCATTGGATCTTAATTATTTGTTGCATCAGGCAGAGATTACAGTTAAGAAAATGCACATGGTTATGTCATTTCATTCACACAGCATCAGATTTTCAGGTGAATTAGAGCTGTGTGTTTCCTTTAGGACACCTGTACAAACTGGTGCTAACTAAAGACCTGCTCCATGCAGGTTAAGAGGAAGGAAAAGCTGCGTAAGTGAAATTGCTGGGCCATGTCTTTGTTTCTGCTTTATGCATCTTAAATTTTTATGTAATCTATGTTGAAGAGTGACAAATACCTTAGTATTTTTAAGTTAAAATCTGTATTTTTATGTCTGGGAAATAACATACTTTGGATTTAAAGGTTCTGTATGTTTATGTCCAATAGAAAAAAAAAAAAGGAGTGAAGTACATTAGGAAGATTACTTTATGGAAATGCAATTGTCTTAAAAAATAAAAGGAATGTATTGGAATAATTTCAGTTGTGCTGTAGCAGTCCTGACTTCAGGTGTTGTCCTTAATCAGTTTCATTATATGCAAAAAGATTCAGATTTTCTGGGTCAAATTCTCCCCAAGTGTATTCTTCCTGAATTTTCAGGAAAATGGATGTGGCCTGCTGATCCCAAATTTCTTCCATTTCCTTTTTGTGCGATCGAAACATGTAAAATGAAATAATGTTACTAATAATTCTTTAGAGAAAAAGATACTAGACATATGGTTTTTTATTCTAAGAGTTTGAGCTAAATCCTCTGTCTATACATACATACATACATACATACATACATACATACATACATACATATAATTTTGTTCTTTGTACAAGCTTAGATGATTAACTATATGAATATAATTGAAAAATTAAAAAAAACCCTAATATAAATATTCTATAGCCAAAATTTATTTTATTGCAAAAACAAAACAAAACAAAACAAAAAACCCCTTTCTTCCCTTAATCATGAACAGAGTTTTTAGCGAGTGTTAAATTAGCTCTTGAATGACTGTGTACTGGTAATAGACAAGGTTTAGTACAAACAAATTTGCCTTCATTGTCATGGATTCAGTGTTTAAATAGATACTTCGCTTTCAAAATATCACTGATTGCTACTCACATTATTGCACTTCAGAGAGCATTGAAAAGTATCCCTGAATGTTGGTAGTATTTGATAGCAACACATTTTAGGCTTTACACTAACATTAGACTTAAATTTTCAATGGGCTGAGTGAAGACTCCCTGCTTATTTTCCCATCACTCTGAACTAATAATAGTTCAGGATTAATATCTCAATATTGCAGATAAAAAAAGGGATACAGAGAGTGTCAAAGCTGGATCTGTGCACATAATTGCCAAATTACCCTTTCAGGCCAAAACTATTATTCCAATGGTTCATAATGCAAGATATTCCTAAGTTTCCATTGTAAAATTGTACAGGTCTTTAAAGTAAAAT
The DNA here is from genome assembly GCF_963513975.1 of Fringilla coelebs. Lineage (NCBI taxonomy): Eukaryota > Metazoa > Chordata > Aves > Passeriformes > Fringillidae > Fringilla > Fringilla coelebs. Next base: position 18,016,066 of record NC_140030.1, on the reverse strand, counting down.
CTTGCACCTACCTGTGTTAGTGTGAGCACTTTGTATAAAATTGAGAGAAGTGTATATCCCTTCTTCCAGAGAACACTTCAGCTTATAGCTAGCTGTTACCTAAGGGCTTCCTAAGAAAGATTTAAATAGTCTTTATAATGTGCTCTTATAAAGGTAGTTTATAAAAAATTATGTATTTTTATATAATTTACATTTTATATTATCTTTATTATTTATAAACTAAAATAATATAAAACTTACATAACTTATAGAAAATGTAATTTCAATTTTAGGCTGCACTGGATTTGCACACTAGCATTTGTACTAAATTTAGATTGTGATATCTTGAATAGTGGCATTTTTCCTTTGGAGCTTAATACAAAATCCATTTGAAGTTAGTTTGCTTTGGCTTAGATGCAGAAGAGATCATTGCATCTCCCACTGTAGTTAACAAAAAGGATCCTCAGCTTTTATTTGCTGTTAGAGAACATCTACAAAAAAGTATTTCACATAACAAGCTTCTGAGGTAGGACACCAATGGCAGAAGTACTACAAACTTTTTTATAGGAAAATAAAGACTTTTTAGAGGACTACTTTTAGCTGAAAGTCAGTGTTTAGTCTAGGTTCTGAAAATAATCAGACTGAAGTCTGATGAGCATGAAGACAGGAATGTAAAGTGAAATTTCTGAATAGGTCAGGAGGTTGTTATGATAATCCCAACCATTTGAGTGATGGGTACTCTTACAGACCTGCTTTTTCACAGCAGAGACCTGTGCTAGAGACAGAAACTCAGTGGGATCTCTGGGTCTTGCTTGGTTTTACATTGCTGGAATGCAACTGGGTTAAATGAGCCTATCCCTTATTTACAGCAGCAATCACAGATCAGATTGGCCTTGTATTTTCCAGCAAGTCATGAAACTGTGGACTCCATTATTTGTGAGCAAAGTAGTATTTGGATGGATAAGCATGCTTACTAACAGCTGGGCTAAAATAGCTAAACACAGATGAGATAAATGCCATTCTGCTTGCTTAACTCTTGCTGTTTCAATTAGATGTGTTGTTTTTCTCACTCTGTCTCAACCCATTCTATTATTTTTCCTGTTTGTATCACACTGCATCACTGAGCAGGTTACACAGCTATCAGTTTCTCTACTTGAAATGAGAACATTGCAAAAGATGATGGAGATGACTTCTTAATATTAGGCTGAAAAAGTATAAAAAACTCTTGCACTAAATGACCTGGAGAGCTCCTAATAGCATCTGTAAATTTTTCAAGATATCATGTTTACTAAAAATGTTGAATAAAAAGGTCTCTATTAACTGTATACAATGTTCCTGAATTAATATTTCTATATAGTGAAGAAATTTATGTTTCCTTTGAATACACTGGGAAAGTGGCACTTATTTCTTTGGAAATAAATTGCTTAGCCTAATCCACCAATTACCATTTCCAGAAGAAAGAATACTTTTTTATTTTTATTAAAAGATTTTTGCTCCCCAGCAGACATTTTTATTGCCAAAGTATTACTTTATTTTCAGAGTACAGGTTTACAAACTGAAGACAAAATTTCACAGAAGGATAATATGAAGACAAGGAAGACAAGTTTAGGGGAATGATATGATAAAACAGAGCACATCCTGAAATACACTTTAGGGACAATTTTACTAAAATTTGACCCTAGGCAGAGGAATAATATAAACAGATTAATCTGCATACAAGTAATTAAATCCATGTACAATAGTGTCTATTTTGGAAGAATTGAAAGTGGATGTTTCTCATGATGAGAATGATATCTACTCAGTTAGATTTGAATTCATAGCATGTTTTTTAAGGAATAATTTTTTATGGCTATTTAGCACATACCATTTATAGTATTTCTTATTCTACCTTCTCTATTTTGTTTCATTTTTATTTTAATTTGATTGACAAATTATTGCACTTTTTATTGGTAGCATATTTTTCACCCACTTAAGCTACTCTTGCTTTAGTCTAACATCACTGAATTCTAAGATCATAGAGTAAACAATTCATATCACAGATCTCTTGTTGCTATTGCTCTGGTCCATGTTTTCACCTCCCTTAACTTCAGCAGTATTGAGTAATCTTCTAAAGACACCAAAGTTAGAATTTCCATTGGCTATTCCAGAATCCATAGAAAGATTTTGATGCATTCTAGGAAATGTTAAACTCATTGATCTGTGTGGTTGAAGCTTATGTATTTATACAAAGACAATGAAAATGGATAAAAAGGGGGCATACTCTGGTGATGAACAACACAGCATAAGAACTTAGGGGAAAAGTGGATACAGACCTTATATGCATAGAACATATAAACTGTAATTTCAAAGACAGAGGTAAAATATATACTTTTTCAGTATGTTAATACTTTAAGTTAAGTTGCTTTCAAAATTTTGCTTTCTGGAGAAACCAGTGAGCAAGAAACTGCCATAATTTAATGTTTGAGTTACTACCACTTCAGAATGTCAGGATTAGAAGTATCATTTCATATGCAGTGGGTAATGAACCCTTTTCCATACCCACGGCATGTGAAATCATTTCAAGATTTCTAAGATGAATGGAAAAATAATTATTGCTGAAAATTAGAGTGATGAAGAGCATGAACTTTAAATGTACTTTCAGATCTTATTTTTTATTGTGACTACGTATGAAGAAAACTAGTGATGACATCAGTTATATCATCATAAATACAGCCTCACATAAATGTTATTAAATATGGGCGCAAAATATTAATATGAATTTAATTTTCAATGTAAAAAATAATTTGGATGTAATAAAATTATTGTTACATCTTTTTCCTGTCCGTGTGTTTGAAATAGCCAGTTTTGAAGGTAAATTTGGACACAGGGGTGTTTCTCTCCCTTCAAATATTGTGTTTTTTGAAGCTGAACTCAGACAGCTGACTTCTGTTGATGTGAATGTCAGTTCTTATCAATGATATTTAGTAGCATTTCCTTAGCTAGCTAAGCACTGACTCCAATCTCCCAATTGTGAATTCACCTCCAATTCATCTGTTTCATGTCACACCAATGGATTTTGAATGACCTTCTTAGGACTCTTATCCTTACAAAGCACTTGGCAGCCATCTCCTATGCTAATTTTCATCAACTTCCATTTCTTTTTTTTTTTTTTTTATTATCAACTTCCACAAGTGTTCTTCTCAGCTGATCCATGAAATCTCAGTGCAGCCACTGACACTTGATGGATTATAGAGTATTAGAGAAAACCCCAATGATAAAATCCTTGTGATAGGCTAAAAAAAATTGAAAAATAACAATTGTTTAGCTAGAACCTTGCTGATTAGATCTAGTCAAATGGAGAGAATACTTTCAATTGAGAATACTGTTTATAATTTAACTAATTTAGATTTGTTATTTTTTTGTTCAAGTTAATGGTGGTAATATTATTATTGTGCATTGCTACCTTATTTTTACATTAAAGATATTAGATCTTTTAATCTTTGCATGTTGCTAATGGAAAACTGTTTTCTTGTAGGTATAAAATTAATGTAAAAGGACAAGGTACAATGTATTTTGTCTTATGCTGGATTGCTTTCTAGAATCATTTGCTTTATTTATGGAACATATAGAGATAGAGCATATTAATTGGTCACAACTTTTTCCCCTTCTAAGACTCAAATGAGCAGTTTAATACATAATTATTGCCATTTAGGTTTTTTTAACTTTGTTTCTCATTTACAGTTTTCTCTGGTTTGGCAAATAAAGAAAAACAAGCATTTCAATATGCTTTGGATATTTGTGATTTCTGCTTTCTTTTCCTAAATCTTTCTGAAAAAATAATTCTTAATAACTATATTCTAGGGTCAGAATTCACCTTTCATTAACTCTTGAACCTTAATTGGTGACTTTTATTCAGAAGAAAAAATAACCCAAAATCTGGGTCTGGGCCCAACTTGCTCTAGGTGGCATCCTAAAAAAGCTGAGAAAGCTTAATGTCTGGTTTAAGACAGATCTGATATTCAGACTGTTTTGTTGACTTTCTCAGCTAACTTGTCCATTCCTTCCAAAAATGTCTCTTCTCTCTTGCTGTGGCTGGACACAATGTGGGGGTACTCAGTTTTCCCTTTTCCTCATTTAATGAAAAGCTTCAGGGTCAGGGCCAGTTCCCACCAAAGATGCAGCTAATTGTGAAGTATATGAAAACAAAGAACTTACACCAACCACCTCTGCCTTCTTAACTCTATTTTACATGAAGAAGTTAATAAGCTATAAATCCAGTGCTCTTGAATGTTTGAAAAATACCTAGTGAAAATCTTAGAATTTCAATGGACTGTTGTGTGACTGAGCTCTGAAAACCAGAGTAAAGCCTGATTCCTTCAGGAAAGGGAGGCCAGAATCTTATTTCCACCAGAAATTGATCCAGGGCAGCTCTCTACCCCTTCAGGAACAGGGAACTTTCTTTGCAAAGTCACTTGACTTCTTTTCACCTTAGTTTTGCTTCATGGGCGGGACACTGCAATGAAAGGAAAGGACAAACTATTCTGTGCCATCCTAGGCAGAGTGAGTATTTCTGCAGCCCTAATCAACCATTAAACCTTGACTCTGAGATATTTACATTACTTGATCTTCAGCTATCTGTCCCTGTATGTTACAGGGGAGTAGTGATAAACAGAAGTCAATACTGTCAGACCTAAATATTACACAAAACATATTGAGCAGCCACCTTAAACTTCAGTCTTCTAGGCATATCTAATTCCCTCTGAACATAGAGATGTGCTTAGCCTTAATATGGTTGCATTTATGCTGTATTTCATTAAATAGTTCACTCAGTTTTTCCTCCTGTAGGTCCCGAACTGAGACAGGACTTTACTGCAGTCACATGAATAACCATGAACAATAAAGGAGAACATGGACTCTTAATCTACCAAGGAGGAGAAGAAAAGACTGTTAATGTGACAGCCTTAAGTGGATCCTGGAATTCTCAACTAAATGTGCTTCCTAAATTTCCACCTTTGTTTGCTACCCTAGGATTTTTACCTTGTACACTTTAGCCTAAAGCCTTGGTTCTGGAGATGTGGAGGTATTTCCTTGTCAAGAGATGTGTTCAGAATTTATTAGCAGTAAACCAGTATTGTTTCTTCCCCTCAGACATTGAACCCCTTATGCAGCCAAGTTCAGCTGTGTGTATGAATTCACCGTTTTCATAAACAGGAAACATTTGTGTTAAAAAGTTAATCTGCAAGAAAAAGACTGGAGCTTGTTCACTGTTATAGAGTTCAACTGAAGGCCAATAATCCAATATATGTGTGTTGGGGAAGTGAAAGGGGAGGATAAGGAGGTAGAAACCTATCTTTCACTGGAAAAGAAATAAAAATAGCAGCAAATGTTATCATTTTCAGGCTGTTACTAGCAACAGGGAGACGTGATCCAAACAACAAGTGAATGACTGCATACACTGGTGCAAGATAAAGACCACAGATAGGAATTTGATTAAGCATTATTATCAGTCACTGCAGAGAGAATGGCAGTCAGCCAGCACAGCATTCACTTTTCTGTCCCTCTCTGCCTCTGGCAGACTGCTTATGCAGGTTGACATAAAAGTAACCTGGAAATTGGTCTGCATGGCAGATAGCAGTCATCATTTTCTCCAGGCAGGGTCTCCTTAAACATTACTCTCATCGTTGCAGACACATAACTGGTGTCTGGCAGCTTGAACTGTTCTGCTTTTTTGTTGTTTTATATTCTTAGATTTTTGATTATTACTATTCTTCCACCTAAATGTTGAGATTTAGAGGCTGTGTAAACACTGTGACCTTTCTACCATAAAAAAGGAAAAATATTCATGTTGGTGTGAGAAAACACAAATAATGCCTCACTACTACCTGTTAGGGTTTTATTAATTTTTTGTCCATTTTTTAAATTTGGAACAGTACTTTGAATTATGAATAGAATTTTAATTTTTTTTCCCTCTTTCTCCAATGCAGATAAAATGGGAAGGGTTAAAAAGTGCTGGATATATAAATCTGCGTTTCCTCCACTTTCCAATGCATATATTTGTACATACTCTAGAAACAGAGTTTGGAAAGACAAAAGCAAACTGCTTTCATCCTGGAGAAAGTGGATAGAGTACTCTAGGCTTTGCTTTGGGATTATTAATGCTGCTTAGCTCTCGTACTTCATTTATTTAAATCCTGCCACCATAATATTTACAGGATATATACAACATCTGGAATCAAAGATAGGATGAATTCCTATGAATCTGACATATGAAAACTAGAAAGGGTGAGAACGAACTAGAACTGTGAGAACAAGCATTATGCAGACATCTGCTCAGAATACAGCCAGCTCCAGGAATTTTTGTCCACTCCCCATCTTGCATTCTATGAGCAATTATTGGACAGCGATGCAAATGAATGTTCTAAAGTAACCTAATATCATCACTAAACTAACAATCTCTTTTGACAGAGGTGCTTCCACTTACCTATTTGATGGAAATTAAATGCAATGCAGAGAGCTGTAAGAGGAATCTGTTCGATTCTGACACATGATGTTTGTGCATCTGAGGTGGAATACATGACAGACCTCCATTGTTCATCAGCCAAACAGCCTGTTTTAGTGTTCAGGGCTTGCTTTTATGGGAAATTCAAAGCTCCCAGCTCTAAACAATCATTGGTCTAATCTCCACTCCTTCAAGACTCTGAACTAGTCACGGGCTTGTAATTTAGGAGCGTTGTTATTGGTTGAAACCTCTGTCAGCCAGCCCAAAGGCTGGTTTATGAAACTAGGCTGGGTTTCTTATTAATAGCTAGATTAATGTTCAGTACAAGTCAGTTTGTAATGCAACAAATCCTATTGCATAACATAACTGAAACCTGTCTGATGTATGTTTTCCCCCAAAACTCTAGCTGTACAGACACATACTGTCCTGGTTTAGGGCAAATTTAGGGAGGGAATTTCCAAAGAGATTATTCCCTAAAGGGCAAAATTCAGTGGCCCTTCACCCCACCTGTTTGGGAGATAAACCTCCTTTGAGAAAAGTGGAAAAAACTGTTAATTTAACAAGGAAAGTATTCACAAGCATAAAAAAATGAATATTAAATAATAAAACCTCTCGCTGTTCTGAAGAGATGGCAAATTCAGAAAGTTCTTCTGTAGCCCAGAAAGAGTCCTCTGTGGTTGTTTCTTGGCTCACCGAGTGTCTCTCAGTCCCTCCAATGCTGGAATGCCACATCCCAGCCCCCAGTGGGCCACAGGAGTGAGATCCCAGTCTTTTTTCTGTGTTTTTGGTTGAAAGCAGGGCTGATCAGCCTTAATATCCATCATAAACAGAACAGACGATTGGGGCTACAGCATCAATTCTTGATTGAGCAATTCAAATTAAAAGGGTTTTATTAATTTAGCCATGTGCTCTTGAAAACAAAAAACAGGAGAGCCAGTTTCAATCCATTTCTGAGCCTAGTTCTGGGTCATTGGATTGCACCTTTTTCATAGAAGATGGAAATGTGCAATACACGACAAAGTATTTGATTATTTTAGTTGGATGCAGGTTCATTGGAGAGAGTCTTAGTTTTGATTGTGTTTGGCTATTGCCTGTTCATTTCACAGGATCACAGAATGGGTTAGTTTGGAAGGGACAACAGGGAGTCAGCTGGTTCAACCTCTGCTCAAACAGGGCTGCCCTTGCCCACATTGCACAGGATGATGTCCAGACAGTTCTCTACAACCTCTCTGTACAATCTGTTCCAGTGCTAAGTCACCCACACAGTAAAGTTATTCCTCATGTTCAGGGAGAACTTTCTGTGCATCACTTTCTGCCTCTTGCCACCAAGCACAGCCTGGCTCCGTCCTCTTTTCACCTCCCTTCAATACTTAGACATTGATGTGGTACTGTTTCTGTTGTCACTTTTTCAGGCTGAAAGGCCCAGCTCCCTCAGCCTTTCCTCCTAAGAGGGATGGTCCAGTTCCTCAGTCAGGTCTGTTGTCTTCTGCTAGACCCACTCCAGGTGCTCCATGTTTCTCTTGTACCGAGGAGCCCAGAACTGGACAGCACTGCAGATGTGCCTCACCAGGGCTGAGTAGAAAGACAGGGTCACCTCCTGTTACCTGCTGGCAAAGCTCTTCCCCATGCACCCCAGGACACCTTTGGCCTTCTTGAGGACATGGACACTCTGCTGGCTCATGAGCAACTTGTTGTCCACCAGGGCCCCCAGGTCCTTCTCCCCGGAGCTGCTTCCCAGGAGATCAGACCCCAGCCTGTACAGGTGCATGGGCTATTTCTTGCACTTCATTTGCTGTTGTGGAATTAGAAAATTCTTCTCTGCCCATCTGTCCAACCTGTCAAAGTCCGGGCCACTCCTCACAGTTCTATGCCAGTGAACACTGTACATAGATATGCCCTGTTCCAGGCACTAGGGGAGGCTTCTGAGTGAGAAGATACTGTTTATTTTCAGAAAAAAAAGCATCCCATGTTGTCTACAGAATATGTGCTATTGCTATATTTTATGCAATTCTGATATATTCACAGATATCAATTTGCATTTCCACACTGTAAAAGCACAATGGAGGGCAACTCAGGAATCAGTGGGCCATCAAATGAATGTAGCTCAATAATTTTTGTTTTCCTTTTCTTTCAGCCTAATGGGCACACATTCTGTTTAAGATGACTTATCACTTGTCACAACATTTGTGATAGTTGTGTTATTCTTGCAGAAAATTTCATGTAGCTGTTGAAAGTGGTTCTTTTCCTTGAGACCTAACCATCAGCTTCTGGCACACATGTTCTGCAAATAACACTCTTACTAGTGTCTCACAATGTTGCCCAGATGCTTTTAAAATTCTTTTTAAAAAGAGTCTGCAGCAGCTGTCTTAGTAGGATTGATAACTCCAAAAATCATTCTGTACGTAAATTTTATTTTGTCATCTTGCTATATGTGCATGCCATTCTGTACTGGGTAGCCAATCAGAATTAAAGTTGTTTCAGAACATGGGAATCAAGTATCTTGGGACCTGGATGCGTAATGTCCATATATATCATTACAGACTTCTTTTTTTCCCTTAAAATGTTATAAAACTTGGCTCCATGACAAGGTACTTGATTCCTGTCACAGAAAAATTTAAAAGAGGAAAAAAAATTGCTGTGGTGTCTTTACTAAATATCAAGCTTGGTAAGTGCATTGCACATTTCTAGAATCCTGCTCTTAGAATTCCTTGCATTGTTCCATAGGTATGTGTTACGATTTGTATGGCTTTGAGTATAATCAACCTTATATTTCAGCCCCAATGGCTAAATTCCAGTATTGAAAGGAAAAATCAGCAAAATTATTTCCCCCTCTTTCTTTATATGCATATTTCTGTTTATTACTAGATAGTATTTTTTTATATGGAGAAAGTTATTAAGTCATGATTATTTTGATCAAGAAAAGGAATAAAATTGATGGAACCATGAAGAAGATCAACAGGAAGAAAAGACAGCAGCTTACTGAATGAGCAAGATTCTTTTTGGTGGGTTCTGACAGCAGATCACAAAGGACCTTTATAACACTTTCACTGCAAATTGACCTAATTCTCTGTCATAATCTACTTAAACTGATGAGGTTTCCACCTATCTTCAGGCATAAAGTGCAGTCATTCCTTTCTAGCTGATGAGAGCTGATGAGCAGCATGTTTATTACTCATTCCTGTGGCTTAAATCCAGTATTTTCAGAAACAGTCCAGCATTACTAAGTCATCAGTGATTCTGGAATAGCAAGAGAATAACCTCAGTCTTTGCTATGGGAGCTGCTTAACAAATCTAAAAGTGTTAATCATGTTCAGGGCATTGTCACTTCCAGGGAACAACGATTACTTTCAGTGACATGCCCAGAAGCAATCTATTTAGTTTTCTTTTCATATAAAATTGGGAAATAATGAAGGTTTTATTAAATGAAACTTAATTCACCACAATAGGGACTTCAGATGTACCTGTTCCCACTACCAAGGGATGAAGTATAATTTAATAACAGTCTCTTTAGATTAGCTCTGTCTATTTGAATGTCACATTATTAACTGACTCGATGTCATAATGTGCAGATTCCAGAGACTGCTGTTTCAGGCTTTTTCATTTTTTTAAAAAGAATCCTACATTGATGGTTTGTAAACTACATTATTACTGTAACAAACCCGTTGGATAAGAAAGGCAAAAATGGTGATCTAAGCTTTTTGGCTGTCGTCCAAAGCACTAAGACTTAGTAGATTGCTAATGCTGTCTAGCAATGGTGTGTTTTTCCTGCCACAATGACAGCTGCTGAGAGATTTTCTGTTATTATCTTACTATTTTTTTAAACATTAAAGTGTAATGATTTACTAGCCTATAATGTGATAGCAATGCGTGAATTACTGTGGCTCCATTTGTATATCAGCAACATCTGTTTTACAGGTGTGAATATATCAATTTTGCTAATTAATACCTGGTGGCACAGTTTCTGAGTGAGGGTATAAAAATGGAAATAGAGAAAATTCCTTATCTATACACTATTATTTCAAGTCCCTGGGAAATAAAAAACAGGCAATGCACACTAGGATTATTTTTTATTGTTGTTTTCATTGGCTACTTATTTGGTTTATTTTACCATCTCCATAATGTCTCCTAGTACCTAGCCAGGAGATATTTTGCTGAGGAGTGTTTTAAAGAAGTAGCTTTCAGTTATACATGACAGCAAAGCTTTTTTTTAAATAAAAACTTCAGTTTAAAATTTCAAGCACATAGTTAAGTAGCATAAGAATGAATGACCACTTATCAGCTGAGTTCCTCTCTGGGTCCATGTGGGTGTTCTCATTCTGGGCAGTATGCAGGACTTGGTGAGCCCCTCTAACCTTGAGGATGAGAACTATTACCTGTATATTTTTCATAGTCTGGCCCCTAGTGATCAAGTGAGTCTCCTTTTCTCATTTTGATGCCCTAACCCCTTTGGTAAACAATGTTTAAGAAGTTTTAAAAACAGGACTCTGAGGTGATAGAGAGGGATGTGGAAACTGGACATGGAAAATGGACCAAGAAAGAAACCCTGTCTTACATTCTTCCCTTGTGATTAAACTCCTGCACTCTCTTGAAGAAAATACATCAAACTTTCCTTCCTTCCTTCCTTCCTTCCTTCCTTCCTTCCTTCCTTCCTTCCTTCCTTCCTTCCTTCCTTCCTTCCTTCCTTCCTTCCTTCCTTCCTTCCTTCCTTCCTTCCTTCCTTCCTTCCTTCCTTCCTTCCTTCCTTCCTTCCTTCCTTCCTTCCTTCCTTCCTTCCTTCCTTCCTTCCTTCCTTCCTTCCTTCCTTCCTTCCTTCCTTCCTTCCTTCCTTCCTTCCTTCCTTCCTTCCCATTATTTTTTAATGAATCAACATCCAGAATTAAACTTAGCATATCTCTTATTGCAATTACTGTAAATGCCAGAAAGAACCTGAAGCAAAGAACCAATAATTTATGTTCTAGTATGTATTGGAATGTATGTTTAATGTACTGTCATATTCAATATATATTTCAGATGATTAGTGCAGATATTAATTGTTTTCTCTCTTCTGAACAAGCTAAATCTCACTCTTACCTCAAATTAAGTTTTACTAAACAGGAGGTTGTTGCCACAGAGTTGTACACATGCTCCCCCTCCCACCACAGAAAATTAGCACCATTCTTGGCAGGTTTCTCTCATGAAAAATGGCCCAGTGCTCAGAACCTCTGACTGAGGATAGAGCAACATGGCAGTGAAGCTACCTGGGAAGCAGCACAGGACAGGGTTGATGGAGATGACATAACATTTTGGCTCTGTAATATAAGGAAAAGCACCAAAGAGGTAAGGCAAGAAGAAAAGACAGGATATTTCAGCACTGAAGAACCCTGAGCACTATCAATCTTCTTTTAAGGTTTTTGTATTTTGAAAAGCCTTAAGGGAAGAATTTTAAAAATTCACTTCGATCCTGGATATAGAGGATTAAGGATGAAGGAAGTTGTAGTTTTGGAAAGGCAAGTGATAACTAACTCAGGGTCTTGAGAGATAGAGGGTTTCCTAAGTTAGTCAGTGATGTCAATCAATCATCTCATAATCATTAAATTCAATATGAAGTAATGGCTTAGATAAATTCCTCAGAAAACTTTGTCAGCCCGAAATTACTTATATCTCATCTACATTTATTTTGTATGAATCTTTTGCAGACAAATTTTAATCATATGGTTCTGTGAAGGAGGCATAAAACTAACAATTACCTGCATTGCTGTTGACAGCAAAATTAATGGCTTATTATTTTCTGAATGGAGTTAATCTGGTTTTTAAATAGGATGAGAGAATGCTACTGAAAATGAGGTAAGCACTACTAGGAGAGAGAAGTGATTCCTCATCAAGCCTTCCAGAGGTTATTTCAGGGGGAAGATTTGAACAATATGCTGATTATCTTACAGTTGCTAGTACTGAGACTTCTGTACTAAACACATTGCTTTACTCTCTATTTTAATTAAATGGTAAGGCTTTTGCCGTACAAACTCTGATTTAGAAGGGTGGAGGGGGGAAGGCTTCCATGTTTATTCTTTGGAACTTTTGTAATGGAGAACATTGAACTGCAGAAAAAGATAACACCTCCTTTAGAGCAGGCTGCAGAAATCTCCCTGCACAATTTTGAGGAGTAGATTGAAGCAAAAATCTTTATGTTGAACAAACACCACAGAATCCAATCCTAACTTGAAAATCATGATGGCACTTTTTTACAATGAGACACATCTAATTTGATTTGAGATATTTGCTATGTAAAATTCTACCTTTGAACTTCCCTTATTGTCCATAGAGGCCTATGTTGTTTTCTAGAGAGAGCTCACCTAAATCCCACTTTGTTTGTACCTGGTTTGTACTTTGCATGCAAAGTATGCAATCAGTTCTTGTATACCAGGTCTTGCAAGTTGTAGCTTTCTCACTCTGTGCAGATCAGTTGCTGCAGCTGTAGGATCATGTAGAGAAAATGGTACCTTGTATAGCATCTCACTTATTAGCAGGGAAAAGCAAATTAAAATATTTGAATATTCTAATAACATTTTAATATATATAACTAAACAAGTTTGTAAAAGGTTCCACAGACTGCTCAGGGCTTGATAAGTGAGAAATCAGACACTGATATTTTATAAGAAAAACTTGTCCACATATTTCGTTGCCACCATTGTGCTCTAGCCTGAATCCATTTTGGCTTGTACAACAGTTTGAGACAAAAGCTAATGGCTTACTTGAGGTATTCCTGGTAAAGCTGTATTTTTAAGCCTAATATCTTTTTTTGGCGTCATTGTTTTTCCAGAAAACATGAGTGAAACTAAGGAAAGGTGACAGAGAGAAAAGGCACAAAAACATCAGTGCAATGAACAATGCCACAAAGCAAACTCAATTCAGAGCAATAATAGATTGACCTGTTAGGTGACCTGCCTTGTGAAGAAAACAGAAAACAGACGTGCTGTCAGGTACCTACAAAACAGGCAGAAATACACAATTCATCCAAAATGGGAAAGGAAAGTATTTCTATCTGCAGATCTTAGATAGTTGTCATTGCTGGTAACATCTCTCCTTTAATTTTCTGCAGTGTACTGAGAAGAACTGAAAAAGCAACGTGAGACACAGAATGTTAGAAAAGGTGATAGTACTTTTAAAGATTAGGTAATGCAGAGAAACTTCCATAGAAAACAAGATGCCAGAAATTAACAGGATAATAAGTGAACTCAATACAAATTTTAAAAATCTAAATTTGTACGATTTAGTAATGAAATCAACCAAAAAGATTAAAGTGAAGAATAACAGAGAGGGAATTTTTTTGGCATGTATTTTCAGATTTGAGAAACCACAGCTATTCTACAGGTTCCCTCTGATTAAAATATGGGAAAGAGACTAAACCTCACTTATCACACATTAAATCTCATGTGGAAAAAGACAGACCCTTTGTAAAGTATTTGTAGTACTGAGAGCTAACCCCTGCCAAGATTAAAAAAGTGAAGCTGAGAAGTCCATAATGTTTTTTAGCTTTCAAAATACATGGATAGAATCTCATTTTAAAACCTATTTAAAACCAGATGGAAGAAAGGAAGAAAAATTTTGCTGCACTAATGATCACATAGATCTTTCCCACCTCTGGTTGTATGACTAGATGATTTATCATAATGAAGTAATGATAAATGAGAAAGAGAAGTAGGAAATATAGTATTTAAATGTCAGCTGCATAGAGTGAGCCTAATAATGCAGTATGCTGGTACAAAACTATTTTCCTGAGAATTTTGGTTGTTGCCAGAAACATAGCATTGCTATTTAGTAGGCACCATCAGAGAAGAAAACTTTTTTGAGTTTTTGACAGTAATGAAAAATTATTTTCTAAGAATATGACATAAAATAATCACTTTTTTGCTCTGGGAAAGAGGAGTGGACACTGGATTGCCCAGTGAGGTTTCTACTGAACCATGGCACTGGAAATTGTTCATCAGCAGTCAGCTTCCTTGGATGTGAAGCCCCACCAGAGTAGTACAGTCCTGATTGCTATAGGACATAGAAAAAGAAGAATGCAAGAATCAGGAACAGAAAGATATTGACCTGGGTCTGATCCACTGTTGGTATTGTGGCTCCCTGGATAAGCATATTTGCTTATAAATGAACATGTTTATGGATATGTCTATATAAACATGCAGACCTACTCTAAGGTTTGGCAATATTTTGCAGGTGAATAAAGACCTCAGATTTTTTGCATTAAGGAAACATTTAATTCCCCAGAGTTGTAAAAAGATAAGAAAAAATATTTCTGAAGAATTTTTTTTTGCACATTCCTGCAGCTCAGTATCAGAATTTACATTATTCCTGGTGTTTTAACAATCCCAGCATAGGATTTAATGGCAGTACTTTTGCAAAAGCCAGAAGGTAGCCTCTATCTTACAGTACCTGAGTTATTAAGTCATTCAAATCAAGATTCACTTTCTGGAAAGTGGAGAGTCCATTAACGAATTCAGTTTATTGCCAATTCCATATATAATACAGTATTTCAGCTGCAAAACAAAGTAATTTTAGGGTGGGATAAATCAATAACACAAGATTTTGTAGCAGATAGTAGTTAAAATCATCTCTGAAGGTAGCTTTTTCCCATGTCTCGTGTCATGTTTCATTGAAAATATAATGGAATTTGGATAAATAGACAAAGAATCTCACTCTCTGAGGTCAGCTGAAAGACTTCAATTAAATCAGTGTCTTCACTAATTATGAGTATTGCCTAAAATAATCTTCTTGTTTATATTTACAGGAACTAATAATACTATATGAGATACTGAGCAGAGAGGTTCCTCTTTTCATTTTTGTGGGAACTGAGCAGAGATGTTCATATCAAAGAAATCCTGCCAGTTCAGCAAGGACCAGCAGACGGATACATGAATAGACAACATGCTTTTGAAATTATTTTGGGTGCAAAATATCAAATCCAATCACAAAGCAGAAATGAAAATCACAAGCACCCAAAAAAACCCAAAAAATCCCCAAAAAACAAAAAAGCCATCCTTTCTTCACTGATTCAGTAATTAATGACTAACTTTTAAACTTTGAAAATTGAGCAAAGTTATTGTGATGTTTTCCATTCTAAAGCTGATTTTGGCTTATTTTGCACATCCTGTGGCATAGCAACATGAATATGAGCCAGCACATTTAATTGTCCTTGAAGAGTAACCTCTGGTAATAGAAATTATTTCTTCTCTCAGATACTTTTCCCTTGACTTCATTTGGGCTAATGCACATATGACAAAATCCAGTGCGCCACTCCCTTGCATTTCCTTAACATCTGACCTCACACAGCTGTTAATTATTAAGACACATTTGCCACTGCTGTGCATGTTGCCATACAGTCTCTTTACAGTCAGGATATTTTTATCCCAAATACTTGAATTTACAAATAAGCTAGAAAAGAATGCCTTGCATCAGCTTTAATTTTATAACGCAGTGACCCATTCTACCACTGTGTAATAACAGGTCCCACTGTGACAATTAAAACAAATCACCCTACAGAGTATGTCATTAGATACATTCATGCCTCATCAGTAACTGAATTGTCTTTTATGATATATTTCAAGTAAAGGTATATAACTTCAGCCTGGCTTCCCCAATGAACAAAATGATTTATAAAAAAATCTCACATCTTCTTGATTTATTATGAAAATGAAATAGGGATGAAATGAAATAAAAACTTTAATTAAGAATAAGAGGACTGTTGGCCACTAAATAAAACACAAGTGTGTAGATTATTTTGAACCACTAACAATGGATCTAATACGAAGCTATGTTCCCAAGCATCACTGCACCTATTATGTCTTCTACTTTGAAGAGACTCAAACTAGAAAGAAGTAAATGGAAAAATGAGTTCTGCTAGCTCATGTTGCAAGCTGATAATTTTTCCTAATGTGAGAACCTTTCCAATGCATTAGATCTAAACCCATCAGGGGGGATGTTACTGTGACTGTCAGAATGGCACATACTTCCCCCAAGCCTCATCCCATCCCCATGACCGGTGCTGTACTTGTGGCGACAGTGCTACAGGAGCAGCAACACTACTGTCAGCCTGCCTGTGCTTTCTAAGAGCAGATAAACTATTTTTCTGACAATCTTTACAGTCTCACTTCTGGGAACACTTGGAATTAGTGTTGTAACTGAACAACATTTTCATTCATATGTCTATTAAGGTGCTACCAAACTCTTTCTGTTCCTGAGTAAGGCACTTATGGTTGAGATTCATCTCATTAACTTTAAACTTTTTAATTTTAGCCATCTACATCTGAGCTAGTCACTTGAGACTTTGTAGTCAACAGAGAGATATAAATGCTTTTCAAAGTGGCTTCAGCTGACCTATCTGAGTCACTTGGTAGCAGGGCATCCATTAAAATCACCAGTTCATGATCAGATGAGCATATTTAGGTGTTTCTGCTTGGTCAGATTAATCCCTCTGGGAGTTCAAACCCTATTTCTAGATGCTTATGTAAATTTGTCAGTGGGTAGAGGAAGTGATGTTTTGCTTCCCTGCATCCTGTAACTTGCAAAACTCAAGTTGTGCACTGTATCTTTAGGCTTGTTTTGTTTGTCAGAAACCCATACCATGCCAGTAAGTAATCATGTGCTTGCCCAATGGAATGGTCCCTGGAGTGACTCACAGATAAGTTTGCCTATTGCCTTCACAGGGCAATATCAAAGCCTGACAGCATTTTCCTGGCATGCCTTTTATTATTCCATGAGATGGTTCCTGACAACCGTTTCATTTACAGACAAGGAAGTACAGGCTGGAGTCACACCCATATTTCCTTGCAGTCCAAATGCTTTTGACTTGAACGTGTAACATAAAGCCAAAAAATCATATAATGGCTTTGGTTTGAAGGAACTTTATAGATCATCTAGCTTGGGCAGGGACACTTTCCACTATACCTGGCTGCTGAAAGCCCCATTCAACCTGGCCTTGAACACTTCCAGGGATGTGGCATATACACCTTCTCAGGGCAAACAGTGACATTGCCTCACTACCTTCACAGTCATGACTTTCTTCCTAATATTTTGCTAAACCTACTCTCTTTTGTTTTAAAACCATTCCTTCTTCTCCTGTCACTATATGGTCTTGCAAATAATCCCTCTCCAGCTTTCTGCAGCCCAACTTTAGGTACTGGTAGTCTGCTATAAGGCCACCCTACAGCCCTATCTTCTCTGGGAACAGCTCTCTCAGCCTCTTCTCATAGAGATGGTTCGGGTGTTGATAGGTGCTTCAGCCGTGCTGTGATCATCTTTCTAGCCTCCTCTGGACTTGTCCTGCAGGTCCACATCCTTCTTGTGCTGGGGCTGCAGAGGTGGAGGCTGCACTGCAGATGGGGTCTCACAAAAGCAGAGTAGAGGGGAGCAATCTCCTCCCTCAATCTGCTGGCCATGCCTCTTCTGATGCAGCCCAGGATATGATTTGTTTTCTGGGCTGCTAGAGCACATTGCTGACTCATGTCCAGCATCTCATCCCCCACCATCCCCAAGTCCTTAACAGCAGGGGTGCCCTCAACCTCTTCTCTGCCCAGCCTGTGGTTGGGCTTGGCTAAGAAAGCCATGAACTCCCAGACCACATCCCTTTCAATTCTTGACCCGGTCTCATCTGTCTCAGCCAGAGTTCATGTCCCTACTGTCCTATGTAAAAAACCTGTCTGGCTCTCCTTACTGCTTTTCAATGATGTATACTGCAGGAAAAGGGAAGAAGGAGGACAGAATATATACTGGGGTAAATATATTAAGTCTAAATTGCAGTTACTGAATCACATAATCCAGAACCATTGTCACTACCTGTCTCGCTTGCAGCTGCTCTCATGGATATGACAGGTCTCCTAAAAAAACACTCACACTGAAGTAAAATGGCATTACAGTCTTTGTCTTTAATTGGGCTTTTCCCACTGGGTTGGATTTCCTTTCTGAGTACAAAGCACAACACACCATGCTGCAAAGACTGAAAGTAAGTCAAAACTGTGACACTTTTCCCCTTTCACATCTGTGCATCTCTTACTCTTCCTAAAAAAAAGCAAACTAATGGGTAGTCTAATGCTGTGAAATGGCCTAACTAATAACTGGATTTACATTTCTGTACCTTTGGATGGATTAATTTAATTCCTTTTAAAACTCTGATTCTTACTGCAGATAAGCCATCAGTGTGCTTAACAGGATCTTAAAAGTAGAAAGCAAATGTAGAATAGGAGGTTCATTAGACAACACTTTTTCCAAATGTGGAAGCTGAACACCAGATGCCGTTTTGCATAATAAAAGCAGTCAATGATTTGCCCTTAGAGGTCTGTGATTCCTGAATAATAACCCGTTTTTCAACCTTGTCTGTTCTTTTTCTCTCTTACCCTAAATTTTCAGCTTTAGAACCAATCCATTTAAATATTCACATAAACAAAATGTGACTTGTAATTCCTTTTACTCTTTTAAAATTGGGATTTCCCAGCAGTTATTCAAAAGGAAAAAAAAATCCTGCACTAGAAAAAGATTTTAGGAGTAATAAAAACATTCAACACACTGAAAAAAAATCAAAAATAGGAATAAAGTTCTTAAGTGAAAAGAAAACACTTGGATGTCGGGCCATCCCATCTGGTATAAATCCAGCATGAATTAAGAATACACAATCCGTGTCAGGTTCTCTTGACGCTTAACTCCTGGCTTTGAGTCCCAGTGAAGAAAAATGGAGAATACAGTTTTTTATCTCCAGGAAAGATGTTGTAATTATTATCCTCCTCGAGTTAAAAAATGGGAGTTTGGGCTTGGGGACCTATATGAAGAATGGTGGCTTTCTAACTTGCTTCATCAGCTTTGAGTTTGGGTGTAGGAAATAGCAAACATGGCATGATCAAACTTGGATGATTTGACTCTTAGCACTTATATCAGCTGCTGAGACTCCCCAGGGCCATCTGTTGAATGTAGATGCTTATTCCACAGCAGATCTCAATCTGACTCTCCTTCTGCATGAGAACTAAAGTGACACTTCCCACCATAGGTAGGAAAATGGTGCCTGTCTCCAAAAAGAGCAAAGCAACAGAGTGAGTGCAGGGGGACATTGTAACAGAAGTCGGGCAAAACCTCAGCCTTCAGGACAGAGAAGTTGCTGGGATACCTCTATGAAAAACTTACATTTCAAAGTCAGTCTGTCTTGCCTGCCATTTCTAACGAGCACTGCTCACTTTAGACTGGTGCCATGCACCACAAACAGTGTACAAACAAAGAGAGGAGAGCACAAACTCTCGGCCCCAGAAAACCCTACTATGATATCTTTTCAAGCTTCTGCAATTGTAAGAACTAAAGGTTCGGTGCAATTATGGACAAACAGAAACATACTGCAGCAACAGATTCGGTACAATCATTGAAAAGCCAATAAGTATTTTCATTTCAGTGACAGTTATCTGTAGTCTGTTGTGTCTGCAAGTTGGTGGCAAGACACTAGAACAAACTTACCAGCCCATCTGGTGCCTGGAATGAAGTATTTCTGTACTTCATGTTATTACAGAGAAGGTTGAAAAAAAGAAAACCTCTTGGGGTTCAGATGATGCTTCCATGTGAAGTCAATAAGTTTGTTGAGTTAACAGGAGTTTTAATACCTTTTTAGTGGCTGACATTCATTTCTTGCACATATTTTATGTGTGTGCCTGTGTATCTAGATATTCATACAATAAATATAAAAGTGAAACATAAATCCAGAGTAACTGACTTGAGAAAGAAAACACCTTTGCAAGAGGAAATTTATAAATTTATATTTTATAAAGAATTTTTTTTTTTAATACTACAATGTTAGGCTATTTCCTGGCTTGTGATGATTTATACTGAAGTTACTAGAGGATGGTAGTTAGCTAAAGCCTGAGTTTTCAGCAAATACTAAGCTTTTGCTGAACTTGTTCACAATGTGACTTCCCTCTGGAACACTTTGCCAGTACCTCTTTTTGAGTTGCACACAGTGTGCTTTTGATTTGGTAGTTAGATATTAGGGCCTGTAATGAAGATATTACAGATACAAGGAATAAGACAAAACATAATTTTTGGTTTAATAGCTCTATTTATAATTTACACAGTTTTAGAGATTTTATTGTATGTTTTCAGTCCAACCTAATAGCAATTCTTTCTCAGAATAAATAACAATTAAACACAATCTCAGTGTGTAGCATAGTCAAAATAAAATGCAAAGGCTGCTGTAGTGGAGTGCAAGGGCTGAAACAACATATCATTCTATAGTTAACGTCATAAAATAGGTTGATCCCTATTAATTCTTTGGCAGGATTTTTTCATTCCATGTTAAAGCCTTTATTTTGGCAGGTAGCACCAGGTGGCACTGTTACATAATCATCTACTTTTTTTTTTTTTTTTTTTTTTTAGCAGAACAAGGTTCCAGTGTTGGGAAGACATGCTTCAACTAGGGGGACAGTGCTAAGCTTTATGGAGGGAAAAGCTAAGGCACCCACACTTCCCTTTCACTGCAATTTTTATAATCAGATTTACTCCCAGGCAATAACAGCAAATCCAAGATTCCCAGAAAAGAACATTTCCAGTTTGCTGTTTGTAAGTGAACCTGTTCAAGGAATTGTGCATGATTTACTTAGTGTTTACTGAGTTATTTCATCACAGCATTCTGCATTTATGGCCAGTTTTTCCAAGGCCCCAGGTATTTTATAGTGCTCAACAGAAAGATAAGGAATGGAATGGAGGTGTAGAAGGAATGTCAAAATGGGATTACGGGATTAAATCTGTCACTTGGAGACATGTGAGTACCAGAGTGTTTTGTGGTACTGGGTACTGTGACACTGAATATTTTCAGCTCCCCATTCCTGAGGATTGTCACAGCTCCAGTGTGACAGTTTTGCCACTTGCACTTACATCACTTTTATCACAGATTTCAGTCAGTAAAAATAAACAAAAATTCCTTTTAAAAATTTTAATGCAAATAACATCTTTCTTAACATTAGGAAAAAGCGGGGCATAAGGTAATAGATATTTACTAATATTTGTCTCTCCCACAAGGTTAGAAAGAAATGCTTCTCTGTCTTTCTGTTACCTGTTTCATAAATCCTTCAGGTGCTCTTACAGATATTCAGTTCTTATGCAAATTTTCCACCCTAGAGAAGGTTCCAGTCTGGGAAAGCAGTCTTATCTTTAAATCCTGGGTGGTCTTTTTTCTTTTTCTTTTTCTTTTTCTTTTTCTTTTTCTTTTTCTTTTTCTTTTTCTTTTTCTTTTTCTTTTTCTTTTTCTTTTTCTTTTTCTTTTTCTTTTTCTTTTTTTCTTTTTTTCTTTTTATCTCTCCAGGCAGTTTTATTTATATCTTAATAGATGTTAGTTTCATAACTATGGTCTACCATTTAGCCTTATGCAGACCATTACAAATGGTGAGTGAGTGGTGGTGAGTCTCCTCACATGCAGAATTTTTCTTTTCATTCAACACCCACAGCCTAGAACAACAAGCTATGCAGCTGTGGAATTTATATAATCCATACCTGATCTTAGCCCCTGCTTGAGATCATACATTGCAATATTTATGGGTTTGAGTTGGTATTGGCTTTGAGGAGCCAAGACTAAACATCTCTTTCATTAGACTATGACAAGGATTCCATGCCTCAAATGTAAAGCAGGTATGTCATATTCTCATATCCTCTTTACTTTGTACATGCTTTAATAAAGTCTTGTAAATTTTTGGAACATTTACCTTGAAATTCACTTTTTGCCATTAAATATTAGAATAATGAATCTAGGAAATCAAATAATACAACATAAAAAAATAACATGACATTTACTTGAGTCAACCACTTAACCAAAATGGCAGCTCTGAAAAGGGAAGAATTCAGGTGTCTTAGCTGCCTGCCAATGTGTTTCTGAGACACTGGTAGGTACAGGGTAATGATGGTCAAATTAATAATATGCAAATAATTTTTTCCCCTTCTTGAATGATGTGAGATTGATCAGCTTTAAGGAAGTGATGTAAAAATGCAAGTGCTACTCAGGCCGGAGAAAATACAGTCAGCCAGTCAGGGCTTTTGAACTTTTCATTTCCATCAGTAGAACCAAGGTTTGGCTTAACTGCATTCTAAATTTACAAGTTTGTCTAGTGGGGCATGCATGAGTTGCAAGAAAAAGTTTGGTGTTTCAAATACCTTCTAGTTGTTATAGCAGCCTCTATGACTGAGGCTTTATTGATCTGAAGGCAAAGCTAGTAAAAAAAAAAAAAGTGAATATTTCTCAGATGCCTTATAATACCCTGGTAAAACTTAAACCTCAAGTTGAGGTTAAATGGATATCCAAAGTTGGATTCATGGCAGTCTTTCAGTTAATTTGAATACTGTATTTCTGTGTTTCTGAAAGAATCTGTCACCTGATAGAATGTATAACAGACAAAACCAATGATGGAGAGAAACTGGGGAACACACCCAAAAAAAAAAAAAACACAAACCAAACAAACAAAAACCAAGCAAAGAAAAAAAAACCTCCAAACCAAACACCAAACAAAAACAAAACAAAACAAAAAAAAAAAAACAAAACAAAAAAAAACCCCAGACAAAAAAAAAAGTAAAAAAAAAAAAAAGAAACAAAAGAAACACGAAGGGAAAGACTTTTTCAGTCAATGATTCCAGGAAGAATCCTAGTCCAAGAAACTGAATACCTCATAGTCCTTCCCATGGCTTCAGACCAAGGTTTCTGAGAACTTGTCTGCTTGTCAGACATAATCACCCCTTTAAAATATAAACAGACATCATCACTGTTTGCCACACTGGAAAAACACTGATATCATTAAAAGGCTCTTTTCTAATATTCAATGTAGCAATGAAGCATAAAAATGTAAATAATACTACAGATATTTAATCTTCTTTGCCTTTGCCCAAAGCTGGAATTCACTTTATGTATTCTTAATTGTTAATATTCTGATAAATTTGATCATGGTGTGGGAAGTCTAGACTGATATGTAAATTCATTACAAGTTGTACAAGATGAAAGGGTGGATTGCTGTCAGAATGCTCTCTTTACAGAATGGGTGTATTATGCAGTTACACAACAAATGCATGGCAGGACCCATGGGTATCTGTCCTTTGTCACCCTTTCCTGATTTGTCTCCAAACAGGCAGAATGGGCAAAATTGTAAAAGCAGCTGATACTTTTTGATTTTAAGTCTACTGCTCTGTCTCCTAGATTATAGCACTGAATTTTGTTATATACCTTTATTACTGCAATGCCATTGAAAGCATTAAGTCACTGGGAGGGAAAGCTGCATATGGGAAGTGTGTTGCCCTGGCAAATGTCACTAGTCAAGAGGAAGAATAACCGTTTCCTGCAGTACCTGTTATTCCTTAGAGCTCTCTCATACATGCTTAGCACATAAAATCTGACAAGATTAAAACCTCAGGTGGTATGGCTTCAGGCAAAGGAGAAATTCAGTTACCTGTCAGTACTAATAATAAAGAGATGACTGAAACCATCACAACACTATCTTTCCCCTGGATTACCTCTGTCTTCTAAGTTGCCTGTATTGAGCAGTTATTCCCCATGTCTACTGATGAAAGAATAAGTTAATGTTGTGCAAAGAAAGAGCAAGCCTTAAATCTATTTTATGGGTTGACTGTTTCTTAGAGTATTTCTTATGACATTTTTACTTTTCTGTTTGCTCTCTTTTAAACTGAGATATAAAAAACTAACAGCTTCCAGTGTCATTAGCAGGTATGTCATACTCAAATGCATTCCTTACTTTTCTTTTGAAGCACATCCATCTTATGAGGTAAATTAAAGATTTCAGATGAACCATAAATATGGCCCACTTCATGGGTCCCACCAAAATCAGTCTCATTTTCATAAGCTATTCCTACATCAATATCTATTTCCTTTTAATAGAGACTGTAGTCTACTTTTTTGATACAGTGTGCTGAAAGGCTACAACTATGTCCTATATTTTGATTGCCTACTCTACAATTTTCATAAAAATTCACACATAATTAAGGGACTGCAGATAAGTTTTTTATACCTATACTAATACTATACATTTTAAACTCCTTTTGCATTGTGTCTTCAGATTAAGTTCGTTTTTGCTTTTCCCAATTAAATATTCTCTGCATGTTCTAATTTTTGCCCAGTTAGCTGAGAAACACATCCTTTCCCATCAAATGGATCAGAATTCTTCTCTGAAGAATTCTGTAAGAGCAGTAGAAAACAGATTTTCTCCTGTAGATGGCTTGATTATCCTAAAAATTGAAAACAGAATTTTTCATCTTTTGGGATGATAGTAGCTTCATGTTATAGGGTTTATAGTGATTTTATTTTTTGTATGACTTTAATGCATCACTGACTGACAGTCAAGGAACTGAAAATGCAACAGCCATATGACTGCTAGAGTTCATTTACAACCCTTTGAAATGAAAGTTGTTTTGCAAAATCTGGGGAGAAAGATTTAAAGCCAGAGATCCATTTAACATGTCCCTACAGGAGGCGAAAGGATTCCTCCAGGTGGAATTTGACACATATCCAGTCAAGTTTTTAAATGGTAAGTCTGGTCACTGCATAGCAAATACACAAAGATAAATAGGACACATCTTTGATGTAGACCTTTAAAAAAAAAAAAGACAGCTTGTGGGCCACTTAACCAGATGCCACAGGGTCTACACAAGGCCTCTGTAATCTTGTTTTTTTAACTGCTGCATCTATTAAAAAAGGAACAGAGGCCAGAATGCTTGTAAATGAGAACATCATCTTCTCAACACAGCCTCCCTTTTGGAAGCTTTCCATTTGCTTGTTAGTGAGTGATATCCCTCACTCATCAATACATTAACATTTTACCAAGGGGTTTTTTCAGTTTCAGTTTAAAAGCTGGGGGGTTTTTTGTGCTTTTTTTTGTGCTTTCTTGTTGGATCCCAGCTAGATATTTATGCTATTTCTTCTCCCTGAAGTACACAGTAAAGTCTTTGATTCTGTGACCTTAAGAGCCATGTGCAAAAATGTGAGCTCATTGTACAGCATTTCGGCGGTAAATCTTCTAATAGTGTTAGATGAACATAGGTGAGAAATTCTGTCAACGTTTAGACTAACATTACAATAAATAGTTCTGCTGTGCAAAGCCTTGGCTAAAGCACTTCTTCAAATGTGTTGAACCATGGCAAAACTGTTTTGCAACTGTGTTTAATTTATAGAAGTCAGCAGAATTTTAAAATACACCTGGTTTTGCTTGTAGGCCATACAGGTTTCTTCCTCTCCTCAATGAAATCACAATTTAACTTCCTTAATATATTGCCATTTGGGGTTGCAAAACTCAACAAATAAATAAACAGTTTTATTTTTATATATATAATGTATATATTATGTGTATGTGTGTGTGCTTGTGTGTGTGTACATATATATATATATATATATACAGATTAATAGGATTCATGCCAGTAATGACAGACTGCTGAAACATTGTCTGCTTTTCACAACTGCTGCAGGACAGTCTTGGCATGGCTTCCTCTGTCATTATTCATCAGACATAATGGTAGATTACATCATTCAGAGTCGATTTTTTTCCCTAAACTTAAACTGTAACACCTATCAGTTTTGCCATTTATTTTTCACCATGGGAATTGTAGGGACTTTTCCACTTCCAAAATTTTACAAAAGATTGATTCTCTGCTCCATTTATATATGGCAACTGCTTTCTCAAAAGAATTTTCATGAAACTTTCATTACTAAGTTAAGCCTGTGGTTCATGTTTGTGGCAACTCAGCCATCAAGTAAGGACCCCAAAAAATATCCCAAATTTACTTTGCTAATCTTTCTAGGATATGGGGTAAGTTCAATTGCTCACTTGATGGGATCTTTGAATATGAAGTACACCTAAAGCTATTGCACATTTAGGCAAGGGCTAAAAATGTGAGGTTTTTTTAATATTTGAAGTTTGATTGATAATATTTATAATAAAGGAAATGGAAATTTGAGAAACTCAGTGGCAGAAGAGCTAACTACTTAAAATCTGACTTAATTCACACGTCCTTGAACAATTAAAGAAGCCATATGGTCCAAATATGAGGACCTTTGGCTGCACTTAAATGAAATCAAGGGCTCCAGGAGACACCGACACTGGGATGCAGTAACAGACGTAAGTGCATAATCAGTATAGAAAAGTCATCAGGCATTAGGTAATGACATTGGCTCCTTGAAAAATCTCTAGATAAATGAAGGTGTGCATGAATGTGATTGACAGAAGCCAGGAAGCACAGCAGGGAACACCTGAGCTAAGCAGAAAGAAACACTGAAGAAGAGTGTCAGTGTCACAACCACCCAGAAACTTTATGTCAGAAATGACATCTTAAGGATTAAATAATATTTGAGTTGGGATGCAGAAGTCCTAAATTTGAACCTAAAGAAACCTAAACCAGTTGTCATTCAAACAGCTTGCTATAAAATTATAACTCTAGACTTTACGAATACTTCTTTCTATTAATTGCATGGGGAATCACACCTGTCAACCACAGAAGCAGATGATTAAGAAGTCATGTATGCTACTATTCAGAAGTCCATTAACAGGATAAATCTGGGAAAATTGCCCAATAATATTTACTGGCTGCACATGTGTTTGGTACAGAGTAACTCAATTCTTTCTAGGGAAAACTAAATTGGAAACTTCTTGGAAGGTGCCTACAAAACACATTGTGAATCCTTAAAAAGGCCTGATCCACTGTTTGGTCCTCTGCAGAGTTTCAAATCACATATATGATGGAGATGTTAGATTCAGGTCACTACACTAATTCTCTTCTAGGTAAATGGAAAAAGACAACTCAGCACTGACTCTTGGTCTGCTAGTGTAGTCCTGTTGCTAAAAACCCATGTTTTGCTGCAAACTTTACTCTTCTCTAAGTTGTGTTGCCACAGTAAATTAAAAATAAAATTTGTGGATGGTCTAACTGCATTCTCTAAATCCTTATTTTTTAATCTAGTCCACAGTGAATACTATTAAAGAGGGTGTTGCTCACAGATACTGCAGTGATGTTCAGGGACTTAGCTAGTAAGGTGAGTGGGCAAAGAGGGCAGATTCTCTTGGCTTGTTCTGAGTGAAAAAGAAGAAAATACTGTTGTCTCTCATGTACAAACAATTCAAAGGGCTTGGTTAAATCAGAAAGCCCTAATGCAGGTGCTGCCATTAATGCTTTTTGCAGTTCTTGTAAAGCAGTTTGGCACTCAGAAATCCACACCAATTGTCTCCTCTAGAGCTTCATAAAGAAGCTTCACTAAAAATCTGTAGCTTAAAATCCACAACCTGCACAACCCAACCATTCCTAGAAATCCTTGCAATTCTTGGACACTGCGAGGTTCCCAAGAAACACTACACAGTCTAAATGTATCTCCTTTTTTTCTACTTACATGTAGGGTTTATTTTCTTCTCTACAAGCATTTCACCAATTACTTCATAGATATAAAAAGATTTGTATCTTTTTTTAAATTATTTGCTGGATAAAGTGCTTTCTTAAGCAAAGGCAAAAATAACAAGAAATGTCTCGTTTTCAGATGCTTTCTAATAAAACTTAAAGGAAAAAAAAAAAAAAAGAAATCCAGAGGAAAGGTCCTATCTAACATAACCAGCCTTCAGTTTTACCTATGTGTGAGAATAAGCCATAAAAACTTTAGCTGAAAGATTTCTAGGTGTTATTTAAGTAAATAAAAAATATTCAAGTATTATCCATATACAGTGTCCTGTGTTGCCTAAGAGTGAAACAACTAGGGCAGAAGTACAGGCTAGTTTTTCTGACCACTCTTTTGCTTGGCAGTTGGGAACACAAATTAGTGTTAATTTTTAATAGTGGCTCTTGTACTTTGCACATATCTTTAATTGGTCTGAACTAAGTTTTGTAGGTTTGTGGAGAATCTTATTCTTATTTTTTATACTGCAGCATCTTTCAGACAATTCATATTTGAACTTTATTTGATCCTGTGGTATATAAACACCTATTTCAATTCCTCTTTTTTCATTTGTGTTAGAAAGATAATAAGTCTCTTTCCACTTTTAAAGGCTCTAAAAAGTGTTTCGAGGTGTTCATATTTTCACTCTATGCATTATTTTTATTGTTTGCTACTATCAGACTGTCTTCTCAACTACAGGAAAAAAAAAAAAACAAGCCTGGAGTGATATGCTTTGAACAGCTTTTACAGTAAATGAGGCAGAGAAATCAGCAGGGAGGGTATTACAGGAGAATGAATAGCTGCAACTTTCTCTTTGAATTGTGCTCATGCTAAATTTCTCCCCAGGACTGGATTTGACCCTTTTCATGGTCAGCTTGAATATGTTTTTATAGAATCATAGAATCGTTTAGTTTGGAAAAGGCCTCTAAGGTCATCAAGTCCAACCGTTAACCCAGCAGTGCCAAGTCCAGCACTAAACCATGTCCCCAAGGCCACATCTATACCTCTTTTAAATTCCTCCAGGGCCAGTGACTTCACCACTTCCCTGGGCAGCCTGTTCCAATGCTTGACAACCCTTTCAGCTAAGAATTTTTTCCCAATATCCAATCTAAACTTCCCCTGGTGCAACTTGAGGCCATTTCCTTTTGTCCAACTGTTGGTCACTTGCAAGAAGAGACCAATCCCCACCTTGCTATGATCTCCTTCCAGGCAGTTGTAGGGAATAACAAGGTCCCCCCTGAGCTTTCTCCAGGCTGAACAAGCCCAGCTCCCTCAGCTGCTCCTCAGAGGATCTATGCTCCAGAGGTTGCCCCAGATTTTTGTTCTGGACTCACTCCATACCCTCAATGTCCTTGCAGTGAGGGACCCAAAAATAAAACACAGGATTTGAGGTGCAGCCCCATAAGTACAGAGGGATGATCACTGCCTTGGCGCTGCTGGCCACGCTGCCAGCCAGCCACGATGCCACTGGCCTTTTTGGCCACCTGGGCCCTTTGCTTGCTTATGTTTAGCTGCTGTCAAAAATGTCCCCAGGCCCTTTTCTGCTGGGCAGCTTTCCAGCTGCTCTTTCCCAAGCCTGCAGCACTGTGTGGGTTTGTTGTGACTCAATTGCAGGCCCTGGCACTTTGCCTTATAATGTATCTGCCACTGTGGTTGAAGTCTAAGGTCTCAGTGTAACTGCACCTTACAAAGCCTGGCTATTCCAAATACATTTGTCATCCTAGTCACAGGTAGGGTTTTTCTGCTTGTATCCATTACCAAGGCATTCTGCATTTCTCCTTTTTTTTGGTCATAGGTCTAGGAAAGACCACTGCCACAAATCACAATGGAAAGCCAGCCTCGCAGGATTGCTTTCAGATCATGAAACATGGGTTCTGCCTATCATCAAGTCTTGCTCTCTGATGATATTGATAATGGTGTTGTTCCATTTGAACTGAGTCTCTGCCGAGTCTTGTGTTTCTTGCCAGAACCTTTTTTGGTCTCCCCGGCCAGTCTCCTTTAACTGTCCTGAGGAAATACATATTTAAAAAAAGAGGGGAAAAAAAAAGAAGAAGAAAACAAAATGACTTTCTCATTATCCCAATAGAATTTGCATACCATTCATACCAGTTGCATAAAAGCCTTTCCTTACCCTAAGTTTGAGCATGGCCTTGGCTGTGCTGCTTCTCCCTCTGCTTGGCTCAGCAGGCAGGCAGTGATTCCTCAGTGCCTGCTGTAGCCAGCTGTCTCCTGCCCTTTGGCATGCACGGGCTTTACCTCTCCTCCCCAGAGCTTCGGGCCACCGAGCCCTGGGCAGTGCTTCTCTTTCAATTGACCAAGCTGCTTGGGGAGTCGTGTCAGAGCTTCAAAAAGCTTCCCACAGCTTTATCACAGCGACGCTACTGCTTGGCTTGGCTTTCTGCAAGCGGCTGCTTCACGGCTCCATTTCTGCAGCTGTCCATGCCCTACTGAGGCACAGCTTGCAGCCTTCTCTTCCTCTAGGTCGTCTGCTTTGTGATACTGCTCCCAGCTGTGTTTTTCTTCTTCTGACGGCTGAGGTCACAGGAAAAAGCATTCTTTTCAAATGCGGTTGTATTTTTTAATGCTTCCAACTGAATACACAGTTAGTCTCTCTGAAAATACAGTGTGAAAGTAACTGAAATTGAATTCAAATTTCTTGGGAATAATTGTGCAAAAGTGTAGTTAGAATGCAGATCTTCTACTGCTGCAGGGAGAAAACACTGAACAAAACTGCCATAAGGAATAAAGTCTGACAGCCGTCAGTGATCCCAGCATGGAGTATAAAAAAAAAGAGGCTTTCTTGTGCCTCTGTATTAAAGATCTAGGCATTATTAAGACAGAAGAATTTATTTTAATTTTTTTTTTCGTTTTCCCTTGTTTCTGCTAAATGTTTAAAGGAAATTCTTAATTCATTTTAAGTTTCACTCCTTACCAAATTAAATCAAATCAGCTATATACTGACCAATAACAAAGCATTTCTGCTTAGAATCAGCACATTTGTTCACAAATTTTTTTCATACGTGGATGAATGTGACTTTGTTGCATGGAATTTTTAATTTGTCTTTGACCTGGACATAGCTGGACTATTGCCCAGTTAATTTTGAGTGTGGCTAGACTAAAGTTTTGGTTTATTAAAGCAAACAAACATGACCCAGAATAAAATATTTAAACTATTTCTATTAAGACTCTTCTCTCTGTAATGTGCCAGATTACAGATGTGCATTAATATAAATTCATGTACCACTATATATGTTCTGGTTTGTACATATGATGGACATTACCTTCAATTTTAAATCAAAGATGAGATTTATGATGTTTTCTGGGTTACTGCTAAACCAAAACACAACTAATGTGTGCTTTATAAAACTATGTGTGATAGTCCTTACTGTTAATTTTTTTATTCCCTGACATGGCTTTGGCCTCTGATAGTCAAGCACTCTTGCAGGAGATGCAAGGTAGATCCAAGGCAGGCAGTCTGGACACAGGCAAGCTGGGGACAGCTTTCAAAGCAATTCAGATCCATTAAAAGTAAAGAAAAAAAAAAAACACAAACCAAATATCCTGACTCAACCAAACAAAACAAAACTTATAAAGAACGTTCTCTTCCCACACTATCAGAAGTTTGGTCTCAGATACCTACTCACTGTGGATGAGAGTTTGTGACAAAAAGGTATCAATGATATTGTCATTAACAAGTTGTTGTAGGTGGAGTATTTTGAAGAAATAAATTTTAAATTAAACAGATACTAATTTACCTGTATTTTTCTATTTCAAGGCTATTTAAGCACAGAACATAGCCTGTTTAAAATAGCGTAATTAATGGAAGTAGATATCATAGAAGAAAGGAGTTTGTGCACAAGTGAGGAGGGAACTGAGGGATGGAAACTATTATACAAGCCCCAGTAATCCCTCTTGCCTTGGAAATGGAAACCTGGCCAAAGGGTTTGTGAACAAGATGTTTGTGCTATATGTAATGCATATTGTTTGATACTTTGTTTCATTTAATATGGCAACAAATCCCTTCTCTTAGGAAATGTTTGGGATTTATTTATTACTACTTTCCATTTACCTGAAATTATTACTGTAACAGTCTGAGATCAGCACCATCCTTGCATCTCTTTGGCAAACCCAGAAATTATCGGTTAATTGTTGTGCTAAATTCAGAGGCTACATTGGGCATCCTACTTGGATGTAGACTACTTTGAGTAAACAAAGCTCATGCTTTCCATATCTCCACAATCAGTCACTTTTTACAATCACTTACATCAGTATAAAGTTGTAGAAAACTATCAGAACTTCTATACATTTTGTTGTGGCTGAATTAACAATTTGAAGTGGAAGAAAACTGCATTTGCTCTATAGAGAGAAAGCTTATTGTAGATTATAATTAGAGTGTTCTATTTTAGGAATCAAAACCAAACACTCAAAAGCAAAGAAAACAAAGCTAAATTAAATACCTAGCAAAAACACTATTTTGTTGATTTCAAAGACAAATAATTATAGAAGTAATATATTTAGAAGGTTCTTGTTAATTTTTTTTTCCCCATCCACGTATTCAGGCACTGCACAAATCACAGTTCTTGTAGCACTTTTTTGTAATCATTTTGCCAGCTAGGAAATTTCACAGAGTGATGAAAAGGACTTGCTTTTGTTACACTCTTAGTCACAACCTCTGAGTTATAGTTGTCAGCTGTGTCCCCAATTCTACTTCTACAGAACTGCTGCTCGTTCCACTATTCCCTGTCCTACTTGCATGGTTATTCTTGAAGTACAAAGTTTTCATTTCTGCTTGTGAAACTTCATCCTGGTTTTTGCTTCTTTCTGCAGCATGTCAGGGTAGATGAACTTCTAACCTGGCAGCCCTTCAGAATATGACTTAACATTTTTCACTTAATGCGGTATTTGTAGTCTACATAGTCATCTAATGAAAATAGTGACTAAAACCAGACCAAGCTAGGACTCTACTTGCCACATCTGTTGGCTTGCAGCACTGATAACTGCTCTGCAACAACTCCCCACAACTGTGCATTCACTTTACAGTAGATTGTTTTCTAAACTACATTTTTTCTGCTTTTATGAGTGTATTGTCTGAAAGAGTGCAAAGCCTGAGACACTAATGTATGACATCTGCTGTCTTTCTCCTGTCCATGAGACTTGTTATCCTGTCTTAAAAGTAAACTGGCTTGTTCTGACATGTGCTTTTGACAAGACCACCCTCGATGCTATTTATCTCCTTATGGCCTTTTAGTATTTTCTTTTTTTCTCTCTGTTGAAAATTTCCTGGCTTTTTCCAGGAACTGAAGTTAGGATAACTGTTCTACAATTTCCTGCCCTACCAGTCTTTTGAATTTCTTCTGTCTTCCACAACTTCTCAGAAAAAAGTTTTACTAATGGCTCTGAAATTACTTTAGCCAGTCCTCAAAGTATGCTGGAATGAATATCCATGGGTGATCCCATTATGAAATAATTCAGTTCATCTAAGACTTGAATTTTTTATTTTCTTTTTTTTTGCCCTGAATTGTCACCATACTTTAGCTTTCTGTAATGCATTGGAGGAAGAATGTAAGTGAAAAAACAGGTTTTTGAAGACTAGATTCTGCCAATTTTAATATGCTTAGTTTTTACCCATGCAACGCTGTTCCTTAATACAGTGTACCTTCTTACAAAATAAGGAAAGAAAACCTCTGAAAGTGGTCACATGCAAAAGAACATGAAAGGACAGAAAAATGTGTGCAGTCTACCCATAATAGATTACTTTATGCTGACTGGCTTGTTTGTACCGCTGAGTATTGGAAGAACTTCCCATAATGACACAATTTCTTTGACACCAACAGGGAGACAAAAGTTTAGTCTTACCTGAATTTAGGCATTTTTAATGCAAATATTGATCCTTAACACTGTTCCCTTAGGCTTTCTTTTAAGCAATGGGAACAAATACTTATGGGACTGGTGCTGTGCTTCTGTTTTGGCCATCTGTGTTCAGGTGAGGTGAATCGTGTTCATCTATCTGGACAAGGGGAAGCTGAGACTTCCTGACCCAAGCCATGTAAATGGATATACAAATGTCTTAATTATGTTTAAAGAATTGTTTTCCTCAAACAGGCATACATATACTGCTCTAAGCAATGGGGAGGCAGTCCTCTCCCTCTTTATGTATAAGAGTTTCTGCTTCCATCAAGCCTCCTGTCAGCACAACTGAACAGAGTAATACTCAGCATCAGGAGTCAGAACTATTTTGCTTCACAGTGACTTTTTCCAAATTGTCAGGTGTTCCTTATTTGATTTTACATGGACTCAATGTCATTGATGTTTTACTGGGAATTTCCTGTTTTAAACATAGACTTGGGCTTAGTCAGATCCTTTCCAAACAGACATGGTAAACATTCCCATTTATATTTTTTGGGGGCGAGATTTTCTTAATTCCCCACTCCTCTCAATTTCTTCATATTAAACCAAAAATTGGCTCGGATTAATCTTGCAATATCATATGTTTTGATTGAAGTTTCTACTTGTAACAGACATGAAATCTAACAAAATATTCCTAGAATCTGTCCTGATATAGATACTTTATGACTTTGAAATAGATGAGCTTTGCCTCTTGCTTCAAATATGCTTAAAAATATTACCAAATATGTTTGTTGCTCATACTATTACATACAATCTATAAGTCCTATTAAACCTGTCAGGAGAAGATACCTCAAAATCAAAGAATATCTGCTCTTCAAATTCACTAATGAGCAACAGAATTGCAGAGCTTTGTCCACTTCAGTCTTAGTCCAACATGAAACATCTCTTTAAAATTATTCCACAAAAAAACCCACTTCATATCAGCATGCTTTTAATAACATTAAGTGAAACCTTATCCATGTTCGACTTCAATGCATTAGAATCAAGAGTAATGCCACTTTTAATTAAACTAGGTATTGCAAAGGATCTGTGCTCTCTTACATTTATCCTTATAATCTTATTTCATATTTTCCCACTGAAGTATGTTTATTAATAGTGCTATAGAGATTTTGGCAGCAGGGCTTCTTGGATCTTCTAATAACCTTTTGAGCCTAAGATTGCTTCCTTTCATACTCAAGCAAATCCTCTACCTTTAAGGAATGTTTCACTTTATTCAAAGCCTTTCTTTTTTCTTTGACTACCCTTTAATAATTCTTCTCCTAAAAAGTACTGATGAATTGCTTTGCTCCACACACAATCAAGAAATAGTCGAAACAGGCCACAGTCATACCTAGAGAAAAAGCTTCTTTGTATTGTCAGTGACAGTTTCCATAAATTCTTTAAAATAGAGAGAGTAAAAGGAAATCCAGACAACCTTTTGAACTCTATCTTTTCTCTACTGCTGTATCAATTTAGAAGGCAGCTGTAGATGAATAAACATTGGAAAATGGTCACTCCATCTCTGGTAAAATCGATTTTATACTGTAAAACCAACCTCTACTATTTACTTTCAACTTTCTGTGAATTTGTGTGATGCATGAGTGCTTAGCAGTAAAACTGTTAAAACTACCCCCTACTCACCATTTCAAGTGGATCATATAATAACCATCCACCATGGTTTTTTCCTCCTAACTTTTTCCCTATGGATACTTTTGCACACAGGCAAGGATTTGTATCTAAATTTCTCACCATAGCTACCTGTTGTGACTTGTATTTATACGTTTAGAGCTAAATTTCTTCTGTGTGTAAATTAAATTTGTTTGTAAAGATTTTTCCTCTTCATAGACATCTTCTCAATTTGAATTTGCTTCGATGTAATCATACAATAATTTCAATAATTTTTTATATTTCATAATGTACATCTAAACCATTAAATATATTTGTATCAAGTATTGAAGGTATTGACTTATCAGTATCTATTTATAACAATATATTTATTAAAGTATGATTTTTTTAAAATATAGTCATCATTTTAATATTATAAACAATTCCACAAAATGCCAATTTACAATCTGTTAAGCATTAAAGTCTCAAATAATTAAATTTAAAACTTAGATGAAGAAATTTATGAGCAACCTGGTCTGATTTAAAGACTGAACCTGCTTTGAGCACTCGTTTGGGCTAAAAGGATCCAAAGGTCCATTTCAGCATAAGTTATTCTATGATTCCATGATCTTATAACTTAGACATTTATATGCTAGTATCCAGAAATGCCTCCACTAACCATAGCAAAGGAGCATCATCCCTGGATTTTATACCCTTATATCTCTATTAAGAAATAGTTTATGCAGCTACTCTCTGTTTCATAGCAGCATCATAATTCATTTTTTACTCTTTCAAACCAGCCATGCCCTGATTCCTGGGAGAACAAGAAAAAGGTATAAAACTTATCCAAAAGAAAACAAAGTACAAGATTTTTACTTGAACTGAGAATCTCTGTCTTGTCTCTTTCTGGGGTTTAGAAGCATTACTCAGATGTTCCTAGAAAAACTGAGCAAGTTTTCCATTCTCACAAAATTATTTCTAGGCTCATGTAGCAGGATATTATTCTCCTGTGTATTCTAATGGTTTTTCTCATAAGACATAATATTGAGGTCCTGGCTTTAGCTAAAATGAGAGACACTTATTCACCTTCCAAACAACTGAGAAATGACTCCCTGAAGGAATCTCTCCAGCATAATTTCAGCATGAACCACCTGTTGGTCATATTGCACAAGTTTCTGAGCTCATCAGATATGAAGATCCCTGATTCTGTAGTTGATCTCTTCTTAAGTAAATGAAGATAATTTGGTATGTGTTTGGTGGGGTATTTTTAAGTTTTATAACAAGACGTGAAAAAAAATGGGATTTCAGAATAAACCTAATTTTAGGTCATTAAAAAGTTCATTAGTTTTTATGCCAGTAATACAGTTATCCCTTTTACAGGAAATTGGATTCTTGTTTACTTAAACTTTCTTAACCACTTATTATTTTAAATCCTCATTCTCAGAATAGCAGCATTGCAGCAGAATCTAGAAAGGTGCTGATTCACACACAGGATTTTTATCTGTTTCTTCTGGGGAGTAAAGTAGGAACAAGGAAAACCTCCAGAAGTATGTTTTAAATATGAAAGTTTTCAAAGATAAGAATGTAGGGTGCAGAAGTCACAAAAATATTATGTCACCCACCTCAGATGTCCTAAAACTTCTAAAGCTCTTGGCTTCAGGACTTGGAAAAGCCAGCCCAGTCTCCAAGTTATTTTGCTCAATACAGAAACACAATATTACCCAACTTCAGGGCAGAGAGTCAAGGATCAGCTCTAAGGCATGATCTGTTGCATCACTTTCCAGCTTTTTGTAGCTCAATAAACCTTCCAAACTTTGGTCCTTTTTTACTGTGAGCTTGTCAGTACCAAGATGGTAACCTGCTATCATTCTTCCCAGTGCCTGGCTTAGTAGGGCACTGATTTCAGCTGGGTTTTCTTCACACCACTGTTCAAATGGTAATAGGAATGGTAGTTACACTGCTTGGTAAATAAGTTTCACATGTGTAGAAATTTCCTCATCCAGCTCTTTTATCCCACTGCTCCACTATCAGTTGAACAATGTCTGAGCACAGAGCAGAGGATAGTATAACACAGGAAAAAAGTGTGTGCATAAAATGTACCCTAACAGGCATCTTACACTGGTTTAGGAAGGAGGAATGAGGAACTTGAATTCCATTCAAGGAGGAGATGATCAAGGAACCCATAGGGTCAATGTAAAAGTGAATGGATGCAAAAACAAAATCAGGAAAGGTAAGTGAACATTTGCAGCAAAGTAGAATGAGGACTTGTCATTTATGTAACAGTGACAAGTGCCAAGGCCTTTGGTTATTGCAAGGAGAATTCACTTACAAAAGATCCTGACTGTATGTATAGATTCCTTCTGTATTTATATGCTTTATATTCCATGTGAAACCATGAAAACAAAAATTTCACTATTCATATAATCAGGTGGATTGAACAATATTAAGACCTTTAATGAGTGACTTCCCAGTATAGTAAGCCTGGGAATTAACAAGTACTTCTTACTTTTAATTTCTGCAGGAAAGGTAGCTGAGAACAACTTCTATAAATCACTGATACCATGTCAGCCTGTCAGAACTTGTCTATCTGGGAAATTAGTTCTCAGGAAGTACAGGTCATAATTTACTGGAAATTGGCTACACTGATACTCTGTATTTGTGCTTGGGCACTCATGCAGTGTGGAACATGCAAGATATCCCTGCTTCCCAAGAAGGATAAGGTAATTCACCAAAAATCCATCCTACTATGCTAGTTTAGAAAATTTAGACCAATCCAACCTGAAGGAGTGAGATACAGATTGGAAATCTTGGACAATTGTTTTAAAAATAGAGTAAATATAGCTAATAGGAAAGTAATATAAAGGGTATAAAATTATTTTATAAGAAGAAATGCTTCTTCTCTCGTTATCTTGTTTCTGCTTTGAGGATACCAGTTAGAGATGTCTGCAGGTTAGAACTTGTGTACAAAGTCATAATGTAGATTCAGGATCAAACTCATGTCTTAACTCAGTGAAAATGCTGCAGTTTTGGTGTCCTGTTGTCTTTGATACTTGGGATATGAAACTCAGCAGTCAATGAATAGAGACTCTTTTGCTGTCTGAAAAAAAGAAACTGGAAATAAAAAATAAGAAATAAGCAATTGGGAGAATCTAAATGACAACACAAAGATGAAAATGCAAATATGAGCTTTACTCAGCTCTTTTATAATGTCCTGTGTAGAAGGGATTTATTTTAATAGTATATTGTTGCATGTATATAACTTTAATATTGGTTAATAGAGAATTGCTCTATTTAGTTTCAAGGTCGTCAGCATTTTTGACTCATAAAAATAGACTATTGCAAATGTACATATGAGCCTTCATCAGCCTTGAGCCTTCCTATTTTGAATATACATTCACTTCTCTAAGCAGATATTAGGATTGTGTACTTCATTGCATAGCATACCTGGATACATGAGGAAATCAAATACACTTGAAACTGAGACATGCAGCTACATCAGGCAGAAACAGAAAGTAATTTTTGTTCTATAAAGACATCTAAAATAACTTTTGACTGATTTTTTTTGTAATTGGGATGGTAGAGCAATTGAAAATTTTATTTAATTTGAACTATTTCTAGTGTATTTGAAAGTAGTGTTCTAAGTGGAGGTTTGGTTTTTTTTTTCTAAAAGCTGAAATTAAAAAAAAAGTCAAAATAAAAAAATACAAAACTATTTTAAAATTCATTGTCCAGTAAATATTTTTATGTGGCATTTTGACAGTAAATGCCAGATTTTCATAGATTCCTGCGTAGTGGGTTGATGTTTGGACACACAAAGGAAAGAAAACCTGTTATATAAATTTATAAATATTGCCTAGAATGCTATTATTAGTACAAATACAGGACTTCAGATTATACAGCTCCACTACCTTGTTCCTAAATAATTCATAATTATGGCTGCAAGGAAATTCTGGACATTTGAGATGAAAGAACCTGGAATCATAATGGAGTTTTCAGAAATCAGAGTGCAATTTCAGTGAGATTTACCTGCCAAGGCTCTTGTATTTTTAGGTGATACCTTGAGCAGGCTGGCTGTGCCTCCAGGCATCCCACTGAAAAAAAATGCAGGGCTTTCAGTTGTTTTACCTTCCTATTTTTCTTTTGCTTAGCAAAAAAAGAAGTTACACAAAGAGATTGGAACACTTTGCTTTTCCAAAAATGTGGATCAGTGGTACAAGTAACTATGGTTGGTTGCTTTTTTTTTATTTCTAATTCTTCACAATGACCAAATAAAGATGTAAGATAATGTGGCATTACACTTGCTATGATAAGTAGTATAGAATAGTTTTTCTTCTGTAGTTTGCATTAGTCCTGTAGAAACTGAGAAAAAAATATATTGTCTTAGTCTGTATTATTATTATTCTGTTCCTTTAGAGGAACTGGTCTGTGTTTAAAATATCCTACTTACTTGGAAATTGCCTTAATGTTCATAGTGATATAAGTACTTTTAGAGGGAGACAGTGGAAATTATTATCTATATGTGTATGTGTGAATCTGAGTGTACACAGTGCTTCTAAGAGTACAGTAAATAACCTATTTGTGACTAGAATTTGGATGCTAGGTACTAGTGTGTGTTCAAACTATAATAGATAGATTCTCTTTTACCTAATTGTAAAATACTCCCATTTTTAACTCTGTGACTTTTCAAGCCCATCTACTTTCAGGCTGATTTTTACTCTGAAGCCCTCAGGTCTATATCTCATCTAAAAATCATTTGACTCTCTAGTGAAATCATGAATGTTCTCATTATCTGTATAAATACTGAATGCAATTCAAAGCCTGCAATGCTTCTGGCCCCGGCAATTTGAAACCATAACACAATTAATGAGAAAGTTACTCACTTCCTTTGAAATCGTTGATCAGCTGGGTATTCTTTAAGTGTGGTGGGTTATGGAGACACAATAATTTTCTTTTTTTTTCCCTTCAGATGGAAATATTTTGGTGGTAATTATGTTCTGTGTAGTTTGTTATTGACTTTCTTTACTTACTTTTGATATATTAATTTTACTACAGGGTGCTTTTATCTGTTCAGAATTTTATTCATTATTTATTGTTATATAGGAGCATGGTTAGAATTGCATTAATTAAATTCTATGATTCCTATAATAAATTCAAAGTTTTTTAATAGGAAGAGGAAACACATAGCAGTAAACTACACCTCTAGACTAGGAAAGTTAAAATTAAACTGAAAGTACATTGTTCCTTAGTGTCTAATCTGCTGAATCTTTAATGTTTGGGTTTTTTTTTTTCCAGACAGCTTGGTTAAAACTTAATCCATTAAAAACAGGTGTACTTCAGAAACTTACCATTAGGCAGGCTACTGGTGTTAGTATACTTATTATTTCTTGCAGTTGCTCTGTTTAAAGCTCCATTTACTTCTAGAACAGAATCTAAGATAAGAATGCAAAGATCAATAACTGATAGAGTTATGGTTTCAACAATAATTGAATATGGTTTCGACAATTTTCAACAATAATTTATTGGAAAAGAGGAATATTAATAGACTGATGAGGATGTTAAATATTACCATAAAGTTAATAAAATCAATCACAGCTTTCCAGCCCCCAATTTCTTTGTATAATTAAACCTTTCAAGACACGTGCTCACTCTTTCTCTCAGTGGGCACAGATAAAAAACCTAAAGAAGGAGAAAAAGTATCTTGTTTTGATTTCTTTGATTTTCTAAATGATTGCTTCATTCAGTGCAGGAATGTGGAGATCTGGGACCAGCTGGAAGATGTTGCTTGGGGAATTCCTTTCTCCGGCTCTCCTCCCTTAGAGAGCCTGTTGCAGCAAGCTCTCTCACCAGTATTTCTCCCCATTACACTTGGTTCAGTAGTTGCCTGCAAATGAGTGAGAGAGCTGGTGAGTAAGGCCAAGTTGGGGCAATACAAGGGCAGGGTCCAAGCAGCTTTAGCAGCATAAAACCACATCTGTGCCTGGTCCTACAAACCAGAGTAACTCCTGCACTGGAGCAGGCAGCAGCAGCGTGGCTCTGCTGGTATGGAGCTGTGCCGGAGAGGGTGAGCCTCACCCCTTGCCTGCTGCCAGAAATGCAGTGAGTTCACTTTCAAATTTTCTGACTGTTATACCCAGAATAAATTTGTGTCACCTTAAAAATGGCCTAGTAGCTATATCTTACTGAAAACTTCTGACCTATAGGAGCTCTGGAGATTACAACATTTCAAGAAAATCAGATGTACGCTTTGGTACTAAGGGAATGTGGTGAAAGAGATTTGTGACCTTGTTAATAGCACTTAAGTTCAAATCCAGTTATATGATGGTAGATGTTATTTTTGATGACTCTGTCTGGTTTAGCTTGAGACTTGACTAAGTTCATTTTAGAAGCCTCAATTAAGTAGTTGATTGTAAAGATTATATTTTTCTCTCCTCACTTGAGACTATGGGGCATAATGAATGCAATTATGTTTTTCCAATGAAAAATGCATGCTTACATATTTTGAAGTCCAGGATTCTTGTCAAAATCCTAACTAGTATATTTTAGTTAGTACTGCACAACTACAAGTGGTGTTTGTATTCAAGATGGTACTGCACAACTACAAGTGGTGTTTGTATTCAAGATGGGTACTGTCTTTTAAATTAAGACTATGATAAATCTGGAAGCTAGATACTTCATATCAAAAGTGTCCTTGATACAAGAAAGAAAAAAAGAGATTAAATTCATTGAGTTGAGAAGACTTCAATGGTTGCATATATACATGTATATATAATATAAAATGAAATTCTGCCAATTTGATGGCAGTTTTTAAAAGGACAGATTTAATTATTTTTTTAAAATGCTTTTCTCTTTCTAATGACTTTTATTGCCTTAGGTTATATTTTGTATTGTTGATATAATAAACTCTATCTTCAGTTTAAAGCAGAGCTTTTAGTAAGCAGTAAGGATCCAATATATTGAATTTTCTTCCTGGAGAATATGGAATTTGGGATTTCAAAGGTTTTCCTTGCTTGAAAAAATAAGAAATCTTTATGGATTCTTTTTAAACTACAGTTTTAATTATTTAACTCTCCATTCATAATCGCCATTGCTACCAGCAGAAAATCTGCTTTGACGCCTACTCTGAAAGGTGATAACGGATACCTGATCCCAAAATGAAATGTTGGGTTTGATTGCATCACAACATTGTGATTTCGTTATACTCAGAAAAGGAACAGGGTGCAGTGACATACAACATCAAATGGGGGCTAGCAGTAAGTGTTTTTCCCACTTCTCCCTACACTAGATTAGGTTGATGGCATTCAGAATAACTCAAGGAATCATCTGTTCCAATCCTTTTTCTCAGGGACAGAACCAAAGCGGAGTGCCAGCTGCGTGCCCACAGTGCCCAGTACGTGCCACGTTGACTCTGCCACAAGAAGTCCAGCAGGCCCCTTGGGTGGGGTGTAAACTCAGCAGGATCTCACTTCTCATGGTCACCCTCACTGCATGACAAAGATGCCTTTGAATTAGAGAGCCATACACAGCTTTTACTAAAAAACCTCCTCTGCAATTATAGGAGACAATAATCATGACATCTGATGACAACTTTAGATTTTATGTGCTTTATAGCATTAGCCACTTCAGTGTTTTTAAGAAGGCTTCTTGTCGCTTGTACAGGGCAGAATCTGATTCAGGAAGATACCATGATTTTATACAATAATCTACTTAGTTCCCATTGGAAAAATAACTGTGCTGTCAGTTGAAAGTCACAGTTCATTTTAAAGGCTGACTGCAAAATCCTAGGGAAAGGAAAAACTTCAAACTTATTTCTTTTCTGCTGCCTTCCATTGCTAAGATAGAGAGAGTAAAAGGAATTGACGGCAGAAAACTATATTTGACTGAGGCATTTTACAGGATTTGATTATCTGTTTAATCCTGGCACTTTCTTGAATAGCTCAATCTAGAAGACTTGATCTTTCACATTGTAATACAGTTTTGTGGAGGAGAAGTTCAGTAGAGGTCATGGATTCTCAGATGTGCACTTGTGAGGAGACAGAGCCAGAGAAGAGATGGTATAAACTACTGAAGGTGTTACAAAGGGTATGCTCCATTATATTCTATGAAACTAACTCAACATTGAGGGCACACATCTCTCAGCTATGGAGAAGAGTCTCCCTTCTTCTGTGGGCAACACTCTGATGGCAGAAATTTATCTCAAGTGACAATTTGATTTTTTGAGCAACAGATTAAACATGCTTTGTCCATTGAAATGTTCTAAAAGGTGGGTTAACTTTACTCTCCCCATTTGACTGACTCATAAACTGAATAGTTCTGGGATTAAATCTGTGCTTAAAAATCTTCATTTTACAGACCTTAAAGCTCAAAACTCAGCTGAATTTCAATTCTCCACAGAATCTATTAAGCTCCTTAGAACAAGGGAAACATTGTCCCTGTAAGCAGAAATACTCCTCAGGACAAAATATAGCATGAACTCAGAATAAATCTAATACTTGTCAGCAGATCAATTTATTTTTTTTAATTATAATTTGTTTTCATCTTCATTGTACAATTACAGATACTTGTGCCTGATACACCAGTGAGGCAGTCACACTCCTGTGGAGCACTCAGCAGATTGCTCCAAGTATCTATTTCCCATGGCATAAATATGGGTGAGGAGCTAGACTGGTGCAGAGTTTTGAGGCAATAGCACACTGATCAAACACACTAATAAAACATCTGGGGGTATGGATAGAAAAGGACCTTTCTAAGAGATGCTGTGGTTTAGCTGTGCATGGGTGAATTCTGGATCTGATTGCCAGGCAGAAGAAGATGCTGAGGAAAGCATACAGGTTATTTGACAAGACTGAGTAGTCAGCTTCTCTCTCTGGGTCACTATCCCTGTTTATTTATGGATACACTCCAGATGATACATTCTCGAGCTTTGCTATAGCAGACTAATCACCAGTTAGGGAGA
Source organism: Fringilla coelebs (assembly GCF_963513975.1). Taxonomy (NCBI): domain Eukaryota; kingdom Metazoa; phylum Chordata; class Aves; order Passeriformes; family Fringillidae; genus Fringilla; species Fringilla coelebs. The sequence goes on along the minus strand of NC_140030.1, from coordinate 17,971,765 downwards.
AAAATTATTGAAGCTAAGGGATACTTCTGGTGCAGGAGCAATGGGTATGAAAATATTGGATTATCAACCAGAAAAATAAGAAGCAAGTCCCTAACTAGTACAAGAGTGATGTGCCAAGACAACTTGCTCCCTCCCACAGGAGGAGAAGGAAAAACCCAACTGTTTGTTTAACTAAACTTGAAAAGTTTACAAAGGGACTACATGATGCAAGAGCTGGGCACTGCATTTAGCTCTCTCCAAACTCTCTTCCAGTCCTCTGTTCATGTTATGGACCTGAGCTACAATAGTGTCACCAATCATCAAGAGAACAAAGAAGAATTTAGCTCTGGTTTCTGATTAGTTCTTAATTCTTCATTAGGCAACACCAAGAGAGAAGGAAGATCTGTGAAATCAAATGATAGGAAAAGTTCATACTAGCCAGTATAAATTGCATTTTTAGCAGTCCTCTGACTTTGGTTCTTGATGCTTCTTATAATTTGTAAGCTTGATGTCATGTGTTGTTTTCAAATACTGCAAAAACACCTTTTCTTTGCTCTAAAATTATCTGTTATGTGAGCTACAACACAGGAGATAAAAGGACCATCTGACTGAGTGCCCTTTCTTTAGTACCAGAACTCCCTTCAAAATATATTAGGAAAATGGATACTAAAATCTGGTCTGGTGTGAAAGAATCTTAAAGACTTCTTTTTCTTGGCTTATATTTGAAATTAGGTTCTTTGTCCTTTAGTGTTTATTTTAAAGACAGACAGAGCTTTGATTTAATGAAATATATAAAGTATTTTCATGAGATTTTTGTAGAAAAAGTCTAAGTTACAGTGAAACACAAATAAAATTATAAAATATTCAGGATATTGAATTTCTGTAGAGGAGCATCAGCCCTAGAAAAGACCTGGTTTCCAAGTGCTGGAAGATTGCAAGATGCTAGAACCAACTCTCCAGAGATGAATTGTCGACACCTTTGACTCGCAAATTACTATTGAATTAGACTGCCAATCCCTGCAGCAACTGCAAATTACATTAGCAGTATTAAAGATGGCAAAATTATACCTTAAAAAAAATCCTGTACACATAGCCTTAGGTTATTGCCATGTGACACCTTGAATTGCTCTGTGAATCTGATTTCTATGTGTATTCAGGAGACTGATATATCTTGGAAAGTTACCGCCATGTAATGTTATAATCAAGGAGGTCCATAAGCAAAAGTGAGGATAAATGACCAAAGGCTGAGGACTTTGTAAGAGTTTAAAGACTTTGCTTCACCAAGGTGAGTAAATGAGGCCTTGGAGGACATCATCAGGCAAGACAGGACCTGCTCAGATTGCACTTGCTTCTAGAACTACTCAGATTCAGCAATTATCCCAGACTATTTTAAGGCATATAGAAGAAACTCAGCTTTTTTTGCTGCTGTGAAGAGGAGGAAGCCCTCACTAATTTGCTGCGTTTGTAGATTTCATATTAAGACAAACCTTTCTAGAATGCTCCAAATATAATTTCCAACTAAAAGCCATATTTTCTTTTTGTACAGCTTCTTTTTGTACAGCTTTTGTACAGCTTCACATTATCAATTGGTGTAGCCAATTTGGAGAGGAAAATATTAAATTAGCACTTGGACCATTAAAAGCTTTTTTTTTTTTTAAGTGGCCCATTGCTCCAAAGTGAATGATTTTAAGCATGTAATGGTATTCAGGAGAATTAACTTCTCTTCACAGGTTACATTTTAAATATATACCTGATAAAGAATTCAGGGAACATCATTCTGTATTTTATATAACTGTATTTGCTACACAAAAGGAAGTTCCTACTAAGTCAGTTGTAGTCTTTTTGATAACTTCAGTCATAATGACATTTTGCCTGCATTCTCTAAGCAGGTTTATAGACAATAAATAGGTTTATAGACAATAAAATAATAGGAAATAACACACCATCCTTCTTTTTCTAGTGACAACTGTGTTCACAAGATAAATCTCACCTCTAAATAAAATTATTGCAGGAATGACATATTGAGGCACATACCAGAGAGATGGTTAGTTTCACCAGCATAAGACAGAGAACCAATGTAGCTGCAATTTGAATTAGTGTTAATCAAAGTGGTGATAATAGATTTTTTTAAAATTGTTGAGTGAGGCTTACACAGAGCCAAGGCTTTTTCTGCTTTTCATATTGCCACAGTGGTGAGGGGGCTGTGGGGGTGCATGGGAGGTTGGGAGGAGACACAGCCTGGACAGGTGATGTGGTATAAAGTCAGTAGCAAAACTGGGGCTAGCTCTGGGGAAACTAGAAGCCCAGACATCCATCTCGAGATATTTAATCACTAGTGTATTCCTACATCCTGTGTTCCTGACCATGGAAATGAAGAGCATTGTTGAGGGGTAGCTGATGAATACTCTGTCACAGCTAGAGCTGTCAAAAAGCTGCCAGCAAGAATTTTTGACAGCAAGAATTTAGGGAATGTTTATTGTTCAGGTCTGAGAAAGCTGATTTGTTTCAGACATTGGAGGGGGGACATTTGAGCAAATAGTTTATGTAGATATGTCTTTTAGCCACTTTGATTTTGGTGTTTCCTGTTAGTCTCAGCCATCCCACTGGTCTCTGTGTGACACGACTCACTGAAGAGCTGATGCTGCCTTGGTTTCTGTCTCTTGTACATGACAATTGTCACCACATCACACAACAGCTTGCAAATGTACAGCACATCTTTTTCTGTGCCCTTAAAGGGAAGGTAGAGAGTAATCTCATTTTCTTAGTCCTTCCTTAATCTTAGAATTTCCTACAACAAAGAAAAAGAGTGTTCAAGGGTCAGACCTCAAAAGCATTGTCAGAGGGCTAACAGTGACTAATCATGACTTTCACCTACAGAAAAAACTTTTACTGCCTGTCTGATTGCCAGGTGATTTTGAAACCTTAAAAACATTTTTATTTTAACTTCTGGTTGGAGAGTAGGATTTATGTTAGACCCAAAAGTGCTCTGATGATAGTTTTATGGAATGACACAGACCATTTACTTTTGTAAGTTAGAAGCTGATCTTCTGTGCTGTCTCTGTACCCCTGAATGCGGTAGGAAGATGTGTTAATATGATGGCTGATTGGATAGCTACAACCCATCCCAAGTCTTGCAAATTTAGAAATGTCTGTAAGCAAACTAAAAACTGTATTTGTGAATAATCCCACAAGTAAAGTACTGATAATTAAACCCCTCTGACAATTGCATCATACGTTATCAGGATTAGCCAGATCCATTACTCATCACTGGTGCCCTGAACAAAACAAAGCTGGTTCACTGGGGACTGGCAGCTGAGCACTGTTTGTGTAATATGAGCAGCAGCATGCTGCAGAAAGATATTGATTCAGCTTGCACAGTGTTCCTGGAGTTTAGAAACTAGAAAAGGCAAAAATCTGAAAGCACCATATTGACTATACCATATTTGAATACCAATTTATTTGCATATTCTGCTCTCTGCTATAATTATGCTTTGATGAAACCTTTTTTTATGTACATAAAGCACACATCTTCACATTTCTCCTGTTTATAAAAATTAAAGACAATAATCCACAGAACACAGAGGAAAAAAGATAAGTGTTTTAGGTATTATAAAAGAATACTATTTAATTGCAAGAGTTTATATGAAAGACTGGACTTAAAATGCATAGAAACATTTTTGCAAGAGCTTTGGTGTTGGGGTGCTTTTTGGTGGTGGTTTTTAGGCTTTTGGGGTTTTGCTGTTGGCTTCTGATTGGGATTTTTTTGTGGTTTGAAAGGGGTTGTTTGATTACTTTTGGGGGGGTTTGGGGTTTTTTTAGTTTTTATTTGTTTGTTTCTTGCTTTGTTTTTGTTCGGTTTTTGTTTGTTTTGTTGTTGTTTGTTTTGGTTTTGTTTGTTTTGGGTTTTATTTGTTTTTTGTTTGTTTTGGGTTTTGTTAAATTGACAGAAAAAAAATCCAAAATAGAATTTTCTGCCGATAGAAGATTTTTACTCACCCAGCTCCCACTACCAGTTTCTTGCCCATGTAAAAATGTGGAAGGAAAAAGTCTGTGTGTAATAGGAGTATCCTGTTTTCAGAGTGTTTACCTGGTGGTAATTGCCCTAAGAGGTTTTCATTTTCTGAAACAAAATATTTTATCTGAATGCTTGGTGAGGACTATGACTAGCTAAGGAGTGCTCTTCAGAGGCTAGCAGCATTTAAGCACCCATATTTAGAGATGATGTCTTTTTCTGTCCCAGAATGATGAGACTGCAATTCTCTTCACAGAGTAATTAAGGGCTTCAGATGAAGTGTGTGTGCAGTGAGGGTGCCCTTTTGGGTTTTGCTTGGGTTTTGGTTTTTTTTTGTTTTGTTTTGTTTTGTTTTGTTTTGTTTTCTTTAAGGCAGTTTTCAGATAGCCATAGTCCTTTGGGCTTCAAAGAAGTTCCAGAGATATATGGATACTGAGAAGCTGGTGGGAAGTCTCAATATATATTAAGCTGCATTACTCAGGTGCAAGCTAAGGAAATTGGGATTTATCTGTAAAATTTGTCATTGGACACTGGGAGATTCAGGATACATTCACTCTTATAATCTGAAAGAGAATTCAATTGGGAACTTTTCAATAAAGGTGTGTCCAGGCCTACAGTGTGTAAACCTTTTAATTCTGATTCACATATTCCTTTTAAACTTTATTTCTTTGTTTGCTATGGTGTGGTGGTGGTGATAATTGCTACTGACATGTGCCCCAGGAGGGACACTAAAAAGGTCTGAGTATTCTGGAATGTGGGCTTCAGTTAGTGATCTGTGCCTGTCTAAAACCTCTTCATCCTGTGCTGCAATAAAGTCGAGAAACTTTCAGGTGCTGCAGTTCTCAGCCTGGAGTCTTTAATGGAAAGCCATCTTAAATTGGTAGGTTAAACTGGCAGACTGTGAACTGTGTTGGGTGGAGTGCAGCTTCATGCTTTATTTCATCTCCACTTCTCTGAGGATGATAATCACTGGTAGAAACACAGGGTAAAGAAATGGGCACAGTTCTGCCTTTAACCATGGGCTTTGGCAAGGAGCTGCATTTACAAAACCTCAGATCTTCTATTATTGAAACACACTTTTCAGTCATCCACTGTCTGACAATTATTATGGAGCTCTCTCCCTGTTTACAGATGAAGTCATCATGCTATTAAAGCTAAAAGAAGCAGATGGAAAATTATCAAATACTCCACTAAGTATAGTGATATTTTGTATTAATGATTGCAGAGTCTTTATTAACTTTTTGACAAGATTATTGTGTTATTGTAAGGTAAGTATTATGCAACAGGGTGCTTATACTTCTTTGCTTTAAATAATCTATTAACAATAATACAAAAGAAGGAAATTTGCTTTGTCACTCCATAATGAGTCATGTTATCTGTTTGGTCTTTTTTTTTTGTGGATATTTTGATTACATTAATTCTGGCTGTAAAATATTTACAGATACCCAGGACCATAATCATGTAGGATCTGATCAAGAATGAGTGCTCATAGCCAGAAATTTATAATTAATCTGCTGCTATTCAGATTTTTTTGTTGTTTTTGCTTATCCAAATTAACCTAACTCTAGTTATTTTCCTGTTTAAGCTGTGCTCTATTTCCATTTAGGTCACTGGATATATGCCTGGGAATCAGTTACAATAATGTTGCACAAGATCCTGCTGTACACCAACATTGGCCCTATTATTTCACAGTCTTTTTTGTTTTCATAGTGAGAAAATGCAAATATAGAGACTGTAGAAGGATCATCTGTCGTGTGTTTCAGATATAACTCCAGATTAACCATTGATGACCACAGACCTGACTCATGAAGGAGAACAGCACACAAGCTGAGTTTACAAGCTGAATACAATGAGAAGATAAAATAAAAGCAGAATAATTTCAGCTGGTTTATGCAAGGTGTGCCATCCAAGCTCCATATTTACACTGGCAAGAGGAAAGCCTCTGCAGAAAGTGATTCTGGCATTCTAGAGTAGGTATCCCAAACAGCAAGAGCAAGACATTCTCCTCTGTGTGCCCCTTTCACTTCACTGACCAGAGATAAGTTTAGATGAAGAACTTAAACCAGGCAAATAACTTTAAAACCACTGTTAGGTCGGGTAAACCATCTTCAAATTATTGTGTAGTTGTAGAAGGTGACAAAAGAAATCAGGAACACTTCTGAATGGTAAGCTACCCTGTTGACTTAATAAGAACCTTCAAGGATTTGGTCCTCGAAGGCCGTTTTGTGTTTGAATCCCATTTTGCAGATAAGGATACCGAGGCCTGACGTAATTCTGGCACCCAGGAATATTCTTTATGAGACTGCTCTTAAATTTTAAGACTGCTCTTTTTCAGAATTGGGAATGAATATTCAGTGAGCCCACAGAGCCAATAAAAGCAGCAGCATTGCTGCTGAGAAGCTGGCTGCCCTGAGTTCCCTGGCTCCCTGGGAAGTGGCACCTGACACCTCCTGTGTGCCAAGGGCAGCCTGCAAGCTGAGGGATGTCTAGAGGCGTAACACGCTCTTCCTTTGTGTCCTCAGCTTGTTCTGTTTCTTCCTCTGTGATTTCTAGCTTGATAGAAAGCAGGTTTTTTAAAAGGTAAATATAGTTCACATAGAAGTTAGATTTCCTGGGGCATCTTTCCATTCAAGCATGACTGCTGTGCTGTGTATTCACATGCAGCATGGGTTTATGGTCTCATTACTTGGCACAAGCTCTGAATAAAGCCAGCTTAACCAATAGGTGTGGGAAGAAATGCATTTTGAACCCTTACTCTTGCTATGGTGGCATCCCCTGAGGAAGAATCAAAAGCTGTGTTTCTGGGAAGAACAAAGACAGAAAGCATTCCCCTGGCTGTGGGAGGCACTCCCATGCCAATGTGCGGCAGTAAACGGCACCAGCTGGCTGTAAAAGGGGTCTTGGCAGCAGCAGGGCTCTCCCAGAGAGGGTCCCCCTGCGCTCTGCACCTCACCCCACCTAGGGCTGTGCTTACCAGACAGTCAAGCCCAATTAAAAACATGACTGGAGGGTGTTGCCAGAAAGAGCAGTTTAGTGACTGCAATTAAACTGGTTGCTAATTATGGGGTAGGATTTCTTTTTTTTTTTTTCCCTAAATGGATAATTTGTTTCACAGAATGTAGACTATGAGCACGTGTGAATGCTTCTGTGTGTGTAAAGAGAAAATACTTCTCTAAAAATACTTTCTTTGTTTATTAGCTACTTCCTTTCCCTCCTTGCTTCTCTTAGTTTTCAAACTGTAAGTTATACTTACTCAACACCTCCATCACAACTCAAACTTGCACCAACATTGCTCACAAATTTTTTAATTTCTTGCACCAGAGCTGCTTTAATCTTCTAGTGCTCATCTGTGGAGGTCACTGAGGGCCTCACAGTCATTTAGCTGCATGTTAATCTTGAATCCTTCAGCAGACTCTGGACTGTTATGGATAATTTTCTTTTTATTGTTGTTCTTTAATTAAACAGAGAATGATAAATTGTTTATGTCTATTGTGCAGTCTACAAATACTCGCTTCTTGGTTCATTACCATTATTATATGACATATGAAAAGAATGGAATGGAGTAGATTAATGAAGCTGCATGCTGATCACAGTTTTGCTCAGAAACCTCAGATATCTGCAATCTGACAGCTATTTAGAGAGGGCTATCTGGCCTGATCAGATGTCTCTAGGCTGGACCAAAATCCAGTGGCTTATTTCTTTTAACAAGACACTTTTCAAAATTATGCATTAAAGATATTGGCCATTCCTGTGCCAAACATAATTAAGAACTCTACCTAATTCCTGTAATGTGAAAAAGATAATAAAATGCAGAATGAGATTTTTTAAAAAACAGAAAAACTAAATTGCCATCTACAAAGTGCACTAAACGTTAGTCAGAAGAACTGCAGCCACCACCTAAAATTCTGCTTTTTCTGATGTAGGAAGAACGTGGGGAGCAGCAGTGATTGCTGGACATTTGGGGTTCTTTGAAGGTGCTCCCCACAGTCAGAAAACTTAACTGCATCCACTTACCCACTTTTTATTCTACTTTTGATTTTTTCTCTTTACTTATATCAAGCATACTCTGAGCCTTTTTTTCTGTCTGTGGATGAACTCCTGTTGCTTAGTTTGCTCTATTGAATACTAGGGATGTAACTTTCCGTCACTAAAGTATTTACATCATTTTAAAGGGAATATAAATGTTACTTTATGATCAAAACCTTGGTCATGCTCTTTTCATCCTTGTGCAAATGACAAAAATGGAAAAATGTTGCAAAATTAGGATTTTTAATGGGAATAGCATCTATGTGCAATGATACATGTTTTACTAACACGGGCAGTGACCTGCTTTTCTTTCGTCCTTTCTCTGTTTTATGAAAGTATTTTCATCACTAATGTGCCCCTGTTTCAGGGCCTGCCAGTGGCAAACCCAAACAGTCCATTAACTGTGAAGTCAGCCGTCAGTTCTTCTCTCCTGCCCAGTTTTGGCACACTTCTGAGTGACTGGCTTCACTGATTGCACAGTGCTTCTGCACTGCAGAAATAAACCTGGGGTCACATATCTTGAGGTTGATTCTAACTGCATAGTATTTTCTGTCAGATAAGCTGGCATATTTTTTCAATAGAAGCAAACTTGTAGCATACACTAAATTACAACTTGCTTTAATAGCAAACATCCAGATCTAGGTTTAAACTGCAATGGGCAAAATAAAGGTTAGCATTGTGCTGAAGGGCATATGCATTCAAATATGTCTTTTAGAGCTTAAGGGACCATGATTGTTGGATAGGCATGTGATTTTGTTGTGCAACTGGAAGATATAATAATGTATAAAAATATATGGTGTATTTGATTCCATTTTGTGTCTGCTTACTCTTTATGGGAATGTTGAGAATAAAATTCTTGTTCCTTCCCTCACATCTTCTCTACGCAGATCCATGGTGCAGAGCAGTACTCTTTCTTACATTTATAGTAGCTTACTTGAGAGAATTGACCTCTTCTCTAGAGTTGGTAGAAAAATAAAAGTAGTATTTTCTATCAGTGGACTCCACAGTGATTTTTTCCTTTAGATGATAGTTCCTTCAACTTACTGATTTTGCACTGCTTTTAAACTTCTTGTCTTTCAACATATTCTGAAAGTGCATCTGTATAGGTAGGATGGGTCTTTCCTCTCTTTTTTTTCAAAAAATGATTTGTAAGGTTATTGCATACTTTCCTCAGTGCAGCACAGAAGAGGCTGAATTTTTTTCCGGTGAAAAATGATTCCTATATACCCTTTGTCCTGCAATTTATTATTTTTTGGTCAGTTTGCCTTTTTTTCACTCAAAGCCGCTGTATTCTTGATTGCTTCAAGCTTGCAACTTACTCTGTTCTCAAAATCCACACTAAGTGAACAAAAAAAATAAAGACCTATAAAAGTCAGGTATGGCATAAGGGCTGGGCAGAAAGATTTGTTCCCTGATAATGGTTGACAGAGATACTTTTTCAGTAATCAGATCAGGATCTGAAATTGCCTGGGCTGTCTGTAAATCAGTTTGCATTGACTAATTTTCTCAAAAAATTTTAACTTGAACATAAAATACTGAATTTTAAGTGTTGTGATCTTTTCCCAACATGTGTGGGAAAGCATATGGAAATCTTTGAAAAGCTGAATGATTTTTGTATTTATAGCTTCTCTGCTAAGTGCAGAAGACGTCATTATTATGAGAAAAAAACTCACATTAAAACAAACAGACAAGAATACTTTTCATCTATCAGCTATTTTTACTTCATTCCAAGTACTTGTATAAACATAAAGAAATAAGCAATCTCTTCCACTTATAATTAGAAATTTTAAATATTATTGTTATGGTTATGTATTTTATATACAACAGCAGCAATGGCAGCCTGTTTAGACTGTTGTGGTTATTCTCCTCAGGTTCCTCTGTCATTAGGAAAATGTGCTCTAATTTAGTTGGGAAAAATCTCTTTTCCCTCTTTTCTGATGATAGCAAGATTTTGGAAAACGTCAAGTAGTTAAGAAGAGAAAATTCACTCATTGCTCAAAAGAATGTTTCCTATCCCATGGACTTTCCTGTTACTCCTACTCTGACTTCCCACAGGATATTCCTGTCTCAAAGACTTGCTTTAAAATAAATAAATAAGCACTATTGTTAATCTTCATTTGAAAAAGAATCCATGGAATACAAAAATGCATATTTATTTAACAAGACTCAGCCGTGCACTTCAGGTTATTTTGATCCTGCATACAAATTTTGTCATTAGCAGGGACACTCAGATCACAGAGGTGTCACTGCACAGTGCTGTGCACAATTGATTACATAAATCTGCTCTTGAGAGTTAATACAATTCATCTAACTGCAAGCATTGCTCAATGATCTACAGACAGAATCACTATAGTTAAAAAAAAGAAAATACACCTTGTAATAAAGTAAATTATTTTGATGTGTTTTTCTGTACCGAATTTTTGTCTGCTTTAGTAAGGCTGTTATAACCCAAGATATTAATGGGTAGCTGAGACACAAAGAATGTCACACCCAAAGGTGCTCCTCTAAAGGGTTCCCTTAGGTGCTTTTCCATTTTCATTTCAGGTAAATTGCTGTATAGTTATTCCAGAACTTAAATAAAAACTGGTGGAGAGAGAGTTCCAGACATCTATTCTTAATTCAGGATGTATTTTACCCAGGTGAATATATGCAGCATAGCTTAGAGGAAGACAAGGAAAATATGAGGTTTTTTTCCTTTGGATTCAATAATTGAAGATTTAGGAACTTAAAAAAAAAAGAAAAAAACAAATAAGCAAAACCTCCAAAAAAGGAAAAAACCTCCTCTCCTATTTATTGCTATTTATTATGAATGCAAATTTCATTTTCAATGTGCCTGAAAGGTGAAATTATAAAGCAGAGTCCCTGCTGAAGACAGAAGTATACCTGGAAAACAGTGGTCCTGTAAATTAAAAGGATGTCTTCATCTTTTCTGTGAAGATAAATTTGCACCTTTTTTGTTTCCCATGGCCCCCTGTTTTATTCAAAATTATGTATCTTGCTCCTGGAGTCAGAATTTTCCTGACAAAGTTAAATGGAATAGTGATTTGGTTTTGGCATTATACTTAAATGAACATATTTCTCCAGAGTTTTGAAAAGTCCTGTTGTTTATTTTTCATCCCCAAACAATTTGATTATTTCTCTCTGCTATTATTTTATACATAATCCATTTTTTCTCCTCTAAAAAACTGATCCATCACCTTAGAAGAAAACAATCTAAACCCTCTGCAGGGAACATAGAAAGCAAATGACCAGTTTTTCTGTTATTGTCATGATAGAGTAATCTTATCACACAGGGTTTTGCTAATGCAGAAAAATTACAGAATATGAGATCATAATGCAATGCATGTTGTGTGAAAATTACCCATACTCTAAATTTTCTGAACAATAATATAATTTAATTCAGTTATAATTAGATACCCTCAAGAAAATAGCACTGTCAATGGAGTAGAAAGCTTTGGCTGCATCTTCATGAATTTTCAGAAAATTTTATTAGAAGGGTTTATTCTTACCTGACAGCACAGTTCTGGTGCTGATACCTAGTTTATCTACATATGTAATTTATTTTGTATAGGTGTGATGCTAGGTTATGTTAATATATGCAAAATTAGTTCTAACTAATTAGGTACCAAGATGTAATGTTCACATGTGATGACTGTAGGTTCAGATTCTGGTCTCCCTTATACTTGCTGACATATTAATCTTAATGAAGATAACTAGGTATAACTGAGGATAGAATTTGTCTTCCTTTTTTTTTTTTTTACACTTTCAAACACTAACTAAGATATCTATTAAAATTTGGCTAAGCTTATTAGTGCAAGGCTATGTGCAGTGTACTGCAGATGAAGCATGGGGGGAGATGCAGAGGAATAAATGGCCAGTTTTTTTCTACATGACCTGGCACCTGCAGGTTTCAAACATGGTTTAAGGCTGTTTTGTACCAGAGATTATTGTGTAGGTCCACTGTGATCACCTACAGTGACATCTCCTATAATCATAGAATTCATGAATTAATCTTCTTTCTGTCTGAATACTGTCTCTAAAACTGGCCAAACATCTCTACCCTCATTTTTTTTCTTAATAATCTCATTTTGAAGTGGTTTTATAGATTCAGGAGACTTCTTTTAAACTTCTGTTCTACATGGACAACAGAAATTTAATAAGGTATATAGAATGTGACCAAGTAAGGCTTTATCTTTCAGTTCTTTATGTCAGACTGATCATCTTTTGATTTTGCAGCGAAACATTTCCATTTTTAATGTGTCCTTGAAATTTTCCTGTGGGATCTTTGAGATCTGTAACATCCCTGAAATGTGCTCAGAGGAAAGGAGCTAGCATTCCAATGCTAACTGCTGCCAAATGCAGATGCAATCTGACCTCCCTCTGCTGCTTCACCTTCTGTAATTATACACCCAAGGATCACCTTTTTGACCCTTCAACTGCAATTGCCTCCACCATCAGCAATTCCTTTTCAAAGGCTGCATCTAAGTTTAACTGCAAGGGAACACCAGGAGATACCCCAGATCCTGCTTGCTCCTTGTATAACGAGATCATGTGCTTAGATTTCACCTGCATGGAGACAGGGATGTGGGAAATGGCTGCTGGCTTTCTAGATAGCATGCTAATGGAAAGCCAGGATGAAGCAGGGGTCAGCACCTGTATCTGGGAATTCAGAAACACTCCTGGACTTTAGATTCCAGAGATAAACAAAAAAGTTTCTTCCTGCTGTTGCCTCTTACATTTTTTGCTTCTGAGTATATTTCCTGAACAACAAGGTCTGGAGTTTGTCCTCTGCATTATTTACTTTTATGCTGTGTTACCGTTTATCAACAGAGATTTTCTGGTTTAGTTCAGATAACTTCTAAAATTTCTCTGAAACGCAAACATATAAATAAAATACTTATATTTAGTAGGAATTAGGTAGCATGTCTCAAAATGTAACAGAGTGTAAGTTTTAATCTTCTTTTATTTTGTTTTGCCTTGCCAATTTTACATTTCCTTAAAATAATCAGAATGTCCAGCATTGCAAAGTGAGATGCTGGCAGAAGCACCAATACATATGCATTTAATAACACATCTTTTGATCTTTTAGACAAAACCAGCTAGTCAGTTAAACAGGAGTTGCTTATACAAACCTTTATGAATTTTCATTAATTGCCTTCCAAATCTTTAAATTTTTTATTACCCTGGTACCTTGTAATTGATCAGATTATTTTGCCTCCTTGCTTCCGTCCTACAGCCTGATAAGTAACTTAGGTTTTACCACCTAATTAGTGGCACATTTTATCTTTTTTAAGTTTTTCAGAGCTTTCAAAAATGTACTAAAAATGAGCACTGCTGGTCCAGAGAGCCCCTTTGTACAATATTTCCTTAGAAGTACTTTTCCACTGGTTTTCCAGACCTGCTGATCCTACATGATTTTTTAAATTAGTGTTCTCTGTTTGGTTATTAATGACTGAAATAAAACTCGCTATCAAGGTTTTCCCAAGGGCACAAGAGATGTATTTACTGACCACTTCTGGCCTCCCTAAGATCTCATCAGTATTAATAAGAATTCTACCAGCTCTAATAATGAATTAATGCCACTATTGGAATTATTTTTGTTTCTAAAATGTCCCCTCTATACTCTCGCTCTTATCTCTGCTGATTATAGATTTTTTCAGGAATTATTTTCTTTCCTTTACCCATTTTCTACAAATCCAGTTTTCTGATTTGTATTTGCTACCGGTATTTTTGTTTTTTCCATTTTATTAATTTTTAAAGCTATTGTTAATCCTCTTTATATTAGATTGTGTTAATATTTTTTTAAGTTTTCCTTTGTCTTCTGAGTGTTTAATAAAGATCCAGCCATCATTAATGCATTTCTGATTATTTTCTGTCCTGTCTGATGATGTTGCATATATTGGTTTTAAGACCATTTTATTCACTTTATGTAGAGTGGCAAACTTGAGTGTTACTGATAAGGATTGGTGTCTTCATGTGATTATGAAAGGAACAGAGTACTGAAGACATTACTGCTCTTTAATTTTGTGATCAGCTGTTATCTAAGCCAAGGCAGCTTAAAAAGTGTTATTTTATGGCTTGTTTAGGAAGTCATCAACATTGTCTATGGTATGTCTGGAAACAACAGTTAAATATAGGTCCAGCACATGCCATCCTAAAGTGCCATCCTAATGTGCCATGTGCTCCGGGAATCTTATTCAGGACTGACACAGCACTCAAAGGACCCCATGGCCACGAGGAGCTTGCATGGGACCAAGAGAATCTCCTGAGAGGAAAACAGGTGTTGGGAGAATATTGGGAAGGTGGTGAATTAGCACCTTTGCTTGTTTTAATTTTATTCTTCAGTACTTATTCACTAATCCACAAGGGAAATGGAGCCTTTGTTGCTGGATCCTTAAGACAGGGTGGGTCTCTGATTATGTCTTAGAGGTGGTAGGGACAACAATCAGTGTCTTTGTTTCCTGTCCTCACTAGCTCCTGATCTCTCATGTGAGAACTGTGGGAAAAATCTGACTTAACTTCGCCTTGATCCTACCCACATTTCTTGAAAGAACACATCTTAAGTATTTGCCAGCTCTCTTGAAAATGCAAATGCATTACACAGTGAACACAGAAGAGCTGCTCTTCTCAAGGTGCTCCATCCCAGGGGAGTGATGCATTAACTCTGGGTGGCCAAAGGAAATCTAAGTCCCATTTCCATTTACTTTCCTGCCAGTATTTCTGTTTTTGTGTGCATGAAGGACATGTATTTGGGTGGATATGAATGCACATATCACTTGTCAAAATGGGATTTTTTTTTTCCCGTAATTAAGAAGCCTCCTGAAAATCTCTGCGATTTCACACATTTCCAATGCACTACCTGAGGAGTAAGAACTACTTAATGTCACACAGATTAATAGACCTGAGCTCTTAACGAGCCCATGTTAATAAGTAGAGAATCAGTGAGAATCATTATTCTGTGATTATGAATAAAAAGCTGCTCAAGACTAGAATAACAGTTTATTTTGCAGTTTTACTTTCTCGTCTTTAGAATAAAATAGGCAGGTAGGAAATTTTATTACTATTGACCAGAGAAGTCACTTACTTGGAATATTTCCATTTTGGAATTTCTGCCCTGCAGAAACTTGTTTCCTTGTCAAGTGGCACATCTCAAAAGAGTTCCTCATCTCCTATAGCAAAATTCTATATGCACTGGAAATAGATCTAGATTGGTAAATAGAAAGTGAGATACCAGGAATAACCCATTTGACCAGATCAATCTGCCTGCTCCAAAACTGTCAAAGGCTATGGAGTTGTTAAAAGAAAAGTCTCCAGGAAGTAACTAACCTCTTCCTTCTTTCCCCATTTGCACTCACTTTCTTAAATGTTTCTTGTCTAACTGATGTCAGAAAGGTCATAATACTGGTATTAGAAGATTTCTCTTCTTAAAAGGAAAATATATATATATATTATCTATGAAAATTGCAGCCATTTAAATTGGTCTTTCTAAACTGTTCAAAAATTGTAAGTTAACTATTTCCAGTGTTCTCTGTCTATGATTAACACCTCAAGGAATACTAATTTTGATTACTCTTTTCCAAAAATAATCACTTGATGTTTAACCATAGTAAATTGGAGCACCACTTTATGGGAGGAAAATGAAAACATTCACATAACCTTCCTGAATTCTTCTGCTCAGTGCTGTAATATGGATTTGAAGACTTGTGATATGCTTGTGCACAAACAAAACACAATCAGAGAAATCAACACAGGCAGGTCCCTCTTTTCTTTACATGTGTGTACACGCAGGAGCTCTTGTCATGCTTCACAACTCTGCACTTCCCTTTGAAAGTTCAGATTGAATGGTGATGTACTGATCCAAGGCTAATGTGAAGGGATTAATATCTTTCCTGAGTTTTGACAGGGAGAAGGAAAATCTATGTTCATAATAGGCTAAACCATATATTTTACTGGAAATGACAAATGCAGAATGATTTTACAAAAATTAATCCGCTGCTCTTTTCTGATGAAGTTTGCTATCATACGGCATCAAATTAATCTTTTATAAATTTGTGTTTGTGGCATTGACTTATAATGATTTGTGGTTGTTTTCTTACAATGAAGTAAACTCCTGTGAAACACAGAAATTATCATGAGCATTACCACCACAGAGTCTAAAAAAGTTCTGCTGCTTGGGACTGACAGTCTCACCCTAGGGTGATTCTTCTGGGTCAGTTAAACTGTGTTGGCAGTCATTCTTTCACTGCCATGTGGCTGCTGCCAGTTAGCATTGATTAAATGGGTCACACCTAAAGGAAGCCCATCAATGTGAGTCCAGAAACTCAGGTGCCCAATAGGAAACCTCTCTACAAGGAAGCACAGGATCCTCTTAAGAACACATTTTCATTTCTTCATCCCTCTTTGAAGTCTTATGGAATACTTGGAACAATGAAAGATATTAAATATCTGTTTCCTCAGAAAGACTTGAATAGCACACCACCTTTATATTTACACTATAGGTCTAAGTTTAGGTAGTCTTATTTGGCAGTTTGTGTATTAGTCTCTAGTCTTGGCCTCTCCACAGGACAGCTATGCCCTCACCTCTGGTGACAATCCTCACTGGGATAGTGTCTTTGAGAGGATGACAGAACCTGAACTCCACCAACTCCACAGAGCCATGCAGAGATAGTAATATCAAGAACAGGTAAGATAGTTTGTAAAGTATGTTTAACTTTTTTGCAATACAGAGGTTTCATCTCTTCTGCTAAGTCATCTCCCTTCTGCCTAGATAGAGACAGTTCCTTATGAAGGGAAAAGCAGGAGGGAAGGAAACAGAGGCACTGGGGGTCCTTAAGTTTTCCGGATGGCGCTTACACCACACAGAGCACAGTGCTTGTCTTCTGGCTTTGTGCAGGACACGGATTCTTCTTTCCTATTTCCAAGATCTGCTGAGTTCAAAACAGTCCTGGTTTTGGCCAGGACAGGGTTAACTTTCTGCAGTAGCTGGGAGAGGGCATGGCCAGGACACTGATGGCATTGGATACCATCTCGCATCTTTGTCAGGGCAGGAGAGAAAACATGGCAGGGGGTTTTCTGTGCAAATAGTTTATATATATATATATATATATATATATATATATATATATATATATATATATATATATATATATATATAATCTTATAACTTTTGCTATTAATATTTTTGCTGTTACTGTGGTTTTCTTATCTCACTGCTGTTTCTAGCAAATTGGTCTTATCTCAACTCATGATCTTTTTGCCTTTTGTGCCTCCCATTGGAGGGGGAGTGGTGTGTGCTCCTTTTAAGGGGAGTACTAAATTGGAGAATACCATCCTGAACCAGGACAACACAATCATATTATCATGGAAATATCCTAAGGTATCCCTTTCTAAGAGGTAGCTTCCACCCCTATAAAAGTTCAAGGCCTCCTATTACTGTTGAAGTGGGCGTATTCTTAGTCTGTGGACCTCTGTTTTCAGGGAAGGAGAAGCTAATGGACTTGCTGTCAAGATGCAGTTCTTCTACATCCTCAATGCCTTGTTTATACTATAACTGAAATCTATGCCCTGACTGATATTTAGAAAGATCAAGAGTGGCTTTCTTAATACTAAGCATTAGGGTGGTAATTTTCCTATTCAGTCACTGTCCGAACTGGAGTCACTTCTGCTTTTTTAGCTAAACATTGCAGTTCAAGATAAAAAAGGTTGAAGAGTTAAAATTTTTCTGTTTCTCATAAGTGTTATTCTTTTAACGTCATAAAATATCTGAAATGTTATGTCGCAGCAGTTATTAGTAAAAAAGGAAATCTTTATACAAGTATCTTGGTTTTTCTAGATAAAATCAAGTGTTAAGACATTAAAAAAATAACAGGTTTGTTTCAGAAAATTGGTATAGAGTTTTGTCATTTTAGCAGAGATTCAGAGGATTCTTTTAACCCTTTTCAAATGTAATTTTTAATACATTTAGTAATCCTTTCCACAATACTTACAATCATTTTAAAACTGCTAATTCCGACAGTTTTGGAAACCTAAAGTGCTCAAAGGACAGAATGACAGCACTAATCATATAAATCATGGAAGACCTAAATGGTGCATATTACTGCAAACTGTACTAACAAACGATACCCTCCTCTGACATAATTGATAGTGTTATGATCACTGTCATATCATATATCCCACATCCACTGCCTTCTTCCCATTTCTTACAATTTATCATTTCATTCTCTAGGCTGCCATCCCACCTCATCAGTACTGACTTCCTTCTGGCTGCATGAGTGAATTCCTTGCACGTGGTATCTTTGCCTACAGACCAAGCCCTATCCCTTCGAGTAAGTGTGTTGATCAAGTCACAAATTCAACAGCCACCTTTGAGCTCAGTCTGTGCAGATGGGGAAGATACCAGAAAAAGACAGCTCCTTCCAAATTGAGGGTCAAATCTTCATCTTGCCATTTAAAAAAAAATTATATTTGTTTTTCCAGAGAAAGTTTGAGCCTGACAGATATCTGTGATTTTACACTGTTTGATTATCGCTGTGCTCACGGGCAGGGTTTTGACTTATGCCAGCTGGCATTTTCCTAGGTCATCGCCAGAACTGACACAAGGACACTACTCCCAGGAGGCAATATGAACAACATTCCCCTTCTTTGAAGGGTGAAGGAAAGGAGCATTTCCCATGCCACTTTTTTGCTCAGGATTTGCCCCTTCCCCTTTCTTTTCTGACATGGGGGTGGTTTGCATCCAGACAAGTCTTTCTGTACATCCCTCTACCCTGAAGCGTTCAACAACGACAATGGAAGAAGAAGCAGTTTTCTGCTAGGTTGAATAGGAGATGAAACAATTTGCTACTCATGCCATCAGCCTTTTCTGGAGCAAAAATGTAGTGGGATTATGCTTGAGGCCTCCTCCTGCATAAAACAGATCACAGTGGGTCTGCACAAACCTCATGTTACAAATATCTATCTTCTTGCTTTGTGTGGGTTTCCATTTTTTTTCCTTATTGTTGTTTGGTTTTGTATAATTTTACTTAACATTAAACAATTGTGTACAATTACCCCTTTGTGCAACGTGAAATATGTAAGTCAGACATTTAGGAACAAGATGGGATGATACATAATTGGTTTTCATGTGTTATACCCATGTGACAATTTCTATTTTAAAGCCACTATATTTACACATTTTAATTAAATGTTAATTTTTAAGGTATTTAAACAGATATCCATACATGCCTCCTCTTGAGATTACTAACTTTTATTATCTTAAACAGGTCATAGGCCAATTTATAAAAAAATCCAGTGTTTGGCTTCCTTCTATTCCCCTTGCAATCCTGGTTTTGATAATCATTATTAAAGAACTGTTCAGCTTAATGCCTTTACAGTAAAAATAACAGTGCTGTTGAGAGAAGAAGAGATTTATTGGAACCACAATACAAATAAAAAACTATTGCCACGTTTGGTGTTTTTCTAAAAGCTTTGTCTATGCTAGTAAATAAAATGGGCCAGAGACTATTCTCTGTCCCTGAGGGCAAATGATATGGCACAACCCACATTTATACAGCTAAACTCTCTTAATTCTCAAAACAAGGGAACCATATCCATACTGCCTCTTGGGAGCAATCCTTGGAGTGCACTACCCCCCAAACCATGGTCCAGGACTGTTTGTGATGGTGTTAATTGGTTTACATCCAAAAGTCTGCCAGGAGCTAATCTGACAGGGTGGATGTTTCTGTCCGTGCACAGACTCTGTTGCCTATTAGTGTAGTCATGGGCATATTTCTACAGAACACTGATCTCACAGTGATTGAGGGCTGTGGTAACCATTTTTGGCACTGGTTCAAGTTGCAGCTCAGAACTAGGACTTTTAAATCAGAACAAAAAGATGTTGCATTTGAGTCCTGATATTCAAAATAAAACAATTCCTTGGTTTACAGAATGTTTTTGGACAAAGGAGTGAATTCATTGTATGTAGCTCAAAGATCAGCTGTCTTCAAAAGATGGCTAAAAGCAATGGATAAAGAGAAATTAAAACCACTGGGCTCTAACCTTACTAAAGGAACATCTTACTAAATGAAAACTTTTATTTTTATATTCTAAACACTGTTAAGGTAGTCTGTGAAATCTAAGTCAGGCTTTTAAATGCAGCTTGGCTTTCATTGCACTTTAACCCTTAAACAGGAGACAAATTGACCTGGTTGGAGCTCCTGCTGAGGCAAATGGCCCTTAGTGCCCGTATTGAGAGCTAGCTGAGGTGTTTCTGCAGTATGGTGAGCTGTGCAGCACACATGAACAAGACATAAATGCTTCCCTTCTCAGCCTTTACTTCAGGCAAGAAGCAACTTTGCTGTTGGTAGCATCAGAATTGACTCTGTCTGGCAGGCTGGGCCAGGGCACGCTGAAGCACCAAGGAATGAAGGTCAGGGAACGCCCTTTGTCTCCCAAGGTTCAGGTGAGTAGGGTGCCAGGAGTCACATTCACAAAAACAAGATCATTTATAGGGAAGATCATTGCCTGCAAATCAGGAAAGTGCTGAGCACCTGATCAATATTCAGCATGCTTGCAGCCGGCTTCATGAAACAAAATTCCAGAGGTTTCTTGGGTTCTGAATGTGCAAAGAGTAAGAAAGATCTCTTGAGAAGGAAACATAAATGCACCAGGGCAACAGTAAGAGGACAGCTATGCCAGTTTTTATTTTAAAAGACTGAGCTATAAATGTGAAAAGAGCAAAATGGAAAAGCAGTTCAGAACACTGGAGGAGGCAGGCAGCCAAAACATTTGTCTGAAAAAGCAGCTTCCATGGTACTCTTGGGCTAAAATGGCTTGTGTTTGTACCTTGCCCTGAAGGGTGGTTGACTTGAACATGACTTTGCTTCTGCAGCAAAAAGCAGCCAAGGCCCAGTGGATATAGTACATTTTTGACACCTTCTGTTTAAAAGTAATGTAGTAGTTTAACACTGCAAATTCACATTTTGGCAAATTAAAGGCAGAACAGTATTTCTGATGGGTATGGATTTTGTTGTTATGCTGGAGTTTCTCACCGAGAAAATTCAAACTTTTGTTCTGTACATTTTTTCTTTAAATTAGCTATGGATCTATTCAGGTGTATTTTCAGAGAGCTAATCCAGCAGAAGGTCTTCAGAGTCTTTCCAGACCTGGACAGACAGTCAGGGATTATGAAAAGAGTGACAGCCACAAAGCCTGCAGCTGGCAAAAGCTGTTGACTTTGATGCTGGATACAGCCCTGTGTGGTGCCTCTTAGAGCTGTTGCTAGGACTGTTGATGAGTACTCATTCTCCCAGTGGTGAAGAAGACATTTTAGCCACAGAAATTAGCAAATTAGCTGGATGTGGACTTTCATCTGAGGAGTAAAGAGAAAGGTAACATGTTGGCCACATGTTGAAATGAAATTCCAACTGTATAGATACAAAAATGTGTCAGGAGGCAGTACAGCCTCTGTCTTTTAAGATTGTTTAAACTTAATGGGTCAACACTCTTCATTTAGCTTTGAAGTTGGTCTGTTCTGAGCAGCAGCTTGGACTTACAGAGATCCCTTCAAACCTAAATTATACTCAAGTTCTAATTTTATTATTCTATAGAAACCTAGCAAAGAAAGGTAAAAATTAACTAGATGTGATCTATACCTTTCTAAACTACTATTATTTATGGTAAATATTATCATCCCTTCATTTAGAAACATAAAAATCTTGGTATTAATATTTCACTATCTACATAATTTCTAGAAGTCAACCAGATATCGACATAGCTAGATAAAACAATCTTCAATTAGCATTTTAGGGGCTCCAGAATCTATTTAATATTTTGTGTGGAAGACCCACACAACCATGCTTTCCAAATTGCATATATTACAAGGTAAATTACACCTCAATGTTGGAAAATTATGCTTGACCTCAGAGAGTTACAGTAGTTTTTATACCAAAAACTATGGATTTCTTTTTCAGCTTGAAGTTCTGAGCTTCAGGTTTCAGCAAACTCAAAATGCAAAGGAAGATTAAGGAAAATTACAATGTTTTCTCTGCTTCTTAGTCAAAACCAGTTAATACCACAGATGTTTTCATGGCTACCACGGTACAACAGCTGCTGCACTGAAAAAAAGAATTTATGAAATCAATAAAAAAAGTAAAGAGAGACCATGAAAGAAAAGGGTTCTTCTTTAACAAATTTGCAATATAAATATTAAGATGAAAGAGAACCACACATATACAGGCAGAAAGCAGGCTGAGTTGGTACCACAGCAAGGCATTTCTGAGCAGCTTCATTATCAGTTGCACTTCATGTAAATGGGTTTCTCATCCTCTTAAAGCAGTATGGGGAAGTTCAAATTTAAAGGTGGCCCTAGAAGATGGTGAAGATTTCTCACAATTAAAAATTAAAACAAAATCATGGTGACTAAGGCAGGCATTTATTCATCAGCAGATGGGGGATAGTTAAAAGTTCCCAGGCTATCATTAGCATGGCAACAGCACTGGCCTCACACCACAGCATCAGCCAGGCTGTGGGGACAGAAAAGATTTTGGCTGACTTTTGTGAAGGAATCCAGTCCTTAATCATGAACAGTCTTGACACTTTCTGTAAGCAAAAAATTGTCTTTCCTGGGACCATGTAAACACTAAAGCCAGATCTGAAATGTAAATAAGTGAATGAATGCGTCTATGTGTGGAAAAGGTGCAGAAAAAGTACAAGAAAAAGTACATTCAAGGGAGAGAATGTATGTACTTGTATTAAAGTGTGTATATATATATATATATATATATATATATATATAAAAAATTTTTATCATTGTGCAATAATTTTTTGCTGCAATCCAACATGCAGTTCTGGGGTTTTATTATAACAGCTTTGTGTGTAGTATTTATAATTTGGCTACTTATGCCTGCTTATTATTTATGCTATTCATGCCTTTATTGCTATTTATGCCTTGCTATTTATGACTTATTATTTTAATGGTAAAAATTTCAGAAGAATTTCCTCTGATCATTTTTACATTTAACTGATGACAAATATATTTCTTTTTTTCTTCTCTCCTTTCCATAGAGCAAGGTCAGCTTTCATGGCAAGCCAGCATTGAAAGGCAGTATCATCCATCATTAAGGTGTGTGTTTCCTCAAAAGCTGCATGGTTATGGAGGTTGCTGGCTTATACTTATCCTTGAAAACGTCACCTGCTTAGGTTGGCCTGCCTGATTCTGCCTTCGCAAGTTTCATCCTCACTTGAGGAAATAATATTTCCTGCTAAAAAAAAATAATATTTTACCTTTAAACATAATCTTTATGCCCAGCACATGCTGCCAGTTGTAACTAAAGACATCCACAGAAATTATGTTTCTTGCTCAAAGATTTTGAGGGCTGATATGAAGTGAGTGACACTCAGCACTGGCATCTTTTTCAGTGAGTCCTCTGGTTTTGGCAGTATCAAGCTGTTTCAGAAAGATTCAATGGTCTTCCTCAATTGCTTTAGTGTAAACACAAAATAATTTTTAAAAACAGTAATAAATAATGACATTTTGATTTTTCAACTAGAAATATATTTATTGCTATTATTAATTTAATTTTCTTTTAATTTAATTTTGATTTTATTTTTAAAATTTAAATGCCAGTTTCTCATATTCAAGGTAAACGTGGTTCAGGTGAAGGAAAAGATTATTTTGTAGAATCTGGTTCTTAGGAAGTATTTTCAGCTGTCTTATTTTAAAGTAATTTTTAAAAGTGTTAAATCTACTTTTATTTTCCTTAACTGAAAAAAGCAAAGAAGCTAGCAGCACAGCTTTAATCTTAACAGGGTCTTTAGTAGTAAGGGCAGCTGCTCACTAGATAAATGGCTTTCATTTATTCACTTATTTCATCTTGGACACTTAATGTGATTGACAAATGTGTCTATTCAGGTTTTTCCCTTGTTCTGACATCCTAGTGCTGGCAGAACTTCATTGAATTACTTGAGAAAATCAAACTGTTGCCACAAATCAACAGGTGCAAATTTATGAATGTCTTTTGCACCAAACACTGCGGAAATAATCTCGAGAGAATAATTATGGGAGAAGTGATGATGGGTCTTTCTAATAGAGAGCCAGTAGACAAACATGTATAGTTTGCAATGAATTGCTGAGATCTGACTGTCTGCTCAAAGCCAGTGATGGAGCATGATAATTCTGCAATGTCTCTGATACTCAGGCTGGAATGGATCATTTAATTTACCCAGACTGAACTGATTAGGTGCCTTAATTCTCAGGCTCTGAGCACCTTTCTGGTGCAGTACTTCGGGGCAGTTTGGTCAGAGAGCCTGTTAGTCAGTCTTCCCTCCCTGACCACTACCAATAGTCCTCAGGATGTCCCAAACCTATGGATTGGTAATCCATGGAGTGAAAGAATGCAAGTCTGGGTATTTAACTGTAAAATTTTAACCACATAATTATAGTTCTATTTTCACCAAAATTTCTTCCTACAAAGTAATTTCAACAGATCAGTCATGCATTTTTCTTTATCCAGGATATTTGGGGCCCCTTGTATTCCCTACAGGATTATATTTCACAAGCCATCTGCTGAGATCAAGGAAAACCTTTATGCTTCCATCATTCTGCCCTTCCTCTTGCAGGCACAGTAATAGCTGAAAAACCCTGGAGAAAATCTCCCTGTTTTCTGTTCCTCTTCAACTCTTTTATGACCCAGACCTCTTCTGATACTTGACGATGCATTCATGAACCATATTCTAAAACAAAAATATGTGACCAGTCAGGCAGCTAAAGTGATTCCCCTTTTTTGTATGAGAGGTTTTATGCCTAGAGATTGTACACTCCCACTATAGAAGTTGTAAGAATTAATTTGACAGAACTATTACACTAGGCTTATGAAAAATGCAGATCTATCATCAGTAAAAGAGCTATTTCTTAATGGTGTAACTAATGACAGAATATTTTTTTATTTCCTTATTACTAAAATATTTTTTTCCATACTTGATCTAAAAATCATAGAATCACTGAAGTTGGAAAATATCTCCAAAACTGAGTCCGACTGTCAGTCTAGCACTTCCAAGTCCACCACTAAATCATCCATGTCCCTAAATGGATCTGTATTTCCCACTCAGTGCTCTCCTACATTGTATTTCTGCTTCCCTTGATTTTCATGGGAAGTCTCTCATCTGCTCACCAGACAGACCTGATTGCAGGAAATTGTTGTGGGAGCACTTAGACAAAGTCTATGAGCTTGAAAAACATAGACATTGCAAATGGTGTTATCAGTGATAGACAGTGCCAGAGATGACAAAAGCATTTACACCAGTGGAAATGATGAAAGTGTGGGAATCTGTGTTTATATAGCGACATTAGATTCTTAGGAAGTAGATGAAGCAGGAAAGAAGAAACAAGAGACATTAATCAGAGCACCAGAGCAGCCACCACACCTTGCTGAAGATAAGATTAAGCCCTCCATCTGTGCCTGTTGAGGACACACATACACAGCGTGATGTACATGGTTGTCTGCAGGAAAACGTCTTAACAAGATCTGTAGGTTTTCATTGATTTCTGGGAGGAATGAAAAAAATTACTTGTTCTGAGAAGAAGAGAACTACCTTTACTGGGTGGCTGCAGCCCAGCAAAGCCTGGAAACAAATTATAAATGCAGCCATGGAAAGACTCCATATAGTGTTGTAAAGATATGGTCAGGTGTCTGTATATTTGCTTGCTTGAATTAAGTCTAGTGAGCTGCATTTTTTACAAAATCAAGCCACAAGGCAAATGAACAAAGCAAAGATGTCCTTAAAATTACTGCTGTCAATGTTAAAGTTTTGTGAAGCATATGTACACATCTTATGTAAACAGTATAAAAAGGACTGTCTCTAGGATAAGTAAGCTATATCATGCATATTAAGCATTTTCTCCCTATTCAGCTTGCTATCAAAGATATTATTCAATTTTAAACCATAATGTTTAAGTAATTGCTTATTCTAATTGCTTTAGGTAATGAAATATATTTATACCTTTTTAACAGCCTTTTCTTAATCTGCATATTTTCATTAATTTAAAAAATTGAATCATTTAGAAGCACAGTAACAGATGAGTTACACTAAAAGACATTTTTTCTGCGAAGAACAGTTTACCCATTTTTCCCATATATAGCACTGGGCAGCAGCCCAAGAGCTTTGGTGTCTGCACTACGGAAACCAAAGGCCTGCAACATCCTTCAGCTGGCTCCTTTGCTGTGGATCTGGTAATAAAACCACTTCTGCTGTTTCCAGATTACCCCAGCTATGACTGATCAAAGCCTGGTGCAAGTGAGAAAAGCCTCAAGGCTGCTCTAAATTATGAATGTCATATGGTCCCCAAAGAAGTCCATTACATAGGGTAATGTCTCATTTGCAAGGAGCCAGAGCTCTGTGAGACTGTGGATGGCCTCTTCTGTCTTTTTCTTCACTGAACACAAGGGTGGCAGGTTCAGATCTAGGCCAGGCAGAAAAATCCAAATTCTGAATTTCATGCTCTTTGAGGTGGGTTTTGTTGCACTTACCACAGTGAAAGTACGAAGCAACTTGTGTTATTGAGGTGCTGGAGCACTTTCAAAGAGAGGTGACAAAGGTGGTGAAGAGTCTGGAGCACAAATCTGGGGAGGAGTGGCTGAGGGAACTGGGGGTGTTTAACCTGGAGAAATGGATGCTCAGAACAAACCTTATCCCTGTCTACAACTACCTGAAAGGGAGCTGTAGCCAGGTGGGGGTCAGTCTCCTCCCAAATAACAAACCATAAGACAAGAAGAAATGGCCTCATGTTGTGCCAGGGGATATTTAGATTGGATATTAGGAAAAATTTGTTCACTGAAAAGTTGTTAAGCGCTGAAACAGGCTGCTCAAGGAAGCAATTGAGCCAGCATCCCTGGGGAGATTTAAAAGCTGTGTAGATGTGGCACTTAGGGGCATGATTCACTTGGCAGCTCTGGGTTAATGGTTGTGATGCCTTAGGATTTTAGCTTTTATATTTTTCAAATCCTGTACTGCTTTAGTGTGTAACTCTAAAATTCCATATAGAGTGTTAGCTACTGTCTTTGCTTTTTGGTCAGACAAAACAATTCCTCTAGGCCTGATGCTCAAGGACACCTTACTGTCTCAGGTCCAGAAAGTACAAACAAAAGGGAGTTGAGGGGGGGGAACAAACTGGGGGTATATGATTTCATTACCTGAAAATGTAATGGCAGGATTAACCCCTGATATGTAAATGGACCAAATTTATAACTGTGTGAAAAACTCATGGCCATTGTCCATCTTGAGTGTACCACTCAGTGGTTTTTGACTGCCCAAGCTGTACCTATTGAAGGCCTTCAATAAACACACTCTTTTATTCTCTTTATTTTTTCTAACCTCTGTTTCAGGTAGCCATTCCAAGGCATCAGCTGGATTTGATAATGTTAGAGGACTTCAGGGGGAAAAAGTCAAAACAGAGAAAACAAGACTGTTTTGACCTGATGTACATGATGAAATAATCTTGTGACAGGTTTGGCCATTTGTGGAAAGTTTAGGGGTTCATAAATAGAACACATCTGGGTGCTAGCATGCCCTGGTATGGAACATGGTGTGCAGCTCTGCAGAATTGTTACCTTCATTATCTACTACAATCTGCTGAGCACTGGAGTACTGGAGTTAATTCTGGGATTTCTACCAGTAAAAACAACTGCCCAGAGTCTAAAGCAGCAGTTCAACACTGTTTAGATCAAACAAATGACAGAATTCAGCCCCATAAATACATGCATTCTGTTACATAGTATGTGTTATCCTTAAATCTGTTATCTCTACATTTTAGTTGTAAATCATATTCCATTTCAACATGCTTGACATGCTAGTTCCATAGGAAAGAATGAGAGTACTGTGATCACACAGCAGGATCTGTTATAACCAGTGCCAGACAGAAATCAGTGCACATTTATGCCATCTGAAAAGCCAGCCTATAAAATTTTATTAAATAAAAATTGAAGAAAATTGGAAACACAAGGGTACAGGTTCTGATTAAACTACTCTATTGATAATCTTGCACAATGTCATTGTTCTTGATTTCTCATTTGTATAGTTTTAAATAACCAGGATATATCATTGACCTGAAATAACTGCAGATTTACCCATGTATTTTTGGAACTGGGAATAAAATAAAATTGAAGTTCATCTAGATTTGCAAGGATCAAACTGAAATACTCTGATTCAGCAAAGACTATTCTTTTTTCCAAATAAACTCCAGATAGAGTATTTTATATGCTGAGATTGTCACACAGTCAGTGCAGCTGCTTGCTCAGGCAAGAAAAGTGTTGCTGTTAAAACATCAACAGTGAGATGCTGTGTATCAGAAAAGAAATGTTGTAGTTGATAGAGCTTTAT
Organism: Fringilla coelebs; assembly: GCF_963513975.1. NCBI lineage: Eukaryota > Metazoa > Chordata > Aves > Passeriformes > Fringillidae > Fringilla > Fringilla coelebs. Next base: position 17,943,396 of record NC_140030.1, on the reverse strand, counting down.
CACCTCCTGGACTAGTATTACATAAACTTGCAAAGTTCCTTGATTGCTGCAGTTACATGCAAGCTGCCTAAAGTGCTTTGCCTGGGTCATTTAACTCAGATAGGTTTCTTAGCAAGGAGTCCATATTGTAGGCAAACTTCTGAAGCTTTCTTTGTGTCACTGGTCAGTTGGTCAGTGTAAAGTATCATAGGGAAAAGATGGGAAAAGTAATTGCTCTTCCACATTCTAGACACTGAACTGCTTCTGGAAGCCCAAAAAGCAAATATGTAGGACAAGAAGGGCATGCATGTTTTCCTTTCAACTGTAGCTCAAAGCTAGTGAATGGACAAAATGGATTATGTTTGTATTTAATGGAAAAGTAGCCTTCAGACAAAGAAAGAGGATGAAGCGATCTTCTCCTCCACCCCACCAGTGGAATACCTAAAGAAGAAAATCCCATTTGGTCCAGACATTCCTCAAGACAACAGTTTAAAGATATTAAGAGCTTGGCCTATCTCCATTACAGGAGAAAAAAAAAATTATGTAACATAAAGAGAAAAAAATTGTCATATTTCTTTAAAATTACATCTGTTCATCATACATTATGTTTGGTGACAGGAAGAACAAGCTGTAAAGCACCATATGATAAAACACAGGAAGCATGGCTTCCAGTTTTGGTACCCTTCTGGTTCTGCATCCAGGTCATTTAAGGAGCTATTGAAGAGCACAGGATCGAGGATGGAGCCCTGCAGAACCCCACTAGTGATGGGTCACCAGTCTGATGTCACTCCATTCACTGAAATCCTTTGTGCCCAACCCATGAGCCAGTTGCTCACCACCACACGATGTGTTTATCCAGCTGTGTGAAGGATATTTTATCCTGCAGTGAGAGACAGTATTAAGAGCTTTACTGCAGTGGTAATTGACAGAAGGGGTTTGTTGATTGTCATCACATTCTCCTGTAGGTTTTATGAACCTGTGATGTCTAGCAGTTAAAACGTCTTCATGTAGCAGCTTATATTTAAACATTATTTGTTTCCTGTTATAAAAACTACTGTGATAGCACTGTCACAGGACTTAACTATAATAAAAGGTATCTGTGATTCTATTATTACTACAATCATAGAATCACAGGTTGGAAGGGACTTTAGAGATCATCCAGTTCCAGTCCCCCTGTCATAGGCAGGTAGACCTTTCACTAAATCAGGTTGCTTAGAGCCCCATCCAGCCTGGCCTTGGACATTCCCAGGGATGCAGTGTCCAGAACTCCTCTGAGTAACCTGTTCCAATGCTTCACCACTCTGACTAAAGAATTTCTTCCTAATATCTGATCTAAACTCACTGTTTGAAGCAAGCTTAATGGCTACTGTTTGAAGGCATTCCTCCTTGAGCTGTCACTAAATGCCCTTATGAGTATTTTCTTTCCATCTTTCTTGCTCCCATCAGGTACTGGAAGGCTGCAATTAGATCTCTTTTCTAGGCTGAACAATCCAAAATCTCTCAGCCTTTCCTCATAGGAGTTGTACTCCATCTCTAATTACCATGGTGGAGTCACTCAAACAAATTTATGCGCTTCCTGTGCTGGAGACCCCTTTAAAATGATTATTTTCTAAATTATAAACAAAATAGTGTCAAACTGTTTTCATTATTTGATGGAAGACTATTCTTAATAACTTGTGGATGCAAGGAGAAATTCTTATCTGTCATTCATTGTGGTGCAATGTATACAGTAGTTTATTAGTATAGGTAAGATTTTTCTCCAACAGTTTTCACACAGCTTTGCAATTCTCCTTGCCATTTACATCTGTGTAATGAAAAATAATAATATAAGAAAATGATGGGGGATACTTAAAAGAACTTTAAAATAAATATGACTTAATTGACTTATTCTCTTTGCATGTTTTGTTGGGTTTTTCAGTTCTCTTTGAGATCACTGTTGGGGTGTTTATTTTCCTGGTTGTTTCCAGGGTGGATCCCTGTATACATCACATTACTCCTCTCCTAAAGCAAGGAGCATTCTTGGCATTTCTGATTAATTGTACATTTTAGAGATGTGTCTAGCAGAGCACCAAAACCATTGACATAACTGCAACATAAAGCTCTTCACTACAACTCTTACTGAGTGCCAGTATTTCTGTTTTCAAATTTTTATAGCAAATTCTGAAATGAACACTTAGTTCAAATAAACATGGAATCATAGTCCTTTGTTTTCAGACAGAGGTGTCCCACTTTGCTAAGCCACTGACCACCTGTACTAAGAGATGTTCCTGGTGTGTTACCAGCATGTCATTGTCTTGTTTGGCCTCGTGAACCCAGCTCCAGAGGTGAAGATGCTCATCCTTTGGCTTAGAACTGATTATCAGACACCTGGTTATCAGACAGAGCAGTCAAACAGGCTGACTTGCAGGACAGACCACAGAGGTCCAAAAATACACCGGTTTTTTAAGGAAAAAAAGGAAGGCAGGACACTCTGGTACAAAGTTCTCCTCTTTGAGAACCTGGGGTCCCAGTGTCCCTAACTTATTAACTGGGCCAGAAAAACCCACAAAATACTCTAGCCGCATTTTTCCCTCAAAACAGCTCTATTTCACAGATGCATTATTGCTCTCAGCACAAGTGATACTTTTCCTTCATGAGAGGTTCTGTAAGCCATAAAGGCAATCAGCTGTCTTTGTTTTCAGGTCTCTTTCAATCTGTCATGACTTTTACAACCCCAAAGTTCCTTGGTTTGCAAGAGAACCTCTCAAATCATTCCTCTATTTGATAAACACTCTGAAAAAAAAATAAAAGCAAAAATGGAAACATGTTCCCAGCTTTTACTCCAGTTTTCTGCTGGAGCTAAGAGGATATTCTTGCTCAGTCAGATAATAGGCACAAACTAGCTGAAGCTTTGCAGCAAGTACAGGGTTAATCATGCTCCTCATCCTTATTGAGTGCAAACCAGGCCATGGCATTGTAAAAGGGAACATGTGAGGGAAGCTACTCTGCAGTGAAGGACATAGAAAAGGGAAAAGCTCTGGAGATGAAAGAGCATGGCCTATCATGGCACATAGAGGAAAGAGCAGGGAATGGAGGAAGCAGGTTTTAGATTTCAATTGAAGTGCAGGATAATTCAGTGATCTGTGAGAACATTTTAGTACTTTTCATGAGCCTGAGAATTTTTGCACTTTGTGTTTGCTACTTTTACACTTATTGGCATGCATGGTGATCTCTGAGAAGTGAGAATATTCATCTTTCAGGACAAACATTTTATGATTGGTTTTAAGGTAAGGAAACATTTGTTTATATCTTGCTTGTACAGTCTAGCCAGTTAGAGTGGTTTCTGGAGCAAATAAAGTAAATGACCTTATACATATAGAAAATCCAGGAAAAAAAAAAAATTAATGGCTTGCCTGGGAACAATCTTCAAATACAGCACTATAGTTCTACCATCAAAATGCTTGAGCCCATATATTGCAGAGGATCCAGAAAGGCCTGTTGCAAAGGTTTTGTATCTGCAATGAAAGGTGTGTCTGCAAGTGTTTGTATGTTTATGTGTGTCTGCATATACAACTCAGGTTCTCAGCCCTAGAATTATTCCCATCTTAATGTTTGTCCATTGACTACTGTATTTGTATCTCATTTTAAGCATTTGTCATGCTTCTCTTTAGTTCATCTTTTGTTCTTCCTGGGAAAATGAAGTACTATCCCTTGAGTAGCAAAAGAGCAGTGTGCCATGGTGCTTGCACCAGCAGAAAATTTTCCCCAAGACCACACGAGTTTAATGGAAATAACGTCAAATTTGAATGGATTTTTGAGAGCAAACATCAAGGCTACAAAGCAGTTCTCAGAGTCCTCATAGACAACTGACAGTGTAAGCAAAGCTCAAATGGCCTTAGTTGGGAGAATTTAGCAGATCTTTCCTGTTCACCTACAACATATATATATATATATATATGTCTTGCTTTTACAATATATTTTTTAAAGATACTCAAAACAGGTATCCAGACTGTCAAGGACCCATTTGACATAGGACTCATTAAGAGAGCTCCCTGATTGCAAGAGTAACTTTAGCATCAACTCTTCAGCAGCTCATAATAATGTGGCTTCAAAGAGCAATCCAATTTGTTTATGCAAAAAAATTATCACCAGATTGTTGAAATGGCTTCAGCTGTCCTTTTTTTGAAATGGCTTCAGCTGTCCTTTTTTTGACTCTGATAAACACCTTGTTCTGATATTTGAAAGCAATTTCTTTTTAGGCAATGGATAAAATAACCAACCAAATACAAATACACCAAGAAACTAGCCCACCAAAATACCATGTTTTAATCTGGATAAAATCAGAGTCTTTGTAGAGGATGCAGAAAGTTGCTTTATTTGATTTTTTTTTAATATATTTTCCCTTCTCGTTTGAAATTAAAACTTTTAATATATTAAAAGTGCATGCTATTTTTCCAACAAATTTCCTGAATCATTTACATTATTTCTGTTCTACTGGATAATTAATGTTCATTTTAAAGTAACCTGCAACTGGTGTAAAGCCATAAACATAAGAGTTTCCAGTGGTATTTTCCTATTTTGTGACTTATTCGGTTTAGGATGATAAGCATATGTTTTTCTCTGAGAGCAAGAGGGAGCTGAGGATTAGGAAATAAATTTCTGCAAGGAATTACTGAGACATTTTTCACCTGCTCTGAACTTTCCTGACTCCTGATCTTAGAAGAGGAAGGTAAATCCATTTACTTTCCTGTTACCAACAAATCCATTATACCTTTTATCTCTTTTGTGTTAGCTAAGGCTAGTCTAGCCAGCTATATATGCTGAAAATTAGTCTTTGCTTTAGGTTTGGGGTTTTTTTAAGAAAAAGCAAATTTAACATTAGTTTGAAAACCAATGCAGCAAGGGTATAATGAGAGGGCAAATACAGAGGTCACACAGGAGCTACTTGGAATGCAATCTCTTTTATTTAAGCAGTGAATTTGCTCTTTGTAGTTTAAAAACTTGCAAATTTACCAGCCACTAACCTGTATTCTTACTATTTGTGTTCTATGATTGTTCTTTAGGATTTGCAAACATTTCTCTTCAGAAGTATGTTAATTTCTACATGCTGCTTCTAAAGCATTCGGGCTCTTATTAGGAATGGATGATGGTGTCATGTCGTGCCAGCTTGTGCCTCACCACACCTGTGCCTGCTTGGATGTGACCTAAAGTCCTGTGCTGAGCAGATATCACAGCTGTGTTAGCTCAGTGTCACCAGGGCTGAATATTGAAACTTGGCTGGGTAAGTACCTGTCCAGTTAACAACCATCTGCAGGTGACAAAGACGTGGCATGAGGACCCCCATTTCAGACAAGTTTTGATGATGTTTGGGGCCCCACGGGAAGGGTGAGCACGGCTCAGCCTCTGAGCGAAGGCAGGCTCAGCCTTTGAGTGTCACCATTCACCCTGCTGGGAGCAGAGGAAGGCTGAGGCAGATGCCTTGCTGAGATGGCCCCCAGGACCAGTCATGTGCCACTCCACCATCCTCCCAATTTCTCTGTGCCTTCATTCAGTGCTCTGTGTCTCAGGAGAATGACAGCATCTGCTGTGTCAAAATCCTCTCAAACGCACTCTGGGGCTCTTCTGAAAAGCTCTGGGGATCTTCTGCTCCACCAGCTGCAGAACTTCAGGCATTTTGCTGCCTCTTTTCCATGTGGCTGCTCTTGTCTCAGACCTCACCTCTTCTTCAGTGATCACTCTAATTTGTCTGTCTCTCTTTCCTCTATGTTATGGTATCTCCTTTTAGGAACTAAATAGGAGTTTAATACCCTTAAACTTTTTCCTTTCCTATCACAGTCTGTTGAAATTGGCAAAAAGGTCTGAAGCCAAGGACAAATTAAGAGATTGACCTGAAAAGGCATAATCACATATGCTTTTTTCCTAGAAACAGGTTCAAATAAGCTTTTCAATTTTGTTCAAAACAAGTTTTCAGTTCTTTTTAAGTAAGGGTGGTGATGACACTCTTGAGGTTTAACATAAAACTGAGGTCTAAATGCTGCAGAAATTAAGTCTGAAATTACAAATACCTTTTATTCAGTCTTTATCATCAGCAACAAAAAAGTATATATTTTTATTACAGAACATTAAAAGGAATTATTTTTTCCATTGTTGAGTGTATTGTGAAGAGCTTACTGTAAAGCAAAAGATAAAAAAATGATGATAAAATGTAGTGTAACACATGCAGTGCCCTTCCAAGCACAGATACCTGTCACTCCCAAGTAATTAAGAAGTTTAACAGATGATATTGAAATTGTCACTGGTGCTTTATTTCATTGGTGGTGTATGAGGTTCGTCATGAGAGAACAATTTTAAGTTAAAATGATGAAATTTGCATAGAAGACTTACTTTCTATGAAGACTGCTTCCAAAACCATTTTCCAAAGCAGTAGAGAAGAGGCTGGTGAACAATAACAAAAGAGAAAATGCCATTTGACACCACTGGTTGGTCTAAGTTTAAATTCTGGACAGTCAGAGAAGAAAGCAGAAAGGGGGATTCAGATATGGATTCCATACACCATCGTGTGCCAGAGTGTTTTCATTCAAGTTATGGTTTCTTCAAATAAATAGAATACTTTTGTCAAATTTAAGGGCTTGATGGCAATACAGTTTTTGCATCTAACATTTTGGCTCTGATTTCAGTCAGTTTTACATTGCGTGAAGTTGCAACTCATTCTAGTCAAGATTTTGGGGTTTGTGTGTCATGAGTGCAGTATTTACTGTGTTCATCAGGTGGGGATAAGGCAAAGCCTCCTTAGCTCTGCCAAGAGGGGTGTGCATGTTTGGTTATGCATTGTCACCACAGAAGTTTATTGGCAATAGAAAGATGGAATCATTTAGGTTGGAAAAGATCTTTATGATCATTGAGTCCAACCATAAACAAATGAAAAAGCACAATTTTACATGCCTGTGAATACTCTTAGCCACTGAATTGAGATATGCTGTGGGAATACTTTATTTTTGCTCCTGCCTTTGTTGTTTTCAAAGGGTAAAATTTATCTTGTCCAAAAGGTACGGACAAAAAATTTTTCAAAGTGTGTAAACTACAGAGGTGAGTTAGGGTAAAATGGGTTAATGGAGCCCCTTGATCACAGCTGGGAAAGGCTGCAAAAGAGTAGGATGTCTGTGCACTGGTGGGAGGACACTTAGCCTTGACGCAAGTCCTGTGGCTCCCCACTCAATGCAGTTTGGAGAGGCTGTGGCTGCTCTCTGAGAGCTGTAACACCCCCACCACTTGAATAGCACATTCAATTTGCTGTTACTGTGTTTGTGCCTGTGAGAAAGTTGGATTCCCACCTCACTCCATCTGCTTATAGGCACAAGCACAGCTACAGGGAATTCAGTTTTTCATTTAAATGAATACTGGTGGGAGCTCGAGGTATTCACTTCGCTCTGGTGAAAGCCTGGAAGCTATTAAAAAAAAATGGAGAAAAGTAAAAGACAGAGTCTGTCTCATTTGGATTGCTCTTCAAGGAAGCAGGAGCTACAAGCAGATTAAAACTGTGATGGTAGGGTAGGAGCAGATGTTCACTCTTGAGGGCAGTGATGGAACAATAATTATAGCATATGTTGATGTCCTATAGACAACAGAAGACTTGTACCAGTAACTGTAACTTGATAGATCCAGACAAATATGTCAGTACTGCTCATCTGTATGTTCTAATGCATTGGGAGCAAAAGAGAAAAATAGAGACATCTCTCCCATACATGCAAAATCTCTTAACAACAATGACATATTTTAAAAAAGGCAAGACTACTGCAATTATTTTTTTTTTATTTCGACAAAGAGGAGAAATTTGATAATTAGTGTTGGATGGGGGGCAGAAGGGGAGGCTTTTGTGAAGGTATTACCTTTCATTTTTCTGAGGAGAAGGGTGAATCAGAGAAGAGGTTAAGTTGCATTCCAAATATGTTACGACAAATGTTGCCCATAAGTAAAAAGCTTAGGACTAAAGAACTGGAGAAAAAAAAATTCTAAAACAAGAAGACAGTCTGAAGAAAGAAATTTACACTGGTCAGCATGTAAAATCATCTTTAAAGTACAAGCCAGGCTTGACATACATAGCAGCAGTTTCTGGGCTTCTGCTGATCATTCCCACTTCTGGTTGTGATCCTCACTTGGCTGAATTTGACCCTTATTTTCAGAACTACTGATAGAGTAATGCTTGATATGCCTGATGCAAACCATCAAGTATGTGCAAGTGTTTCAGTTTGCAGTTTGTCATGCTTGTTCTAAGATTTCAGCAGATGTTATTTATTTATTTAATCAAGAGCAGATTTTATCTAACTTTAGTGGGAAACTTCCAAGTATGTATATATACACACTCTATAAAGGAACATGGTTTTAACTGGGGGACTTGAGAAAACTGTTCCTGCTGAAGGCAGTCATCTTGTTTAGTAAAAAGGTAATTTAGAAAGTTTGATAGAAATGGCAAAGAAGCATTGCCCCTGGCAAATTTATTTATAATTTCACCATTTATCTCAATGGAACTGAGATACTCTCTGTTTCCTTTAAAAACATCTTACTTTACAAAAGAGGAGGTACTGCAAAGACTTCAAAAGGCTACATAGTGTAAAAGTATTACCTTGATTTTCTTAATACACCTTGCTATAATCCTGTCATTTGCTGGGGTTTTTTTGTATCATTTTTGTACTTTAATCTATGTGGGTCACTGTGACAGAGCTCAGGATTTACCTGGGGTGTGAAAGAGAATAATGAGAGTGAGACATCCAACTTTATATTCCAGGAAAATAATGCTTTCCCTGCACTCTTCCCACCAGTTGGCCTGCAGGTCTGTCATTAAACAATTCAACAGTGAATAGTGAGAGAGATCAGGATGAACTGAGTTGGAATAAAAACATTATCAGGAATACTACAGGATGACAGATTATTTTTAAAAGATCTATTTACTTTGGTTTATAAACATATCATTCTATGTGGAACTTATAAAGGAACAGAAAATAATAATTTGTTTTTCATTGAAAAGTATCAAGATCTGGTTTATTCAAACACAATGAATAAAAAAAGAAGGAAATTAATCAAAAGCACTGAAGAAGAAAAGAACTGTATTTTCACTGCAGTGTTTGAAATTTTATGAAAATGTTTAAATCTACTCCAACCTCTGATTCTTCATTTGCTCACAGGGTTCATGTTAGACCACTGAAATAGCTGAATTATTTCAAGGTTGGTAAACACCTAGAGTTTGTTTCACTATAGTGAAGACTTGGTGGTATGAACTCCTATCTTTAGATGATATTACAAAAATTAATTTCCTTTACCAATTTCCCCACTGCCTCCTCCTTCTTGCTGCTATTTGTAACTCTGCATTGCATTTTACCAGAACACTCCATGCATCCCTCTCAAAAAATGACACTCTCCTCAGTGAAGGCCAGAAAACTACTGCCAGTTAATTGAGCAATTGCAGGATCACCCAGGCAATCTTCACCTACATCTGGCACAGAGATAAACAGTGATAAAAAGAAGCTGATATCGTGGTTCCAGTTGCTTTTGTGAAATTAAAGTGTTCTGTGGCTTTGTGGACAGGTAAGATGCTCACACTTATTAAGTAAAGAAACATAATATTAACTGGTATGGAAAAAAATATTAAGTGCTGCATTCTTTTCATTGAAGAATTACAGAGAACAGTTCAAGGCCACTGAACACTGATTGCAGCAAGACCTGACCTGTTGTGCCTAGAAGTTAGCAGCACAATGATTTTATCTACCTGTTGGAATAGAGGAGTGTTTCACTACCTCTTGGATCTGGATTTGCCTGCAATGTACATATCGTAGTTTAGATCTTCTTTTGATATAAAGCCATGTGTATGCAACCCCTGAATCAATCTTCATGACAAAAAATAATAAATATTTGGTTTGGTTTTAGGTTTTTTTTGAGAAAGCAGCTGAAAAAAAATCAGTCAGCATTAGTCTGACTGGAGTACAAGAACTAGATCAGCTCCAGCCGGGTAAACACAGACAGGTAAAACTCTGCTGGCTCTGCAAGCTTCTGGCAGCTCTTCAGAGAAGCCACCCCACCAGCAGAGCCTTGCCATTTTAGAGTGGTCAGCAATGATACTGCCCTCTCTTTGACTGCCCACCTTATTCTGGGAACAAAGAGCTTTGTGTAAAAATAGGTTGAATCAGGTAGGTGTCAACCTGTCTGGTTTTTGGGACCAGGGAGCAACACAACTCTCAAGGCAGTACACCTTTGCTTATGTGGTGCTGTGCTTTAATTTAAGCAGAAATATTTTGGAACTTGATGGTCACCCTATGGCCAGGATAATCTGTGTGGATAATCCTGAGATTATCCATCCACTGCAGATAAACTCCTGAGGACAACAGCATCATTAAATTCATGAAAATATGATGAGGTCAGAAAATACTCACAAATATGGGGTTTCTACCCATTTTGTAAATCTGGATCAAAAACATTATTTTTCTTCACCCACCTGCACCCATGGTTCAGCATTTTCTGGTAATTTAAGCACCTCTCCAGGACTCCCCTGGTTATTTAGGTATGTGGGTGTGTGAGTGAAGCAGGGTTGGGCACAACACCGCGTCTCTGGTCCCAGCCACCTCGGACTGCCTGGGAACAGAGCAGGGCAGTGACCACTCTGCTTTGGGTCTGAGGATGGTGTAACTGCACAAAGTGAGCTGGGCCATTCCATCTGGCTGTGGAGGCAGAGAACAAAAGGCACACTAGCACAAACAGATCTCTAGATACTCAATTTTACTGCTTAATTCCAATTTGGGCTAAGACAACATGCAGACAAGTGTATATCTTTCTAGACATCTTTGTCCTTTTTTAGCATGAGAAGTGCACAGGTCTGTGGGAAACAATGAGCACACTTACAGACATTTCTGCACGGCAGTTTCCTCTCAGCACTCCAGGAGTTTGGCCAAAGACAGCATCCTTTCATGGTTCTCTGACTCCTCTTCCCTATAAATGTTTTCTTTTACATTGAATCATGGCTTTCACTCCCTCTCTTTGTTGTAGATTACTTTACTTTGATTTTGGCTGGTCCCACATTTACAAGAGATTATTTTGCTATGAAAATATACATTGGGCTTCCTGTCTCCCATTTAGAGCTTTCTGACCTGCTCTTTGAGACTCTCAAAATTATATCTGTGATTATTCTTTTTATTCAGCCATTGGGTATTTTCTGCTCTCAACTTTTTCAGCAAAAATTTGGAATTACCGGTTTTCCTAGCCCAGTTCAAGAGAGTCTTAACAAAATTAGATGTCAGCAACCTAAATATTACCCTGTTCTTTGAGACCTCAAATAAAGCAATGACAGTAACTGGCTGGTTCTACTGTGAAGTAAATTCATACCTTAAACCAGAAGTAATGTGTTATGTTGCTTCCTGTGAAAAGAAAACACAGTCTTTTGATATATTTGATGTATTTATGATATCCCCAAATAATCAGTTTATTCACAGTAGGTGAAAAATGAGGCCTGACAGTACAGGATGAGATTTTAAGCTTTTTGAAGGGAAAGAGTCAGAATATTTATAAGAAACTTAAGAATAATTTAGAATGTTTTCAGAGCACTCCAAGAATCCATAAAGATCTGCCCACTGCAGTCCCTGAAGCCTAGAGAGCAGTTCAGGTGGGCCAGTACTGTAGGGTGAGTTGAATTCCCCTTTCCTCTCCACTGACTATATTCCCCTTGTCTGCAGCTGCTCGTTGCTCAGGTAGAAAACCATGCCATGAACAGGTCAGTTCATGGGTTACTCACCTGTGCTAAATGTCTGGCACATTTTGAGATTGCATGGGCTGCTCCAAGGCACAATAGATGCAGATCTTGTGTCCCATCTGTCAGCTCCACCTCAGAAATAGCCTGTAGCAGGTCAAATGAGTAGAGACTCCTGTCTTTGGGCACCCTACAAATGAGCAGTCACACACTGCAATTGGGAAAGAAATTTCACCACTTCTTCTGACTGGTCAAGCACTTAATTCTGGTGAAATGAAAGGTACAAAACTCACATTGTGTTTCTGCTTGTCCTAGAGCTAGTACGGATTTCTATTTTCTTGAAGGCATGCCTGGATAACTAATGTTTGCTACATTTTTCAATATCTTCTGAGGCTGATTGAGAGGAGCTGATAGAGCAAGGCTTTCTGTCCATGTTTTCCTGCCCTGCCAGCTTTCCCAGGCATAACACCATCTCATTTAGATTCTCTCACCTTTTTAACTAAATGTGTACAAAGTAAAGATAAGGAGTCAGTTCTGCCCTCCCATTGACCTGCTTGGCTCTCAAGGGCCAGTAGTATCACATTTTTGCCATTCAGGGGAGGAAAGGACTTGATAAAAGCCTCTGGTGCTTTGTTACCTGAGGACTGATCATCTGAGAAGCCCCTTAAGTGGGATAGCATGGAAGTGGGGACCAAGATAAGTGTAAGGTAGAGCAGAATGTGACATTTTACTTGGAAGAAAAGGCATCAAGATAGTTTAGGATCAGTTTTGCCTATTCATTTGTTACATTTGTAATTTACTCCTTTTGCTGAGAATTTGGTTTTCGTTATTTTTGCAGTGAAAGAAATGCCTTTAATTTATGGGTAGAAAATCTTACAATTATGTAATGCTGTGCTCAATGTGTGAGAAGTACTTAAGCTCCTGAAAGGAGTCAGGACAACTTGTAAAAGGGGACCCAACACTGAGGGATTCATCATAATCTTTCAATCCAATCATTCCTGCACTTGCTTTGACTTTGGTTCAATTTTTTGTTCATCAAACTGGAAACTGTCAGGAGAGCAATTAATGTTGTGTTTCTAAATCTTTATGTATGACGAAAGGAAATCACTCATCTGTATCGGCAGCCCTGGGGGAAGGGAGAGCAAAATCCAGAGAGAATCTAAATTCTCTTTAACTGCTGTAGCAAAGACTATTGGATCAATTAGTGTGACTGTGTGAAAGTGCAGCAGGCCCTCCTGGCAAAGTGCAGCTCTCAGGGTGGGCTGAGCTGCAGCTCGGTGATGCAGGGCTGCTCCTGGAGAGCAGGACTCCTGCTGCCTGCTGCACCAGAGGGGCATTGCTTTCACTCACAGAATCCCAGCTCTCTAACTGCATGTCTTGTGCTCTTGTCTTTTTTCTCTTCACACCTAGCACCACTTCTTTGCCTGGAAAAGTCCCTGCTACAGTCATTACTGCTTTCCTACTGATGCTACGCTGCATTTAACAGAATTTCACTTGCAAAACAATGCTATGTACCATTGCATCCAGTGCAGTGTATGGAAGTTGTTACTGGTTCTTAACAGGTGCACTGTAGCAGTGCATGGAATGTCTGGTTTGGCTCTCAGCACAGGACTGCAACTCTTTTATCCCTTCATCTGACCGAAGTTTCAGTCATTCCACTTACACACCACTCTCACGCATTCTCAGCGATGCCCTCACTTTCATCTACATGTTTCTATTAAAGTCAGTAGTAGAGCTGATGGGAATAAGTAATTGAAATGCTTTCTTCTCTGGAAACTACTGATTTAAATAAATAACTGGGTTTTTTTTGTTTTTTCTTCATAAAACCCACATTGGTATGATCATTACTTGTAAAAACTTGCATGTTGGTTTTGGTAGAAATTCTTTCAGCTTTCTCTTCAGACATCCCTAGTACATTTAATTAAATAATTTTTTAAGACCAGGTTGTTCCTTGATATCTGTTGTTTGGAGAGGTTTTTTTTCAGTGAAAGTAGTAAACTCTTTCATTTAACTAGAGAAAGAAATATTTTTAATTTTTTTTAAAAAAGCAATGAGCTCCAAGTATTGACTTCTTACTATCTGGCTTCAGGAACTGGGCATCATTGAATGCTGATTATGCTGGTTCAAGCTCTAGACAAATCAGACTAGGCTTTTGCATATAGTGGTAACATAGGAACACTTTGACATCCAGCTTCAACCTGGATATAGATTCTTTTGTTTTTAATGTAAAGGATAGACACAAATTATTTAAATTTCTGGGGTTTCAAGTCTAAATTCAGGAGTTTGCATCTTGAGTCTTCTATGATTTAGCATAAGAACTACTTTATTTTTGAGTGATCCTTAATTCTCCTTCTGTGAATTTGCAAAGGGAAAATTAAGCGCTTTATGATTATTGCTGTTATTATTAATAATCAATAAAATATGTAATAATTATATAATAATAATATATATTAATTTATGTGGTGCAATTGCACAGAAACACCAGTCACTCTGAAGTCCAAATAAAGTAGCAGGAGAAAGGTGCAGGAAAATATATACTGTTTTTCTAGGCATTGACAAATGTTGTCATCAGCAAATAATACCCAGAATCAAATCTCCCCAACTTATTTAGTATTAGTAGTTAGGGTTCTAACAGAATATTAATATTCAGAAATATTAAATATAAAATAAATAATAATATTCATAATGTACATTATGTGCCTTGCAACCTGGCATTTATTTATTTAATTCTGCTTTAAAAAATTTACATGTAAAAGAGTATTATTTAACCTTCAGGTTATAGTGATAATTCTTTTTTTTGTTGTTGTTGTTGTGTGTTATACTCAAGGGTTTTTGGTTCTGTTCAGTTGGTTGGTGTTTTTTTTGTTTTTTTTTTTCTTTTTCATCTCATTTGTTTTGTTGGGGGAGGGGGTTGTTTGTTTGTTTTATTTTTAATTTCTGAGCAAGATAAATCATTTAGGTAGCTGGCAGATTTTATTTTCCTGGATTGAATCAAGTTGGTTTTAGTCTTGAAGCTATTTTACCGCATAAACACAACACAAATGATGCCATACAAAAGAATGTGAAGCATGCAGACTTGTCTAGTAGGCATCTCTGAAAAAACATACGTCCTAAAAGTCAGCTTGCCATCACTGGGGAAATGGTGACATGTCTGAGGCAGTGCTGCTGACATTGCATGAGGTTAATGAATGACAGTGCCAAAATGCCAGCACTTACCTTGTCACCGCCAAAGAGCTACAATTAAATTGCCCCTTAAAGAACTGACAAGTGACGAAAGGGGTTTCAGTGAAGGTCATGAGTATCTAAGATTTCTATTCCTTTGAGCACTGCTGTAATTTCTGATTTGCCACAAAGAAATCACAAGACAAATATCCTCTATAACCCAGCAGTCTTCCCACAGAATTATTAAATTACTGGGGCACAGTTAGTATTAAACCTGCAATATTAAGACATATTGCACGGCACCACAAGTTTACACACTCAAACTGTTCTGTGTCCTAAGTCATATTTTTTTCTTGACCAGCAATATCCATAAAAAGGGAAGAGAGTCCTCCAAAATGTATTAGACTTTTCTTTCTGAAAGAGGACAGAAGAGTTTTTTCTCATGAGAAAGACATGATTGGTATCGCCCATACGAAGGGAGGATGGGTACCATTTAACAAAGGTTTGTCTGTGCACCCACTGACAACAGAGGATGGAATGAATGTACCTCTTGTGCTGATATTAATATGAGCAAAATATTTCAGTCTTTTCTTCTTTCATTAATCAGGCAAAAATCTTATCAACAGAGGTCACAGAATCTGGTTTCCAGGGTTTAAATGGACACTTTCATATGAATCTCATTTTTTAAAGCCCACATTTTTCTGATAGCATGGCAAAGGTAAAACACATTCCTAAAATGTGAGTCAAACTCTATTTCCATATTTTCATTTCAGATAAATGAGTGAAAATGTTTATAAAAAAATTATCAAGTGTAGGAGTCCTTGCAATACTGTAAATTTATTTTATTAATTTGAGGGAAAGGTAGTTTATTTATGATTTAGATATTGATTAGGAAAACACTTTGGACTTAAATAATTGTATAAACTCAAAATGGAAAGACAGAAGAAATAAAGATAGTATTAAGCAAAACAACAAGAGAAATATTCCTGTCTGAACTTTGAAAATAATGTATGTAGGGGGTCTACAAAATGGAGAAAACTGGTCTTTCCCCTCTCAGATTGCAGAGATTACAGAAAAACTGATGTGTCCACTCAAAGGCAATGGGTGGAATGAGGAGGTGGAGAAAAGCCACTGCCAGATGAGTGACAGAATCAGGCAAGAAGGCAAAACCAGTTAAACAGAAAAGAGCTGGTCCATGGCAAGCTCTGAAATGGGAAGAACAGTTTTGTATCTTCCAGAGGGCTCCAGAGGAACACTGAGCATGGTGAGCCTAAATGCTGAGTTTCCTGAACCTGAAGCACTCTGCTTCAGGAGCAGAATATACATTTATTAATTTTAGTGCTAGCACTCTGAAATACTGGATATACTTTTGCCTAGTCTTGGGGTTCTGCAGTAGCCTTGAAATTAGAGACCATGGTACAACTGCTATTGAGGGTCCAAATGCCCATTAAGGTGGAATCTGCACTATGATTTTATTCTAAATAAAAGTGGCAATATTCTTTTACACAGACTGGCCTGGTGTTTGCAGCTTTTCTACATAAATTAGAAGTCTCTCCTCCCCATAACCCCAAATTCTTCCTTTTTTCTGTTTTCATTTATTCTGAGTCCTTAAATGCTAATCAGCTAAGAAGTTTCTCAATCAAAGATTTCAATTTAAGACATCCCACTTGTAGAGAACTGTTTTTTGATTTATACAACTGAGCTGTCACAGCATCATGGAATAATTTAGGTTGGAAGAGATTTCTAGATGACACCTGGTTCCACATCCTGCTCCAATCAGGGACAATTCTATTCATGTTGCTCAGGATTTTTGCACCTGAGTCTTTAGTATCTTTGAGGCCAGAGATTTGTGTCGGACTTGATCTGCTTGAGGGTAGGAAGGCTCTGCAGAAGGGTCTGGACAGGCTGAATCGATGGGCTGAGGTGTGAAGTTCAACATGGTCGAGTGCTGGGTCCTGTCCTTGGCTTACAACAACCCCTGGCAGTGCTACAGGCTGGGGCAGAGGGGTTGGAAATCTGCCTGGCGGAGAAGGAGCTGGGGGTGCTGGTACACAGCAGCTGAACACAAGGCAGCATGAGCCCAGGTGGCCAAGAGGGCCAATGGCATCCTGGCCTGTGTCAGCAGGAGTGTCACCAACAGTGCTAAGGAAGTGATTGTCCCCTGTACCTGGCACTCAAGTCCTGTGCCCAGATTTGGTCCCTTCATTACAAGGAAGATACTGAATTGCTGGAGCATGGACAGCAGAGCTGGTGAAATGTCTAGAGAGTAAGTCATATGAGACACAGCTGAGAGAGCTGGGGTTGTTTAGCTTGGAGAAAAAGGGAGCTCAGAGGAGACTTTATCCCTCTACAACTGCCTGAAAGGAGGCTGTAGTCAGGTAGGTGTCAGTCTCTTCTCTCAGGCAACCAGTGACAGGACAGAGCCTCAAGCCATGCCAGGGGAGGTTCAGGTTGGACATCCAAAAGAATTTCTTCATTGAAAGGGTTGTCAGCCTTTGGAGAGGGCTACCCAAGGAAGTGGTGATATCACCATCCCTGGACATGGTTAAAAAAACCTACTCAACGTGACACTTAGTGCTATGGTTTAGTTCACAAGGTGGTGTTGGAGCAAAGGTTTGATGGACTGGAGGTTTGATGGATATTGGAGGTCTTTTCCAACCTTTCTGATTCTATAATTCTATGACTGCATTCCACAATTTCTCTTGGTAACTTATTCCATTATTTTACTTGTCCTGAAGGTTTTTTTTTTCCCCAATATTTAATTTTGATTTATTTTGTTGCAGCTGATGTCCATTGTCCATTTTTCTATTGATGAGCACCTCTGAGGGGAGTCTGGGTCCCTCTCTCTAAGGGGGGGGACATTGCATCGTGTGTGACAGACATTGGCATCCACACAGTGTTTGTGTTGAAACTCTCTTGGCAACCCAGAGTTGTGTAGTCCTGCAAAGATGCCACTAGGAGTCAATTTTGTTCTTGCAGACCCCCAACATTCATATGTAGAGGTGTAGGTGGAGGCTGCCTGGATCAGACACAAGATGCTGCATCCCACAAGCAAGGTGGGGAAATCTGGGTACTTTCAAAAAGCTGGTGACTTGTGGCCTGCCCTGAAAAACGCTGACAGAGTTGACCCAGAAGTGAGCTAAATGACTCTCTCAAAGCTAACTAATGTGAACAATATCAGCCATGACCTCAGCCATGCCCTCTGAGCCACTGCTGCAAAGGGCAGGGGTTCTGCCATGATACCACAGCAGTATAAGACACAGGAATGTAAGAAACGATCCAGCTATAAAAAATGAATGTTGTGGATGCTTTTTATCACACCTAAAGCCAAGCAGCAGTTCAGTCTTTGCTTCCCAGTCAATCTGATTGCCCCCTTTACAATATGCTGTCAATCTTTCTGGGCCACCCTTGGAGTAAACTAGAACTTTGCTTTAGAGAATAATTTATTTCTTATGTCTCATATGTAGGAAAAGTGATACATATCTCCAAATTAGACTAACCTTAATTTCAGAATCTTGCTCATTAATTTGCAATAATGAGATGTAATGAATATTTATAGAAGATTTTATCTATACCTATTAACTTACCATAAAATGCCACTGATATCGCTGCATTTTGAGTTAATAGCACAAGGCAGAATTAAACGGAAAGCTGATAAAACTTCTCTTCACAATGTGAGGCTTGGATATTATGTCTAAAGGGTAATGTGTTCTGTAGAAATGCGAGTTCAGTGTGTCTCTAAGTAGTTCACTGGCTACGTTATTCAGAACTGAGTGACTTGTCAGATAAAATCTTACTACTACTATGGGTCCTTATTTTTTCCCTTGTATTTTAGGCATTTAAAAAAAAACCAAACCCAACACCTGCATTTCTGCGCTTAGTAGAAACTGAATGTTCTCACTCACAGTGATTATTGTGAGGCTCTCAAAAAATCTTTCACCTGGATGAAAGATCAAAGGAAAAGCTGAGATTATAACTCATGGTTTTCACCATCATCTTTGATGAAAGGCTTCAATCTCAGTCACCAATCATTATATATCAACTGCATTAGACTAGTGTGGCAGTTTTCACCCCTCTTTAGTTGTGGCTTTATATATTATTTCCTTTTTTTAATAGTTTCTAAAAGGAGGAGTGGTTGATTAGAAAGCTTCAATTTAATTTTGTTTTATGAAACAATAATTGCAGAAGATTCTTTAATGTACTCAATTTGTCTCATGAATGAGTTCCAAATGTTAAAATGTGAATAGATGTAGTCAGAACAATGGTGACAAGAAAGAAAAAACATGATCACAACATCTTGTTTTGTTTTGTTTTGTTTTGTTTTGTTTTGTTTTGTTTTGTTTTGTTTTGTTTTGTTTTGTTTTGTCCTAGGATCTAGGGAGATTTTCCATGGGACTTCTAGTGATTGGAGATGTGAAAGCAACTTCTGGTCTTCAAAGTTCACCAGCATTATTATATTCTGTAGTTGTGCTTTTCATATAAGGAGGCAATTCTAGCTAAATCACTTGAGCTCACTAGATTAAACACTTTGTACAGTATAAATTTTTCCGAGTTTGAACACATTTAAAAAGCAATTCTGCATCAAAAATTGGTGCCTAACATGGTTTATTCTTGCTTGAACAAATTTAATAATAATAATAATGGTCCTTTATTGTAAATCTAATTCAAGGGTTTTGTCACACTACAAAAATACATGTACTGAAATGTCCAAATATAATGCTGACCATCGCCTGCTTTTGTTACAGTAGATATTTCAATCCTAACCAGGGCTCTTTGCTTTATTTTATTAATTCTCTATCTGATTAATTTTTTACTTTATTGACTGTCACTCAGTGCTAGCAGAAGAATTTAGGTTCCATTAGACAGCGTTCTGAGAAGGGAATCCTCAGCTTGTGAGAGCAAATGCCTTTCTCCTGGGAGTTCTGGTCACAGAAGCCAGACAGAAGGACCTGAGAAGGGCCTCCTGGAGGCTGGAACAGGAGAAGGGGGCAGTGAGTGATGGTTGGCTGTTTTCCACACAGTTTGCAAAATAAAATAGCCTAGAAATCAGTTTTTCTGCATGGGCAGCTACACTCTGTCAGAATTTTGAAAAACACACTGTTTTTCTCTCTGAAGGCAAGGGAAATGTGAAAGTAGATGACAGCCAGATAGAAGCATAGCTGCTATCAGAGCATGAGCAAATATACTTTTCCATCAAAAGTACCTATACTAAGCTTTGGGTTCAGCTCAGCTTCTCAAACCTTTAGCAAAACTTTTCTGAATACTGAGTTGGAATATAAAAGGCTTCTCATATGTGCTGCATTTATGCCTCTTTGCTAACTGCCAAAAGCTTTCACAACAGTTTTTTTTTTTTTTTGCTCACACAAAATATTAGGAGTGTATCTCACCCATCTTTACCTGCAGACTTGAGTAACAGTATGTTGAAAATGAGGACCTCACTATCCATCCCTTGTCTTTTGCTCATGTTCTGTCTTACAAGTCTCATTTCTCAGGCCAGAATGCAAAAAAAGAAGGTATAATGACCAAGACAATCAATCATGCAATCAAGTGATAAGTAGTCCATAGCTCACACATAAACAGCCAACATGGAAACACAGGGAAATTCACTGTCTATCTACCATAACTCAGTTTTGTTAAAATCAAAATTGTATTACCCTTCTTTTTCCTTTTTTCAGTATCCTGTAATACTGAAATTCTTATAATAAATCCTGACTTAATGCAATCTTTTCCTGCCACACTTCAGTTTTCTTATACTTGTACAACTCATGAACATCATTTCCGGTGAGGATAGAAAACCAGTTTAAAACAGCTCTACCTAGGTTTGGAGGGTAAAGATAATCAAGGTTGTGTCTCATTAGACAGAAAGGCAGCAGAAGATGCCCTTGCATGTCAGGGCCATAGCACCTGTTTGATTAGAGGTATGTGGTTGACACTGTGGTGAACTGGAATTAGGGCAAGGACTTCGGCTTAGATCCTGATTTATTTCTGACTCTGGTGGTGCCCAAAATGATGCACTCTGGAATGCTGAAACAATGATATTTGTTTCAAGTGAAGACATAAATAATTTCAAATTAACAAGAAGGTTTGTGGGGTTTTTAACTGTCTTTGAGTAGTATGTTGTATGCTCTACAGAAAATAGTTCAGAGCTTGGGGAAGCTTAAAGGGAGGATGAAGACATCAGCATTAAAGGAAAACCCTGACCAAACCCTTGGAAACTGACTGGGAGAAGCAGAAAGTTCCATGGCTGAAAGAGCATTTGGATTAATGAAGAAACAGTATACACTGAATTTTGCTGCATTCAGGAAATAAAGTTTCTTGAATTCCTGAAAGCAAATAATGGTATGTTCAAGATACCTTAACTCAATCCACAATCAATTTCTCTTCCTAATGACACTAAAATTGCTTCTCAGGATAAAACATCATAAAGGTTCTATAATGAAATACTGAGCTCTGTTATGAATGAAACACTCCCTGCCACCCCAAAAAGAAACCCAACAAAAAAAACTACAAAAACCAATCAAGCAACAACAACAACCAACCAACCAACCAACCAACAAAAAAAAAAAAGAACAAAAAAACTAAACCAAAACATAAAAAATAAAAGTGGGTGTTGGGATGAAACACGTACTAAATGAAATAACATCTCTGTAAATAATGCCTTATGTTAGACTGATGTGCTTGGGCCTAGCCTTCGAAATTGAATATCTTGAGCAATGCACTTCTTGAGTAATTTCATGCATTTTCTCAGCTAATCTCCCATCACCAATATCAAGCTTGTCATATTGATTTTAAAGGGGAGGCAAAAAAAAATGGCAATGTAGTTTGCCTTTATCAATCCTGAACACGGTTGCCAGGCAACTTGATGACCTGACTTGGGATGGATTGTTACAGTGACCTGACTCAATACCTCCAAAGCACCCAAGAATTTGTAAAGAAAATATAGTAAAGTGGAATTACTTCTGCAATAATAAGTATTAAATTTTCTGTTTGCCTCTATATAGAAAAATATATACAAGGTCTTATTGTTATAGAAGGGAAATAATAGTTTCAGTGTCAATAAAAATCTGATTATATAAAAGAGAAAGAATCAGCTATTTGACCCTGTTTGACTTGACATTGTTTCAATTTAGTGTGTTAAAATTGAACTGAATAATTAATTTAGTATAACTTTCTTTTTACAAATATGGACTGTTTCTTAGTTTTATAAATATTTCTTACACATGCTATTCCAGAAGACTGGCTAGGAAAGATGTGTGCAGACTTAGGTAAGAAGTTTTAAAGAATATTTTTGAAGTGCTAACTTATTTGATATTTTTTTCCTTCATTTTCCTGCATGTAACTCTTTGTGTTTTCAGACTGGCACTCTAAATTAGTTACATCAGGTATATAAAACCACTACTAATATTTTTGTCATAGTCAGAGCCTGCTTCCAATCAAATTTTAACTTTGCCAAATACTAAAAATACTGGTACTAGGTGAAAACAAGCGATTTTTTTCCTGAAACATCTGCTGAAATAGAAAAGACAAGAGACAATGGGCAGAAACAAATGCACAGGGAGATCCACCTAAATATGAAGAAGAACTTCTTTACTGTGTGGGTGACTGAGCCCTGGAACAGATCGCTCCCAGAGGCTGTGGAGTGTCCCTCACTGAAGATATTCCAGAGCTGTCTGGACACAATCCTGTGCCATGTGCTCCAGGATGGCTCTGCTGGAGCAGGGAGTTTGGACAATGTGACCCTCTGTGGTTCCTTCCAACACAACCCATTCTGGGATTCTGTGAAATGATCCAACCGTTGTCTCATATGCCTATCATGTCAACAGTGCTTGAATTTCTGTTTGTTCCAAGTGCAAACAAAAGGAAGGTGCTCAGCCTTGTTTCTAATAACTTCTTGTTCCGAGGCACTTGATGATTTCTTGGTTTTCACTAAGTCATCAGAAGGCAATTCTTGAAACTGTACTTCAATGTGAAGGGTACTGTGCTCTTTGTATTGGCAGAGATGTTTCTTACCAAGAGACACGTATAACAGTTGAAAATATAGATGGGTTTGTGAATTATTTGAAGGTGAAGGGTATACTTTGCAATTCCATTAATTTATAGAGGCCTTGATAAAGTTGTGGTGAGTTTGTGAAACAAAACACTTTTCTAAAAGTGGAGGATGCAAAATTTACCAGTCCTAAATGCAGTTAAAAATTGCCATAAAAGAGCATTTCAGACTGAAGATTCCCCAGAGCAACTTTTACATGAGTTTTTTACAGTCAGAAATTTATGAAAAATTATCTTCTACAGAAAGACATATAGAGCTCAGAATGATAATTCTTCAAATGACACAAAACCAATATATGGAAATGCACATCCTGAGGAAAAGACCCCGGACCTTTGAAATTAGGTGAAAGTATCTTAATGGGCTGTATTACTTTGCAGTAATTCTTATTTCAGATCTTAGCAGGTACTGGAAAACTGTGCTTGAACTCAGCAGGTGATTCTTCACTAGGCAAGACCAGTGGATAATGTTCTGTGAATTTATGGATGAGACACTAGTCTTAGAAATAAAAAAATTTCCACCAATGGAAAATAATGTGAATGGGATGGTATGCTGACTAGGTGCCACTAGATCTCAATAAAACTTAGTGGGTTTTGTTTCATTTTGGGTTGCTTCAGAGCAAAACAGATTAAGATGAAGATTTAGATTAAGATTAAGCAATTTAGTTGAGGGTGAACAGGTTTAATGTAAGAATTGTAACAAAGAACTATTTAGGGCAGGCCTCAGTGGACTGTACTGGAAAGGAACTCTCTCAGAAAATAGAGGCCTCCTTCAGAGAAGGATTCTGGGGCCAATACTTATTAATGTTGCAGTAGTGACTAAAGCAAAGCTGCAGGGAAGCAGCCCTGGTTGAAGGAGAGACTGTAGCCAAAATATTGGGATGCTCTTTGTGTTTGGTACAATCTGATGGGCCATCCTATCAAACAGAGATTGACCACGTTGTGAGTCAGTGCAAGGGAAATGTGGTGAAATCTTACAGGGGAAAATGGGAAGTAAAAATTTTGCAGGCCAAGTACAAGAAAAAATTCCATTTCTAGTATAGAAAGAGAGAAAAATGAAATTAAATCAAACAAAACAATCAAACAAAAGCAGAGATTATAAAATTGGTCCTGGAGATTCAGAAATTTCATAATCATGACATATCAACAATTTTCAGAACTTCTCAAAAAGAGTGCTGGGGACCTAAATAATTTCAAGTTGAAGATTGTTAAGTGTGTGTAAATGATGCACTATATGGGATTTGATGTGCAAAATAGAATCTTGAAGATGAGACTTCCTGATATTCTTGAAAAGAAGTTAAAAAGAATGTGATAAACACTCATAGCCATATATTTATCCTGAAAAAATACTTTTGTCATATTTTTGAATTACTATATATTTAGATCACATGTAAGAAAGCTAAGAAAAATGAGGGAAATCATATTTTTCCCTCTCCCCATCAGTTGGTTTCCTTTCTCAGATGAAGTGAGAATTAGTCACAAGACTATATGCTGTGTGGAGTGCTCTGAAGTGCATTGTAGTACTGGGAAACTCACATAGAGCTGGTGTGTCCTTCAGGTGCTCAGAGTTGAAATGATTGCCAGATACTGGAGCAGGATGCTATTTTCCCAAGGTCAGAGTCTTAGGAACCACTTTTTTTCCTCACTACCATGGGCTGTAGTTCATGTGTTCAATCATACCTGATGTTCTTCAGTGGTGTACTGAGATTTTTGAACTTTTGTCATTGAGTACATAAGTTTGTAAATGTGGTGAATGTTATTTTTTTTGCAAAGGAAGGCAGAAAATGGAAGCCTATTGTACAGGGACATGTATAATAATGATCTGAACTATGTAGTTTAGATAGATTTTTTTTAAGGCACTTCATTTGTATTACTGGATGGACAAGAGTTGAGACAGGGTTCTTGTCACTATGTGAATGACTGAACACTGGAACACATTGCTGGGAGAGAGGCTGTGGAGTCTGCCTGTCTGGAGATATTCAAGAATACCTCTGGATGCAATCCTGTACAATGTGCTCTGGGATGACCCTATTTAAGCATGGAGGAGACACCTTACCCATTCTGTGATTCTGTGATTATCAGGTTGGGTGTCATTCATCAAGAAATAGAAGTCTGTACAAAGTGTAGATAGTTTCCTAGAGTAGTTATTCCTCAACTTATTAAAAGCCTGAAAGGTTTTCAGTACTTGGATCTACAGATTTCCTTTTTCAAATTTTTTCTGTGTTAAGGAGTAGAAAGCATAAAGGTCAACCAAATAATTTCAGGTTGTTTGTGGAAATTATTTCTTTTCATGATTCCTGTGGAGTGTTCAATAGCAATCTGGCATTTGCTTAACAAGACAACATCTTTTCTGTTCACAGGTCTTTTTTCAGAAATTAACAGCCTACAAAAGATAATGAGCTCCGTGAATCTTATTAAAGCAAGTTACAGCTGACTGACAAGGAAGTACATGGCTGTCATGTAATGTAATCATGGTGTTATAATTCAATTAACTATTGATTTTAGTAACCCATACTATATTCTAACTGCTGCAGAAAAAACACATTCAATATTTGTAGAATTTTATGAATAATACAAATTGTATCAGTCCCAGACATTATTGACCTCAGATATTATAGAAATGTATGTATTTTGTGTTTAATAGAAGTGTTGTTTGTTTTCATGTACTACTATTCATGTATTAACTAAGAGCTATACTGAAGTTTCTTCTACTCAATCAAACTGATTATACTTGGAAATAAAGTGGGCAGTATTTGCTGTTTATTTAACACCTGTGTAGAGCTGATGCTTTATCATTTGGCACTTGTGCAGTCATTTATACCTGTGCAAAATGAATGTAAAACAGGCATGAAGCCTTATTTTCCAGACCATTGACTTATCTACCCCCTTGGACTATGGAAGATGACTGCACAAATGGCAAAGTGTGTTACTCTCAGGCATGAAGACAGAGTCATGAGTCCAATTACAAATGTTAGGCTGAATTGCCAGATGCATTGCTACTTCAGTGAGTCTCCGGCCACTCTAATAATTCTTTTACACCAGGGTCTTGGGAACAGGAAGGTGAGAGAGAATTTCTCCCATTTTCTCAGCTATGGTTTCTTTAATTTCTCATTGAAGGTAGGGATCAAGCAGTCAGACTGGTGGAGCCACTTGGTGCTTCGCTCTCCCCAGCCAAGCCTGTAACTTTTTTAACAGGGAGAACCATAGGAAGGTAGATTAAGCTGTGTTTAGTTTTTTCCATCAGAGGTAGACAGTATAACAGATTTGACTCAGTCTGAGGAGGGAAATAAAGAAACAGCTAGGCCACACTAGTATGTACTTCTTACACCCTGGCCCAACATTTTAAAAAGAAGCAATAGATGTTGCTTATTTTATGATTCTTGATCTCATATTAACAACTGCATATTTTCAAAAGTATCTACTATAATGACTACCTATAATGACTACTTTAAGGCAATAATCAATAGCATTTCTTTACTGACTTTCCTAATTAAGTTTAGGCAGGAGAAGTGAGTTGAGAATGCAGTCATGAGAAGGCATAAATGTTGGTTATTGGTTATTTTCACTTGATTAGATGAACCCACTCTATTTAAAGCAAAAAAGTCTGGTCTGCAGGTAGGTCTTCAAGAACCACATCATTGAACTTGTGTGCCAAAAGTTCAACTTCAGATTTAGATGCTTAGTTCCTCCTTTCTGGGTGTGATCCATCAGCTAGTTAGTGCACCAGTGAGTGCAGTCACCAGAGCTCTCCCACCACAGTTCTCCTGGCTGCCAGAATTTGTGCTGTGCCAGGGGCAAAAGACCTCAGATCCACTTCCTGTGCTGCAAAAGATATGCTTAAAGTTACCCATGCCTTTCTTGACTTGCTTGGATTTTAGCTCATTCTGCATTCAAATTAACTGTACGTATTTTACTTTAGTATGCATATTTCTAGTAGTATGAAAATCCACCCTACCCATACTGTGGAGCTGGTTACACCAGAAGCTTCAAAACCTCAGGGTCTTTTACTTGACAGATTTATCAATCTACTAAAATAACTGTGCCTTGCCACTTTGACTACATATCTGTTATACTAACAGCCTGAAAAGTCCAGCAAATAATACAAGTAATTCAAGGCAAGAGCCTTTTATGACTATACCACACAATTTACATGTGCAGAATAGTATATTAAAATGACTTACTAAAAAGAAAAGCCATGGCAGAGAATTACTTTTTAATGTCATTGTTTACCTCATTTCTTGTTCCAATATGGCTCAAGCCCAGGCAATTTTCTTTGTCATTGGCACTGCCACAAGACACAGGCGGTGAGTGGAATGTAATAAGCAGTCTGCCTACTTTTGGGAAAGTAATACATTGTCTCATTCTCACAAATGGGCAGCTATCACCAGCCCCGGTATATGACCACTTTAATATATGTGGCATCGTGGCTGAAGAATGCTTCTCATATATAGTCTTAACAGAAGCAGTTCTTCACCATGACTCAATTTTGCTCTTTTCTGAATTCTTTTCTGAGGGGTATATCCCTGTAACAGATGAAACAGTACAGGTAGGGAAGCCTTCTACAGTTTTCATCTTGCTAGTGTGACTGACACTGAAGAATTGGTGGCAGGGGCATCTGTTATGCCCCATAAAATTCCCCATGGGATGCCTGCTAAGCATGTTGACAGATTGCTAGCCCATGAAGTCATTTTGCTGCAAGTTTGTTACCTAAGATACATATATAATAGCAGGTAGGACATGTCTGTAGCTTTTACTGCTTTACTGCATGTTGCTCATAGAGCTTTTCATTGATACTGTCTGTGGAGGGTGTCATTCTTTGATGGAAAAAAGTGAGTAAGAAAAGATTTGCCATTCACAAGCTGACATGTTTTCTTTATTTCTGTTTATTCAGATTTTTGAGTAATATTAAAATATATACATCTTCATTGAATTGTTCAGTTTATTCAATGTATCGCTCCAACTGCAACAAGTAAAATAACACAATAGGGTGTAAATAAATACAAAAGGTGCTTTTTAGAATAGTAGAGTACAGAAATATCCTTCCACCTACCATGATGGCCCTACAGCATTGTCAACCTGCAGTTAGTCAAAACCAATGTTGCTGCTGGTAATAGAATTTACTTTCAACAAGGTTTGACAATTTGTGACTACATAGATAGCCAAACCTTGTTGAAAGTAAATTCTATTTAAGGTTTTAATATGACACAGAATCGTTATAATTCTAGTAAAAATCTCTGATGAAATAAAGCTCTCTAATTCTTTATATACTTTGCTTTTATGTGTCCCTGAGTAGATCAATAAACTAAAAACTACACTGCTGGTTGCTGAGAACTGTAGTCTCAAAGATGGCCAAGCATTGCTACAGCCCTCACTCACCAAATCACCTCCTTTGCTGCCCCAGTTACTACCCAGGCTCTCGGTACAACCTGGCCACTTCCAAAGAGGATCTCCACATCCCAGTTCACTGAAAAGGGACCTGGGTTAATCAGGAATGGAGAAGCAATGGAGTAAAGTTTACATTGACGGGCAAGACATGCTTATAGCCGGGCCAGCAAGATGAGCAGGCTGCCCTGTGGCTTGCTTTGAACCCTATTGACTTGACCTGTTTGCAGACAGTTTCAAGCCTGTTTCCTATGAAATATTCAAGCCTGTGTGCTTGGATTTCCCTACACTGGAAAAGCAGATGTGGACCTTTTTCAGGCTGTGTGCACATCTCTGTATGGGAACATTCAAGGTCAGGACTGCATTGTCCAGGACACAACACAATTTTGTGCACAGATAGAGAGCACAGGTCTTGGAAGCACGATTGTAGGAGACACCTGAGGAATTCCTGTCCTCTTGTATAAATTCACCTAAATCTTAAGAGGATGATATTTAACATCCTCAACTAAGAATACAGTATAGAGACGTGAAAACTCAATAAATACAAAAAAGTACTAGCAAATTAAAAAAAAAAAATTAAAAGGAGGGAAGGATTTTTTTTTTGTTTCGCTAACACAAAAGTAACCTCCAAATTTACATGTCTTCCAAGGCAGGTTTTCTTTGCAGGAGAATCACCGCAAACCTTTTGGCACAGGTGAATTCTATCAGACCATGATTAAACTAAACCTGATAAATCTGGTATTTCAGTAGAGCTTGGGGGGTAAGGAGGAAGAGCAGAAGGGGAAAACAGAAACCATGCCACATTTTGTACGTGATGGCCCTGCAAAGCTTGTCCCTCAGCAACATGTGGCCCAGCCATGCAAATGATGTGGCCACATGTTGGGATGCCATTTGGTGGGGATGGGGTCCCTGCAAGGAAATATTGCCGCTCCCCACATCACTCATTCTGGCCAAGTGCTCTTCTCTAGGTAAAGGTCCCGGCTATAAAGATTCACAATTTCTTCTCACAAGAAACACTGTCAAGGTACTGTGGTATTTTGTGAGTTATCAGGTTCTGCTGCTTGGGAAAGAAAGAGGTCAAGATTTGAATGCTAGTATTAAAACAATTAGAGCTAAACAACTTTTTGTTTGAATGTGCCCTGTTGTGGGCATGCTATTCCAAAGAGCCTAAGAAACTAAGAGAGCAGCCCCAGGCAATGCTGCAAGGGGCACATGTGTTATTGCAGAGATTTAAAAAACAAAGCTGACAAGCAGACTTGCCTAAATTGGTTGGATTGGTGCTTGTTCAGAGTTGTCACTAATTCAATGCAGATTGTCTGTGTAATATGAGTGCTTAATTTCAAAAGAAACAGGGTGGAAAAAGTGTGTGCAATCCTCAGGAGATTCTGATTGCAAAAGGCATGGTTGGAGCTGATTAGCCTGTTTACCCTGTCAGTTTTCACACACACAGACAGGCAGTCTTGTGCATTTCCTCAAGCAGATTCTGGAGAAAGCTGAGGAGGAAAATGAAATCCAGTTTCAATTCCATTTTTTTCTCGCCCTTTTGTTTTAATCAGGGAAAATGCTTTACTTGGAGATCTCTTATCAGACATGGGAAGAAATGGCTAATTTTTGGGACTATCATTGTAGCAGATCAGTAGATCCTGAATTTATTCCCTCACCTTTGCTTATGAGGAGTGAGATTTATTAATCGTTGATAATAGTGCAAAACTCACTTGCTTTTTCTTTCAAGTATTTGGTTCTGGGCCACAAAGTGACTAATTTTTTCAGCGTGTTTTTAGCTGCTTACATCATTTTCATTACTTACAAGGTCTTTTTTCCTCTTTCATACTTGCAGAGTTTTTTAGTTAATGACAGGAACAGAAGTCTTCCTTTCTAACTGGTTCCTTGTGCTCCCATGATTAGAAGTCACAGCCTGGCTTCTTCCCTGGACAGTCCTATGTTCTCTTCTCCAGTCTCAGATGTGTCCATAAGCATACTTGTATTACTGGTGTTCTTTAACTGAAAGAGGGTTTTTCTTTTCTTATTTTTATATCCCTGTGTCTTTCTCCTGAGGATAAGAGCATCTCAAATGCAAGAAATCTTGAGTTTTGAATTTGGTTCAACCTATCACATGACTCCAGGGATCCAGAGATGTTGCAGGGAGAACTGCATCACCTCTGGGCGATGCCTACAATTTGATTTGATCTTCCTGAGGATACCTAGGAAAATTTTAGGAATACAATATTTATGGTCCTTAAGTGTGCTGGGTTGGGCTGGGGTAGAATTCATTTCACCACAGTGGCTGGAATGAGGTTTTGGATTTTTGCTGAACGCGGGGCTGATCTTATAGAGATGTTCTTGTTATTGCTGAGCAGAATTTACACTGGAGCAGGGCTTTTGATGTTTTTCATTCTGCTGTGCTGGTGAGGAAGGTTGGGAGGAGATACAGCTGAGAGAGGTGACCCTGATGACCAAAGGAACATTCCAGACCATGGGACATGATGCTCATCATTTGTAAAATCAGGGGAACAAGGGGGAAGATGGGGCATGCAGAGTGATGGTGTTTGTCTTCCCAAGCCACTGTTACATGTGATGGGGACCTGCTCTCCTGGAGATGGCTGAACAGCTGCCTGACCTTGGGAAGCAATGAATTCATTCCTTGTTTTACTCTGCTTATGTAGGCGGCTTTTGTTTTCTCTGTTGAACTCTTTTCATATTAATCCACAAGTTCTCTACCTTTTACCTTTCCAATTCTCTCCCTGATCCTGTTGGTGGGGGAGTGAGCTAATGTTTTTGTGGTACTTGGCTGCTGGCTGGGGTTAAACCATGACATTAGGATGGGTAAAAAATTATGTTCATTTTTCATTCTGTTTATAATTGGTAAATAGTGGTAGAGAAATTACAGCAGTAGGGTACATGTCACCAAATTTCAGATATCAAAAGTTTAGATGTCAGGCCTAAGCTATTTTAATAAGTTTCTACTCTAAGTTACAGAGATGGATACCTTCAGACAGCAGTTTTTACCTCCTCTCAGGATGCTTCTTTCATTCTCTCAGTGCATCTCACTGGGCCCTAGGAATTAAAACTTCGCATTAAGCAAAACATAAATGAAGAATCTGGAAGATAGGAAAAAGCCATCAGGAGGATACAGCAAGGAGAGATCTCCAACAAGCCAGGAGATCTTTAGGCATTTCACAAAAGCAAAAGAGAATGGCAGAACAAGCACAAAACCAGTAGGCTAAAAGAACACCCAGTTCTGATTACAGTAGACTGTTCTGGCAGAGTAAAAACGATTGGTAAAGAGCACAAATAAAATCTACTCCCACAGGAAGGACCTTTTATCCCTGTTTGTTTCAAATTTCTTACTACTCAAATGGAAGTGCAGTAAAACTGAAAACTTGGAAAGATGTGTCTTTTTAATGACAGTTTATTTTATGTACTTGCTACAGGTTAAAGAAAAGGATTTTTTTTTCAAAACAAATTAGTCCAAGACAATTTTGGTGCCTTTAACTGACAGCTTAGAACAAATTGGCAGCTACAGGTTTCTTGTTGCTTGTGTAATGTATAAGCACACTTTCAGAATGGTATTTATTAAGCATAAAAAGTATCCTTTCTAGAGATAACATTGTTATGCAAATAGTGCCGTGCCCAAGTTTTCAAAATAATATGAGTTAATTATGTCAGTGATAATATTTGGGAAATCTCTCATTTCTGAGCAAATAATCTTAGTGCTACATCTGTAGCATGGGGTCAATCTCATAGCTCAGTGGGGGGAACACACATGACTGCCTTGGAGGGAACTCCAAAGTTTTGACTTGTAGATTCCTGTTTCCACCAAGACCCCCCAGTGTGGTTGTCTGCCTCCTAGAGAACTAGATTAGAGGACTATTTTTGTGCCTCTGAAAGTGGCACAAAAAGCCACTTTCACTGTAGGGAAATACCTAGCTTCTCTACAATCAACATGCAAGCATTGTCAGCTAGTTGGTAGGAACAACTGCAGCTATGGGAGAGCCATCAGTTCTTCCTAGAGTCTTGGCAGCAGGCTAGGGGCTGCAGGGAAGGTTGCTTTTCAGTCTGGGTCATTTTGTTGGTCTCTGTAATTATGACTGGTAAAAGCAACACAGGGTAGTGGTTCCACTCAAGCTCTTCTAGAACAGGCGTTTCCAAGTTCTGGTGGCAGGACACCACCTGGTCTGTTGTGCCAGATGATGTAGCATTGACAGCATGGATGTGGAATAAAGTAACTTGTAAAACAGTAGTTCCAAAAGATCATTTTGCAAGCCATTTTTTAAGAGTAGGGAAACAATGTATAATTCATAATGCCCACTTTTTTAATAGGTCAGAGAGGAAGAGAGGAACAGACAAAATCCAGGCAGGAATGCATGTATGCATGCTGAAATACCACTGCCCCTGTAATTACAATTAGTGTATCATACAGGTTTGAGAGAAGTATGTTTTCTAAATTCTGATTGCAGAGCTACTTTTAAAAGCAATAAGGGCAAAGACACACATTCTGGTTCACAGCCAGCTAGCTTAAGGATGTGTTAAACACCTTCTGATCATCCTTTCCAGGACAAAGCAAATTCTGAGCATCTGCAAATGCATACCTCCAGATATTTTGGGAAATTAAGAGTAAAAGAGAAAAATGCAACTGGTTTTGGAGTTCAGACTTCTCAGGCTTCAAATGGGTGTACCTCATGTTAGGATTTTCATACATCTCCTTTCAATTTTAGGTATCTATGTCTTTCCTGGTTTAAATTCTTAGTTGTTTTGTCCCAGCATCTTTGTTTGAAATCTGATACACTGCAACCAAATTATTTTAAGTTATATACCTGTATTGATCAGCAAACTGTACTAGGCAGTTTTGCTAAATAAGCTGCATAGTTTCCTGTGAAATATTCTTGTGTGGAATATATCTGTGCTGCACATCTAATTAGAAATGCCCAGACTAGCAGTTTGTTCAGTTTTGTTCAGTATCCTCAAAAGGTACAGAAGATGCTGACATATGATGTTCAAATACTTTCCCATAGGCAGAGGATGGCAGTCATCTCAGTATTCCCAGTATGACATACATTTACAATTCCCTTACATCATTCCTCCAAAGGTTCCACACAGCACTGCTGACAGGTAGTGAGGCTCTTTGAATCTTTTGCATTTCAGTATTTTCACTTCTTCCTAATAACCAAAAATGAGGGGTAGCAAGTACAGGGAATTTTTAATCACATTCCAAAACATTCAGTAAATAATCTTGTCAGAAACTCCAGCCTGCAACTGCAAATTCCTTCAATTTTTGTGATCACCCAGGGTTTCAGACACAAGTGTAACTTAGGTTTTTTCAATTGAGAACAAAAGTACTTAACAGTCTTGTGACTTTTTTTGTTACTATAATGTCATCAGGTTTTTCAGAGACTCTTTCTTTTCACTATGCTTTTCAAATAAATAAGAAGGGACCATAATTTGGATCTTTCAGAAGCCTGTAAGATTAAGAAGAGAACCAAAGCGGGCCCAAAGCTGATGTGAAAGAGTTCACACACATTTTACACTCTGATATGTAATCACAAAAGGTTCAGGACCTCAGTAAATACAGCCTGACCCACCCATGATACTGCTTTATCTGTGACTCGTGCACCAGCATAGCTGTCTGCTGCTTTGGTCTCCATCTGACCATTTTGGACAGTTTTGATGGGACTGCTGAGGCCATGCCTAATTCAATCAGGCCCTTGCACACCTGAAATGGTGCAAAACAGATGAGATGAAAAGGGGAGGCAGTTGGAGTTGGCCTTTCCAGCCCAGTAGCTCAGGTATTTGTTCATGCAGAGGTCCAGGCTCCCACTGAGGTCTGCACTCAAAGGGAGTGGGGAGTCTGAAAGCACTGCCTCACAGCCAAACATGATATTGCCTTTTTGGCACTTGGTAGAAAGTGGTGAGGTACACCATGCCTCTGTGAGAGACAGACTTTCACTATGTTCCTGTGGGTACTAGTAATGCATTTCTTTCCCACATAAATGCTGAGGTGGTAGAGCTGCTTTTTCTTTCAAAATAACTTGTCATACCAGGTTTTCATTGCATATTCTTCCTCTCTAGCAATGAGCATTGTTGTCCTTGAAGGCACGTGCAATCCAAAAACTAAAGATTTGTGGGAGAAGCATTACTGAAATGTCATCTCCCATCTACAGATGCTGTAACTGTAATAAAATCTAGCATGAATCTGGACTTTTTAAGATGCTACAATGCTATCAAACACTTCAGAAGGCTTGGTAGGGTCTGAAACATGTTTATATGTCTGTCTGACAGGAGTCTGAAGCTCTCTAGAACTGTAAGATTCAGTCCAAACAATCCCATTTTCTGAAATCTGCTCTTTTCTAAGGAAAAAAAAAAATTACAATCACTTTCTAGAACAGAAGAAAAAGTAAGGGCGAATGCATTGTCTTCCAAGAGCATCCTAGATATTGCTGGTGTCCTGGACACAGCAGTGCAAAGGATCACTGAACTCTATTACTGAAGAGATTCGTATCTTTTAATTGTCTAAAGCAGTTTATGTGCAGTTTAATAGGATCAGTATTAGCAGCATTAGCACTGATACTTAAATGGGAGCTCTGATCCAGCATTAAGCTCTGTGAGTCCTGAAGACAATACTTATTACAGCAACATAAGTATCATCTTCAATGCCATTAAAATTAAATACGAGTACACATCAATTTCAGTGTCAGGAGACATACTGTAAAGATCAACAATAATTCTAGCTGCAGATCTCTCTGGAAGCCCATAAAGCTTGAATACCACAGTATGAGCTATACAGAATTTAGAGCTGTTTGAGTAGTACTTACAGATATTGAATGCTGTTATTTTGTCTTTTACTTTTATAGAGCATTCCTGCAATTTAGCAACTTGTTATAGTGGAGTGAATCTCATCATTGTACACAAATGAGAATACTTGAAAAGTCTTTAACACTGTTATTTGTGATCTGAACCCAGGTACCTCAGATATCTCTGTGCCATATGAATGTTTTCAAATCAGTTGTGAAATTGTGCAGTTCTGTGAATACTGAAAAATTCAGACCTGGTGTAGATGAACTGCAATGCTAACATGACTAAAGAGTGAGATTAACTGGCAGGTCCTGACTATTTTGTACCACTCCAGTGGCGCAAGGCAACAGTGAGTCAGTGCTGTCTGTTGTGCTGTGACTGATCAATAACTGCTTTATTGACTTCAGGCTATCACAAAGTAGATGAAGAGTATTCATGAATTTGGCTGAAAACATTAAAATTTACTTTCTTGCCTTCAACCACTTTGAAGAAAATATATTAACAACATCCACAATATAATAAAACTGAGTTTCCAGTTCTGAACCAATAATTCTTTTATTAAAAGGTCTGGCAATAGTTCTTCCCTAAAAGTGGTACTCAAAGTGTGCACTTAGGCTCATTAAGAGACTAATGCTGTGGAAGAATGAGTTGCTGCAAGTCAGCTGGGTTGCAGGAGGTGCCTGTGCTCTGTCTTATTGTAAACACTTCTGAATCTGAGCCCTCAAATCTTTCATTAAAAAGTTACCACCATTCAGGGCCTTCCAGGCATTGTTCCTGCAATTCTTCTAACAGTGCCTCCAGCACAGGTCCATCCCATCAGAGGATCTCTGGATGAGCCCATCATTCTACCCCTCTTCTTTCCTTAAGAACAAAATTCCTTCTTGTGGGGAATGCAAACAGATAAACCTGGCCCTGAGAGCATTTACATTTTCATTTCCCTAATTGTGTGTCCTTTTGCATCTTTTATCTGTTGATATTTAGATGTAAGATGAATTCCTAAGAAGGTTATGTTTGCGCAGGGTCACTAATTCAGCCGTACTTCAGCTTTTGCAGGTGGGACTCCTAAGAAAGAACCATCTCCACCAAGTGAAATGGACTTTAACCATATGTGCTTCTAAAGAGCATCAGTAGCAAGCCTCATTAGGCTACAGGAATGAAGGAAAGTAAAACCTGTGGGTTAAGAAAGGCTCTGGAAGATCTGGGTATAGTAGTGAGGATCTTGGTGAACTTATGAATAATGTTGCTGGAACAGGAAGATGGGATGCCCCAGATTTGAAGCAGGAGAGCACTGGTTTTGACAAAGGTGTAAGTCCCTGGGTTGGTTGTTATTTTAGAGTAGACCCATAAGGTGAAGCATAGCAGGTTTGGAATGGGAAAGGTTTCAGAAGGTAAGATAATGATTAAGGAGATCTTTGAAAGAAAAATGAAAAATTTAGTGTAGAGACTTCATAGAGGCAAAGGCAGAGTCTGGGGACACTAGCAGAGGACCAGAGAGCTTAGCTCTGGTTAAGTCACTTAGCTCTGGCTAAGTGATTTTATTTTTCAGGCAACCTATGAACAAGAAACAGAAAGATTCTGGATTTCCAGGTGCTTGCCATCAACATGTTGTGGGCAACGTATCAGTTTAAAGCTGGAGACACTCATTGACTGTTCTCTCTTCTGTTTCCAGTTAAGTGATTTGCTACACTCCCACCACAATGTAATCCAGTAATTCAGCTCAGAAAGCAAAAAACACAACACAAATGCCTTTGATATTGGTTCCAAGGCAGTGTTTAGATGAGGAAGGACCCCTAATGTGGTCAGCATTAACCCAGATAGTCAGATTTGTCATTGTTCAGTGAGGAACTGAAAGGAGTTGGGGCAAACCCAGTTGTAATTCAGAACAGCTTTGCCCACAAATACTCCTTAATACTGGCTGCACTGTTTGTTTTGTCAGGGGTATGTTTTTTCAAGTATCTCCAACCACCTGAAAGGTGGTGTAGTCAGGTGGAGGTTGTTCTCTTTCACCAGGTACTGACAGAACAAGAGGGCAGTCTTAGGCTGTGCCAAGGGAAATACAGGTTGGATGTTAGGAAAAAGTTTTTCATGGAAAGAGTCATAAAGTTCTGGAATGGTCTGCCCAGGGAGGTGATGGAGTCACCCTCCCTGGATGTGTTTAAAAAGAGACTGGATGTGGCACTCGGTGCTGTGGTTTAGTTGAGGTGTTAGGGCATGGATAGGACTCAATGATCTTTAAGGTCTCTTCCAACCCAGTCATTCTGTGAATTCTGTGAATCTTTTGTTTATTTGTCTTTGAGCTGTTAGCAATGTTACTAATGAGAAGACAGGAAAAATACCTCAAAGGCCCTGGGTGGGCTGGAAAGCTAAAATGGAAGGTTCTTCTTTTGTGTGTCTTATCTACTTTGTGCTGTAATAGGACTTGCTTGTCTCTGTGTCATAGCCAGAACATTCCAGCACTAATACATTGTCAGGAGATCTCTGCAGGTGCTTTCTGCAGACAAACAGATCACCTCTACCACCAGCCTTGATTCTGAGAGGATTCAGAGTACTTATCATGCATGATGTGAGAAAAAAAATCCCTTGCCTACAGGGGAGACTTTGGCAAATCCTTTCTCAAGGAGAGCCCATTAGCCTAAGTGAGCTAGTTGTTTTCATGGATAGCCTTCTATCTTATTAGAGGTGGTGATTGGGGAATTAATCTTTTACACATGCAAATATGACAGATGTCTGTAAGATCAGTGTGTAAATAAACAGCATTTATTTATCTCTTTTCCATCAACCCATTAATTCACCATTCTTATATATTAATGAAGAGACGATGCATGTGTTAACAAAGAGTAAAACCTCAGTGAAGTTTTCTAAGTTTTCATTCTTGGACTAAGGACCACTGAAAGTGATTTTCTTAGGCAACTGTCTCCAAACTATCCCACAAAGCTACATCCTTCTGGAGTTCTAATGAGTAAATGTTTATTCATCCATTTCTAATGTTACACACAGTGTAACTCCAGTTACTGTAATGTCATATCATGGGAAACGACAAAAGCTCTTTCTAAAGACCTGAAAGCAAATTTCCCTAAACACATCTCACAGCAGCTAAGCAAATTAAATTCATAATATTCATTCTGATACAAGCTGAAATGAAAATTATTTTACTACCTTCTAGAGGCAGAGATTTAACTTTTTCTGCAGAAGTTAGTTTATTACCAAAAGTGTATGTGTCACTGATGGGAGGTTTAACAAGGCTCATAAATGAGAAGTGCAAGTTGTATTCTGTACAGGGTTTTGCTCATCAGAGAGGTTTGACATCTCTGCTTATGTCAGCTGCCATGGTAGACCCTTGTCATTTGTGCAGAAAAACAACACCTCATTACAAAGGGTATAATTTTTTCCATTCTCTTTTAATCTCACTTCACACTCACAGTCTAACTGAATGGCACTTTTTTCAAAACATGCTGAATTGTGCTGATTTGGGATCATACATCAGTGCAACTAGAACAAGGTTGAAACTAACAGATAAAATATTTTCATACATAATCAGAGAAGTAACATGAAACCTGGGAAAGGACCTCTGAACAGGAAAGAATGGCTACTGCCTCTTTTACAGGGAGTGAAATGTCATTGGCATAATATAATATGTGTGTTCAGTTTATACATTTTTAAATTCTTGGAATGTAGATCTTTGCAAAACAGTGGCTTTTATTTATTTAGCTTGGTAAAAACAACATTTGTTTCTTTCAGAGTGTTGTACATTGAGAACATAGAAGACAGAATTTAACATCAATGAAGATGATGTGAGGGAATTTTGCTAAGTTTATTGAGTTTGCAGGGTTGTCGACCTGCAGATGGACAATAACTCACTTCTAATGTTATTCCTTAAAATCTTTTCCAGTCTGGGCTAAGGATATCTCCTTGAAGGCTGATTTCCTTAGCAGAAATTCTGTGACTGATTCTGCCTATTCTGCATTACAATTTTCAGTAAAGTACTAGTCACACTGTGAAACTAGACATTTCAGAGAGTTGTTCAGGCTGTTAACACTGAAGGACAGAAATAAGCATTTTTCCAGTTTGAGGGAAGTTTATATTGTAAAAAAAAAACATTAAAAGGAAATCCAGCTGTTAGAGCCCCCTAAGCAAGTTCACTCTACTTGTTAGGAAAATCGATTATTCATTTTAACTGCTTCTGATTTAATTATGAAAGGTGGTGCAGTCTGCAAATCTGGAGCTGTAGAGCCATGGTCACCAGTCATGGAGCAGCAGAGTGGGTGTTTGTGTATGTTGCAATGATGTAGACCTGAGCTCACAGCAAAGGGGACAGTACAAGGACAGCATGTTTGAGGATGATGGCTACATGAAAAGGTGAGTTGTACTTCCCAAATTATATATGAAGAAGATCAAAAAAGAGAATTATATTTTCCTTCATACTGGATGACAGGTTTTAGAGATTCCATTTGCAGCTTTAAACAAGGAAAACAGCTGGTCTTTTTTCAGCTGAGCTGAAAGTTTCTTCAGTCTCATCTTGTCCTTCCTAAGTATTCCTCTGTATGCACAGCTGTCCTGGCTGATCCCATTTCCCCTCCCAGTCATCTTCTTCTTAACTAGTACTGGGGCAGTTAAAGCAATTGTACAAGCAGGGTAATTTTTATTACTGAACCTGGTTAGTGCTTGCTTTTGGCTCACAGACAAACCTTACCCAATATATCTGCACACTGAGAAGTAGCAAAACTTAAAGATTATAGAGAGAATAAAAACAGATATCTGAAGTAGAAGTGAGAACAGGAGAGAGTGAAAATATTGAATAGGGCTAAACTGCATCAAAGGGTACACAGTAAATATTTGAGGCAGAACAGGGAGATGTAAATATAGGTAGATGTTTTTCTGCTGCTCTCCCTGGATCCTGACAGCAGCACAGGATGATTTCAGGCATCCACACAAACCTCCCTTCCAGCCACTCCATTAATCACTTGCTGCTGCTGCTGCTGTGCGTGAAACACGGAGTGAGAAGGGTGCTCTTGTTAGCATGTAACCATCCTTCATTTCAGTTCACAGTGCCAGTCACATGCATCAGAATGAACCAGCAACACTCCAAACCTCGAGGAAAAAAGCATGAGTCAGAAAAAAGAAAGAAAAAGACTTTCTGAGGACAGTGGAGGAAAATAATAGCTGACATACTGCTTGCAGAAAAGAGAAAAAGCAGGGGCAAACGTCAAATTTCTCTGCAAAATGGGACAATATATTCAAACATTTTCTGCTGAAGTCATGCTTAAAATTAGCCAAGATGAGAGTTTTCTCTTGTTTAACCAAACTTGAGCATTACTGAAAGACTCAATAAGGCCTGAGAGCTCATTATTTGTGGGACACTGTCTTTTCATACAGGTGGCTGAGTCTTGCAGGTATTTACAACTGAGATGTGGCCAGATTTCCTGTACAAGAGGGAGAAGTCCAATATTTGAATATTAAGAGTTGTGAAGAAGAGAACTAGATGTGGCAGCGTAGGAGTACAAAGGTCTTGCACTCTTCCACAAATTGATTCTTATTGTCTTTATGTCACCCACATTAAAATTTCTAAAACTGGTGTGCTGTGTAGGGCACGGACAGCTGTGTATATTGTACTGACATAAATAAATGCCAGTTGTTTGATGCTCTCTCCTGCTGTAGCTGTGCCAATCTATGCCATTATGGTTAGTGTTTCTGTTAGGAAAAAAAATAGCACCCAGAAAATTAGAATAGGTTTCCAGTGAGGGAAAAAATATTCCTGTTAAAAAAATAGATCAAATATTAAATTACTATTTTATTCTCCTTTCATATAATATATGAATGTATGAGTACCTTTTCTGCATATAATTTTTTGTTCTTCATGTCATCAGGTCCATTTCATTTATACTACACTTGACTAATAACTAAGGGGTAGATAAAGCTGATTGACTGAACTGAATCAGGTACCTCTAAAACCCCAAAATATCTGTTCTTTTTCCCTTGATAGTGAAATTTGTACACTACTAACATATATGCCACTGAGTTGAAGCATGCTAAAGAAGTTTGGGACATTAAAGGTAGTTAATTTTTTTTTCAGTTAAAATATAATATAAAACTTAAAAAAATATTTCTTCTAATAACCTGTATTCCCTTTTCACTGAGGATGCTTTATATAATTCTGGCAGTGTAGAGCAGTTTTATGTTGGATTCAATTTATGTCTATTTGAAAGACAAGCTTAAATGAGAATGAGAATCTTATCCAATGCATGTGTTTATTTTGAATTTTGAACTTATAAATGAATCTGGTTAGAAGCCCCAAGTCTCAGATGGTCATGTCTCAATGACTTCATAGTTTATCTTTACGTTTTATTATTTCTGTATCTGAACTACAGGCACTGGTCATCTTCCTATATACCACCAAGCAAAGTGATGCTAAAACACAGAATTAAAAAAATTGAAACTATCACAAATAGTTGAACACACAGTCCTAAAAGGAAAACTCCTAATTTCATGTATTTTTTTATGAAAAGCTGTAACATATCCAAGGTCTCTTTGAGTGCAAGGGAGTTTCTGCTTTTATTTCAACTCTTTCAAGCAACCCATTAGGATTGCCTTGTTTTGCTCAAAAAAGGCATATTGCCCTTTGAGTCTAGTTTAATGGTCTTCATTCAATGATGTATTAAGAGAAGTTCACATTTTTTGTTCTTTCTATCATCTTGTTAATAAAAGACAAATTATCTTACCAATAGATAAATATTCTGATTGATTTCAAATGGGATTTGTGGGTTCACAATTAGATAGTGAAGTTCACATTTTAAATTCTAACAAGCTCCAAAATTAAGGTTGGCTGGGGTTTTTTTCCTGCAGCAGCTAATGAGAGAGTCATGGTGTAGGATAGAAAAATAGCAATAAAATGAATTTTGTGTTTACATGACTCAATGTGACAGTATTCATGTTTGCAATTCAGCAAAGTTGAGAAAATACCTCTCTCTTGACCCTGACATGACACATTGGCAGCTTTAGTATAAAATGTGCATTCTTGAGCCTGCAGGTGATTCTCTCTGTGGAAGACCTTGTATTCACAACTACCCAGTAAAACCTGAGAATTCTTAAAATGGAGGATAAAATATAACTTCAGAAGAATATTCAAAGAAAGCCACTAAAGTCAAAATCCTCAAACTAGATTTAAGTTTTTGAAGTGAGGCAATTCACCTCAAATAGGAGCAAATAAAAGATACTTTAAAAGCATAGGATTAAAAAGTAGACATAAAAGAACAGTGATACTCTCTTTTCAAGTAATAGAACAAACTATATTATGAGCAGCATTTTGAAGTGTACATCAAACCGATTTTCTCCTCTTTATCCTTTTTAATCTCCACCAGATGCAGTTTCTTTAAATTCAAGTTTTACATTCCTAGCCATAACTTGTCTGAACACACGGAGAGAGCATTGAGAGACATTAGTGGCATTCTTTTTCTCTTTCTTTCTCTGTCATTCTATTTGTTACAGCTGCTGAAGGCTTATCTTCTTAAGTCACTCAGTTTTATAGACTTGATTTGCTTTATTTCCATCTATGTTTTTAGGCTCCAAACAATTCCATGCCATTCTTCCATGGAATTTTTGAAGTGAAAAAGATGCACAAATACACAGAGACACTTACTTATGTAAAAGCATACATAAATAAATGTGTGGATGTATATGTATGCATGTATATAAATGACCTCAAAGAAAATCTGACATGATTTTACTGGTATGGTAGAAAAAAGCTTTACAATTATACTTTAAAGCTTAATTGTCAGAACATAGCATGATTGAAATTTCAGAATGGAAACGCTGCAGGAGGAAGGAAGGGTTTTCATTAAGACACACCAATATTCAGTAGCACTTTTTCTCAGTTGATCCCTCAGGGTCATAATTTTCTCAGGAATGATGAAATACAGTTTCCTTTCCCACAAACATTTTAATCTTTTTTTTTTTTTTTGCTTTCTTAAGAGATTGTCAGTAATGAGTTTCTCCTTTATTTTTTCCCTCTTCTCTCTTATATCTCAATTAATTGTGGATAAGATGGATTTACCATTTTCATTGTTTCTTCTAATTAGGACTACACGTATGTGAAGCAAACTGATCTGTTACTAGGCATTTGTTTTTTTCTTCCTGTACAGGAAATACCCATGACTAACATCTTGCAGTAGCTAAGTCTCTAGAATAGTTTTTATTCACTAAGGCAGCATGATATGTTTTAATGATGTTTAATAGAATCTGCACAATTTCAGCAAGTCTGTCTGCTGACTTTGTGCTGTAAACATAGGTTATATTACAAGTGTTACTAAAGACAGCAAAAAATTATTTTATTTTTCTTCCTGGAGGTAAAAATCTGATTGCTTGTTATTTATTTTGGACCTGTGCAGC
Source organism: Fringilla coelebs (assembly GCF_963513975.1). Lineage (NCBI taxonomy): Eukaryota > Metazoa > Chordata > Aves > Passeriformes > Fringillidae > Fringilla > Fringilla coelebs. The sequence goes on along the minus strand of NC_140030.1, from coordinate 17,899,952 downwards.
TGGATGGACAAGAATAATTGCATTTTTTGACACTGTTAAATCCATAAAACATCAAAGGTGCAATGCATATAATGCTGGAAACAACTCTCAGTGAGGAAACTCTAGGATAAACGGTACAAAATAAACCCCTCATACATTTGGTTAATCAACTCTATTCCCCTTTTCCCCTCATCTTTCAAATTCACAGGCAAATGACATTTGCCTTTCCCCAGCATGCACCTCTCCTTTAAACCAGGGAGTTTGCCTGGAGCCATACCTATATATCTGATCCATGCATAATGAAGCATGAAGCTGCCAATTGTAGGGAGCGTCTGCTGTGTCAGAGACTGATAGGCATTTCATTTGCTGAACTCCCAAGGGCCCTCACACTTCTCAGGTTTCATGTAGTATTTATTTTAGGCACTCACATTTCTCATCTGTGAACTTCACACCATATGTAGAATGAGTAACACAAGCCCTGCGTGAAAAAGCTCTCCAGGTAGTTTTAAATGTAACTTGGTGGACTGGGGGCATTATGGCCTTGAAAAATAGGCTTGCATGGGAAATGAAGGAATATTAAGCTGTGTTCATACAACAGCTGTCTGAGTCTTTCACTGAATAAGAATGGTCTTATTCTAATAAAATCACTGCTCTACACTTCTACCACACAAATTGTTTTGTAGTGTGCACTGTGCAGATCTACATTTTTCACAAATTATTGCTACTCTGCCATGCTGTCTACAAGGAAATGTTCATTTGCTGTTTCTGAAGTGCACTTTTGTTAGGTCTGAGGCTCACAGTCAGGCTGAGCTGATGGATAGCAAGTTCATATGCCATGCAGCTTTGAAATCTGAAGGCTGAATAAAAATCCTGAAAAGATTGTTTTAGTTCTCAAAATCTGACCATGCAGGATTACTGAGACAAATATATATCTCTTGTTTATTTTCGCTGGTAGGGATCTAGAAAATATTTCATACGAAATGCTCTCTTATAGCATAACAATGAAGGAGAATAACAGAGAGGGATAAAAGAAATGCTTATTCTCCATTGGTGTCTTTTCTGAATAGGTGTTTCTAAGCATAACAAAACCTTTGGCATTTGCTTCTCAGTTTGTAGGTGAGGGGATTATAACAACATTATGAAAAATCCTCACGTAAGTGTTCATAGGGGACACAGTCTCTGGACTCGCAGCCAAATGATGTAGACTAGACAGTAAAACTGACATTCAGAAAACAAATCTGTTTGACTGCTTGGCAGTTCAAGCTTGTTTCTGGGAGGAGACAAATACTATGTTCTTGATCAGGAATATTGAAATATGCATGCAGTATGAAGCATTTCACTATTTCACTGTTTGCAATGGCAGATTACTCTTGTAGAATTGAATGTGCTCACAGGCACATGCTGTGCTGAGGGAGCAGACCCTCTGCCAGTCCAAAGTGCTGTAGTGGAGCAATGTCAATTTAAAACAGAAGCATTTTTACCCTGCGCTTCCATCTTTATCTGTTTGCAACACTCTGCTTTCATGAGTGCTCAGAGTCCAAACTTCTTTGGCAATCAGCTTTCTTGATTTTGTCCTTTATTGAAGATAATTCTGGGGGTTTTATCATTTCATCATTTAAAAACAAACAAACAAACAAAAAAACCTCAACAAACAAAAAAAAATAGAAAGCACTTCAAACCCTTTTCTGTGAGCTCTATATGTCGTGTACAATCTGTAATAGGCAATGCTGTGAATGAGACAGTTCACTACTATTAAGCTAATGAAATACAAAGTGTAAGTGGTTTCATTATGCCAGCAGCAATTCTTTCTTATATTTCACTGAAATACTTATTCCATAGTATGCTTTACAGTAGGAAATTCTATTGAAAATTTTTTCTTCTTATTGAATTTGAGCTGTAAAAAGACATTGCAGAATTCTACTTCATGTATATATAATCTTCAAAACAAAGTGAATGAATAGAGTTGCCTGCATGGAATTAGGGTATAACAATAATGAATGCAATCATGTTGTGAAAGGCTTTTTATGTTGTTCAGACTCACATGAGAGTGCAGCAATATTTGTTTGGCAAGTAGCATTTTGGTATTCTCTGGCTTTCAAATTCCCAATCACAATCTACTTTAATGCAAAGGGTTTTTTAAATACATCATTTGTATACACCTATATACATGTGCCAAATGTGTGTTGGGTTTTTGCTGTTTTTTTTTCTTTAATGTGTACAGTTAATTAGCATGGCTGAAATCAAGCAGATGTTATTGACAGGAGAAAAATTGTGCAATGGCGAATTCAGCTCCAGATGCTGTAGCAAAGCTGTTCTTAAGTTGCTTTACATGGCACAACTACATGCATGCGTAGGTACCCTCGTTTGTGTGCACACACAATACATGGATAAAAGCAGGCACTGCATGTATGTTTGGAACTGGCCTGTGTCCGTGTACTCTTCTTTTCTCTCACTGCTGCACTCAAAGGGAGCGTGAGGAGGAAGGGCGCAGACATCTCCTGATTCATGTGTCATCTCCGACGCAGCTCACTGCATTGCAGGTCTTCTGCTGCCAGTGCAACTGAACCATGATGAGGAGGGACCACCCTCTAATGGAGAAAAATAGTATTTCGGGTTCGGGCCTCATTTGAATATTGCCTTTCAGCTTTGCCTTTGTGGCACGGCTGCAGCGTGGCGCGGGAGCAGGGACCACACAGCACCTCGGCGCACAAGGGGCAATTTACAGACAGCTGGCCCAAAATGTGTCAGCTGCTTTCCATTCAGATCCCTCCCATTACTTTAATCCTGTGGCAGAGAACCTCATCTCTGAGTTTAGTTTTCAGTCAGTTTGTGTTTTGTGAGTGTCAGCAAACATTTTAGACGTGTAAATCCTGCTGGCATAAATGGACGTTTCCCCTCTGAACCTCACCAAGGAAAGCAGTGTTCTTGGTTGAGAGAATTCTGAGTTCAGCAGCGGTGGGTGAGAAGTCTATTTATTTTTGAACCGTACTTGCATTTCAGATTAGTTTTACAGATGAAAGGAAAGACAATTTATCCTTCTTGAAAGCTGCCTTAAGCATCGTGTACAGAAAAGCTCTAGCTCCACAAATACGTACCCCCAAATTAAGCAAATATTTCCTTCAACAGTTTGAAAAGTAAATTTCCACAAGCAATCTGTTTGTTCACTGTTTGGTGTTGGTTTTTTGTGTTTTTGGTTTTTTTCAGTTGATATATTAATTCAGAAATATCTGTTCATACAGTTCAGAGGGATATACAACAGGAAATACCCAAACAATCTGTCAGAGAAGCCACATGAATGTTACATGGTATGCACATATGACCTCCTGAATTTTTGCTACTATTAGGTGTTCCTGTAATCAACATTGAAAATACTTAGCCAACAGAACTAATTCACTTAGACTCAAACCACTAGAAGTCTATAAGCATAAGCTTATGTGTATTATCTTTTTGGTTAAGGTTAACCTTAAAGGGTTATAAGCTGCACTTTCCAGGAAAATTCAAAATTCATACCTGCAAGAGTCTGTAGAGCTGTTGTAATGAAAGACAGTAGTCAAATGAAATTAATGAAAGCATTGTTATCCAGTTTGTAAAAGATAACTACATTTCACCTCTCTAAAATCCTCTGATTGCTTCAAGAGCAAATGAAAACTAAAATCCTAAACGGCTGTGTGTTACTATAACTTATTATTGAAACCGGAGGTTGTGAAAAATTCTCTAGTTTTTTATTATTTCTTTTAATTTTAAATGATGAAAGAAAATGAAAGAAAATACAACAAATATGTATTTAAGTAAATACAGTAAATAAATATGTACAGGTACACATACACACACATATATAAACAGACACAGATGTGACCTTCTTGAGGATGTTATGAATGGGTTATAGGGGAAATGATACCAGCATACAGCAAAGAAGATTGCTTATGCACTCCCCTGTGCATACCTGTGCAGGAAGCACTCACTTGATGACAAATAAAGCAGCATGCAATATTTTGTCTTTTTTACCACTTTTCTGTCCAGTTGGTACATGTGTGCAATATTCTTTGCAGTCAGAAGATAGCATGGACTGCAACTGGGAGGAGGGATGCCTGGGGGGAAGGTCTGGCCCTGCATGTGTAAGAAAAGCCAGCTGCAATCTGGTTCAGAGTTTCTGCTTTCTGTTCTTAAATTTGTGAAGTACTCTAGCATGATACTATGCAAACAAAATATGTTTAAATTCTCATCTAAATGTCTCAAACCTGTAGAAGTAATTTAGAAGAGAATAAAAGAAGAGAAAATAGTCAGAGTAATACACTTTCACAAATCAAGAGCTGCAACAAATAATATATAATATTTTATTTATTCAGAATCAATCTCTGAAACAATGCTTACTTTTTTTATTCCGTTGACTTAGAAAATTGGTAAAAAGGGTCATCTTACAGAAGTGAGATAGTAGAGTTTACTGACTCAGGCCCATGCAGCTTTGCATTTCAGCTATTACTTTTCTGCTTAATAACTTGCATGGCTTTTATCCAGAACTAATTTTGTGTGGATGGAGGTGTCAGTAGATGTGCTAATACACTAATGCATATTCAGGTTGTAACACACTGGTCTATAGTGTTCTGCAGTCAGTCTTCCTACTGCCACTACTTGATCTGAAAACTAGTCTGGTATTTATAAAACAGAACTCCTAGAGCTCCTAAGGCATTGGATTTTTAGATTATTTTTCCCATTTTGCCAGGAAAGCAGAGAGTGTTGCGCATTGCAATCCCACCATGCTAGAAAATCAGTGACCAAAATACAGTATGAAGATTTACATTATGAGATTCCTTCCAAGTTTAGGAGAGGTTCATCATAAAGACACTGACTGAGGAGTTTTTGGATGATGTCTGCCTCCATTATATTAATGTGGACCCCAAATGGAAGCTGGTTTTCTAAAGTGCCACCTCTAGTTACGGTATTTTTTTTATCTCCTAGGAACAATTCACCCTACAAGTCTCAGATACCTGATCTGTATCTTTAGATATCTGTGCCTTTAGAAGGTGTAATCATTCCTTTGAAAGCGTGTCTCTCCTCCTCTACCACAGTGAGAACATGAATAATAAATTTATCTTAAATACCTAATTTTCTGTTGTCTAAAGTAGGATGAGATCCACATTACACAACCAGATTAGCATTGAGACCCAGATTAACCATACAGAAAGCTAGGTACAAAGCAGAGCAATTGGGGAACACTGTGCTAAAACTTTTATATAGGAGCAATAGCCCTTCATGTGTCTTTATGGAGGTTTAAAACTGCTGATAAAATAGCAGCCTCAGAGAGCTACTGTGTGTCTTCACAGACCTGACATTAAAAATGGCTTTGAGAGGTAAAGAGTTTGTAGAAATGTAAATGAAAATTCATTGTGTGGTAGCATGTTGCTCACTTTAGAGCCCATATGCCACTTTCTTTGTCAATTTCTTTCTTTTTTAAAACAATTTTGAATTGAAAAAATGGGAAGAAGTTACAAAGAGAGGGATAGAAGAAGAAAGAGAGGGAAAAAGGAAACAGAAAGAGGGAAAGAAAGAGAAAAAAGGAAGAAGGAAGGAAGGAAGGAAGGAAGGAAGGAAGGAAGGAAGGAAGGAAGGAAGGAAGGAAGGAAGGAAGGAAGGAAGGAAGGAAGGAAGGAAGGAAGGAAGGAAGGAAGGAAGGAAGGAAGGAAGGAAGGAAGGAAGGAAGGAAGGAAGGAAGGAAGGAAGGAAGGAAGGAAGGAAGGAAGGAAGGAAGGAAGGAAGGAAGGAAGGAAGGAAGGAAGGAAGGAAGGAAGGAAGGAAGGAAGGAAGGAAGGAAGGAAGGAAGGAAGGAAGGAAGGAAGGAAGGAAGGAAGGAAGGAAGGAAGGAAGGAAGGAAGGAAGGAAGGAAGGAAGGAAGGAAGGAAGGAAGGAAGGAAGGAAGGAAGGAAGGAAGGAAGGAAGGAAGGAAGGAAGGAAGGAAGGAAGGAAGGAAGGAAGGAAGGAAGGAAGGAAGGAAGGAAGGAAGGAAGGAAGGAAGGAAGGAAGGAAGGAAGGAAGGAAGGAAGGAAGGAAGGAAGGAAGGAAGGAAGGAAGGAAGGAAGGAAGGAAGGAAGGAAGGAAGGAAGGAAGGAAGGAAGGAAGGAAGGAAGGAAGGAAGGAAGGAAGGAAGGAAGGAAGGAAGGAAGGAAGGAAGGAAGGAAGGAAGGAAGGAAGGAAGGAAGGAAGGAAGGAAGGAAGGAAGGAAGGAAGGAAGGAAGGAAGGAAGGAAGGAAGGAAGGAAGGAAGGAAGGGAGGGAGGGAGGGAGGGAGGGAGGGAGGGAGGGAGGGAGGGAGGGAGGGAGGGAGGGAGGGAGGGAGGGAGGGAGGGAGGGAGGGAGGGAGGGAGGGAGGGAGGAGCGAAAAAATATTTTATCTGGAACACAACCTTCATACATCTCCATTAGTGTTTTCCCAGCCTTTTCCAAGTCCAGGTATACTATTCCTTTGAAATGTTGCTGCCAGCAATCTTATTGGGTGCAAAACTACTTACCTCTCTTGGCTCCTTTGGAGTCTTGTGCATTTACTTTGTCTGAGACATTTTGCCATGGTCAGAAAATCTCCATTTGATTTATATACAGTGGGTTAAATCACGTGGCATTAACATCACACAGTCCTGGCTTTCAAGCAACTTTCAAGAGTATAACTGTCAGCAGAGACTATTCCATTTTGGTTTAGCAGAGCACAGCTCATCTAATCCTTTTAAGATTTGGAATCAGTTATCCATGTTCTTATTTACTTGAACTATCATACTAAAGCACTAAAGGTGCTTTATCACCCGATTAATTAGGAAGCAAAACAGAAGCAAGTTGTCTAATCAATTCCACGTTCTTCTTTTTCACCTGTCAATAATGGCCTACCTAGCTCCACATTTTGAACCACCACAACGCCAACTTCTTACAGGAGAAAAGATTAATCTGGGAGAAATATTGCACGTGTTCACTGGGAAAACTTCCAAAGATAGACTGCAGGTAATTCACTTGTCTTCTTTTAAAGGACTTTGGGGCACAGAGGACTTTGCATATGACAGGGTCTGGGACGTGGTAATCGGTTAGAACATGTCAGCAATGCAGACAAAAAAGTTCAGAATCTGCTGTTCTGAAAGCACCTTTCTTCCAGGAAAAAAATTCCAGGGTTCAGTAACAAAGCTGCATCTCCTGGCTTGCCCCAACTTCCTTGACACAGCATCACTGTTTGCTGCCCCCCTGGACTGTCCTTAGCCTCAGGGTCAGTGGGAGGACACACAGCTTCATGTCATGCTCATCAAATGCTCGTGTTTGTCTCTGCTCCTTTGCTCAAGGAAGGCTGTTATTACTCAGCCATAATGATTTTATTTAAAAGCAGTTCCTGCTCTGTCCAGCAGTTCACACTATTCTGCATATACACACAAACCATTATGGAATGCAAACCATAGGTTTCTCTATTAACTTACTTTACATTGTCCTTCCCTTGTCCAGTCTTGGATTGTATAACCGTGGTTTTATTTTGACTTAGCTTTTCAGAAACCCATGTGAAAGACTGGAAAATATTGTAAAAAAAGACTTTTTTCTCATTCATACAATATTTAGAGGCAGATATTATTCACACAGGCCCTAGAGCCAACAATTTAGCTCAATCATCAAAAGGAAAAAATAACTTGAATGTGATGTAGTGGTCAATAATGCCATATTACTATGCTTTTCTCCATGTGACACACTAATATATCAATATACAAAAAGTAAAACAGTGTTAGTATCCCAGAAACTCTTGTACAGTTTCTAACTACAGGCATAGTTTTCATATGTCATCACTCGGCATAAATCTGGGAGTCAAAGGCCAAAAATGCCTTCCCATTTCACTGCTGTACTGAAACACCATAAATTCTCTACTCTTAAAAGTCTGTCAGGTATGAATGAGGGTCAGAGGAATACAAAACTCTTACCCATGAGGTTAGGAAAAGTAGATCCTTTAGCAGGAGAAATGTTGCAGCACAGACTGTGCACCACCAAACAGAGAAAAACTACAGGGAGTGATGGTCATGCAAAGGCTCCTATGAGTGGTAGTGCCAGCAATGAAATTGTCTGTAGTGGAAGTAAAGGACAAAAATAAAAAAAAAAAAAATAATAGGTCTATCCTGAAAAAAAATCATGGGGGTTGCCTTTGTGTTGGCAAGAGGACAGAGAAACTTGTTGAAAACAATTTTTGGTGAACAGTGCCTTTATAGAAACACAATTTGGGAATAATTTGCCTTTAACCAAACTACTTTTAAAGAACATAAAATTGAAGGATTTAAATACAAGGGGAAGAAGGTATTAAAAAATGGGCAAATGTTCTTGGGTTGCTGTTTGCCCTCAAAGCTCTCTTTTCTTTTGTTTGTATCCTCAAATGAGGTAGCACTTTCCAGCAACTTGTGCTATGTTCAGAGATCAATTTTTGAGTTAATTTTGAAGTAGTAACACAAAAAAGTCCATTTTTAGTGTGCAAGCTGAATATGCTGAAATACCTAGCTCACTAAACAGATTTTTAGGCAAAAGTTCTGCAGGTTATGTTATATGCACTATTTGTGCAGGCCTTTTGTTTTCAAGAACATGCATTTGCCAGCATTTATATACAAACAGTTACATGGATGTAGATGTTCTATAAAGCAAAAGTTGTGTACCTAAAAACAAAAAAGCAACTTTTGGGAGCCTGAAGCCTTTGATTAATTTTATGCAAAATTTATTTGTTATTTTGTCTATGTACCTGCTCACACAGCTCCAGGCTCCACACCCTCATGGCTGCTGTGAAAAAATTAAGGCTGCCCTTGTTGAAGCTAGACATCAATGTATGTGGGGGAAAAAAAGGATGTGGCATTGATTTAGAGTGATTTAGTGTCCTCTCAAATAAGCCATATGACAGACAGAATGGGTTGATATTCTTTTCAAAAGCAGCCATAAGGCAAAAAAACCCAGCCCCAAAATAAACAGAAAACTCATCTTGGAAGAAGTAATAAACATAAAATGAAAAACTCATTTTAATAGTGTGAGAAATGTGTATAGCTGATTGTGTATTGAAGGCCTATCTATTTCCAGTCTTGAATAAAAAGACTTAAAATTAAATCATTTTTTAAAAAATCATGTTCATCCTTTGTTGTTGCAGAGTCCCCGAAGCCTTAGAAAATCCATACCACTTTAAAATATTAAAACAAATTCTTTTTAAAAAGCAGATATATAAAATTACTATAACATTTGGTTTCTCACATTTTTCTTCAAATACTGAATACCTTATAACTGTTTTACCTGATTAATACAGTGTTCTTAGTGACCACCAATGAGAAAAGTGGGCTTTTGTAAATCAGTGCACACCATTCCCAGATAAGGATGACATCCTAATGCAAATATTTCCTGCAAGATGCTCTGAGAATTGGCTATTTCACCCACCTTTGTATTGTTACCATTTGTTGCCTATCCAGTGAAGTCCATATTTGCTTTTGTTGCCATCTTCTTCTGTCCCTCTCACAGATTGGGAGCCATCAGTCACTCTGAAGTCTTCCAGGTTTGCTTATTCCCTCCTCTGTCCTTATGTTCTGCTGTCTTTTGTGCTCTCTCCCCCCCTCTCATTCTAGTCATCATTTATCTTGTGCCATCACTTAGGTGGCTGCTTTTTAATTTTAAGGGCTACTCTGTCATTCAGAGGGATTTTAAGTCATTTACAGTAGGGTAAATAGTGATCCAAGCTGAAGATCAGCAGAAACTAATTTGCCCCACTACACAGGCATGGAGCATGTTAAACTGAACTGTGCAGCACTCAGGAGCTAACAGGGTCCAGCATGTACACTCCATTTCATTCCTTTTATTTTTACTTTTTCTTCTTTCTTTCACCTTCCTAACTATTTAATTTTTTTTTTATTTTATTTTGGTAAAAAGGAACATTTTGTAGCACATCCTTATTTTGATTTGGCTATTCATCCAATATATCTGGAATATGCCACAAAAAAAAAAAAAAAAAAAAAAAAAAAAAAAAAAAAAGAATCTTTTAAAAAGCCCTGAAACCAACAGAAAAGATTTTCACCTTATATACAGCTCCCTCCTCCACTCTGTGGACTCACCTGGGCAGGGAAAACTATAGTTCAGAAACTGCTCCTGTTATCAGAGCAGTGGGGTTAGAATGGGTTTTGTGTTCATAAACCTGTAGGATTCAATACACCAGACTAATTCTGCTTATAAAGGGTGTTTACATATTGTCATGACAAAACTCTAATTTCCACATGAAAATTAAGAGGTAAATTAGACAAAAGTGAGTGTGAAGATCATTTCTCTTCCAGAACATTTTATCATTAGAATCCGATAGCCTTTTGGGAGAGTAAGGGGCAAAATGTAACCTTCAAAAACAAAAGATGTGTTTAACATGTTTGGGTTTGGGGTCTTTTTTTTTTGGAAAAATAAAGGTCTTTTGATCTTTTTATGTGCAAGAGGCTTGACATGGTCTTTCATGGTCTTCCTGGTCTCCTTTGGTGCATTCCAGACACATTCCCTTCTCAGCCTTCCTTTTGTTTTCAATAAAGCAGAGCTAGGCTACTTGCTACCCTTTCTCTTCTACAGATAAATTTCCTTTGTAGAGCTCTGGAAAAATTATATAATTCATAAAGAACTTGGAAATAATGTTTACCTCCCTACAAATGAATTGACTGTATTATTAACATTCAGCTATCAGTCCTTCTAGGCTTGTGCTTTTGGTCTCTTTTTATAAACAGCCAAAAAAGGAATGCATTTGAAGTCCTATTCAGTTTGAATGTGTTGCTATAATCAACCTTACACTCTATTATTATTTGGAAAGTTTTGACTGATCTAAGTGTGTAATCAACTATTGATTCATGTTTAATAACAGCCACATCGGGACAGCAGTCAAAGCTTTATTATTTTGCATTTTTTGCCCTTAAATCACTTGCATTAATCATGTTTGATGACTGAATATTCAATACTCATGACTTTCCTTTCCTTTCTCCTCTCCACCTCCTTCATTTCCCACTTCTATAACTTCTTTGATCTTTTATTGTCAAGTCTAAAAATCAAATAAGTCTTGTTTTGCCTCATTCATTTAAATGTCAAAGGATCAAACAGTCAGTATCTGCTGCAGAGTCCCTAACACAAGCAAAATAGCAGATATGCTGTACAAAGACAAGAAGAGGGATAATCACTCCGGTGTCTGTGGAATACTATATCTGTGCTTTCTATTCAATCTCACTATTCCTTCAAACTCTACTGGTTAAATTGAATATATAAGTAAATTGAGCCCTAACTCTTCAGATTTAAATTAAGTCTAGGACCCAAGGTTAGAAAAAATAATGTTCAAAAACCCACATCTCTGGAAGTGGGATCCTTCTCTGTGTGAATAGTTGCTATTTTTCATCCCAAGATGAAAAATGAAAAAGGTGACTATTTGCTTTTTCTCAGGATACAAAATTGGATGAAAATACCACAAGAGATTTTTCACTTTCTTGCTACTCTAAGTGACCAATATTGTGTTTACAATAGTAAGACACAAGCTTTTCTAAAATAGTAAGCTTTGCCTCTGGATTCATCCCAAAGACAGGGAACACAAGGGTGAATAGTTATAGCAGAGTCCCAGGGAGGAATCTGCCTATTTTCAGAATTAGAAATTGAAGAAGCTACAGAAAAGAGACTTCTCTGCCTGAATTTTTTTACCTTTTTATTAAGAGTTTTCTTCCCTTTAATTTGAATGCCAGTAGTTTCAGGGGTCCTGTTAACCTCAGTTTTGGTTCCCTTACTCTGTAGTGGTGCTGAGCTGGAGAGTTTCATCACTGTCAAGGATGCAGCAGGGTCAGAACTCCTTGCAATCAGCAAATCTTCAGGTTACTCTTCCTTTCTTGGGTGAGTCATACCCACAACAACATTTTGCACTGCTCTGAGCCTGTTCTACCAGCTGCTGACCACTCTTCTCAATGAAAGTCAACAAGATTGCCTAAAGTAATAACCTGTCTTACAAACTCAATGCATTCAATCCAATGGTAAACACTGGGAGACCTCCAATGTTTAATAACAGTGGAATCTGCTAAATCCTTTTAAAAATAATTAATCCACCATATATTTTATTTAAGGAATGTAGAAAGTTCAATATTAATTCACCAAATATTAATGTCACTATGTTATAAAAAATTACAAGAGCCTGAGATGGCAACTCACTTGATGAGGGACCTTTTAAAGAAACATTTCTCCCAGTAAAACTCTTATTCCAGCTGCCTTCTCAATACATCTTAAATACTTGAAGACAGTTAATTATGAGAAAAATGAAGGTTGTGTGAAGGAAGATGACTTTAGTACAGTATAAAAAATGTTAATATTTTTATTATTTGCACTCCTGAAAGTAAATATCTCCATTCCAGCACTTGAGAGCAATAATTATTTCAGTGAAATAAGGAAAGATAATATTTTATCTTCTCAATAGTTACAGTCAGTATTTATTGTGGAATAGAAACAGTGAAGACAAATGACCTGTTTTAGAAACCTTGTGGTTCTTTTTTCCATCTTGGGTTGACTTCTCTAATTGGAAAGGGAAAAAAAAAACCAGTCCTATCATGGAAATTTTCTAGTCAATGAGGCTGGAGATGGAAAGAAACACCTTGCACTAGAGAATCTCTCTGAAAGGGATGAACTTTTCTGTGCAAAGACATATTAGAAATAGGTGCACAGGTATTTACCCTACTCTATTACTGATAATACCCTTGTTAGAAAAGAGAAAGGTCAATAATGTATTACATCATCTACCAGAAGTAATAATCTCTGAAAACTAGAAAACCAACTATGACTGGATTATTAATTCAGTCAGAATGAAGATGTACTTTAGTGGTCTTTGACCTAAAAGAAGAATCTTCTGATGCCAAGATTCATAAAGGCAAATGAAAACCAAAATGCACTCCTAGAGAAGAAAGTTATTAGCACTATGGGAGTTATCTCAGCAAAGGGGATGCTACCAAGCTGCATTGGTCTTTAGTGTTATTTTACTATATTTGAGATGAGTATACATAAATGAGATATGGTTATAAAGTAAAATGTAATGGTGATAACATGAGAGTTTATACATCTTACAAGAAATTGTAGGAAGTGTAACAATCATGGAAATGTTTTCCTCCTTAGATTCTCCTGTAAGTTTGGCATGAGCCCTGATGTCCCTGCTGCAAGTTGAGTACTAATTTGCTTAAAATTTTGCCATGATCCCCAAAGTCCTTCTGGAATCTGTAGTCTCACAAAGACAGACAAACAGACAACTCCCACCCCCCTCCAGTCCTTTCAAGCATAGCCTACCCTTTCTATCTTTCTATTATTATGTAATGATGATGATGATAATTAATAATAATAATAATAATAATAATAATAATAATAATAATAATAATAATAATAATAATAATAATAATAATATAATGTGTTTAATGTGTTTGGGTACCATAATGCACTTTACTTGTTGCCAGGTCTCTGAGTGATTTAGTTTATTCCAAACTGGTCACCTGCCCTCAATCACTGCATCACAGTAATACTAGATGTCTTCCATGTTTCCTTCCAAGCTATTAAGTGTAGCAGATGAATATATCCCAATAGATTACAATTAGAATTGCAGCAACTCAGTGATGATTTTTTTTTTGTAGTTTCACCCTCTAATAGTGAAACCCTCTATAGTGAAACCCTCTAATTTCTAGTCCATTCAGTATATGTTATATTACCATTAGTTTACTACCAAATAAAATTTGTATAATTTTACATGTCCACAATATCTGTTCCCTAAAGAACTTTCCTGCACTTAGATAGAAATTCTTTCCTTTCTTCAGTTATTACACATTCTGTTTAGGAATAGTAGTGGTGGTAGTAATAGTAGTAGTAGTAGTAGTAGTAGTAGTAGTAGTAGTAGTAGTAGTAGTAGTAGTTGTTGTTGTTGTTGTTGTTGTTGTTGTTGTTGTTGAAAGTTATTATCTTTCACTCTTCTGGTGATAATGTTTCTCAAGTGTTGTAACTTTATCGATTGGATTGCATTATTTTCTCCTGCTATCAACACTTGAAACCCTTTTTGAAGTGATAGTTGCCCTCAATACAACCTGAGACAAAAGCTGGGCTCAGTAGATTGGGTGGGTCAGACGACAGACAAAGTGCTCCCTCATGTGACTCAAGAAAAGTTACCTCAAAGCTACAAGGCACCAGCTTTCCCTGGAATTTTGACTTCTTCCTGCCTTCACAGCTAAACATTACACAAGAAAATTGACCAGTACTTCTTCATGATGTTCAATCTCCTTCTTATTTCAGATGATTTAAGGTTGGGAGACAGGATCCGAATTCTAACCAAAGCTGGTCAGGATCCTCTGGAGATTTGATAACCTTAAAGTGACTTATTGAGGTTATCCCTCTGATCAAGTCCTCAAGAGGTGATCAGAGGGATCCTAACCTCTGAATTACTCTCAGAACCATCCTAAACATCATCAAATCTTACCCTCAACTACACATATCACCACTGCCAGCACTCCTCTCCAGCCTGAATAGGAGACTGTCATCATCACCACTAATTTCACCATCAGTATGAGCCCTGATGATGGTCACTGGCAGAATTAGAGCTGTAAAAGAACTCTCACTGTCATCTTTCTCGGTGAGCTTTCTCCATTACTGTGAGCATCCAGACTGAATTCCAGCACCACTCTCACCTAAACCCTAAGTCCATGGTGAAGGCATCTATCCAAAGTCTTAGAGCAAGTTAAGACCACGGTGGTTACGAACACTAGCTCTGTTTTCATTCTGCAGATTCTGACAGGTATGTTGGATAAGTGGACCAGTGAAGCTTGTAATTCTCAAACCCTATAAGCTTGTGCAGGGCCCTCAATAAAGGGCCGTAGGGAAGATAATAAGCCTCATAATGAAACCAGCTTCCTAATCCATTGAATTTGCAGTATATGCCAAAATAAAAGCTCCCAAATGATTTAGAGAATCAAGTTACAATCATAATGCCCTAAACTACTCTCACAGTCCTTATAAATGCCCATGCCTATGAAGAAACTGACTTCCTACATGACTGCAAGTCCTTGAAAGTCTCACTAGTAAGATGGAAAACACAGGTTTTTCAAGCCCCTTTTTATCCCTAACCCTATCCTCACTATAATGGTAATTAGAGCCAGGAAATAAATCCCTGTGCTAAATGAGATCCTATTATTTCAATCCTATTAACACTATGGCCTCTTCCTAGCCCTGTAGGCACTCTTGAATCCAGAAGTAATCATGGCTCTGAATGTGTGCATTCGCAAATTCTAACCCAAGCAACACCCTGAATTCTAACCCTAATTAAACTTAACTTTAATTATTGAAGTACCAGTTGTATCTTAAAAGAGAACATGAGTCATTGGACCTTTACCTAATTCTTTGGGCCCTTCAGTGACTGTTAATAAAATGGAATTTTGAAGGTTTATTCCCAAGTCATTCCCCAAACTCACACTCTACTCCAGCCTCTACTTACAGCCTGCAGTTAATGAAACATATGGTACTTTCTTCTGTGCACAGCATTCCCTTTTCCTAACTTCTAACTCTGCAGTAATGAACTGAATTTTTGAAGCTTTATATTCCAAAATTCTACACGAAATAGCAGCCTTAGCTCTAAAGTTAATTGTAGCAGAGAGACCAGTTCTTACTAGTTTTACTAAGCCAAAATCTAATCCAAACACCAAATCTAATCCAAATATGAGGATGGTAACTATATAATAAAGAAAAAAAAAAGGGGGGGGGGGAGAATATAAAAAACAAACAAACAAAAACCTAGAAAGAAAGTTAATAAAAAAGCAGAAACAAAAAGCAGCTTTGATCCTCATCAAGTGTCTCTCATTCTCTTTCTCCAAGGTCTGTAAAAGTTAACAGCAGATTACAGGAAACCAGAAGGTTTTAGAAGTTCTGAATACCTATTTCCATATGGTTCTTGGGCCTTAGAGAACCCAGTAACAAATTAGATAATTAGAGGCTGTATTCCCAAACTGTAGTCTAACCTGGAAACTTTTTATTATAGTAACTAATCTCTACACAAAAAGACAATCTGACGAATTTTTTGCACCACCTTCCTCTCTACTTGAACCTCAAAAAATCCATCTACAGATTTGCTCTCAAATTAGTAGAGACCAGACCCTTAATCCTCAGCTTTACTTATCACCAAAAGCCCAATCTATGCAATAAAGAATAATGAAAAGGCATTGGCCTAACCTAAGAAAAGAATCAGATATTAAGGTAACCTCTTGGTATTTCCCTGGATGTAATCTTGATTTGAAATATTCCTTCTCTAAATGTAATTAGAGCTGAGACACATTCTGACATCAGATACAAATACAGGGGAGTAGAGAGGCTGCTGACTTTCCACTTTCCATTTTTTCTGTCTTTATAACAGGAAACAATCAGCATGTGTGACGCTGTTCAGTTTATAGCATAAGAGTCTTTGGAAATTTTTGATAGTGAAATGGTTCTAGAAGACTGTGTAGGGTGAAGGGAGCTAAAACAAGTCTGGCATTTTCTATACTGGATAACGGTAGAATCAGTCTAGTTCAAAACATTTTCAGAAGTACAAATTTTGGATTTTTTTTTGGAAGGAACTAGACTGTTCATTGCAATATTGGAGATAGAAATAAACTCAGCTTTGCTTAATGCAGACAAGCTAAGGTCCAAAACCTGGTAGTAATTTCCACAATTAAATCCTAACAGCATTATGAAACATGTTTGTGTGGTAGTTCCTAGTGGAGAGATCTCCCTCCTTTCCTTGTCCCCTAGCAGTCTAATTGCAGCATCCATTTTCAGATGTAATGCTCTATTTGCAAGCAGAGAGAAGGAAACTATATTTACCTTGATTTTATACTTTTGCCTTAAGTATCTATTCCTGACCACTGCATAAAACAGATTTAATAATCCCTGGTGTCTGAGGCAGAAAAAACCCCATGCAATAACCCAAGGCCAGACCCTCAGCTGCTGTTAATCTGCAGATCCACTAAAGTCAGTTCATAACCTGAGGCTATGGATTCTCAGTGTACTCAGTACACACTGAAAATTGCAGGATCTAGTCTATTATTGTACAGATTTTGAAGATTTCTTAATTATTTAAAAAATAATTCACAAATCCTTATCCCTGCATGTGTATGTGTCTAATTGATGCACAAACTCAGAGGATCATTTGCCTCATACTGTACCTGACACATAATTTCTCAAAGAGAGATTGCTATTAGTCATCTCTCTTCCATGCTTTGCACAGGTCACTAAAGTAGCATCAATCTAGACTAAAATAAATTTTAATCTGATCACAGCTACAGTGGTGTAAATGCTTGAGTTCAGTGGAAAATCATCTGTAAAATAGATTTTCTAAACTATTCCTTTCCCTTTGTTCCTTTTTTATTTGCAGGAAAAAAAATAGAGCAATCTACTTTTGAAATAAAAGACAACAGTTCATGAAAAAAAATTATGTATTGTAACTTGGTTGTTGAAAAATTGTAATTAAAGAGAAGCAATGAAAAAAACAGTGTGACACTTTTGAATATTTAAAAATCTCAGAGCATTTTACGCACTGTAAATTAAACCTTATGACACATTAACAGTAATATGTTAAAAATATATATATAGGCTGCATTTTAGCAGTTATAATCTGAGTCATATACACACCCTCCACACTGTAGGAGAGAATTTGCAAATGTCAGCAGTACATCAGTGGGATCCAGGACACAGGACTCAGTTCCCCATGCAGTTGATGATTTCTTGAAGTAATTTGGGGCTGCGTTATCAAAACAACTCTATTTTCACCACAACAAGGCTGCTTGTTTTCAGGATTTTCCAAAGTCTAATGCTTTTTCTCTTTCTATTCCTTTCTTGTGTTATTTACTGATGAGCTTGGAGAGGACTATACATTCTGTAAGCTTAGCTCTGTAAAAGTAATTTATTTTGATGCACTAGTTGATTTTCAAAACATGTCAGTCACTCATCTCACACTTCCTTATTAGTCAGAAGGAGGTATTACTGCTTCCTTCACCTTTCACAGCAATCTCTTTCAGAAATAACTGTTTATTGCTTTGTGCAGTGTATCAGCCAGAGCACAATCTACATCTACACTTGCGGGTGTAACACACCTGGGGGCTCAATACCAGTTTGCTGGGGCTGCAGCCAGCTGGGTGACAGGGAGTGCAGCCATTCCTCCCTCTCTGCTGCCCTCCTGAAGACAGCAACACCATGCAGGCTGCCATCAGGAGATAATTCCAAACTGCACAACTGAATTACCTGTTAGAACATTAGGTGGCTCCACTCCAAACACAGTGGGTGACTGCTCTACCACCTCGACACCTCCATGGTGCAGACCAGGGATGATGAACAGCACCAGGAAACTCACACATGGTACATGTATAGAGAAACATGAGACACTTATGTAAAACAGGCTCTGTAATGCATTGCTACTGATAATCACCTTGTGCTGGTTTTGGCTGGGGTAGAGGTAATTTACTTCATAGTAGCTGGTATGGGGCTGTGTTTAAGATTTGTGCTGAAAACAGTATTGATAATTCAGGGATGTTTTTGTTATTGCTGAGCAGAGGTTGCACAGTCAAGAGCTTTTCTACTCCTCACACAGCCTTCCCAGCAAAGAGCTGGGGGTGTACAGGGGGCTGAGTGGGCAGACAGCCAGGAGAGACCGCAACTGACCCATGGGATATTCCATACAGTGTGATGCCATGCTGGACACATAAAGCCAGCTGAACACCTGCCTGCCTATGGAAAGGGATGAAATTTCATGTTTTGCTTTTGCTTGTCCATTCAGCTGTTGCTTTACCTACTAAACTGTCTTTATCTCAACCAATAGGTTTCCTCATCTCAGTGGTAGCTGCATCCAAAATGCTGCATTCAGTCCTGGTCTAAACAGACAGAAGAATAAAAGATAGTATAGGGAAGGGTGGCAAGGGTGATTGAACCTGTGCAAAGAAACTCAAAGCATGCATAGAAAGAAAGAGATCGTTTATTTTAGCTAGGAATGAATAGAAGGGGGCATGAAAAAATTATGCATCTTATTATTTTTATATTCTTATGATGATGTGATGATATTATTACTATTACTATTACTATTACTACTACTACTACTACTAATAATAATAATAATAATAATAGCATTATTTACATTAAGTGTATCTCATAAGACCATAAGATGATGTGGTCTCCTTGCTGAATGATACTGAAACCCAGACACACCTCAGAGTAAGTGATCTTTATGGTAGGAATATCCTGTATTTTGAAATATCAGGGTTTACATAAGCTGGTATCAAGCATGAAATTTGTACTTTTGTGGACCTGGGAGACACTCTGGCACCAGGTGATTCCTGACTGTCTGCTCCTTTTCTGAGCACTGCAACCATAAATTAATGCCATGTAAAAGTGTTGGATATACAAGGGAAACTCATCTCAGGATGTCTTCCAATATAGAAGCTTCTGTTGCCCTGGAGAAAGGGGGGAAAAATAGGGAGAATCCAGCATAAGCATAAGTCTGCTGTGGAATTTCTGGTACCAATTAGGCATTACAGAAGTTGCTGTAACATTGCAGTTGAAACGTTTTTTCAGAGAATTCCTTGAGTAAAACATGTTGTTTGTCTCCTTCAGAATTAATGAATTAATTTTTTTCGTGTAAGGAATAATAAACTCCTTAACTGAACTCTTTTTCATCTTTGGAACTTATCTGCAAACTGTTCCTAAAACCTTCATTCTTATGATGCCTTACTCCCAGCTAACTAATTTCTCTACATTTCCTATTCCATTCCCAATTATAGTTTTCTTTTTAAAAAGCCTCTTCTTCTTTCTCCTAGCTCTCAACAATTATTTCCAAATTCTTACTTATAAACATTGTCTCAGTCTGATTTTTTTTTGGTATAAATATCTTGCACCCTTATTTTCCTCAAATCTCTCAAGTGTTGTTTCCTCTGTTACTAAGTCTGTCTGTCCCCTATAGTTATTTTTATGGCATCTATCCTAGATGTATATCCCCATTTTTTTTTCCCTATTTGTTGTTTCCCTTGCACAATTCAGCAGCTTTCAGTAGAGCAGCTACAACCTCTGGGAAGATGAGGGAAATTGATAGCAGCAATTGACAGATGGCCCCTTTTTCCATCTGATAATGATGCTAAAATTGCTATGAAATCTTAGAATTGTCATAAAAAATTACCACTCTGTGACAGCATGAAAATTAAGTCATAACCAGGTTTAACCAAACAATAAAATTATAAATCTCTCCAAATAAGTCTAAAAACAAAAACAAAAACAAAGAAAAAAAATACGCATGCTAAACAACTAACTCCAACTTTTGGTCTTGCCAGGAATATGCTCAGGATAGGAAAAAGAGGAGGCTACAAAGTGGCACAGATTGTGAACTGTGGGCTGTAGATAGAGCTTGACAGATGTCCAGTGTTTGACAGGCCTCTAGCATTCAAATTACTCTCAGATTAGCCAGCACATCTCCAGTAATAAAAGAGAGTAATGATTTCAGCTCTCTTATTTATTCATTTTACACTGAGTCTGAAAGCCATAAAACACTGCACTGATGGATGTAAATTGTCTCAGACAATTAGCTCCTATTGTGCAAAAGCAAATTTGAAGTCTCTCCAGTTTAATAAGCAAGATGCCTTGGATTGCATTTCAAATATTAGGGAAGTAAACAAAAAGAGAAAAAAAAAGGCTTATAGTGGGCAGACAGATGTGAAATGTCCAGGGTGTGACTGGAAAGCACTGTTAGGAATATAAATCTGCAACAGGGTCACTTCAGCTGCTCAAATGCATATTTGCCTATACTTTCTGTAATGCTGAGTAATAATCTGTCCTTAAAATTATTAAATTTTTTTCTCATCTCTTTATAGCAGTTTTTGGTTTGATTGCTAGGTCTAGACAGAATCATGATGTTTACCATTCCTTCACCAAACAGTTACTCAGTCTCTTCAGCTCAGAAAATCTCTCTGCAGTGCCTGTCAGATTTTCCTTTAAAACCTCCCCCAAAGGACTTCTACCAATGATCAGTCAGCAAAGTCATTCAAAACAGTTCATAAAATTTTCTCTTACAGTGCCAAAGACAAGTCAGTCTAGACACTTTCAACCTGTATTGTGATATTTCCCAAGGTCTATTTTTTTTACAGCTTTAAGATTTCCTGAGAATGCATCATGGATTTGAAGCAAAGGAATGCAGTGTAGACTTGAACCAAAAGTTCAAAACCTAGCAAAGTGATGCAAATTCTTACATTATTATTAATTGATTATTCATTCCATCTTTGCCTTGGTGAAATTTATTTCTCTTGTTTGTCCTGACAGATTTACATTTGGAGGAGTGTTGAGCCCTGGTCATTCAGAAACAAATTTGAAGGAAGTGTGGGAAGTGATGGCTTAATCAGCTTCAGATTTAAGATATCCTTTATCCTTATGGACATTAAAAATTCATGGTTGCATTTGTATAGATGAAAACCATGACAGATGCAGAGCAAGTGTAAGGAATCCCATAAGCATCAGAACTGTCACCCTTTTGCTGGACTTGGGGAACAGTTGACACAGTGTCCCCATCCTGCCAGAATGATGCTGTTGAAGCATCTAGCACCATCTCCTGTGCTGCATATCCAGCCACAGCAGCTCAACAGGTCCTCCTTCAGTTGTTTCAGGGCTGTCTGTCTTGTTTAATTGCTTTAGCTTTGAAGTTATGTCAAAAGGCTCCATGAAGCTGACACTGAAGCTGAAACAACAGCAAAGGCTGGATCTGGATGGTCTGTCCCAGTTTCTACAAATCAGATGGGAAAGGTAGTTGGGATCTGCACATCACCACTTCACAGAAGCACTAATAACTATTCTTTTGCACTCCAGCTCTATGTTCTGTCATTTCACATCACTGGTCCCAAACCAGTAAGTAAATTTTTCAGCGTTGCGAGGGAAAATGTGAGATTAAAATAAATAATATGCTTAATATATCACAAATAACCAACAGAACAGGAAGGAAATCATCCCAGGATATCTTTTGGTGACACTGACCTTTGATACCTAAGAGCATACTTAATCAGTAAAGAGGGCTGCAAGAGATCAATTAGTTATTACAAGGAGACAGACTACCTGAAGAAAAAGACCAGGTTTTCCTTTAGCCTAAGGCTTTTTCCACTGCACTAACAGTGCAAATGAACTTACATAGTGCGTGAAAATTGCATTTACAGTTGTAGAACATCAAAATAGGCTATTGTACATATATGTCAATTGGATTCTCTCTTTTCTCTGCCTTCCAACACTTCCAACTGTTCTTAGGAGGAGAAAGGTTCTGAAGGATAAAACTGTGGGTGTTAGAATGGTAGGTGCCGCTGCCTATTTCTTGTCCCCCACAAAACTCTCCTGTCGAAAAGCAAGCTGAGTTAACATTCAGGCAACGCAGTCAAACCTCCACTCAACACTCACCACAGCTGCTCAGAGACAGAGGCAAGAGAGGCTCTTTTGCAAGGTTTTATTCCAGCAGGGTAACACAGCAGCTGAAGGGAAACCCAGCTAGAAAGAGGAGGAACCACAGGGAGCAGGCAGCTTTTAAAGGGGAAGGGGTGGGGGGCAGAGCAAAGGGCTGGCCAGGGGAGATGGGACTGGCCTCCAGGGATGCCAAGCCAGTCAGGGGACAGGGGAAGGAGAAACCAGAGGAAGTTGTGACACAAAAGGTCCCTTTGGGAGTCTGTTTTTCCCCCCGGGGAAAGCTAACTCTATGGTGAATACTTACTGATGTTTCCAGGGCTGAGGGCGTGGGGATTGACCAAGGGGAGGGAGTCCATGGGATACTACAGAAGGACAAACTTTGTGTATTAACAAGGGTGGTCAGCTTTTTCCCCAATGATTGCCTCAGCTTGAAGCTGGGCCCAAAACAATAGCTGTTTAAAAAGGGGCTTCTCTGGAGTTTCATTCTTGGACGTCAAGGTAATTAAATGAATGTTTTGTTCAGCCAGTGAAACTGAGAACAGTGTATATGATTTTTTTGTACACACAACTACAAATTGTGTGTTTAGACCATACACCCTGTGCTTCCTCAAACTCTGAACTGTGCATAAACAGGCTATAGTCCTAATAATCTTTTTCTGGTAAACCAAATAGTAACAGCATTGGTTTCTTATGTATAAATTTAAATTTTTATTCACCACATGTTATCTTCATGCCTTTAGCAGATCTTCTTGAAAAAGGTTCTTGAGAAAAGTCCCAAGAGGAACTGTTGACCACCATAAAATACACCCTCCAGTTTGGCATTCTTATTTGCTCTCTTTTTTCCTTTCATCTATGGCTGGTCAATATCACATTCTTGTTCAGAAAACTATGTTCAGCACTTAAGAGTTTGTTTAAGGAAAGGTTACACTTTTTTGTCCTGTGTTGTTTACCATATGCTCTTAATTATTTTGTATTTCAACATTTAGCATAAGCTTTACATAACTTTACATTATTCCTCTTTCTGAAGAATCATCCAAACCATGTTTCTTTTTTAAGAGGAAGAAAGAAATGACAAAATCTTGAAGCAGACCTGATGGTGCTAATGTCTTTTTTTTCTCTCTGTTCTGTTTTTATTTTATAGAGCTTAAGATCATTTTAAGACTTATTTTAATTTCATTTGCAAAATCTAAGTCAGCTTGATCATCTCCATCAATTTTTGGCAGCCTATATTATTACTATATTTCCTAAACTTCACTGTGCAACTTTCATTGATGATTAATATATTTCTTCATTTCCTGTAGGCACTCTGCTTGCTCCAAATATCCTCTTTAAGGTGATATTAATTGAGCATGAGATTACATAATTTTCATGTCTGTGCAAAGTGGTTTTGAAATCTCCGAATTTAACACATTTCTTTAAAGGCAATATTATAGTTTAGCAAATGTGGGTATCTATCAGCATATCTGCACAATCCATACCAGTTGGTGTCAAAGTAGTAATTAAATACAGCGCAAAAGCAAATCAGGTCCTCCAAATGTTAATCTCATTATCACCTTCTCAGCCCCGCTTGCCAGAAAGTTAACAGCCGTTAAAGCTCTGCTGCTCATCCAATCAGAATATTAAATTAATCAGTATGGCCTGACACAAATATTGCCAGTGGTGTTAATCCTTTGCTTTGTACATAGCAAATGGGGAAATAAGCATCAGCCTATGGAGCTTGATGAATTCCTATTAATATTTCAAATCTGCAACACGCTTTGGAATGTTTTATGTCGTGGTGTGCAATGAAAAGTTTCTCAGAGACTGGAAAATGCACCTCATGTCTGGTTCCCAGGCTCTTTGCCTCATCTGTGTTCCCCTAACACTGCTCATAGATAGATTCCTCTCTCTTCTCTCTCTCTGTGCAATCATATGACTTCCTGGCGAATTTTTAAAAATGTGCCAACAGTGTCTGAAATCAGATATGATTAGATGGATGAACCCAGACAGGCTCCAGGATTCAACAGGCATGTGTTGCAGGGAGTCATCTGAACCACAGCGTAATGTTGTTCCTTTAAATACATTTTGGGTATCACAAAAGCTATATAGTAATTTATTTTTTTTTTTCCCTAAGCAGACAAACATGAAAACAGCAGCTGAAAGAACCTCCTGTGCTGTAAATTTTGGTTAATGAAAGTCGTCATGTTCTCAAAGCCTTGGATACTGTTTGGCTGGGGCCTTTGCCCTGCCCTTGTTATGATAGTTGCATCTAAGCCATGATCCTGTCAGAATTAATCATAGATAATAAAAAAATATTAAATGTACATAATTCCACCTTTCATGTAGATGCTTCCATTTATAAATAATGCACATCTATAAAGAGCATGTTTACAACCTTCCAGAATTACAGCCCTATGTATGGATGGATGCATATACATGCGAATGTACATGTATGGGGAACCTGTATACATGCACATCTATGTGTAGAGAGCTACTTAATATTTTTCCATGTGCATATTTATATAAACACAAAATATACATACATGCATGCACTCATGCTGCAAGAGGAATAAATATTCATTGCTTATTTTAATAATTCATCATAATAAATATTTATATAACATGCACAGTGATGTGTTGTGGTATAAATGTTTTAGTGGCATGAGTTGGGGCTGAATACATTATTTATGAGTGACAAAGCCACAACTAAGTCATGCAGGTCAGCAATAAAATCTTTCCAATTCACTCCCATGGATTTCTTACATACTATGTAAAGAAGAACTATTTATCAAATGTCTAGAACCATTAAAATTTTGCTATTCCTGGGTTTTTTTCCTCTATTAATACTCCTCTTTCTGACCAGAAATAATCAAAAAAGACTGCAAATATGTACATAAAATTAACATTTTCTACTTTTATTTTGGTAAATACTAAGTCAATTTCATTCATTAACAGGGAGCAAAGACAGCATTGAAACAAAGGCTTTGTTACACTGCAATTACCTATAAGTTTTGAAAGTAAACCTGTGATTCTGATAAGAAGGGGGAAAGAACAAGGCAAAATAAAATACAATGACAGCAACTTCTCCAAGATTCAAAGTTACACATTTTGGGGTTTTGTCAGGTGTAAGTGCTGGAAAAGCTCATAGGGAACAATCTTATCTGTGGTAGCATGATATTCTTTTTTTCTTAACACATGTTTGTCTGAAGCTGTTTAGAGGTGTGGGACAGTCAAGCTTCCTCCTTAAGAGAGGACTAGGAAAAAGATTAGACAGACCAAGGTAACTGATAAATTGAAGAAGCATGTGATAAATTTAATTTATATCATGGTTTAGCAATTTATCACACAACTATACAATTTATGGCATTGCTTTGCCATTACTCGTGCAGTAATGTGTATTTGTTTCCATGCTTTTACCTCTGTCTTTTCACTAGTTTAGGTAAAAAGGTGCATTTGTTTATGTCTCTACGATATAAAAAAACTCATATGGTGTCTTTTCCCATATCATATAATGCCATGGCAATGCCAGGAAATGGCTGGTATAAATACAGATAATTCTGAATAAAAATGCATTCACACCAAAAAGTACTCAACCTAGGCAAAATAGGCAGGTGGGATTTTGAAAAATCTGAGTGCATGGGGATAGAGACCTGAAATTGTGATTGTCTGGGAAAAAAATTATTTTAGACTGGAATAATATGGACTAAAACCTCTCTGTGAATAATGATTCTGTATACCTTCATTCTCATACATATACTTCTTTTTAAATTTTATTTTTTATACATGATCTCTTACATTTCTTGTTTGGAAAAAAATGAACGAGGTTGTACCAGGCAAAATAATATTTTTCCTCCACCACATTAGCAAACAACTGCTGATACCAATACCTTGCACCCCCCCTGCAACATGATACCAATATCTCTTCTTCCAAGCCCCTAAGCTTAACTGTGCATATTTTCATTAATTATAATTTGGAGGAGATGGAGAGTTTCTTTGAGGTGACAGACAAACAGCAGGATATCATGAATATGTATTACATGTCTGAGAAAATAAATTAACAGGGGCCATCCACTCTGGTGACCCACTTAGGCTGTCATTGATGAGTGTGACAGGAAGGTTCTGTAAGAACTGAATTTGCATGACAGACTTTTCTCCTGATCAACTAATTTACCCTATGCATTTAGATTATTTTAAGCACTACACAGCAGTCAGATAATTAATCACTAAATCACCAATAGTGACATTAAGGTACAGGCTATACATTATTGCTGATTACCACTTAAAACTCAGTCTTGTCACGCTTCATCTCAAAAATTGGTGTAATCTTACACTGAGTAATAAAATATATGATCTGATATGTTCATAAGGTTAGATGTTTGGGGAAAGAGGTTCATACTCTATAAATAAATGCATTTTGTCTTCTTTATGACAAATATGAAAAAGTTTATGTAAATTCTCACAGAGGTACCTGGTTGCTACCAGTTAGTAGGTGATTCTATTAAACACAGGTTCTATTAAAATTAAATGTCTTAAAATAGTTAGTGTGAAAATGTTTGTGTGCGTGCACATATATCTGCATACACATAAGCGTATAAATATATGAATGGAACATCATTTTCTGTGGCTCAGATATCTTCACACAAACATGCACACTTTCAGCCAAAGTAATCTAACACTTAAAAGAACATAAACAGATATGGAATTATAATAGAATGGGTCTCTAAAATTATAAAAACATTATTGCAATGTACATTTATGTGATGCATCAGAAACACACAGAGAGCATCTTCCTATGCTGTAGATTTCTACCGATTCATATTAACTTGATTCAATGCCTGTAGCAACATATGAGTCTTCAGATGCTTTCTTAGTAGTTGAATTTGGTCCTAAAGTTATATCATGAAGGCCAGATATAAACTATCATATTTTAACAAATTCCTCGATGAAGGCATGTAAAAAAGTAAAGCAAAAAAGGCCAACTTGTCTCTTAACAACTTGAAAAGTAAGAACAGAATTTTAAATTATTTTTAAATTATTTTCTATCAGACATTAAAAAAGTTCTCAATTCTAAAAACTCATCAGGCATCTTCAATCCTCTTAATTACATATGGAAAGCCAACAGCTTATAAAACTTTCTTTTAAAAATTGGGACCAACCTTGTGGTGTTTGCCTTGTTTTGGCTGACTTTAGACCGCATGTTTTTAATAACAGCAGAAAGATCCAGCACCAGATTCTTTAGCCCAAGAGGCCTTTGACACTTTTGGAAACTTAAGCTTCTTAGTAGGAGGATAACAAATCAGTTTGAGACCTGCTGTCTTTAATCTTCTATGCTTACTTGCAATCAAAGAAACAAGTCAGGTTTGGAAGGCTTATTCATCCTGAGGTGCACCTGGCAAATCACTTGTTTTCAGCTCCCTTTTCAGCTCCCTCCCAGGAATTTGCCCATCTATGCATGTGCCTTGGGTGCCTTTTGGAGAAATCCACCTGTTGGGACGTAATAGACTGGAAAAAGCATGATCCATTTGGTAGCCAAGGTAATTCTCTCTACATATAATTAATTTGTTTTCTTTCCCAATCAAAAGCTGCTTCTGAGTTTTTTCTATGCTTACTGAAGAGTTTTCAACAGCGCTGAGAATTCTCCTGAAGCAAAGTTCTGCAGCTAATATCTTTTATAAATCCACCTTGACTCCTATCACTCTGTAATTTCTTTGTAAGCTGAGCTGCAATTGTATCTTAAAGGCTTATTTCAGTTCCCAACCAGCAGCTGAGTTTAAGTGAGGAGAGGAGCACAGCAAGAGATGAGGCCATTCAAGTCATCAACTGAAGTACTCTGGAAACTCAGAAACTGTGTAGGGCTGTTTTGTTCAGAAACACTGTGAGGACAGCTATTCACAACACACTCTGCAGGCAAGAGCACTTTTCCCAGAAGTCTCTTAAAGTCTGTGTTTAATACATATGCCAATAGCTTTCTTGTGCCACCAGCAGAGAACCGGGAATGCTAATGTCCTAGGAAACTGAGCCAGGCACCTCAGGCTCTGCACAGTGCAGAGTCCATGCTCTGGGCTATGGAGGTGAGAATGCAAACAGTAACCTCAGTAACTGCTGATCTGATTCTCTGTCTGTACCTGCTTTAGGAAATTGGGTTACTTCAATGTGTGTCAGCAAGACAAATTTGCACATATTTAGAGGATAAGTCCCCATTTCCTAAACCCCAAACTACACCAATCGTCTCATCCTTGGACATCTCATCTGAAGTTCAGATTAAAGCTGTGAATATCAGAAACTTTGAAAGTTTTACAGGCAATGCTAATGCCCGTAAAAAGAAAAAAAAATCCTTAGCCCAATCTGACCAAACATATTTTAGATCAGAAGAAACACAAAATCCGTCTTTGAATAAACTGAAGTTTGTGATCTTGGAAAATATTTGCTCACATCACATATGTTACCGTGGCAACAAAAAAAAGTGGTTGAAACTTAGACATCTTGTAGCAAAGAGTCCAAGACTAATTTCAATAAAAAAGAGGGGGGGAATTGGGAAAACAGAAGTCTGAAATCACAGACTCATATGTACATAACCCATATGTGTTTCAAGGGAGGTTTTATATCTCATGCTACAGAGGTTTTATCCTCTGCCCCAAGTCCTTTATAAAATACAGTGTGCATTAAATATACAGAAAATGCATCAACAGGCCTTTACTGGGAGGGAGAATCCAGGGTTCCTGTCCCATCTGAGTTTGTGAACACAGGTCCATGTTTGAGCTCATGGTGTCTCCCTGCACACTTACAGCAGGAATGAAGGGTTTAGATCTGTGCCAGCTGCTCCCCCTGGCACTGCTCACAGGCAGGTGGAGGCCACAGAGCAGCCATGGCAAATTCAGTCCCTGTCAAAACAGGTAGAATTACACCAGCTATTGTTGAGAGCATGCATCTCTGATTACAGCTTCTCCCCAGCAATAATGCCATACTAATTTTCACTAGTTTGGCACTCCAATATCTGTCAGTCTATCAGCTGAAAGAAAGGAATTGCACATTTCCTAGAAAGCAGGAAATAAAAAGGAAATCCCTTACAACCTTATTTACTTAGATAAAATGGTGTTATTGACATTCACTCAAGGTTTGGAATGCTACCATAAATCCTCCTATTTTAGTGGGATTAGTGGCTAGAGTTCTCACGTACTTCAAGAAATTTAATATGTACAATTAACCAGATTTCAAAGTGAGAAACTGGGATGTGAATCATTTTCAGAGAAGAGTGGTTAGTGAGCAGAGATGTAAGAAAAGAAGTATGTAGCATGAGATATAAAAGCTAGGAAGTCCTTTCATCATTCCAATTTCTTTTCCTTCCTCTTTATATTACATGGAGCCTCAAAAAACGTTATCTGTTCCTAGAAGGATATTAATTTTCACCAAGTAATTTTGAACAATGTCATATTGGTGGAACATACTTTTTTATTATTGTGTTCAAATATATTTTTCTTGATTTATATATTTACTTGAGGGTTTTCTGGATTTTCAAGACACATCTAGAAAGATCAGGGCTGTGACCAGCAAGCAACTTAATGAAATTCTTCCTGCAGCTAATCTGTGTGGGGACAAAGGCCCTTTGTTACCACTGTTTCTCATATCTGGAGTTTAAATAAACCCACTCACACACACACACACACACACACACACACACACATTAAAAAAAAAAAAAAAAGGCTCATAAGTCAATATCTTTTACTTACATTCAATGGAAACAGTGAATTTTTAAGCCCAAAGATTTCAGGATGAAAAGGAGCTCTTCCATTTCCCAAACATTAGTAATGTACAAACTGCAAGTGAAAAGACTTATTTGCATGCTTAACTTAATCATGTGAATAGGTCTGTTCAGTCTGTGCATGCCTGTTTGCAGAATGGAAGCCCAAAAGACCAATCTTAGTCCCAGTGGAATTAGGAAAGGCTTTACCAATTATTTCAGTAGAAGCAGGATCATGACATTACATATGAATGAGAATTGATGGTTTAGAGACACGATTGTTTTCAGAGCAACTGTTTTGTACACTGCCAATTTGTCCAGCTCCCTAAGGTCTGTTAGTGAGTCCCACAATTCCCTATCTTCTCTGGGAAAGATACATACCTCTCCAGTCTTACAGCAGCAATGACTGTGAAATTAGCCATTTAGTTTCAGAAGCAATGAGTTATTTCATAATTCTTTGCAAAAGAATTTTGCTAAATAATTGCATAAGCTGCTTGAAAATATCAACTCAATATTAAATGAGAGTAGAACAAGAAACAAAGTGAGATAACCTAACAGCTGACAACTAAAATGCTGAGAACAAGTAGATCATTGTATATTCTGCAGGCCAACTCCCTCCCCAAATAATTATTAATATTTAGTAAACAATTATATTTAAAGGACAATTTATGGGTGTAAGAAGAGGTGCTATTTATGAAATGCAGCTGTCCATTTATTTGAACTCTTAATTTTTTCATAAGAAATGGTTAGAAATAAAATTCATTTAAATCCACAATGACACATACTCTGGTCAAACCTCCAATTTTACAAACTCTCACCAATTCTTTTACTTATCTCCTTCTCCACCCTCCTTTTCTCATCTCCTCCTGTTGGACCCTTTTCCCTGAAGTCAAGAAAAAAGTAAAAAAAACTAAAAAAGAGAGTGATTGCAACAGCAAATAACCATGTAATTGGATATGCATATTAGTCAGACCAAGATTTCAGATAAAAATACAGACTCCAAACATTCCTTTTGCCAAGGTA
Organism: Fringilla coelebs; assembly: GCF_963513975.1. Classification (NCBI taxonomy): domain Eukaryota; kingdom Metazoa; phylum Chordata; class Aves; order Passeriformes; family Fringillidae; genus Fringilla; species Fringilla coelebs. The sequence goes on along the minus strand of NC_140030.1, from coordinate 17,868,812 downwards.
AGGCAGGTGCTCATGGATTTCTTAGCACCTAGGATCAGGTCTAGGATCCATTTATTTGCTCCACCAAATCTTTTGCCATCCGTGTTATCAAAGCATTAACAAATGATAAGCTGACTGACCATGAATTCAAAAAAAATCACTCATTTTCTTTGGATAAGACTGTGGAGTTGCTTAGGGAAAAGACTGGAGGACAACCTGTTTGCTTTTCTGTGCCATGTTTGTGCCAGAGTTTTTCTAAAAAAAGAAGTTTAGACAATAGAGTTGTAGTCTTGGAAGGGTACTTTCAGGATTTTTACTATATTTGATGTAGTTTTTTATCACTTGGATAAAAATGGAGTGAAATCTGGATGCCTTAGAAGTGTTTGCTTCAGACTGATTTATTTCCACTCTGGTGAGAGAAGACTCTTCTCAGGACCAGCTTGTTCTGTTCAAATGTGCAGACAGCTGTGCATCTCCTCCACTGTGGCTCACTCTATAGCACCTCAGTTTTCACTCTGAGACAGAAAGCACATTCCCTGCCAATATCTTTCAAAGAATAATTACCACTCCCTCCCCTTCCATCCTGCACTTCTGCAGATTCAATGCATCACAGATGCCAACTACTGCAGCCTGAGAGTTTGCTTAAGGTGGACACCACATCATCTGTACTGCAAGCAGCTCCTTTGGCATGCCATGGCCTAGACCTGCACTTGTGGCTGCCTTCCCATCAATCATGTCTCTGAGAGCTGATTAGGCACATCTGGATAGGGAAGTGCTTGATGAGGAGGTAGGAGAGCAGATATCATCAGTGATGGACAATTAATGGATAGGGTCAGGGTCAATGACAGCACTGAAGAAACAGCCAGCTGTGTCTGCTCTTTTCCAAACAGTGCATATCATGGTATAACAGCTGTGGAGGGGAAAGGAGACAATTTGTGGGGACTAAAACCACAAACTTCAACAAATAGGCTTACAGAAATTTCACAGCAGACTTTAAGGAGATGAAACCACCTTGATATCTGACATATTTATGAGACACCAACATTTGTCTAAATCCACAGTTTTCTTTCACTGTGTCTGATTTGCTAAGAAATATTTGAAACCAATGTATGTAGCTTAATTATTGCTCTTAATTCAGTCTAAATTAATTTTCATCTATATCTTCATTATAAAATGTAGAGAAGTCCCCGGGTTAAAATTATTTTTGTTTTTATTGACCTTAATCATGCAAGATTTAGTAATAGAAACAGTAACATTCCTAAAACTTAAGCATATGCAACTACAAAATTTACACTTCCTTCTTAAAGGACTGGATTAAATCAGTCCAGACAACAAACTAGTCCTCTCTGTGTCTGAGATGATTTAATTCCTGCAGAGCCCTCTGCAACTTCAGGAAATGTGGAGGTAGTCATACGGCTATCAAGGAAAAAGAAAATTATTAGAAAATAAGCTTTTATCAGAAAATTTTAGAAGGAGAAACCTAAAAATTTGCAGGCTATAGAACTGTATAGGCTGACTACAGAAGGAGATGGAGAGGAGAATCTCTATTTCCAATGCAGAACTGGCCTAGAAGCACAGTTATAGATAGCATTTGCACTGTCCTGTGGGAACTCTGCTGTACAGTATATGCATAACACTTTTTTCACATTCTTGTTCTCCAAATAGGCTGAGGCTGAAGCAGCAAATAAATGCATACCTGGCAGCAGGCCAGGTCCCTGTGTTCTGGAAAATAAGTGTCATGTAATGTCTGATCAAGAATTATGCAGTTGCTGAAGATAAGAAGATTTTCCCCTTAAAAATCATGGGAAATTCCTAGAGTCCCAGAAGTTGGGAGACCTCATCTGCCCATCAGTGAAGAGGCAGACCCCAGTCTGCCATTCTACCATTCTTCTTGCTGCTGCTGCTGCTTTACCCCATCAGTCCTCCCACTGCTCCAGGTATTGTGCTGTGGCCCAGCTCTCACTCATCCAAGCAGATATTTGGCATGATGTGTTCCTTTATAGGTGCACTGCTACAGATCAGGAGCAGGTCCACAGAGGTTGGAGGCTTAGTATCAATATATAAGCAACATAAGCAAAAGCAGGCTCAAACAAGAGTAAAAACTTTGGCCAGCTTTTTGAATTTATACTGAATGACAGATTTATGGAGCAGATTATAAACTATTCGAGTCAGACTATCATTTTTTTCTCCAATATTCTACTTACTGAGTCTGAAGTCTCCAGAGTATGAATAATTATATGTCTATTATAAGGAACATTTTTATTTTTAAACATGAAAAGCAGCATTGTCAGCAAAGCATAAATATATATTTTGGGAAAGAAAGCTCCCCCGTCTATAATCTTTAGTAATGGCAGAGGACAAAAGGTCATCTCCTAGAACTACACTCAACATGTATCCCCAAACTTACTGTGTCTAGTATAACACTGACACAGAATGATTGTATTTTCTTTCACTCTTTTTGCAGTGTTTCTAGTGGTTTTGGGCTTTCCATCCCAGAGTTTCACTGCTATCTGTGTGTGTGTGTGGATGGTACAGGGACTTTCCATATGCTCAGCATGACTTAAATAAACTCTTCAGCCATTTGAAATGTGGGTGTTACTGTTTAAGGGGGAAAAAAGTAGACGGAGGGGAAATGACAGATGTTTTTACTCAGCAGTGTGCTCCCATGATTTTAATCAAGATTTTTGATGTATAAATAGTGCTTGCAAGGCTAAATATTTTTCATGTGGTATTCAGCTGTAGCTTTGTTTTTTTTCTCGGAGTAAAAGTCAGCTGGAAAAAACCATATATGTTACGGTGTTAATATAGATGTATATGTGTTTTTATGGTTCTAGAAAAGTGTATGGTTCTTTAAAATGAAAATAAAACCGGAATACGAATTAAGGAACACTAAAACATTAGAAATTTGAACCATCCTAGTGTGTAAGCAACTATGTTTGCAAATATCCTTACAGACTCCATATGGTTCCAGCAGCTGGATCACCCCACCCAGTTTGGGACAGAAAAGTTAAATTCTACACTGTACATATTTAACCATAATATCAGTCCCACTCAAGCCCCATGTATTCAGGTATATGTATAAATGCACATCCTCAGAAAGATTATTTTGTCCAAGAAGACTGAATGTAGTCACAAAAATTGGGATAGATTTGTAGTATATGAAGTTTACGGGCAATGTGTCATTTTCCTAAGCTCTAAATACATAGTCAAAAATGGGTCCAAGTGCTGGAGAACTGAGCTGTTTTGAACAAAACTTACATAAACCAACAGGGCGTTTCTCCCTTTTTAAATTGCATGAACTTTGTATCGAGGCTGAAGTTCTTGATTTAGGATAGCAAATGACCACAGACCTAAGATCATCTTTCTGCAGCAAAACATTTAAACTTAAACACTTATCAAAAGTTCTTTTCTTAAGTGAATGTTCCTTGATTTCCAAATATCTCTGGAGAAGGTGTCATGACATCTCCCAAAAAGCAGATATACAAGACAGAGTGAAGGTCATTGAGAGCAGAAGGGTGGCCTAAAATGGCAAAGACAAGGTTTCATCTTCAGGCTCTAGGTCTTGCTAAGGAATCTTTTCTAGTCCTGGGCAAGCTGGTAGGGGCCAGTCTAGTGCTACACCCGTGCCAATATATTATTCATGGTGTTCCTTTTTTATGCCTCCTTAAATTGGTGCTATCAGGAAAAGTAGCTCAACCCTACCCACCTTGCTATGGCTGCAAGTCCCCATTACTTGCCTGGCACCAGTGTAAGGAAACATGTCATTGCACAGTGAGATAAAGAAGGGATTTGACCTGATTGAAAACTGATCATTTTTCTTTGCTGTGCACATTTTAAGCTGGGTAACATCTCTGCATTTTTTCCATACAGCTGAGTTAAATTCAGGCCAGGCAAGAGGGAATTGTGAAGAACACACAGGCAGAAAAGGGGGAGGCTTGAACCATCCTTTCAGCCCCATCCTGTGCTGTGAAGTCAGCCTCCAGACTTTCAGCCCAGTATGTTAGCTCTGGTGCAGCATGTGGCTAGAAAGAACTGTCTGGATCAAAAACTGAGATGCAGACGCCTACGTTGGTGCCTTTTCCCACAATATTTCCAATTCCAATACTAGCATGGGAAGACCAAGCTCAGTTCGGCCTGTACCTGCTAAGGTACACCTACACACAGCTTCTGTGCATCTGCTCTTTGTCTGGAAACTTGGGCAAAACTGCGTTACCTTAAATGACAGCGAAACATATTCCAAGCAAAAACGCTTTCACAGCTTGTGAGGCTTACAAGCACTGAAGTAAGATGTGCCAGTCAAGCATCTTGGGCTACTATGCCAAAAATACGCATAGAGTTCCCAATCAGAAAATTATTAAGATGTCGAGAAAGAAATATTTGTATTTTACTATTCTGCTCTGCTCAAAAGCTGTGCATGTTTTAAAGTGGTTCATTTGGGTATGGCTCTTTCTCTTATTTTCATAGAGTGAGCTGGTTTTAATCCTTCATCAGAGCATACTGTACAATTATTGAATACATGCATAGCCAGCATGGCTCAGGGGAAATGGTACTGATATTTCAACAGTTTTGTTTAGCAATTAATTTAATATGTGTTTATTTTAAGCTTGATGATGCAATACATGTTGTGAAATAAAGACTGATAAGTAATCCTAGTCTGAATAAGACTCAATCACCGAAGAAAGACTGCACACTACAATGGTTTTTGTTCAGTTTGGGAACTGTAGCAGTCCATACAGTGCCAATGATTCTGGTTGATATTGAGAATATTGAACAGACCATTTATTCTGTATTCTTATTAGCTTTTTAAAAAATATTTATTGAAATAATTTAATTTTAGATGGGAGTTTATATATCTTGAACAATTCTGTTACTAAAACACCACATTCAATAAAGGGATCAAATGTAATTTTTTCCATTTACAAATGTGATATTGTTTCTGTTTAGAAAGGAAAACACATTGAAGTCATAATTGGAACCAGATTTCCCAAGTGCTTTTCAAATAAACTGTATGAGAGACTTTGATCTAGTTAGCTGACCGGTATCATAGTTCCATGCATATGTTCTTCTCAATTCTGTTGAAGACTTAATATCATTTCAGATCATGTCTTGCAATGCCAATAGGTTAGGTTGCTAGAAGTTAAAGCCAGTAGTAAAATTTCTATAAGCTAAAAAATACATCTATTTAACATTACTGAAGTTTTTTATACAAATTATCGAAGAGGAATTATTTTCCTTTCGTTTTTCATTGGCACTGTATAGAACTGTGGAAATGTGGAAGTGGGGTCAATCAAGTCATCATCTTTTAAACATAAAAATGTTTTGGGTCCAAGCTTCTGTAATATGTACTGTGTTTCCAAACCACAAATTGCTGGTTTTGGCTGTGACTGAGAGTCTATCTCCAGCTGACACGTGCGTTACCTCTCTGTGCAACATTTGGCACGGTGATTTATCATTTGTGCACAATATCGTGTCATGAAGCACTTACAAACCTCCTGAAGACAGTCAGAACAATATCTACCATAATAAAGTACAGTTCCAGTAGGTTCCAAATTACATCTTAGATATTTTGTTACTTGTCCTTTATCAAGCACATGTAAAATTGTAGTGGGGTTACTGACAGACTCTATAATTCAGCTGTCTGCTGCTTTATCACAGCTCTCAGTAGGTCTCTAATGAATATTTCTGTATGCATGTTTCTGACTGATAATCAAACTAAGAACAAGTCCTAATTGGGTTTTCCAGTGCACAGAAAAGTGCCTATCTGCATTGGCAGATATCCCAACCAGTGTTAAATTAAAAGTGCAAACAGACATTCTTTTACAATTTTTTTAAGATTCAAATGTGCACAGAGTACAGAGGCTTGTGCATAAAGCTATGTGGTGCCCCAGAATAAAAAAAAGGGAATGAAAGAGTTTTCTGCACCCAATGAAAGTATATACATCAGTGGCTATGGGTCTGTTTCTTCAAAGAGTCACACCAAATCAAACTAAACTGTCAGTAACATGGTGGAGATCAGATGAAGGCTTAGAACTTTATCAGACAAACAGTGTAGCAATTACTAGGTTTTTTGAGCCAGATCTGCACACTATCCTATTCAGGTAATTTTAAACCATTAAGGATTTTGATCTGACTTGCAGTTTAAGCGCACCTCTTTTTTAAGTACACAGTATTGGAGTCAGTGGAAGTTACACCAAGACACAAACATGAAGCCCATTTAACCAATTTCTCCATGCATGATTTATGTGACTCCCTTTAGCTCAAAGCAGAGGATTAGGTGAGGGACACAAGAAGAATCCACTTTGTCTCACAGAATAAGCTGGGTTGGAAGGGATATCAGTATTGAAGAAGGCAAATTATGGTTCTGTGTAACCAGACAGGATACCCATGCTTAACCAGTACAAGAGATGTGATCAAGATATGCCTGTGCAGTGACATATATACAGCAGGTAATGATCAGCCTTACATTTTTTATATATCTTAGTCCAGAACTTGATCTCCACTGCATAAATTGCATCTGGACTACGGTGTTGCAGTGTGTGTTTTTGATTGTAATGCAGTTCTAGTAGTCAGTTTCATAATGCTTCCTATTTTGCACTGTTACAGCATATTTTATTAGCATATTAATGGATTGTTACTTTCCCCCCTGGGTTGTTGGCTTTGTCCTAGTTGTCCATGTCCCCAAAGACCTGCCCTTTTGTTACCTGTTCCTCCTCCCATTGAATGTCAATCCCTCCCCAAGCCTGCCCCTAGAAACCTCCCTAGAAGTTTCTTCTCTAGAAACATCCCTATCAATTTTATACCCTTCAAAACCCCGTTGGGTTAAGTTATTCTCCTCCCCTGTAGTCCCCTATTGGTTTAGGAATTGTATTCTCTGCCTTGCGTTCCACCCCCAGTTTCTCCCAGTTGGTTAAAGATTGTATCCTCCCCTGGGACCTCCCCCATTTATAAGCTGATGCATGCCTTTGAGTCAGTGTCTTTCTGTCCCTGACCCCCAGGGGAATAAACTCCTTTGGAAAACTTACAGAAGACCTGTCCCTGGTCCCCAAGCAGCCCACCTGTGCCTAGAGCAGCTGTGCCCTGCAGCCGCAGCCCGGATCCCACAGCACCGCTGTCGGTGCCAGGAGCTGGCAGGGCTGAAGAAATCCAGCGCTGCAACACTACTGTATATGGCTTCATTTGCTTTAACTTGAATTTCTACCTGTATGACAACTTACAACCCAACAGGTTTCTACAATCATCATTGAAATACTTTCTTATTTATTAGAATTACTTTTTAGTTGTTTGTGGAGTCTAGTTTTCTCTAAATTAAAATATATATTGGGAAAATTATTAAGCTAAGATAGGCTGAAGAAGGATCCAGCTGATATAAACAATTGGACAGTGCTTTTTCATAGGTATGGCTGGAAGGATTTTAGGTAAGGAGAGAGTACAACAGGCTATGCAAGCTTAGAATCCTAAATTATCTGTAGCCATTGACAGAAGATATCCAAGTATCACAAAGAACAGGATTAGGCAATGTTATACAGAGTACAGTTATAGTAAAACAGGTAGGCAAGGTGCAACAGAACACAGCACAGATAAAATCATTAAACACTGCAATTAGGTCTTTAAAAGGACTCGCTTCTTTCTTCTAATAATTCCAATGCACAGCCCATTTCTAATTCCAATTCTTTTATTTTTTTTTACAGAGAATTTTCCATACTTTCAGAGCCTTATTCCTCACTTTCCTAAAACTCTCTGTGTAATGCTTAGACATAAAAGTGGAAAGAATAGGTATTACAAAAGTGGGGGATACCCACAAATACTAGTACTATTAAAATACCAAAAAGCCTTACGTGGAAAGGTAAAGTGCAGAAGCAGAAAACCTATGGTCTCTTTAAAGACATAATTTTGAGCATCTCACTACCTTCCCCCTACCACATTGTCAGTGAGTCATGCTAGTGGGGGCAGAGAGAGGTAATATCAGCTGCATGATTCATGTGCATGCTGCTGGCCCCTGTGAGCCTCAAAATGCTCAGTCTGTTTGAGCTTAAGTGAACTCCTGACCCTCTTCAAAGAGAGACGTAGAAATTTCCCATTATATTTTCCCATTCTGAACAAGGTGGAATTAAGACACTGAGACAATGAATTAAAAAAGCTGTTTTTCAGGGCTAAATCATGCCTCCAGCAAAATGCAACGAGAAATAGATACCACATGAAGAACAGGTACTGTCTTTCACTCAGAGCAGAACTGAAAGTTTCATTTAGTTCTTAAGACATATTTCCTCTTCCTGTGAATTATCTTTACAGGCCATGACTGGAGGCAAGATAGTGAATAAGGTGGAGTATTCATTTCATACATTTGAGCATTCTCAATTTTATATGCCTGACTTCAGATGAAAGTGTTTTCTTAGATTGTTTTTTAAACTTCCTAGACATGGATTAGGTTTCAAGCATATTAAAAGTCAGAATGATTATGAAAAGGAACAGGAACTAATAAATTTATTAAAGATGTTGTGGATTAAAGATCTTGTGAAAATGTTGAAATCCCTTACTGCATGCATATTCCTAAGTATACTTTAGATGCTAAAACTCTAACTCAAGGAAAGATGCTGTAGCTTTAGAGTGTTACACACACTAAAACAACCAGTGTTGTTCACAACCTGCCTTGCCAGCCCTGAGAAGATTTATAACTTTGATTGGCAGAGGCCAAAAATCCTCCCATCTGCTTTTTAAAAGTAGTTCTTTAAGACCAGATATCTAATTTTTGTCAAATCCACTATGCAAGTTTAGAGTACCTGATCTTATGATTACAGACAGGTGCACATAGAATACAGAAAATGTTTCTAATTCAATTTCACTGATGAGATAATCAGGACTGACTTTCTACTAAAGCCATGTACTCTGAAGCCTTGAACTTTGTTTTCTGTGCCATTAATGGCCATCCCTATTGTGTTTTGTAAAGCAAACTAAGAAGTCAGTACTGGAATTGAAGGTATGTCACCATTATCTTAGGGACAAGCAGACTGGCTTGATAAAGTAAAAAAATAATTATATGTTACTAGTAGAAGTGTGTCTTGATAGGAAACTGAAGAGCTTCAAAGCTAGTTTATCTAGTAAAATGAAAACCAGTCCTGATATCTAGCATCCAGCCATACACTTCTAAGGTCTAGAAGGCAATTATTTATTTACAGCCTTGTAGAGCAAATACAGTTTGATTGTCATAGTTTTGTTCGTCTATAAAATTTTTAGGAAAGAATCAACCTGAGATAACCTCATGGGACAATGACTTAAGGAAACTTTAATCTGTACTGCACACAAAAAATTATCCACTTCTTTGAAAAAATGTTGTTGCTATTTAAAACAGATGTAGAGTCCACAGTGGATCTGGGTTTTTAATCAAAAGCTTCAAGTAAGATTAACCTCCCAAACAGTGAAAGCACTGGAGCAGTTATTAATTACAAAGATAATAAAATATTTTTATGTTGTGATGAGTTACACTGATATTTGATATGAGCCTATTTGTGTAAGATGCAGCTGAAAACTCCTCATGCAATTGATGAATTTGTCAATTGTTATGGATCTAGGGATCACAACACAGGAAAAAAAACCCCACCTTTATTACCTGTATTACAAATAAAATATCTCTTACTGCCAATATCTATCTGAATCTGGTTCTAAGAGGATCCAAATGAGACAAGGTTGCTGCTCTTGGTCCTGTACACTTGTGAGCCCAGTCTTTTCACTTGGTCTCTCCACAGGATGTAACCATTGCTACTCTGCTAAAACAATCTCTACACTTATATCTATATCTGCAATGCAAAATAAATGAATAGTTTATAAAATGTATGGCTATCGTTTTCTAATACAGAAATGTGTGCATGAAAGAATCATATCTAGCAAAAGCTTAGTTGAGAATATTAATAATTCTGTGAATTGTGAAGCCACAAGACTAGCCAAGTTTTCACTTATTCATCCAAAGCATTCCCATTACCTGAAGGTCATCACCCACTCTCTCAGTGCAGATTACTGCAATCACAGATCTCCTTTGTTGTGTTTGTAACACAGACTCTTCCACTGCCATCTCTGTTGTTCTTTCCTGCCTGGGATAACATGTGGCTGGCAATTTAAATTTGCTGTTGCTAGGGCAGGATTTGAGAGCAAGCTGAACCACCCTCCTGGAGGGTATCCTTGGAATAATGGATTAATTCATATCCCTGTGTTTTTTTCTGAGAAAACAGGAATGGGTGACTCATAGGTTCAGTCCAAGGTAATGTAAGATTTCTTGAATAGGTTTGGCAATTTTTCTCTCTCTTTAATGGGAGAGTTTCTGTCAAGCGTGCAAGCAGGAAATGGCATTTAGACACATGAGAATTCAGAAAAGAGATAAGAACCAGAAGGAAGACAGAAATTGAGCGTGCAGCAGAATCTTGAGACATCTTTTTGCTCTAAGTATTATACCACCAAGTGCTGTCACTGCTCTTTCACCCTGTTCCTTGCCTGTAGGATCAAAAAGCACTCCAAAACCCTGCTGCTTTTGCTGAAGTGAAATTTTAGCAAAATTGAAATTCATGCTGACTTGTGGTAGGAAATAGGAAGCCCTGAGGAGGAGGGCAGTCTGTTTTATTGCAGGCTACACAATCTCGGCCTTGAGGCTTCAATTCTCAAATGAACTCAGTTTATCTGACAATTTTCTCTAATATCACAGTTTGTTGCCAGGCTGTGACACCTTTGCTATAGATGTTTCTTCCTCCACAATCTGACTTCAACAAACATGTGCTTTTTGATAACATGGCTGTAAAATGATCATGTTTTCTTGACTTCTGAGATGTTACAGCTTCTCACTAAATAAAAGCTCTCTTGCCATACATTGTAGATTATAATAGCAGAAATAATTTTAGCTATGAATAAAGAAATCATAAAATTGTCTCAGCCAGAGAGCACTTCTCTGTGTATTTTTCATGTTTTTAAAAACTGAATCATAGGGAATTAATCTGACCTTGCATAGATTCCCAGCAGCTCTTTCTCAACTCTGTTTGTCACTAGTGTTGAAAGTACTTCAAAGTGTGATAAAATGAACAGAGTTTAAATGCACCATAACTTATTTTTGAAGCATGAATCAGAGATGCTCAAGTATCAACACCAAGTTGAAACTTAACACAGCTGATGTGTTAAGCCCTGTCATACAGATAGTGGTAGATAATACCAAGAGATTGTGCTAGATAATATCAAAACTGCTTCTTTTTTATGAAAAAAACATTTACAGGCAAAACTGGCTCTTATAGGGGATTTCCACAAAAACACATTCCTAATTTCTTTGTTAAATTAAAAAAAGTTTACATAGCCAGCATGACAGAGCATATAATATGCAAGGACATCTTTCATTTATAGGCAGATTATGCCACCTTTACCTTTATTGATTTGAGCAAGACTACTCAAGCATCAAGAACAATACTTGATATAGATAAGGCCAGTCAATAGGTCAGAGATAACTATATTAGATGTCTCAGGGAAGCAAGGGAAAATGTTTTAAATATTAACAAGGGACTGAGGTCGAACTACTGTATTACTTAAACTGAGATGCAAAGAGGGATTTTAACCTAGCACTGCATGATTATGTGCAAACTATGCAGAGAAGCTCACTTAGGCTTTGCACTTACACTCTCTGTTATTTTGACATAACTTTAATCCTACATATGGAAGTGGTTTTTTAGCAAACAAAGGGATCTTCATCCATCAGTGTACCACGGACGATAGTGGTTGTCATGTTACACAGTTTCAGACATCAGCTAAATTAGGGTTTTAATCTACATCAGTTTTTCCTGCAGCTAGTACAGAGGGAGAGATAGCTTTGGTCTCCGCTTCGTATTGCTCCTCAAAAGTATCCAGCATTCCTCCTTGACTTAGGAGGAAAATCAATATAAAAATTAATGCTATGAAATGCTTCTGGGAAGGCATTAAAAATGGGCAACTAAAATAAGTAATCTTACCGAAAAAAACCCATATATATATTTTTTAAAACTTATAAGTTTTGCTTTATAATTGTATATTTTATTAAAAAATTATTGATATTATATATGTACACACACACCCCCCTTATAATAATTCAATTAAAACATCAGATTAACACTCATCAGTGGCCAAATAAACTCTAAACAAATGTTAAAAATTATTACGGTAAAAATAGTGAAACAGAGAATAAGTCTAGGATATGGTCTAGCATAGATGTATGTCCTTTTTTAACAGCTGATTCCTTTGACTTAAAAAGTGTATGGATTGACTGAAAAATATACAGAAAAAAACCAGAAAGTAAAAATTATGCACTAACTTCTGTATAAAGAAGGAATAGAGGGACTACAAACTATAAAGAAAAGACAGAAAGTGCTAAAATAGAAATATGACTAAAGAAATATATCGTCATGAGTGTCTTGAAGCATTCAATACAGAATTGCTTTTTTCTATTTTTCTCGAAGGAAAAAAATGGTACAAAAAAAATTGCATAAATTAAAGGAAGCAATGGCTACTGGAACTTGTTAAATGCAAAGACAATAATTTTTCCTCAGGAGGCCCCTTAGCACTAAATCACTGCAAAAGCATTGCTACAGCTTTGCCCTGTTCTTAATCTCTTCCCTTGTTTTTGGCTACTCTCCAAGGCAGGATTTGAGGACATTTACTCTGACCTAACAGGGCTTTTCTGAATCTAATACTTCAGAATTGCTTAGGGGGAAAGGAATCTCAAATTGTTACCATGGATTTCACTTGAAATGTTATCAAGGGCATTCTTAAAACCCAGGCAGGTGCTTTTGTACTATTTCTCTGAATATTATCAAATAGATAATTTTAGGACGGTTTATTCTCCTGCAGATGTCAACAGCTCCTATTAAATTCAGTCTTGCTAGAAAAAGCTCATTGTGAATTATATTGCTATTCTTTTTCATTTCATGGTATCACATGCTTGGAGCTGTTTGGGTTTCCTGCCAGTTTAACAATGTGATTTTCAGTGATTTTCTTTTTTCTTCTTTGTTTTGCAGCCTTGCTTAACTGTGAGACTAATGGATATATTTAACATTGGAATAAATTATAATTTATGATCCTAGCTGGCAAGAGAACAATGAGCTTGCATGAGCTGAAGACATTTAAAATCAGTGATTAGATGCTTTGCTGAAGTTCAAGAGACATGGGGCTCCAGACGCAGCATGAAGTGATACTTGGATTAAGCAATGGTGGGATCAAGAAACCTATATAATTGGGAATTTCTGTGGGAAATTACCAGGACTCAGGCATCAAGACCTCAGACTCTTTTCAGTGGAATTCTGCTTCTAACACTAAACCTGTCGAGAAATGGAGAGACAATTTTTTCTGAGTATGGAGGTAAAACAAAGTATTCGCTTTCAGTGGAAAGTGCACCAATGACTTAAACACAAATTCAGGTATGGACAGTAGAGGTGAGAGTCACATCCCTAACCATGATTGCTCATAATTTAGCCAATAAAACATGAGTCAGTCATGTGAGGCTGCTGAGGTAGTAACTGGAGATAGAGTCAATACAATGAATGGATCCCAAGGCATGGTACAAGTTACGTATTTGATGAATTGAACATGGTCCAAATCCATTGACTCTAAAAGAATCTTCAGGTGACTGACTATCTCTGGTGCATGCTCCCACACTGTAAACATAAAATAAGGTGACCATAAATCACCTTGATTTAAGGAGATTTGAGGGAATCACCTTAAGGTGTTAAGAGAAGCATTGTATCCATCTTTTCAAAGGGTAGAACAGAGAATCCTGGGAACTGCTAACCTGTCAGTTTCACCTTTGTTCCTGGGATGATCATGGCAGAGATCCTCCTAGAAGCATGCAGAGGGTGGTGGTCAATGGCCCAGAGTCCCATTGAACATCAGTGATAAGTGCTGTCCCTTAGGGGTCTGTACTGGGAGCAGTGTTATTTAATATCTGCATTAATGACATAGACAAAGGGATCAGGTGCACCCTCAGCAGATTTGCAGATGACACCAAGCTGTGGTGCAGTGATGCTCCTGAAGGACAGGATGCCATCCAGAGGGACCTGCACAAGCTGGAGAAGGGGCCCATGGGAATCTCTTGAGGTTTAACAAGACCAAGTGCAGGGTGCTGTGCATGGGTAGGGGTGAGCCCCAGTATCGACCCAGGCTGGGGATGAGCAGATCCAGAGCAGCCCTGCTGAGAAGGACTTGGGGCTGTGAGGGGGTGAGAGGCTGGACATGACCCAGCCATGTGCCCTCACAGCCTGCAGAGCCAAACGTGCCCTGGGCTGCATCCAGAGCAGTGTGGGGAGGGGATTCTGCCCCTCTGCTCTGCTGAGACCCCACCTGCAGGGCTGCATCCAGCCCTGGGGCACCAGCACAGGATGGACCTGTTGGAGTGAGTCCAGAGGAGGCTGCAAAGATGGTCAGAGGGATGGAGCGGCTCTGCTGTGAGGAAAGGCTGAGAGAATTGGGATTGTTCAGCCTGAAAAAGAGAAGGCTTCATAGTCACCTAATGTGGCTTTCCAGTACCTGAATGGAGCCTAAAGGAAAGATGGATGAGGCCATTTACCTGGCTATGTAGTGACATGACAACGGGGAATGGCTTCAAACTTAGAGCAGGTTTAGATTAGATATCTGGAAAAAATTTACTGTAGAGTGCTGTAGGTTGTCCAGAGAAGCTCTGGATGCCTCATCCCTGGGAGTGTTCAAGGCCAGGTTGGGTGGGGTGTGGAGCAATCTGGTCTAATGGAAAGTGTCCCTGCCCATGTCAGGGAGTTGGAACTAAATGATCTTTAAGGTCCTTTCTCACCTAAGTCATTCTATGATGCTAAATCTTGCCTTAGGTTTCCAAGTTTTCTTATTGCAATTACTGAATCAATGACTTGTATAAGGATATCTTTGTTGAAATCAGATGTGTCATCTAAACTGTCAAACCCACCAGGTTTTAAATATGTTTAAGGTACTTCTTTCATTACAGCAATTAGTTATATGTTGTAGAGCATAGTAAAATTGCTTTAAAATTCTGTTGTAAATATATTTTAATTTCATTTAAAAAATATGAAAAGTTATTGGCCAAATTCCCAACCATCATGACTAGCAATTCATCCATTTCTTAGGGATATACTAGAGTTACACCAGTGACTGTGAAGGAAAGGATCTGAGATGTCTTAGTCTCACCTATATAAAGGTTGTTAAACTAATCAGAAATTTCTTTAACTACATTACACCATTTCTGTTCGTACAGATCTTATGGCAACATAAATATTTCAAAATCTTTCCAGTGACTGAGTTATAACAATATCTTACTTATAAATAGTTCAAAATAATATACCCTATGACCTCGCTTCTGTTCAGAACAGCACACAGATTCTTTATGTAAAAGAGTCTTTAAAAATTTTTTCTTATTAGCACCTTTTAAGTTTAACTAGGCCCAACTGAATAGGTAGTTTTTAAGCTCTTATGTTTTCTCCATCTTTATGGTAATGTTGCAAATTTGCAGTGAAAAATTAATAATTTTCAAATTGGTTTTTTGAGTTCAATTTCATCATCTCACTGTCAGAAATAAGTGGTCTAGACATAAAAGGGTTGAAACATGATTCTCCCTTGAGTAATTGTAGAACTTCTGTTCTTTAAAACTTAGAGGTGTGGTTGCACTTCAGTCATGATCTCAGAAGAAATAATAGACCATTTCTGTACTGTCTTGTTTTGAGTCTCATAACCATTTTACCAATTCAAGGCAAAATGAAAGTAGGCTGTTGTTGGGAGGGGTTTTGTGCAAATAATTAATTTTGTATCCTTTCTCCTTAGTTTTTGTTTTTCAGCACTGTCATTTAAAACTGCCCCCACTGCAGTAATCTAACAATGTTTTTGGTGATGTTATGGTATGATTCAGTGAAATGGCAATACCAAAAGATTTATCTGTTCATTTAGTGAAATACCAACTTGAGATGAATTAATGTCTATAATCTATTTTCTTTTCCACGCATATTAAAATTATAAAGATCTTGTTTTAAAAGTCTTTATGAATTTCACTGCTTTCTGTGAATGGAAGGAAAGGGGGATCCATTCACTACTCAGGGGCTGCTGCTGTGGAGCTTTTCTCCATGCTTGTCATGCAGGACTTAGACCTTTAATTCTCCACCTTTGTTCATTCAGTATTAAATCCACTTACAGTGTCCCCTAATGGTGAAGTAAGATGTAATGAAAGATAAAATAATAAATCAGATAAAAGGTGAAATAATAAAAACCACAAAGGTAAATGAGGAAACAGATGAGGGCAAGCCTTTGAACCACAAATTAGGGCTTTTGCATATCTTCTGTAGCTGCAGCATGTGTCCTAGAGCCATTTGAGAATTAACATGAGAAGGAGGAATTCACCAAACACTTGAGAGAGGAAGTTAGCAATTGCTCGTTGTTTTTCTGTTCAAAGTAGTTTTACACTTACCTGTTGCCCCAAAGCTTAAGTTCAAATTTTGTTTCCTCCAGCACTGACACCTAAACAGCATCTGCAAAACATGTAGGTATTTTATGTAGGTACAAGATTACTCTAAGTAGATATCTTACCTGCTCAGTAACTGTCTTTTAGTTCTGAATAATTATGGCTATTCTGGCAGCCAGTAGAAAGTAGTTTGTTTTAGAGAATAATTATTGCCTACTTTGCCAAAAAATAAAAAAACCAAAACAAAAAAACAAACACTTTTGCTTTATCTGGGATAAACTTCTGGTTAAATTGGAATTGCAGTGGTACTCATTCAAATCAAACAAATAATTAATGATGGAAGAGACTAGAACTGCCGCAGTCAGATGATAGACTTCAGGTCAGCCTCGATCTTAATTCAACTCTGGGATTAAATTTTGCTGAATTTCCCCATTGTTTCAGTAAAAAAGACATTTAACTGTCAAAATACCTCTCATGTGTGACTGTACACAAACACTTCCAGGACCACCATATTTTTACAGCAGGACATCCAGACATTAAGGAAAAAAGTGTTTTGCATTTAAGTGCAGACTGCAATAGATTGTGGATAGTGACATCTCCTCTAGCCACTGAGTTCTCTGTGTAGATGAGAGCTTTAGTACTGAAAAAAATACACTGCATTTCAACTGCCATAACCAAATGCAGGTATTTGAATCAAATGTAAAAAAAGTTAAATAAATTATTAATTGATGTCATTAATGATCTCATCATTTCCTTAAACAACTCCCCATGGTTTTTGGTACAATTTTCAAATATATAGACATAGAAAGTTTTGTCTCCCTATGGGACTAGGATGCTCCTATGAGACTTGAACATTCTGAGTGGTAACATTTTATTGTACATAATAATCTCAGATGTGAGAGGAAGAAATTTTGTCTCTCATTAGACCATCTGGCACAGCTGAGAGAAAATCCAAAAACTTCCTGGTGGGGCCAGGGAGGGGATGGTTGCTGTTGAGGTACTTCCATCCCTACCTATTTGGAGAAATGAAATTGATACAATACCATGATTGCATCAAATATAAGAATTATGCAAGACGAAGGGCCTATGACTTCCTAACTATTTTTTTGATGCTTGTGAAGTACAAAAAGCATGGGGGGAAATATCTTTACTGAGTCCACCTTGAAAGCTAATATTTCTCACAGCACAGTTAAATAGACTGCAAATATGCACAGGTGTGTAACACATGAATAGAGTTGACTGAGCTAGTGAAGGGTGTGATGGAAGCACTGTAATCATGTTACTGTTAGCCCAAGCTAAGGAATGTCAACAGTATACAAGATATTGCAGAGGCTGCAAGTTAATAAAGAGCCACAGAGTGCCCTTCTATAAAAAAGCAGGCTTGCCTCTTTTGTTTTTTTTAATTGCTGCAGTGGTTATTCATTTGTATATTGTCTGTACCAATTAACTACTAATTTATCTATCAATTTATCTACCTATTTATCATCAAAGAGAGGGACTGAGAGGTTTTCTTGGCAAATTTTTTTTAAAAATGAACTCTTCTTCATCAGAACCAGAAATATCT
This sequence comes from Fringilla coelebs, assembly GCF_963513975.1. Taxonomy (NCBI): domain Eukaryota; kingdom Metazoa; phylum Chordata; class Aves; order Passeriformes; family Fringillidae; genus Fringilla; species Fringilla coelebs. The sequence continues at coordinate 17,850,846 of NC_140030.1, read as the reverse complement.
GTAGAAATGGATGAAAAGTCTTAAAAATTAGCAGTGTGACCCAGCCCGAAATAAGGATTAGCAGGATTAAGCTCCAGTGCAAGGATTTGTGATTTTACACATGAATAGTGCCAAATGGAATGGTTTTCATGTGTAAAGTTATTCACCTGTTTAATGTTGAAAGTATCTTTTCCTTTTAAATCTGACTGTTATCTTTGTAAAGATTTCAACTTCTGCCTAAAACTGCAGCTGTGATATAATTAGTCAATGGAGAGCTTCCCTTGATACATCTAAAATTATTGCAAAGCACCTTTCCAGAAGTTTGATTGCAAAGCAGAATGAATGATAATTATTAAACAACATGTTGGCATTTTTAACAATACTTGTCAAAATAATTTATTTGTCTTTCAGTATTTCAAGGAAATAAAGACCATGATTATTATTTGTAGGTAAGGAGGGGATTTCTGATCTAGTTCTTATCTGATATAGGAAACTGCTTCCAAAGCTACTCTGTAAGTTTACATTTTAAAACAATTTCTTTTTATCAGTAAGTTATTTTTCTTAAAATCATTTCATACATCTCTTGATGAGATATGAGCCACAGTCTGTGCAAGTAAATGCAAATACTCACTTCTCTTTAAAGGTTTTGAATTGTTCACTCACTATTTGACCTGCTTGTCCTTCAAAATATAAGAAGTGATTACATGGTTAGGATGCCTGTAAGGAACCTGGAGGAACTGCATTTCTTTTCCTGTTTTGCTCATGTTGCTTGTGTTACCACAGACATTTCCTTTATTCTCTTTGTGCATCAAGTCTTTGCCTGAGAAACACAAACAGCAGGTTCTCTCTCACCCCCTCATCTCTGTCTTTTTCTGCCTACCTGGAATACAAGACTCTTCTGGAGTTTTTGAGAAAGGGTACAGTGTCTGCTCACAGTGTACACTGTGAATAGAACAGTCCACAGAAAAACAAAAATAAACCTATAAGGGATCATCTACTCTGCATATATCACTGATTTCAGATATCTGAGAATTTACCACATGTAATTATGGTTTTGACAGACTGACCTGAATTCTAAGAATACTTGAGAAGAAAAATTGTTCTGCCAGTCTCAAAACAACCAAAGCAAAAGAAAAGCTTTTTCTTTTCCCATAGACAAACAATAAAAGCTATAATATAATAGGATAACAACCTGGTTTTATTTTATTTATTTAATGAATAAGGAGAACATTGAGTAAATCAATCAAACCTTTACAGCACGAATACTAAGTAGTAAGAGATCATTAAGCCCCTTTTCCACACTTGATTTCAGCTTGAGGAAATTATTTATTATTAGCAAAAAGTTATCACAAAGCTTGAATTAATAGTAACAAAAAACAAACAAATTTTAAAAAAATTTCCTTTTGTTGTTCTAAGACTGCACTCAATTGCCAACACTATTAACAGCCAGAGATTAAACTTTTTTTCCCTTCTCTCACTGCCTTCAGGGCATTAACTGACAAGATACACAACAGCTCATAACTGAAACTAAAATTTTAACTGTAGATAGGAGCCTCAAGATACCCTTATAATATAAGATTATGTTATATAGCAATTAGTAATGCTACTGGGGCTTTCTTTGGTTAAATTTTTTCCTCTCCTTTTCTTTTTCAGTATTTGTTGAAAGCCTGTTTTGCAGTCCTTCATTTGTGACATATTGCTCTAATTTTGTGTGGCCACATTCTGTTAGATCTGTTCGTATTTAGCCTACCTAAACTTTTCTCTTCTATGAAAACAGATTTCCTTTGTTCTGGATAGTCAAATGCTTTTTCTTTTGGATGGAAATCTCGGGTTGGCTGCTTGTACCTTAAGGGGAAAATCCATTTGTCCTAGCACTTACAGAGGGCCTAGTTTAAAGCTAGCATGAAAGTAATCCACTTTTTTTTTTCCTTGCCTCTTACTTTGCCCAAAAAAATCAGCAATTTGGTTGGCAAAGAATCTAAACATGTTTCCTTCTTTGATTTATACCTGCTACCTGACAACAACTTTTATCCAACCTCAAGCAATCTTCGCACAATTTCTAAACTATCCCGAACTTGCCTTTTTGCGTTGGCTGCGGAGGACACAGGAGGCCACTCCCTCTGATGGGACACCCCAATTCCTGCTCTTGTATTCCCCCTCACCTCAGAAATACACATTTCTGCTACTGCTGTCCCACACGTGGTGTGAATAAACCTCAAGCACACATCTGACTAGACTATACTGTGTTGTGGTTTGAGGTCACAGCCTGAATTGTGCAGGAAGTAATTGGGTACAGAATGCTGTCAAGATGTGGCTCTTGTTGGCTGCACTTCTGTTGATTGCTCCCTTCTGGTTACTGAGGTAGAGTTTGAGGCATTTCCTTGGTGACTTCAAGAACACATTATATTGGCTGTGGTTGAACCTAGAGAGGAACTGAGGTGCTCAACACCCCAAATCACTGGGAAATAAAGCAGTGCAAGCCCTTTGGAGAGAGCTTTGACTGTTGCCCAGATGAGGTTAGAAAGGGTGCTATGATTCCAGTTTTTAACACAGGGTAAATATCACCTTAAGCTAATAAGCAGAATTGGATTTCATCAGAGACAATAGGCTCAGTCTCAGGTTTATCTTAATGTGCTATGTTCAGAAACAGAGCTGGTACAGTTCTGGGAGAAAAAATTCTCCAGTTAAGAATCTAACAGCTGGGTTAAACCGGTTGTTATGAGCAAAGCATCTTGTAAGTTCCCCTCAGAACAAAGGTTTAGCATAAACTGTCTTTTGGGTTGAACATCCTGCTAAAACATGCTTGAAGTAACTAATAAATAAACAAAATCTTGACTTCAAAAAGCTGAAAGTAAGGTTTAATAGAGAACAGATAAATGCTGCCTTTGTAGTTATGATACTTCCCCCTTGCAACTAACTGGCAACTGTGTTGGGGTTTGAGAGCGTTTCTCCTTTTATTTTTGCTTTTCTGGTTTTTTTTTGTTTCGTTTTTTTTGTTTTGGTTTTTTTGTTGTTTTTTTTTTTAAGAGGGAAGAAAAGATTTGAATTGGCTGTGATCCCATTGCCCACAAGGTGGCTGGAGCCCGGCCATCTGTCACAGCTGCTGCTTGCCATTGCTGCCACTCTAATTGACAATGAACCCAGCACCCTGCAGTAATTGGGGCTGCACTGTGACTCGGGCAGGTAATGCACTCTTTTAGCACCCAGCAGTCCCCATCTGTGCAGCAGCCCTGGGCATGGGAGCACAGTGACCCCTCTGCTGGTTTCCCAGGTGGGCAGCAGGGATGGTCTCACCTGGAAAGCATTAGGATGGACCAAGGGAAACCGTGCCCATATCAAAACTGAAAACCTCCCCAAACTCACTGGAAGTTTTTTAATTCTGCTGCCAAGGCACACTCACATCTGCCATTCCGCTCTGGTTTTTATATTTAAAAAAAAAAAAGTCTTCAACTATTGAGCAGTTCGTGGACTGCCCCAGTCAGGGTTTCTTTATTAAATTATCTCTCAACAATATTTTAAATTGAGTGGTCTGGGTTTTTTTCTCCATCACAAGCAGTGCAGACACCAAAGGCACACAGGGCATTTAATTCAGTCACTGAGAAGACACCTTTACAGCGAGTCTTTCCTCAAGGTCTAGATATTTTGGGGAGACAAAGCCAAACCTTCACCATGTTTTTTGACTGCAAAGTGTTGGAAAACTCAGCAATTCCCTTGTGCCATGAGCATAACCTTGGTCTCAGAATATTCCATGCAGCATTTCTCTGTCTGTCCCTTCAGTCACTGGTCTGCTCATTACGAATTGCAAGTTACTGTTATTTGACCATGTTTTGGGAACTGCTGCCTTCTTAAGTGGAAATAACTCAGGTTTCCATGGCAGGTGCATGTATGGTGAAAAATAAAGGTATACTCTTACATTTAAAATGTGCTCATCCAGAACATAATGAAGTAGATAGAATTAAGTCATTTTATTCCAGAGTGATTCAGTCTCAACAGGTAGTTTAGGGCTTAATGCAACATTTTGAAGCCAAATATGTTCTTTCTGCAATTTCTCCACAATTCTGTATAAATTAGGATACATGTGGATGTCAGAATTAGGCTCAGTGATTCTGACAATCCTAGAGGTATTGAAGACATGGATTCCTTCATTGAAAATTACTTTTGTTTTTAAAAGTATTATTTCAAGCTGTAATGATTTCTAATTACAGGTAAGTTCTTCCAGATGAGACCAGCTGGCCAGTGGGCCTGGCAGCTGATTTCCAGTGGGAGCACTGTCCTGAGCTGCAAGGCAGCCCCTGTCACCCACACAACTTCAGATCCTCCCAAATCTTGCTTTAACATGATTTGGATGGTAGAAAGGCCTTTATTTCTTTTTAAATCATTATCAATTCAAATGTGACATTTTCAGTTTTAATACCTTACTTTTTTTTCCCCTTTGCTTCCCAAAATAGAAGCTCAAGAGTGTTTCAGTTCCCTTTGTGAAATAAAGCTCTCTAGAGAATTTGACCCTTTTAATTTTTAATATTATTGTTGGTTTGTATTGGAAAACTGTACTGTCTGAGCTAGTACAGAATGACTTTACCAGCTCCTGTCTCCAGAAAGGTGATTTTTCCTTCACTTTTTGGGGTGTGGAGTGATGCTGTACTAACACTAAGTAAATTACTCCAACAGCAGCTTGTAGTGGAAAAATTAAACTGTGCAATATTTTACAATGTTTTCAGCCCTTTGCTCACATATCAGCAAAACTTCACCTGAAAAATTAATGAAACTGTGAGTTGAGTGGTGGGAATTGTTGGAAAGAGAAACACTTTACACATGAGTTGTTAAGCAGTTGGAAATGCAGTTCCTGTGCATTTGTCCCTTGAATGCAAGAAAAGACATTTCAGACTTGATGTATAAGTAAAGACAGGAAATATTCCTAATAAAAAAGGAAATGTCAAAATTCACATGACTGGAAAATGATGCTGATGTGTGATTTTTTTCCCCGCAAAAATAAATGATCATGGAGAGGAACTTAGCACGTACACTTCCACACACATGCACAAGGAAGGCCAGAAGGATCTTTCTGATCCTGACATGAAGAGCTTTAAACACTTCGTTAGATCTCTGTCTAGTCAGTTCCCTACAGCATAATTTTTGACCTGCAGATATCACTGGACTTACACATCATAGATATCTCTCAAAGAACTTGTTGCTAAATGGTACATTCTGCAAAACTTTAAGGAAATCTGTTGCTTTTTATGAAACAATTTGGCAGTAAAATTATGACTCTAAAACTTCTGTTTCTAGTACTTTATTCAGTTTCATTTTAATCTAGATTATTTTATGAACCTGGTTTACATCATGGTTTCAAAAACTGAACTTCTGTGGGAAAAGTGTGACTTGTCATCTCTCAGCAGAGAGAATGAATGAATAAATGAAATGTGCAATCACCTGCAGTGGCTAATGTTGTCTAAAGCTCTACATGCCCGTGGTACCTTTCTTAATTTCACTTAAGTATGTTTAAAACCAAGACACGTGAAAAGGGAAGAGCAGAGGGACGCTGCCTGTGTCTGAGAAGCGGGAGCAGCCTCTCAGCCTGTGCAGGCTCCTCTCCTCTCCTCCTCAGCTGCCTGCACAGGACACACAGTTGGATATATTTCCTTAAAGCTGTGGGCTTCACTTTAGGCTAATATAACATGGACTTCAGTTGTCCAGCATTTCCCAAAGTTCAGAGCTGTGTTTTCTAAGGATTACTTGTGAATACAATCCCAGCATTGGAGGCAGTTATTCAAAGTGAAAAGATTGGCCGTGGTCCAGCATCTAAAGAGAGATTGAGGCAGAACTCATCTCAGATTCCAAAGGTGTTACTCCAGATTTATATGAGTGTAACTAAAAGCAGAAAGAAGTTCATTGTCTATTATGTCAAAGACATAAGATCTTTCAGATAATGGGCCATAGATACCAGGCAAAATGCACTCATATGTTTTTCATCCTATTCATTGAAATCACTTGCTTAGAAAACTTCATAATTTTAAATGCAATGCTCACATATTGTGAGGAATGCTTGGAATATCTATAAAAGAATCTGTGGAAAAGCTTTATATCAATTTTCACACAGAAATCTGTCCAGAGATTGAGATAAGAAATCAAGAGATACAGACAGGATTTTTCACTATTTCTAGACAAACTTGAACTGTCAAAGGAAGTGGCCTCACTGTTCTCTTTATATATATTCTATGTGCAAAATGAAGCATATCTCTTCTAGCTGGAGTGACAACTTCATGCATCTTAACGAGTTGTCCTATAACAAAGGATAAACACCTCTGTATTCATGGTGAGAAACTTTATGTGTTGGTTTGAGATATATGACATTTTATAGCTGACAATATGCATTCTCTGAGGGTGAAGCATAGCCTCTGCAAAGTTTTTATGTCTTGATATATTGTGTCTTTTGAATATAATTTTTTTTCAAGGTAGGTTGTTGGTGTTTTGTACTCCTTTCAGTATTTCTTTGATTATAACATTCTTTTCAGTTTAGGAATTTAAGTTTTTGATTGCTAAGAAAGAAAGAAGTGTGTGTGTGCAAGAGTGCATGTTTGTGTACACCCTGAGACACTTGGGTTACTGTATCTTTCTGTCCTGGCTTACAACTACAGAGGCAATTATTCAGCTCACAGGATTTACAGAAGAATACCTTTCACAATGAAACCTGAAATTTCATTAGTATGTTATTATTTCTTCTAGGTCATTATTAAAGATGAACAGTATCGCTCTGTGTAACGCAGTCTTGTCATATCATCATAGTAAATAAATGCTGGTTGATTAACAAGCATTGCTGCATTTCTTTTTCACATCTTCTAAGCTGCATTACTTGTTCACATGTCAGTTACACAGATTCCTGTAGAACTGTGAAAAGAAAGAAAATAGAACCAAGACACCAAAGTGAGTGCCATGCACAGGAAGACCTTCAGCCGTGCCTGCCAAGGGCTTGTACATCTGAACAGTGGCTGAAGAGAATTGTCAGGAGCAAGAAGAGGCAACTGCATTGCAACATGTGTTCCAGTCTCCTGAAGTAATTTCTCACAAGGACCATCCTCAAGAATCATTAGGGTGAAATTTCCAAGAGTTACTTGGTTATTTAGCAATGCAAGTCTTCTTAAAGTCTGCAGAACCTTTACTCTTGATAAACAGTAAACACTTGTAAAATCTCTGTCATTTGAATGCTGAGCAGAAAAGATTGAACTCTGTCACAATATTTTCCTCCCTGAGACATACTTTTTACTACTGATAAATGTCAAGATGGCAATATTCTTTCTTTGTAAAGCAATTGTAAACTTGGCTGCCTCAGGAAAGCTCCTTCTGCTGAAGTCACAGATCTTTGAAGAACTGTCTGCAAAGCATCTTTAAGGTATTCAGCTACTGCAGCTTGTAAACCTGTTCTGCCTGAAGTAAAAAACCCCACACTCTTCTAGCAAATGCAGGTGCTAAAAATGTAGAAGTTGCCTTCAGAACTAATCAAAAGCTTCTTAAAATTTCTCTGTCAACAGCAGAAAGGACTAAGTTGTTTCTAACCTGGGAGTGGGGGAGGTATAGAGGGAGAGGAATATATTAAGTGAGGCCCCAGGCACAAGCAATAAATCCAGGTTTATTGTTTTGGTTGAGGAGGTGACCATAATGTGGGATGGGAACCTTTCAGCTCTGGGATTCAGCAGTGCTCTGGCCTGATAACAGAATCCACCACCTGCTGCACTTTGACTTTCAGCTCAGTGGCAGCTGCAGGCATTAATTCAGACTAGAAAACCGAGGGAACACACACTTTTGTGATGTCAAAAGGTAGCTGAAAGGCAACTAGGAGCGGTACTAAAGTGGAAAAAAAATTGCTACAGAAACATAGACTATCCTATTTGGAAGGGACCCACAAGAATCATTGAGTCCAATTCCCAGCCCTGCGCAGAACAGCCCCAAGAGTCACACCATGTGCCTGAGAGTACTGTCCAAACGCTTTTTGTTCTCTGTCAGGCTGTGACCACTTCCCTGGGGAGCCTGTTCTAGTGCCCAGCTGCCCTCTGGGGGAAGAACCTTTTTCTAACATCCAACCTAAACCTGCCCTGACACAGCTTCATGCTGTAAGCTCAGGAGCTGCACGGTGATACGGCTCTGGCTGATACAGACTCCTCCTCTTGGGGTCACGCTGCACCACGCACAAACGTCCCTGAGCACACAAAGTTTGTCACCTAACACTTAATACTCTTGTAGATATTCATCCAGCTGAACAAGAAACCTTTCTGTTTGATGCCCATTCAGGGAATTTAGAATAAGAGTCAGTATTTGGTTGACATTCATCTGCACCTAAGTTCCTTGTATGTATAGTGAGACATACTGTGTTTCTTAAAGGAGAGTTTAGCTAGTCCACTGAAGAAATGCTGAGAAAAAAGCTGATGCCTGGACCCCACCTCAATGTGGTTAGGAGACAGCTAAGTGGGGTTCTGATGGTTAAGGACAGTTTTGAAGTTCTGAAGTTAGGACTTGTGAGGGAAAAGTAATGGTTAGGTTGTTAAATCTCTTTGTTCTTCAAGCTCTTTCTTTAAAGTCTTCAGACTGACTCCTGAAGTCTGTGTTTTGTCTTGTAAGTATTTACACTGTAAAATAAATGGGGACTGTTTAACATTCCCTCCTAAAAATGCCTGTGTGCATGTTCAGCTCCATTAACAATAGAGGTGTACACAGGAGAGGAGAGACCCTGACCCCAGGAAATTATTGCCTACCTGCTGTAATGGCAATTGCTTATCTCTTATTTAAATAATCAAGTTAAATACCAAACAAATCTTCTAAACTCTGCTTTTTGTTAAGCTCAAAGAAATCATGTGGAGAATGAAACACAAATCCTGCACGAGAATGATTACAAAATGTCCCCCAAACCCTCCTTCTATATCCTGCTGGCAAGCTATATAAAGATTAGTATTTTTAAAAATGCCAAATTAATTGTAAATATGAGATGTCCCTATCCTCCAAATGCCAACTGAAAGGCTAGATTGCTATCTGCATAAGATTAGCAGGAAATGTAAAGTATTATTTATTGTGGGCAAGAAATTAATTTAGGATAAAAACTCTTCCATTTTGAAACAGCAGGGTGAAATCAGAATTTGTCTTTTAATTAACCACCAGAGCTTCATAGCAAAGATTTCACTGTCTTCTTAGTTTTGACTTTCTAGTAACTAAAATGGCTTTTTCTGCATCTGAGTGACTGTGTAATATAGCATATCACTGGTGTACCTCCAGATTTTATTTGCTAATGTATTTAGCACATTCCTTATCATATAATAGACTAAGAACCCCGCAAATTATATAAGAATAATTCATGTTACTGGGCTTCTAAGACCAATAAAGCAGCTAGGTAGCACTAATAGTATCAGTAAAATCGGCTGTTTGTACAGGCTTCCTTTTTATTAAAATAGTTGTAGGATAAAATCAGTATATACAGTAACCATGTGTTGTGAGATACTGATCAAACAACAATAAAGTTCTTACAGCAGGGTAATTAGGGCTTTGAATGTGATCTGAATGGGGTAAGTGACACCACCTTACATTCCAATGGTCAAAGAGATGTTATTGTATCTCCTTCACAAAGAATTAAATAACACTTCAAAGTTTATCTGTCCATCTGAAAGAAGTCCCATAAAGGGAAATAAACACTTTTAAATTCTTGACACCTTGAGACTCTTTTTTTCACTCAGCTGCAACTACCCGAATTTTCCCCTCAGTATTGCTGTTTTATAATGATATTGCTAATATATTTTGAGGAGACAAAATCAATTTTACAATCAAAACTGGAGCAACACAGTATGGAACAACAAAGTGGAGGACTTTTTAGTGGCTGCCATATGATCTTTAATTTCCAAAGTTCCTGAACCTTCTCTTAATCAGTTTATAGATTTCTTCTGGTATGCAGCCAAAATTAGAGGTTTTAGCCAATTGCTATTTGTCTAGTGCTCAGAAGCATCAGTGGGAAGGAGAAGCCTGTAGAATCCCAGCTTCAGTGTTTGGCTTTAGGGTTAAGACACATGCCTGCAGTTAAGAATGCTACTGTAATTTTTTTTTAATGATCAGAGTGTGAGAGATAGCACTGCTGTAGGAGGCATCTAACAGAAGGGGAAAAAGCCAATGGAGGCTTAGAGGTAAGGTAAGTATTTAAACAAAGCAGTAATAGTTATTATGAAAGACCCACATAGATTGATCTACTATCCCTGACTCTCATTTACACTGGGAGCAAAACAGCTCTCAAAAATCCCAGACAATAATCCATACAGCCTGGTGTCCATTGATACTTAACCATGGACACCAGTCTTAACCTCACTTGAAACTCATGATGTTGCCTACACATGTTGTCTAAGACTAATAAAGAAATAGAAAATGGATTCAAAAAGGAAAAAGAGAGGAATTTTATATGTTATGTTGATAGCAAGTGTATTAATTTCAATGAGATCTACATAAATGGGGAGGAAGAACTGAGAGAAGTAGGAGATAATCTGAAATTAAGAATTTTTTAACAAAAGTTGCCAGAAAATCAGGAAAAGTAGTGGAGGTAGATGAAAATAAGATGCTGAGATTTTATCATGAATACTCTAATTTCAGTAAGGGTTGAGGTAGTTCTGAGAAAATGTTGAGAAGCCAGGAAGATTTTGTGGGTGTTAAGCAATATATGAGAACCACTATGATGAATGTAAGGAACTGTTTGTAAGGAACCAGTACAAGCAAAAAGGTAAGCCAGTAACACCACAGGAATAGTGGGAACTGAGGGAAGAAGATTCTATGAATGGGATCTTAAGCAGGAAAAAAGTGAAAAGCTATTTACTCCACAAAGAACTAGTTAAGAGGAGCTGGGGAGTGAACTCAGGAGAGAGAATAGAGATAATCATAATGGAAAAGTCTGTTTTACAGGTAGATAATAAAGAACTTCCTACTTTTGGAAAGGCAAATTCTATATAACTACGTATATAGCTATTTATATAAATATATAACTATATGTAATAAATATATATATATAATCTTCTATGTAGGTTAGAATCAAGGTTAGATAGCAATGAGAAAGGAGTCAGAGAACAGCATGTGTGTCCTCAGGCAGAGAGAGCCCATTCATAGTGAGGACAGAGAGAGAAGGACAGTAAACAAGGAGGGGTGGGTGAGATGCAGCAATGACAAAGAGCCCAACAAGGTACAGTTAAGGGAGGAGGAAAGTACTGATAAAGCAAATGGTTCATAACATGACAGGATGGAGGCAAGAAAGACAGAAGCTTGAATTGAGAAAAAAGTAGGTGGTCTTGAGCTGAGCCATTTGGGAATGGCAATGGTAATGGATGTGGCAAAGAGAAGTGAATAACATCAGCACAGATAGGCTGTGCATGACCCTGTCAGTGTTACTTTTTGAAATGCCAGAAAGATCAAAGACTAAGCAAAGAATACTGAAGGTTGTAGAGAGCTTTAAAAAAAATCTGGAGAAGACAAAAATTAAACCTGAAGACCTACTGTGAATGCCAGAAGAGAAGACATTATAAAAGTTGTACTCATCAGTGGTATGAATAGCAGGAGTAGTACAGTAGCTCAGGAACTTTCTCCAGAGCAGATGAAAAGTAGGAATAACTGATGCCCACAAAGCTAGGAAACAGAGCAGGGGAAGGAATAGCAAGGTGGATCAAAAGACTGCTATGGGCAGACAAAGACTGGGGTAGAGCTCTGGACAGTGGCACCTCTGCTCCTGTGGACCTGGGGTATTGGGCAGACAAGGAGTTAAATTTAGAACAGATTAGAGTCAGAATGATTGACAGACTGAAAAACAAGTTTGGCAAGTGAATGGAGAGGCAGGCCATGAAAGAACCAGGATTGGGAGAGGGCAAGGGAAACTGATGGAAAAAACAGAGAACATAAGAAATAAGGTCTTAATATGGAGCAGGAGGTGGGCAAACTGAAAAGCACACGTATTTTCAGGGAGGTTAATTTTGTAAAACATGGTTTAATTTTCAGAACTGCATTTAAACTAAGCAGTTCTGCAGCATGGAGATTTCCTCATCTGTCTGCATGCTTCTCAGACTTCCCAGAAATCTTTTCTCCTTTCAGGAGAGATGACTGCTGTCCCAGAGACCTTTAATGTATGTAATCACCCTGTGGTGCCTTTCATCTAATTTGGCATTATGCACATTTGAAAACCTGTCACAAATGGGCCAGTTTGAAATGACGCTGTAATACACAAAATTATTTCTCCTGCCCTTTGGCTGCTGAACAAGAAAATTGATTTTTGTGCATTATGCAATGAATTTAAATGGTATATTTCAGACAGCTTTGTAAACATAGGACTTTGCAAACAGAGACACGGGAGGGATTCAAATGTAACCAAAGGCAATAGTAACTATTTTGGCAACCTATTAAATAATTTTTTTACTGACTCTTGCCCATCATGCCATTGGACTAATGGGCAGACTTGTCTTTGTGGTTTATGAGTTTGTTAGAAGCTCTGGTTCCAAACGCAACTGGTCACTGCTACAGCTTCCATTACCTCGATGGTTTTAAAAGGTTCTTCTGGTTACAGTACTTAGGTTGTGTATATATAGCGAGTGCTTCTGAAAAGGCAAATTCCTGTGCTGCCATCCAAGCAATCAAAACACTCTTTGTTTGCAGAGCGGGGGAGGATGGAGACAAGGGTGGACGAGAGGGGGGGATGTTCAGAGAACCAGCAGTTGCCACTCACTGGTGCGGCCGCTACCTTCCCGTCCCTTCCCGACTGCCCCTCAAAGCTGTGTGCTAAAATCCAGCGCTCAAGGTAGGGTGACAAGGCCGAGGAGTGCGGAGCCAGCCCTGGCGCTGATGCTTTCCCGGCCGGCACATCTCCTCCCCGCTGCTGCCCCAGCGCTGAGCCCCAGCGCTCCGGGGAGAGCGGGACCGCAGCACCGGGATGACAAATGAAACTCTAATGTGTTTGCTGGAGGCTTAGCTCTGGGCTGGGGGAGCAGATAGAGCAACCCCTCTGCTCTCTGACCTTTGCTTCTTTACTGCAGCTGGGTGCAGGGAGGCTAAAGAACAAACACTCTGCTTTTGATCAGCGGTGCGACACTGTGCTCCAGCCCAGACACCTGATGGGGAGAGAAAACTGCTCGAGCTTTCTCCTCTCTCCATGGCAATATGCTGAATGTTTCTGCAGCACAAGCCCTACTTTTTAAAAAGGGATTAAGAGCCTCTACCATCAGGAGAAGCCTCTTTGCCCTTCATGTTTTTATGCTTCACAAAGATCAGTCTATCTGAAGTCAAAATAATTTTTTCTCTGAAAATAAGCAAGAAATTATGTATTTATTAGCAGTTTCTCTGACTGAATTATTCTCCTACAAGCCCTAGCTTCTCTCTCACCAAGCAAAGCAAATAAGCTATTAATTCTCTGTTTTTCCTCGGGGTATGTGCACGAACAACAGTTGTAGAAGCTCATCAAGCTGCTGTTTGTTCCTGACAGACCCAGAATCCCTGATGAATGTTTCATTATTTTCATCCAAAAAGGGGGAAAAAAAGATAATTTCTGGGATGATTTACCCTCTTTTAAAAGCCACTGTTAAACCCCTCCTGTTGCAGGTTTGTCTAGGTCTCGGTTCCTCTCTTCTCCACTCTACCCTTTCTGAAATCTGGTACCAAAAGCTATGGAGAAGACAGAGAGGTGACTGGCATGGAGCCTAATGTCCCCTTTACACAACCTTTTAGAGCACTAGAGTGAAGTGTGCCAAGGCCTCAGCTAGAACAACAAATTGCTTCCCACACGCCGACAGGTCTCCATTACCCAGAACAGATCAATTGCTCTCAGTGTGACTGATGAAGCTGAGGTGAAGGTACAAAAAACAGAATGATGCTAGCTCAATATTTTATATTTGGTAATGAAAGTGATCTATTGCTGTTTAACTAGTAATTCCAAGAACATCAACACAGAAGACAGGGTAAAAAATGTTGGTTACAACATTGTTTATGTAGCCAGATTTCAAGATGAAACTAGCTGCATGTAGTTCGCAAAACACTGGCATTTCATCATCTTTTATTTATGGAATTCATTAAAATGTGAGACTCTAATATACCATGCACTAAAAAGAAAACCTATAAACTATTCCCTGTATCATCAAACCCATCACCCATGCTGCAGTAGATGGCTTGGAGGAACACCTCGTATTCCAGGGATGAGCCCCTTGATCCCTTGTGGATGGTGCATCTACCTTGGCAATTGTTTTTCAGAGAAGGACCATTTGTTTCAGTGGCACATCAGGACAAGCCAAGAAGAGCTGCAAGTAAGTGACAGAGAGAGAATTCACCACCTGCATTTTGTCTGTTACATTTTAGATGTAATATTTATTTTTATAAGCCCCTGGGGGAGCAGCTCTCCCAGATGCACAGTATCTGCATAATCACCCAATTTTAGACAGATTAAATATTCATATCAGGCTTCTTGAGTTGTGGTAATGTCCCTCTGGGGTTCTGAGGATCCAGGAAGAGCTTTGCCACAGCATAATGATTGGAGCCTGTTATTCAGACTGTCAGGGTTTGCCTCTCCCCATCACAGCCTGTTTAGAGGCAAGTTCTTGTGAACTCTTGAGAATGCTGAGGTTGTCCCCATATAATTAGGCAAGATATGGTTCTTATAATACAAGGTAGTTCAAAGATAACCAGACTGCATAAAGACTTTTGCTACACCTGTACACTGAGATTTATTATCTGTCTATTTAGTTTGGACCCATCTAGCAACACAACTGGCTCAGATGAGGCTGAGGTGAATAACAGATCAAGATCATGGATATAATTACATTAAATAGAAATATCTGTGGAAAGAGCGGGAAGGATTTTCTATGAGGTATGGATGGGCTTGGTAACATCTTCCCAAAATTCATTCTAGAACTACTCTTTTCCATTTTGAATGCTTGTTTGTTTGCAGTAACACTATAGTAATCAATGTAATTTTTTTTGCAATTAAATTGCAAAATTAATTGGTGATTAATAAATTCAATAAAATATTTTTAAAAACCATTCTTTATCCAAATTTTAAGTCCTAAAAGTTCTTTGGACTAGTTAACTGATTACATTATGTAATAGGTCTAAATATTGTTCTTGCTCTCTTGTGGTTGGCAAATTGCATTAAAGTTTTCAGGCCAGGAGAGCAGCATGATTTGAAACTGCATAAGCAAAATTTGCTGAAAAACTCCCATCATCTTTCTTTGTATTTGTAACTGTGACCCATTCTAGCTTCTCCAAACACAAACATTTTAAAGGGCACACATGATTGTTTTTCCATTTGTCATCGCTGGTGGTGACAACAGAGGGTTTAACAAGTATCACCTTGCTTCCAGACATGATGTGCCTGCTCAAACTCAGATGCTTGAAGAACATGTGTATATCACAGCTAGTTGCCTACAACCTCACTAGAGACAACAAAGAGGAGGCAAAATTATTCAGAATAATTCCTTTTGCATTAAATGGAGCATCTAAGATGGGTAAGTTGAATTCTTTTCCTAAAATGTTTTCCTCAAATTACATGTAAGAGGAGGTAAAGCAACTACTTCAGATATAGGCATCTGCATTATCAACATTTATAGTTTGGACAAATAAATTGCATCTTATCTGCTAAAGACTATTTTTCAAGAAATGTGGATGATTAAGAGTCTCCTTTTATTCTTTATGAAATCAAAACAGAAATGGAGGGGGAAAGAGACATCCTAGAGTGCCCATTTATAAACAATTCTTGTCTCTGTACAGATAGGCATCACATCCAATTGATATTCAGACATTTATGTTTTATAAGCTTCATCTAAAGAGAATACCTCTATCACTCCAATTTCTGTGTAATGAGGATATTGCACACTGTCAGATGAGTGGATTTTTTAGCACTAAAGAGTAAGTTCACAAAAATTTAAAAAATAACATGTGGAATTGGTTAATCATATACATTGCAATGCAAAAGTAAATTATGCACATAGTTCTGGACAGTCAAGAGTTAACAAATTAGTTAAATAAATAGTGGTATTTCATTGAAATGCTGATATGTTTGAAAATTCACTAAAATACTTTTTACAACTGGTAGAAAAAGCTGCAGTTTCTAAGACTTGGATGCCTAAAGCCAAACAACTAATTAATGTCTTGAATTAAAGTTTTTTTATTTTTTTCTTTTTTAAGATGCTGGCTATACTCAAGGAGTGCAAAACCTTTTAAGCATGCTTTTGAAAACCAAGCCAATTCATTTTGTTCTTGTGTACGATTCCTTAGTTAAAAAATTTGGGGAAACTGGAAAAAATACCGTGCTAGATTTTAGTAAACTTTCATACTAGAAGCTAACAATATTGTTCAAATACCTTTGTATTTTGCTATTTATGAACAAAGTACAGCATGTTATGACAGAAAATAGGAAAGCCCTTCTTTCTTGTTAGATAATATTTTACCAGTTCCACATGATGAGATTCTGCTTGTCTTGCCCATTCAACACAAAAGGAAACCAGCAGATGGAAGCAATGAAAAGCAGAATCTTTACTGCACTCATTGGCAGCTAGTGCAATTTACTGACTTTCCAAAAGTATAATATGCATTACTACATCTTCCATTCTGTGCTGATAGATGTTGGATGAAGTGTCCTTCATTTCAGGACACTGAGGAAAGAAGCAAAAAACATAAGTGGGCAACTGAAAATAGGACATGCTGATTCTATTTCTACAAGTCAAAATCAAATGTTTCAGCTCCCATACTTTATATGTAATTAAACTTAGTATAATTACAAACTACTATGATTACTACTTGCTCTTTGTATGCACAGGCAAAACCTCCTTTGGGAGGAAGCAGCTTAATTCCATTGAAGTGAAAGGACTTGAGTTCATGACTCACTCTTAAATAGTGAGCTGGTGTAGCAGGCCCTTTTCTGCTAAACTATTCCTGTTGTTTGAGCCTCACCTCTTTTTTTTTTTTTTTAATTTAACCTGAGCCAGTAAGACAGACAAATATCATGGATAAATGTATGAATACAGATTTGGTGAAAACTGGTTTTCAAAGAAATCTGTTTAGAGATTTATAAAATAGAAAATAATGAGTTTTTATAAAACACTTGTTAAGATTTTGAGCTCTGAGATAGATCATCAGGTACAAATCACCTAGTTTCAATAACTATGAAACTGTAGATTTTAATCATAAATTGAGAAATCGAGAAAGAAGAGAAACAGAAAGTTTACTCTGAAATTTTTAAGGGCAGCGGGCTAGTGGAACAGAAGACAGACTATTTCAATATTATACTCTATTTTCAGTCTCAGGGTAATTAAAATCCTCAGTGTGAATGCTCAGTTATGGCATCTATATTTTACTAGTAGCAAGTAAAACTGTTCAGGAGGAGTTTAACAAATGTTTAAAATTTATTTGAAATTCATTACCACATTTCCACCAGCTGGGATGTAGCCATGTCTGCTTTCAGTCTCACACAAAAGCATGTTACATTGCTCTGACTTTTCTATGGGAAGCCAAATTTATAATAATTTGGAACATATCAAAGATTGGAAAGTATTCAAGCCACAGTGACAGTGAGATGAGACTTCATGCACTGGTTGCATTTAGAGGGGAATGGGAGAAACTGAGCAATGGGTTTGTTATGCTCTGGATCTCTTCTTTCTAACAGACTCTGGTGTACCTCATTTCCACAAAAGCCTTGTGATCACTCTCCCTAACCACTACCCTTCACCACAAGCTAAAACAAGCTGTACATTACAGCCCTGTTTATTTTTAGAAAGATTCAGAGTCCTGCCTATTCTGGTTTCCTTTTCTTTAACTTTCACACTCCAATAAACTTAACCCACTTTCAACACACTAAGATAATTTAACCTTTCCATGCAGGGACTTGCTGTATTTCAATATAATATTTGTACTTCAATTTCCAAAAGGCTCGTGTGTTGTCAAATCTTGGGAAAAGTTAACCAACTTTGATTTCTTGATCTCTAGTAAATTCCACAAACACAACAAGACACAGAACAACAGCAAAACATCAAACATTGGTGTTTTTTTTCTGAAAATGGATATTTATGTCTAATATAATTTTTTTAATTTCTAGAATTTGGAATTTACATTTTAGAATGTAAAATGGATGCTTTTTCAATTGTGTTCTCAAGAGTAGCACATGTCAAAAGTCTTCTTCAGAAGTCTACATTCTGATAATTTCCCTGAAGCAAGCTTTGGAGGTTTTTTTTGGTTTTGCTGTTGTAACCAGATTGCTAACTTTTAGAGAAAAAAAAACAAACAAAAAAAAAAGAAAAACCCAACCAAAAAAGTTGTTTAAATAAAGTGTTCAAAAAACAGAACTAAAACAGAACTGACCTCTTATCAAAGTTACAGGACTATGAATCTATACAGTGTTATGTTTGCAGTGTAAAGACAGCAGATGTGGGACTAGATCTGGCAGCTGGAGGAAATTGCCAGCATGCACTTCACAGGCCATGGGGTTCCAGACCCGTCTTTTCCAAGCACTGCTATTTCTCTTTCAATACCTGCGTCTTCCCACCGGCATTGTGTGATCTCAGACTAGTCCTTCCCAGACACCTCTCATCCAAGACATTCCAATCCCTATGTTTCTTATTCCTATTTTCATGTCACTGTCCCTGTCCCATCAGCCTGTGGCTGCCAGTGCTGTAAGACTCTCCCAGCTGTTTATTAATCATTGCCCAGTTTGGGAATGGGAAAATGATCCCTCTTTATATACTTTTATCACACTTTTTTCTCTCCCTGCCTCTATCCCCTAGAGTTCTTTAGGGAATGTTTTTAATGTCAAGTAGCACACTAAAAACATTTCTCAGCAAATTAATCAAATCATTGATAGTTTGTATTTGCAAGTAGTTATAAAGAAGTTTCCACCAATTTTAATAATAAGGAGCATGTAAAACCTTTAAAAAAATCTATTTCAATTTGGAATAAATTGATAAATATAAATTTCCTCAGAAAATTATTTGCTGTGGTAAGTAGCAAGGCAACATAATTTATGGGAAATTTGGTTTGTTCTGAGGCAGCTGGCAAGTACAGTGGACATGAGCAGCTAAAATGTTTCTATCACTCTCAAATACTGTCCCAGATATGCCCTTTGAATCAAGTGCATCAAGAATGTACTGATTTTCAAATATGTTTGGGTAACTTAAAAAAGGAAAGTAAAAGAAAAGAAAACTACAGAAAAGCATGTTATGCACCAACAAGAACAAGGAGACATGACCACATGGTGTACCCCAGAGGTGGCTGTCAGGAGAACTACAGCTGAGCTCACAAGCGCTGGCCCTATAAAAAGCCAATGGTGGTGTTATATTTTAATTATGGGTATGAATGTGTTTCATTTATTCTTTCAGTGGCTTCAGTCTCATATTGGTCACTAGGGCCATAAAGTATGCAGTATGGTTTATAATCTGCAGTGCCCTTTGTTGCTTTTGGAGTAATCAGAAGGCTGCTCATGCAGTGCATTGTGCAAAGAGGCCTGGTAATCTTCCTCTTGCATGAGCAGATGTTGGCTAAAATACAGCGTGTTTTCTGCTGCTGTGTTACTGTGATGCCCCATGCAGACAAGACTAAATTCCAAAGCAAGTGCTCCAACAGCAGCAGTGTGCTCTGTGATGTCAGCTGATACCCTGCTCTGGCCCTTGGCACCAAGGGAGCACAGCCCACAGGACACATCCAGCCCACAGACTTCAGAGACCTAAGTCAGGTACAGCAATACTTGAAATGTAGTTCCCTCATCCCGACAGGACTGCCAAAATTGTCTACATTTTACAACTAAGTTCCAAATCCAAAAAATTTACAGTAATAGTTGTAAAGGCAATTTGATCTGTTCCTGAAGTGGTTATTAAAAATCAGCTCCAGGAAACTGGTTTGTTGGTCTTCTCTTGGGATCCAGCAATTCTCCATTGGAAAAGCTTTCATCTAGAACTGCTTGTTACTGGTTTTACAGCATGTCCCTAATGTAGATTTCACAATATGGTACTCTGGGGTATATTTCTGGTTATGAGTCCTTGGAGTATTCATATATTTTCCTTGCAAAGAAAACAGAAATGCTCGTGTGACTCATGTGAAGCCAAGGCACACCTTGTGCTAGACAAATACCTCACCACTGGGGACCAGACCTGTGGTCCTCCTTGCTTATTCATAGCATCATTTAGGCTGGAAGACATCTCTGAGACAATCAAGTCCAAGTGGTCCTCTGCTACAGATCCAAGCTACGTGATAGTCACTATCTGCAATTGACAGCAAGGGTACATTGCATCTAAATCAAAGAGCCAAGAGTAACTCCTTCTTTACAGTTATTGTGGAGGCTTGCCACTCTTAAAGAACTGAACTTAAATATTGCACGAATGTTCAGGGAAAAGCTACCCTCTCAAAAGTATACAAAAACTGCACTGGACCCCCACACAAAAAGGGGAGCCTTTGTGGTCTCCTGCTGATCTCTTGAAACAATGTGTGAATGGTGATTCTTATCATGGAGACTGAAACCTGCTCAGACAGAGCTCTCCTCCTTGAGGCCTCTGTTGGCTGGCTCCCAGAGGGTCTCTCATAATTCCTGAATGGCCAGGAGTAAGAAACTGATGCTTGCAAGAAATGCAAGAAAATTGACTGCTTTCCATAGCTGTTCTGCATCACTGCTGCTTCCTTGATGTGGATTTGTAGGTCTGTCCACAAGCCTTTGGAGCACGTGGCCTAAGTGCTAGAAAAATAATGTGTTTGCTTATGCATTAAAGGGATTTGCTACACATCTTCTTTCCTTAATTTGAAGAAACAATCTCTATTGGATATATTGCAAAGGTTTTACTGCTTGTTGTTGAAGAGAGCTATGTAAAGCCACAAATGTTGAGCAAGCCACATCTCAGAGTGACAGTTCCATGAAAAAGTTTGTAAATCTCAGTCTGCTCACTGGTCTCTAGTGATTCAGATTCTGTGTGTCTGCTCCTGTATATTACCATTTTAATTGCTGTACATGAGACTATATAATATATTCAGTAAGGCGTGATGCAGAATAATGAAACATTTCATTACAGAAGCATAAGCCTCTTCATTATATTGTCACGGGAATAGATTTGTCCCATTATAATTGTTTTTATATTTACAAAAAAAAAATTCTCAAATATATTAAGCTTTAGTACACTAATTAGATTGTATTTTACAGTACCTGTATGTGTGATTTTCTTTCTGTTCACAGCTGGCAGATGGTGTGGAGCACATAGTTCTGCTATTAAGAGCTAAGGAAGTTTAAAGAGGTGAACACAATGTGCATAGGGGTTTTTTTTCCTTTTCATTAGGTCTGCAACGCTGCCTGTCTTCTGTTATTTCTCTTTTTTTACTTTCTTTATTTTGCTGGTTTTACACTTTAGATCCATTCTACTTCTTCCAGTAAGTCAGCTGTAAATACCTTAACCATTGCGCTGAGTTTTGTGTGCTTGAATACAGTGAATTTCCATCCATATTTTATTTCATTAACCCCACTGGATGGCAGGTACAAATAAAGTTAATCATGCTGTTAAATGTTCCTTTGAAAAAGCCTCTGGATGCATGAAAAGTCACAAGAGGGCAGACAACATTATGCATTTGATGGTCATCCAGTTAGTACTGTCTGATCATACACATATTCTCTCTAAACAATAAACTCCTTATCTTAGTAATCAACCTTAGCATCAATTTAATTTAATAAAGAACAACTGATCCACTAGTCATTTTTACTCCAGGATACCACAAAGCAACTTGGATCACAAAAGTAACTCTCAAACAAATGAAAGGAACAATTTTGGATAGTATTAACTTTGAATAAAATATAAAAATATATGTTCCAATATACAATTTTCTGTGTAAGAGTGATAATTATCAGATAATTGGAGTATACTGCTTCTCCATAAGTGAAGCAAAATAACAGTGGAATGGAAAATATAAGACTTTGAAGTTTCATAGATACTCATTATAAAATGTATACCAATGTATGTGTGTAATTACAATATTCCCATTATTTCATAAGAATTAATTCTGTGTTGGAAATTATTATCATATTCATAATCAAAATTATGATCTATTATTAATCATTACTGGCAAATATTTTACCCAACAAAATTCCTTACAATTTTTAACAAAACTGATGACATGTACATCATACTTTGAAAAGCAAGGATAATAAAAAGTAGATTTTACATTTTTAGCCTGCAGAGTTTTGTGTGTGTCTTGATTAGATTATTTAAACAAAAGACTACCTCCTGAAGCTGATAGCTCTGCCTGCTGATGATCGCAATGAAGAAAACCAACATGGCTGTAGCATACTAAGTACTAGTTCCTAATTTCTTTAAGAATAATCCAACTCCAAGAAACAGTATCTAAGACTAGGAGGTTCAAACCAGCATTTTAGTGGCAAAAATTAAATTAAATTAAATTACTCTAATGAATTAGGAATGCCAGCAAGGTACACCAGGGCACTATTTTAGAGATTCTCAGGCCTTCAGTCAATGTAGAGAAAGACACCTCCAGAAACGAGCCAAAATCCTCACCTCATCTTCCTCTCACAGGCATGAAGAGAGCCCAAGTTCTGTGGGGTGAGAACTGCAGTGGGTGAACTCATGCACCTTGAGCACCCTGGAAATGTTGACGTTTAAAATGGAAATCCCACCTCGACATTATTGAGTGTCGCACCTTCACTGACAGGAATGACTGACTGACTGAACGACTGACTGACTGACTGTCTAAATGTCTGAATGACTGACTGTGTGACTGTCTGACTGACTGTCTGACTGTCTGACTGTCTGAATGACTGACTGACTGTCTGACTGACTGTCTGACTGTCTGACTGTCTGAATGACTGACTGACTGTCTGACTGTCTGACTGTCTGACTGACTGACTGACTGTCTGACTGTCTGACTGTCTGACTGACTGTCTGAATGACTGTCTGACTGTCTGAATGACTGACTGTCTGACTGTCTGACTGACTGACTGACTGTCTGACTGACTGACTGACTGTCTGAATGACTGACTAACTGTCTGAATGACTGACTGTCTGACTGACTGACTGACTGTCTGACTGACTGACTGTCTGACTGACTGACTGACTGTCTGACTGACTGACTGACTGTCTGACTCCTGACTGCCTGACTGAACAAATGGCCTTTATCCATGTGAGCATTCATGGTGATGGGTGTGTTACTGATGCAATGGTACGTGATTAATGCATAAACCTTAAATACAAAAATATCAGACTCATCTAACCACTTTCCCAGAGGAACAGACAGAAACCCCCCTGCAATGCAGTCTGTAAACAGCCTGAGATTTGTTGAAGACTGTAGTCATTCATAGGAAACTCCTGTCTCCAGCAGGCACTGGAAATACCATTAAGTCCTAGGAAAAATTATACTATTGGCCATTTTAAGGGGGGCATAAAGAGAAGGAAAGATGCACAGGAAAATATCTGTCTGTATTTTTTCTGATGAGGTGGAGTAGATGATAAATGGAGTTTTCCCTACTTATTTTTCTCTTAACTACCCATAAATTCCTACACCTAGGTGTGTAAGCCTCTCAGCCACAACCTACAACTGCAATCTTTGCAATGCACTTAAAAGATTTTCAGTTTTGCGCTTAAAAGGACAGAAAAGAAATTATTGCGATAGCTGGTTATTTGATTTCTTTGAATATTTTCTTAATTATTAGTGAGTGGATGAAACATTCTGAGTGTTGTTTGCTCTACTGTTCTGTGCCTTCCTCAGTTTCAAATTTACAAGATTCTGTCATAAGCTTAGTACTTTCCTAGAAAAAAATGAATTTATTTTTTTCAAATGTTCCAAATAAATCAATAGAGCACTTTCAGGTAGCAGGAAATACAGCAAAAAGGAAAAAAAAAGGGAAGGGGATATGGAATCATTTTTACTTTAACAACAAAAAGTCTTATTCTACAATACTACTAAATCAATCTCCATCCAAAATATCCTGAATAACAGCAGAAACAACAACAAACATTTTCTGTAGAGAACTCTGATTAGAATGCATATAATTTCCTCTCTTGATAAATTGAACTGGCATTTTGATTACCTTTAATTGTACACATCAAGTAAGTTAGTACTGTGCAGTGATACACCAATGCACATAGAGGACTTTTTAAGTTAATGTAAACAATTATATCCTAAATCACACAAAGTAGTGAAACCTTCTATTGAAACATTCCTTCACAAGTTTAGAGAATTGTGGTTCTGATTAAGGTCATGGAAGCACCCTTCAAAAACAACTTCCAAGCCTGTATTGCAAGACAGGCTCCTTGGAGCTCTATCTGTAGATTCTGACTTTGCTACAAAACAACATTTCTCCTCAAAAAAAGCAGAATTGTTATCTTCTTCAGGGGGTTTTACAATCTGGAATGAGTAGCAATACTAAAAATAATGATAATGAAGGGCATCTTGCAGATCTATTTTGGATCTTTCAGTTTTACAGGCATTGGAAATGAGATCAGTCATTGACTTGGAAAAGTGAGAAATCATTTAAACATGAGGGATGTTTTGCAATTGACAATGATGGGTTTATATCTATTGGTTATTTTTATTATTTTCTATGTATGATCAGCCAGCATAAACACATGTACTAAGTTTAAAAAGTGAAAGCAGATATGACTTTGAAAAATACATTTTAGCTCAGTTTTGTCAAATTTGGTCATTCCTTTGCACAGTGTTACAAATATTCTAGTTTCTACTACAATGCTGCACAAGGTAAAAATACATTTCTCATCTAGGTCACATAAGTATTTTACATATAGGTATTTCTCTAATTGAAATGAAAAACTGAAGATGGAGACCGAGGGATAAAGAACATGAAGATGAAGCATGAGAAAGATAAGAAAGTTTAAGGCCTCAAATAAACTGGAGGAGGAAAAGTCTGGAGATAAATCAGTAATATTCTGCAACATTCTGAAAGCCCTTCCGGCACATGTAAAAAGAGCTGTCTGTGGTGCATCTAAACTCAAGGAAGGAAAACCTCTAATATATTACAAGTGACTCAGAAATGTTGCTTTGAAATAAATAAATAAATAAATAAATAAATAAATAAATAAATAAATAAAATATTTTAAATTTTACACTGTCTTAAGCAGAAGTGGAAAAAAAAAAGTTCCCTATTACAAAGTCAGGTTTTTAAACAAGAGGGGGAGAAAACGGATAAAGGAATACAGAATAGCACTCACAGCGAAAAACAAATATAATTTTTAAAATTACCCTAGTTAGATGAACTTGGTGTCCCTTTCTGGACCTGAGAAGGAGATCTGTCCATATCTAGTGAGAAGTGGTGCAAAAAGGCAAGAGGCAGAAGGAAGAAGACAGTGCATAGGAGGAATTCAGTAATGTTGCCTGCACATGTAGGGAGGTACCAGAAATGCCAGAGCTCAGCTGGACCGGAGACTTCACAGGTACACAAAAAGAAGAGACTGTACATTACTAGTAAAAGACTGAATAAGGAATGTGTTGAACTGCTGCTGAATGAGAATGATGATTCAGTGCCAAGGGAGACAGATAAGACTAAGGAACTCAGTGTCACCTTTCCCTCAGTCTTCAACTACTGAAGAGGACTTCATTTTTTTATATCCATGGGAACCAAGATTATATTTGTATATTCATGAGTAAAATTACAGTTTGGAATTTCTTGTGATGATAGGAAACTCTTTCCCAAAGTGTTAACACCCTCCACCCCCAAATAATCACATTTCATGATGTATTTCACTATAATTCTTTTACTCCAAATTTCTGTCTGAATAGTTATTTGCATTTGTGATGCATACAGTTAAAAGCTGCTTGGCAAACTTAACCAGGACACTTGAGTTCCCTATCAGCTCCTTGTCTGTGCCACAGGAAATTAGTGAATTTTTCTTCATATTTTTGATGGGCAAAATAATTTATATCTGAAGCTGTCAGCCATCAACCAGGGATGTCAGAACAAGAGGTCATGAGCGCATCCAGGGCTGATTTTGGCAGTGCCTTGTCCCAGGAGCAGATGAAGAGCCCCAGTGAGGAAACCACAGGGCTCATGAAAGTCAGTGAGGAAGCACTTTCCCAGTGGATGGACATTTCATTAACACCTCCATTTGAAGGGCAAAATGACATCCTGCCTACAGTATGCTGAGGTCTTGACCCTCCTCAAGAAACCATCTAATTACTACCCTCTGTCAAACCTCCCTTTTTGGAGAACATGATTAAGGAGGCAGTTGCTAAGCAACTTCAGGAGCACCTGGACGAAGTGGGATTTTTAGCCTTCTTCCAGTCTTCAAGTAATCATTTCCAGACAAGTTTTCGTAACAGTCTTAGCTTCATATTTCCTAATGCTGCTCTTGGGACACTAATGAAATATTGTTTTATATCAACCCTGTTAATGTTTTTCACATATATTTCAGTTATTGATGATTCAGGTCATCTCATGTTGAGTAACAGAAGGAACATGTTATTACCAGAATTTTATAAAGAACATATGCATTTAAAATCAAATACTTTTTACTTATATTCATGAGAAGCAAAGCTCACCTTGAAGAACAGATAATGATTTTATTCATATTCATCTCCATGTTTCTTCCTAAATCCCACATATCAAATATGCAAATCCCCTAGCTTCTGTCAAAGAAAAGGAAAAACTGAAATTGTATCACCATCAGGACTTCAAATAATGAAGCCATGAATAAAAAGATCTGTGATAAATGAGTTTCTAATAACAACGGGGTTTCTAATAACAGCAGGAATCAGATTATGAGAACATAAAGGGGAAGCTTCATGTATGAATGAAAGACTGCAACCTTAATGTTTCTTTATCGCTTAAAATGAGGAATGATGCAGACTGTAGCAGTCAGAAGTTCTTCTGTGGACCTGCCAAGCCTCCTGCTTTCACAGATCCTGCGGCTCAGCTGTGAAACTGTGGCTAAGAAATTAATCAAGTGCCACAAAAATCAATCAAACAAACAAACAATCTGGTGAAGAAGCTTTCCTCAGAAAACCTGCCCAAGCTGGAAATAGTCTGAAATATGAATATCTAGGTTTGTTTAAACAAATTGCTTATAAAGAAATTCTACCTGATGTGAAAGAAATTATCATTTTTCATTATATAATGAACCAAATAAAATATATAAAAAAGCTTTTTGTTGCAAAAGGATGATGTTTTTAGAAAATTAGTCTGCTTTGGTCCAGCAAGACAGAGGGAAGAATTGTCAATCTGGTGTTGCTGTAAGTATTGAGAAAGCCCTTTTCTTAAATTCAGACAAGTTGTCTGTGAGAAGCAGTTAAGGTGAACTAAGAATGGGTTAATAAAAGTAGTGCCAGTGTGTAATTTCAGCCCTGTTGCCCTCCTGTATTGACTTTCTCTGTTATCAAGTTTCTATTACATAACCAGATTTATGCCACAGCTCCAAGCATCACAGGCATAAATCAATGAGTGGGAGCAGCCGGCAGAGTCAGACAGGGAAATTGTTTTAAAGTCCCACAGACATTTGGTTCTAAGTCTGAAACTCCAGCAATGCTCGTGAACTTGTGACCGTGGAAAGTGGTGCTGGTGGGGGAGCTCAGCTCTCTTCCTGCAGCCTGCCAAGCCCTCCACTGCTTAAGCTGCTGATGAAACTGCAGAGAACATGCAGGAGGACAGAGCAGAGCAGAGGGAAAGAGAAGGCAGCCAAGGCACAAAGGCACCATGGAACAACTCTTTCTTCTATCACAGCTTCCATCATGGAGGGTGAAGGACTTGAACATTCATTGTCCCCTGAGGAGACTGGCAAAGTGATCCTTTTGACTGTTTTCAGCCCTTTTTACCAATGGATTAGGTACTGAGAAGGAAATAGGCTGCAGAAAAAACAGTTTCTTCTTTCTGACTGAACATGGAAAATAGGGCTATTTAGATAGTTTCTTCAATAGCAAGACTAGCATCAGTAAAGACTTCTTTCTGCTTGTTTTTCTGTTTGGCTTTGGGGGGCTTGTTTCAGGCAATGGGACCCTGGAAAAATGTCAGTGCTTTTTGAGAGAAGCATATAAGGAAGAAGGTTTTTCTGAGTTAAATGTGCAATTCCTATTTGTCTGTTTGTTAACAGTAGACCACTGTCCGCTTTTGATCGCCACAGCTTCTGCAGCTTTCAGAATACCTCAGAGCCAGAGGGGCATTAGGCAGATGGATGGTCTTTCCATTCTGAAGAGCTAAAGTCCATGGACTGTTGCAGAGCATTCATGCCTGTCTGTCAGGAAAGGTCCCTGTTCAGCCTGTCCCACCTACCTGGAGCCCCAGCTGTAGCAATACAGAGATCCACTAGAATGCAGCATGGCTGCGAGCTGCCACACAAATAGGGAATTCTGCTGCAATGGTCTCAGAACAGCCCAGGGTAAAAGCACATACCTGAGTCTTTTCCTACCACTGACTCTAGCAGCAGGAAAAAAGCAAGCCCTTAGGAGGGCTCCTCACAGACTTGGAACGAGTGAGAGCAAGAGAGATATACTAGTAGAAAGGTATTTTAAAGGACTTCACAAAAGATAAAGAGATTTTCCTTGGACACTTGCAATTCCTCTGTCCTTAGGTGCTTTAAGCTCTTCCTGGCTACATGACCAGTTTCCTAGCATGTTATATTTCTTATCCACCATTATCATGAGGCTACTTTCTGTCTGTCTACGAATTCCAATTAGACAGCACAGATTTCTTGGGGGGGAAAAGCCACTGCTGTGGGGATGTTGCAGTTTGATGTTTCTTTGTTCAGTCAGTTCAGATGTGTAAGTTGAAATTAATCCAGTTATTTTTTGAGGGTGAATACACCCTCTGACAGTCCCTGAACATAGCTGCAATGGGGGTTTTGTTTGTATTTTGCAGAGGAAGCTGTGACATTTTCCACAACCAGGTAATTGACTACTCTGTACCTACAACTATTTTCTAATGGTAGCTGACTACTGAAGGGAAGGAGGCAAGGATTTTGCAGTTAGAAACAATTCCCTTTAAATAAAATTACTCTGGACAGTACCTGTGGTAATTTATCCTTTTTCAAGTTCAGCTTGTTCCTATGATCCTTTCTCACTTGCCAGATGTATATTCCAACTGATGACTATTGTACCCTTCCATCACTTTTAAACAGTCTTTCCAAATAAAAAGACTAACAAAACCTGTCAAATTCCTAGAGGAAGTTTGTCTTCAATTAATTAACATTTTTCCTCATACAGAATTTTTCCAAACATCACTTATCTCTTGTGCCTTTCTGATTTACTTGGGTAAGAACTCTAGTTATCATGCTTTGGGCTTTTTTATAAATTAAAGCAGCAATACAGCATTTGTTTTTGGGACCTTTGCAGACTCCATGTAATATTTAAATCCAGAAAATGAAAAATTAAAAGTATTAAATATATGGCCTTACATTTGTAATGCTTGTCTGGAAATGACATTTTGCTTTATTACCATTTAACATCAACTTGAAAACAGTTCTTAAAAATTAATGGCCTATGCTAAATAGATACTGAAGGATCAGTGTCTAATTTTAGCTAGACTATATTATAATAAGCAATTACTTTTTCTCATATCATGTTTATATAGCATGACCAAGTTTAAATACCTGATTTAGTAAGGTCCTGAAATGAATAATATAGCTTCTTAAAGGAAGAGTAAAAAGCCTTGTGTTACTGAAAACTCATACAGAAGTTTCCTTTGGTTTATTCAGTTGATGGGCTGATAACTGCACTATTACAAGGGAAAAGTATATAAACAAAGCTGTGGCTTTTCATAGCTTTTGTGCTGTCATGTTTTAAAACAAATCCCTCCCTTTCCCTAGAAACTTTAAAGGCCTTTTTCCTTTCCCAGTTGCCTGGGTTGGCAGTATGGTCAGTAAGAAAGCAGGTTACAGTGTTCTCTAGTGTCTTAGAGGGGAAGGGATGCTCACAATGGCACTGACAGCCCCTGTGGAGCAGGACCCTGTTCCACTTCTCTTTCTAGACGAGCTCATCAGACAGGAAAGCTGCCAGCAGCGAGATCTCATTTCCAGCTGAAGAAATGAGATCAGATGTAAAATCCTGTACTGTTCAACAGCAATGAAGGTTTCAGTATCTGTCCCTCAGACTTTTTGAAAGATCTTTTAGCATCAGATTCTCCTTTCTTCTAAAGAGGTGGTTCTTGAGAGCTGTTCTTGCTGTGGTAGTTCCCAGATAAAATGCTAAAGAGTTGGGGCATTGTTGTCTGAGCCTGTATCAATAACCATTCCTTGCCAAGAAATTTTGAGCATTCATAATGCCATTTTTGATCTTGTTAGCTTCAAAGTGCCTGGTAACATTATTATTTTTATGTAGCAGTACACAGAGATCTTATCACAGAGCACACCTCTCTTCAAATATAGAGCAAAAAGATGACTTCTGCCCCAAGGAGATCACATCTTAATATGACAGAGAAGTGACTTACAGATATAAATAGAGGCAAAATGAAGAATTGGTGATCCTAGAAGGTTGTATTCATACACATTTGCAGCTTGATCTCTGTTTTTGGAGGAACGTGGTAATGTAGTTAATGCAAGCATCGTTTTCATATATTTTCTTCATTTTCCATGTACATGCAACCCCACACATAAGAAATGCATACCTTGTACAATAAACTTTCTCACTGGCATGGTTACATGTTTCTTATTTATTTTTTATTCTTTAGCAAGAAAAAAAAATCATGAATGGTAGCAGAACTGATACAAAACTCTGTAAAGATAAGCATATCACTGTATGCATGTATAAACATATTCAGTATCTATGATGTTTCATACTCACTGCAATTCCAGTTTTTGCTTCCTGAACAGCTTCTACAAGCAGTTTCATTGGATTTCCACCCACTGCAGTATCGGTCAGTTCAGGCAAGTGACATTCTCAGTCTCATATTAATGTGAATGAGATTACATGTGATAATGTCAAACACCAAATGTTGAGATACCCAATTTGATCAGGTATAACTTGATTTTCAGAAAAACTACACTTGAATCAAAATATATGACTAGATATATAGCCAGAAGTCTTTTTTTCTTTGATTCTTTAAAATCTTTTAAATTGTTTCAAAATAGATTAAATATACAGTAATTACACTGTTTATGGGAAATCCAGATTTGAAACTGAGTGATATTGATGACCATGTCTAGCTCTTTACATTCTGGCTGATGCACATGTATTGATGGTATAATGCTGTCATATGATTTCTGACAAAATAATGTTATATTAGATTCTTTTCTTGATTGCCTGAAAAAGTTGACAATTGTAGCAATGCTTTTGAAAAATTCTAATTTTCGGAAAAATTCTGGAGCTCTAATACTTTTGAAAGTCAAAACTTCAACCAGCAATAGAAGTAAAAGAGTGTGAGAAAAAAAATGTTAATCAGAGGAAATAAATACCATCAAAATGCTTCAAGGGGAAAATTGTATCTTGTTATCTTGATCAGTGTGAGAGAATAGTGGAGAGTTATTCATAGGATTCACATTGGCATGAGCTTTTAGAGCTCACATAAAGAATAACACACACTTCCTTTCCTGAGTTAATCCACACTGACCAGTAATGATGAATTCAAATGTGGGCATAAAATTTGTTTCCACCTATCATTCACAAAGAAAGCCTTTCTGTATATGACATGACATTCCTCACAGAAGAACACACAACTTCTTTTTTTGGTTTCATGTTCTCGGATGCTGGGGCAAGTGCAAAGACCAGTAAATGTGGGGATATTTTCAAAGGGGATCTGCAACACTAAAAAGTTAAAATTCTTTCCTTCCAGGAAGAGCCATATTAAATAATAAAGCCTCACAATTCTATAGAGAAATAAGACAAAATATAATTTGTACTTGAAACTGAATTACATTAATTTTCTCTAAACACAACAACAATAACAAAATCTTGCTTCTCTACAAGCTTAAGCATACATTTAACTAGAATTATTGGTAGCACTTGCATAGCAGAGTAGATGTTATTTTTCTTTTGCTGTCCTTTCAGTGAACTACTATCCACAGAAGCCACGTCATGCATGAAATAAATAGGGCAGGAGATTTTTCTCCTTTTTAATGCCTTTATTAATAGTGATCAGCTCAGGTGGGGGAAAGAACCAACGGGTCCACACTCACATTGCCACAGCTCCCAGGGGTGGCACAGGCATGGAGGAAAATGCAGCTTTGTCAAGTATTCTGTGGGCAGAGCTGAGGATTCTGTCCTCACAAGAGCACCAGGGATTCCTAATTATCTGGTTTGACACTTGAGATCCAGCCGACATCTTTTGAGGTTATGGTGAGGGGCAAATAAGGGTCTCAGTGTCTCTGCAGGCTCTAAACTTTGTTCCTCACATCCAGACATCACTTTGATTCTCTTAATTCTGTGTTGGCTCGTTGTTTTTAGGGGTTTATTTACTAAATTTGGTGGGGGGCTTCTCCCGTTGCATCTTGGCTCTGAGGTTATTTGCATGCCAACTCCAATGTCCCCTCCTTTCACCGTCCGGGGCGGGGATGCCATCCTCCTGGCCACAGGCAGGGTGGTACTGACAGAAAGGGGAATTCTCAACAACAGGGAGTTAACAACTGACTATTAACAGGTGATTACAACATGAAACTAACAAAGAACTCTCCTCTGCCAGAACTGGCTCAACTTGTAATTCTGTAACCTTTTTAAAAAAAATGGGTAACCCTTTTTTTACTCATAAAAATGCACATTCACACAGCAGACATAGGTAAATCAATTTAATCAGTTTTGATAAAAAATGACCAGGAAGGATATGCATATATATATGTGTGTGTGTGTGTGTGTATGTGTATGTATGTATGTATGTATGTATGTATGTATGTATGTATGTATGTATACACTCTAGACCCTTCTACATAGAGAATTTTGAAGAATTTCTTGCGGAAAAACAGCAGTGGACACCAAAAAATTTCTGTCTATCCTTATGGGCCAGTTTTATTCTCAAATGGTAAATACCTTAAGTAAAAGGGAAAGCAGAACAAGGACAGGAAAGTCATAAACCCTAAATTAATTGAGATTGCTATTAGCACTGTTTGTCCCCCATCCCAGAAGTGGGAACACTTTTTAATCCTTTTAAGGATGAACTCATGCAGACCTAATGATGCTGATTCACAGACACACTGAGGTAATACACTTTAGATGAGAAGGACATTGCATCATTTCAGCAAATCTCAAAACATAAGTATAAAAGGGAATTTCATGATGGCATCAGCTTTTACTGAAATCAGACTCCAAGGTATGATTACAGCTAAGCTGGTCACACAGTGGGATAGACTCACTGATGCAGTAAGATGGTCTCAATCTAAAGAACATAAGGCAGGAGACACAAGCCAATTCTCTTATTGCATAATAGCTCATAATGTTATATTATGTCTTTAAAAAATCAATTTATGTTCCACCCAACTGCTTCTGGTTAAGGGGGAAAAAACTAACATGAGGACTGCACATATTTATATCAAACTTAAACACTGTGGAAAGAGGCTGCAAAATGAGATTTTTCCTTGCAGGACAAGATAAGTATCAGTTAACTGAAGTGTGCAAACAAAGTGCATTGCTTTAAAACCTCTGCATTTTAATGTGCTATGTCACATATTTGGAATTAAACAAGAAATTCCATGGTTCTCACACTTATTTTTGAGAAATTAACTCAGGAAGAGAAAATTGCTTATAAATATATGCCTCTTTCCTGGGGAGAGCAAAGGTAGCTCCTGGAGTTATTATGTTCTTATCTTTTTTATGGAGTCCTGACCTGGAGCTGCCACAAGCTGCTTCCATCAAGGCCTGTGATTCCTTCCCCGTCCCTAGGGATAAGAGGGTGTGAAATGGAGAGTAGGGTACACAGTTGTTGGGAAATAGAAATAGTACTCCACCCAGAAGTCAGGAAAAGCAACTTAAAACTGAAGATGGTAAGATCTGGGTAATCCCTTCCTGCCTGTGGGCACCCTCCAGGCCAGGTTCACAGGCTCTGTGCTCCAGCATCCCTGCACTCCACCTACTGCAGCCAGTGACAGAGTCACATCCCCACCACCCAGGCAGAGGCACCACTGGCAGGCCAAGGCACAGGCAACTTGTTTGCAAGAGAGGTTAGCATGGTATTTCTCAAACACCACTCTCTCTCCTTTTATGGATCTTTACAAGTCACCTATACTATGTAAAAACCATAAAATACTCACAGGCTTGATGCCTCTTCACTTAAGAAAAACTCCATTAAATTTGACTGACCTGCTGGCTAGAGAAGTAAGATTATTGCTTGAGTGCTTTCTTTTTTTCCTTTTTTCTTTCCAAGTGCTTTTTTCCCCCCAGAGATGAATGCTGGATAAATCTTGAGGAATTGCAGCCAGGACTTCATAACCTGCAATATCTTTCAACTCTTGTTGAAAACTCCTAAAGGTCCTGTGGATTTTCAATGCAATGGCTGAGCACACACTCCTCTCTACCCATTTGCACATCACAGCCCACATGCTCACAGTACTCAAGCGCTGTGGTCCAGCAGCAAACCTGAGACATTTTTGGCAGTGTTGGGCTTGCTCTGTAGGTTTGTACAACACTAAGTAGCATTTCATAGCCCTCTTGAGGGGACTGTCTGTTTGTCTGGATTACCATGTCTTCAAAACCAGCATGTCAAAAAGGCTCTAAGCAGGACACCAACAGAAATTCCAACCTGTTCAGATATTTCTAACAATATTTGGGGCTGCTCTGAACTGACTTGCTGTGCATTATTTATATAGACATGAGTAAAATCTGAATCCAATTTTCTTTTGTTGCTGGTTTTACTGCCATGAGTCCTACACATGATATCCCATCATTTTACTGGGCCAGCCTTTGTACTAACTTGTGTATGAAGTCTGCTGTTGTGATTTGAGTGGTTGGATCATGTGTCTCCTCTTCACTGATGATCCCACAATCTTCAGAGTATTCCCAGAATGGTGGATAAGAGGTTTTGTTTGCACAGGCTTTTGGCACTTGGGAGCCCTTTCCTGGACAATCTAGAGTTTTGTTTTTTGTAAGTCACTCTATCACTGTCTGTAGAGAATAGAGAATAGAGAATGGCCCATCACCCAACTCCTCAGGGTGAGTCCTGCCTCAGTAAAGACCTCAGACGGTTTCTGAGCACTGCAACACCAGATTTGCTCCTCCTCGCTACAAAGGTCCATCTCTACTACTAGTTCTGTAACTAGGCCAATGAATAATTTCTTTTTGCCTGTTCCTAGATGAAATCTGTATCTACAGAAAGAAAACACCTGCTAAGTTTCTATCCAAGAGAAATTTTCATTTATTTTACTCAGAAAATGAAAAATCAGCTCTCACAGCTCTTCCCCCAAATCTTTTTTTTATTTCCTCAAGAAAAGCTCTGTGTATCTGTTTTCAAACTTTATCTTCATGAGAGTTGTCTATAAGAAGAAACTGGCCTGCTTATTTAAGCTCTGTCATTGTATACGAAATGAAAGCTTTTATTGTATCATGTTACATATATGGTGAGGTAGGAGTGAGAGTGTATAAAAGAAATCCAGTATCTACATTTGTTCATTCATTGCATCACCGTATTTAGTTGCCTATTCACATGAAACAACAACGCTTTTGTGTAAATCTGATGTTTAAAACCTAGTCCACTATACAATATTTATTCTACAGTCCACTTTATTTTAATTTTCCTAATGCTTTCTTTATACTTTGAAGAGATATGGAGCCTTTTGGAGAGGGAAGAAGGGCTAATAATGTGTGAAAAGAAATGTGTATGGGTGTCACTCACCCAGCACTGGTAGAAGTGACATGTTTAATGCCACTCCACTTTATTTGTTATTAGTGTGCCAAGGGGTCTCTTCTGTACACACTGAACTTCACAGTGTCAATGTATTTATCTAAGTGGCTTGTATGGCAGAGAATTACACAGTGGTAGGTACTGGTGTTAAAAGTGGATAGACTCTGTGTCTGTGCCTAGCTAGAAGTGATTTTGAAAGTTTCTCCTTTTTTCACTGGAAAGAAATTGGGAAGAAAATTTACTGGAAGAAAATTTACTTAAAAATAAGTCTTGACAATAACTGAAATGACTCTGTTACATAAGGAGAGTTGCTAAATGAAAAACCACAGTGAAATAATGACATGTTTAAAAATTTGTACCTAAAGTAAAAAGTAGAGTTGCTTACACAGCTCTCCTGCTTTCTCTGCATCTTTCCTTGTAAAGCATTTGCCTCAGACTGTCTCCAGGCCTGTCCTGCCTGCCTTCCTCTTATAAGCTTGAAGTAGAAGAATAACACCATTTCACAGAGGGCTGCAGAGTCCAGAAGGTTAGTCTGGCAGAGACTGTCCTCAGGGACACATATTCCAGTTTTTAAAGCTATATCCAGATTAAATGAACATCACAAGCTGCCCCTTTTCTGCAGTATTACTGAAGTTTCAGCTACTCCAATTAGCCTCATTAAATCTGCAGCAGGTTGTCTGACATCCGAGTTGCCTCGTGTCGTTTGGCATCAGAAAACTGCCACAAATTATCTCCCAAAGAAATCACTCTTCCTGGCTTTTTTTTTTTTTTTCCTTTTTTAATCAGAGCAGCCTCTTGCCTCTGGATGCTGCCTGCTACGCTGCAAATGCTCTAGCTCCTTTCTGGCATTTTTTCTCTGAAAATCAGCTTTTGGCCTGCTGGATCAGAAGCTGGGTGAGTGTAAATCAGTGGCAGTGGCTGGAGCTGAGCCAGCAGCATTAGGCAGGACACCTCGTGGAGGCAGAGGCATTCACCCATGAGACAAGCCCAGAGCTCAGCCAGCAGCACACCAAGGAACAGCTTCTCCTTCTTTGTGTTTTCTTCCTTGTCTGCTTGCTTTTGTGGAGAATATTAATGTATATGTAACTACATAGATGTATTTGCACCTTAAGCACACGAATGACTTAAAGGAAGAACAAAACTCCCAAATGTTTATACAAAACACAAGTTTGAGTATTCACAGAGGAAAAAGAGTGTCCAGAAGAGCATTCATATATATGAGTGAGATGTGCATACACACATCTGTGCACAGGATTCACAAATTAGTAAATGATGTCTCTGCACAATTTCTTGTGTTTCCACACACCAAAACATTGTATAGTGGGTAAATATGCAGCATAAAACTTCATATAGATATTAAAGTATTCTGTTAAACTAGAAAAAAAGGCTTAGCTCCCTGTTAGTGCTGAGCTGAGGGGAGCAGCAGAGCTGAGGAGCAGATGCTGCTGGGGCAGAGACTGACAGCCCTGAGGTTTGCTGAAATAGGCTCCAGCTCCATGGGCAGGGCGAGGGGAGTATGGCTGGAGCCAGTTCACTTCAGAGCCTTGAGCACATGCAGCTTTGAGCAAATATCCAAGCAAAACACAATAGGAGAGACTCTTGGCAGTAGTTTGAGTGATACCAGTAAATACCCTTAGAAAGGCATGTTGAGGGTGGGCTTTTCAGGTGACCATCTTAAACATCCTGCATGCATGCATGCATGCATGGAAGAAGATAATTTTAATTATATTTTTGTAGTACTCCTGCTGTCAGAGTAATCATAAACTCTGATGTTTCTCATCAGCTGTGCTCTGTTAGAAATGAAACATCTCAGTGTGACAGCAAAAAGATTTCATGAGTGCACCTGTCAGATCCTGGAAGTGAGAAGGCTGGTACGGCGGATTATAAAAGTGTTCTCACTACACAAGCATTCAGTTCTTGCTATTAAATGCATTTCACAGTGAAGGGAAACACATCATCTGGTTGTGACTAGGTGGGTGAATTAAAGCAAACCAGGGGGGTTTCCATACTCAGAGCTAAGGGCTTTAAGGAAGCCTGCAATTACTGGTATACCAACTGTCACGACCCCTCAGAAATGGAAAAATCATTTTGCTCAGATCCTGAAATCCCAAGACTGCCTGTATCCTACACAGCTCTCCATCTCTTGTTCCAAAATTAATGAAATGTAGCTTTTCCCCCCACATCTTTAAAAAAGCATTCAAAGTTAAGAATTTTGTGTTACATTTTGAGTCCCTAAAAAGCTAAGAATTGGGCTGTCACTGCACTGAAAAGGGCAGAGACAGAGGAGAGGCGCGTCCTTTCTTCTGCCTCCTTGTGCAGAGCGAAGACCCAAGGGCAGGGAGATGAGACAGTGCAGAGGTGAACTTCAGCTACCTTACTCCCAGCCCAGGGAGATCCCAGCCTGCAGCCCTGGGGCTGATGGTGGGCCACACAACAGCAGCAGAAAGATGGTAAAATGGCTGAAAAATCCTTCCCAGTATACATTTATTTGTAACATGAGAAAAAAAAAAAAAGTAGTAGCTCAAAATTTTATTGTTCTGTCTCCTTTTTGGGAGTTGCAAGAGAAAAATTCAGTAGTCTGCAGCCCACAAAATAGTAATTTTGAAGTTGTTTCATGAAGGAAAAGGACAATCCTTGATTATTGGTGGGGGCTGGGGGGAAGGATGGATGATTCCTTGATTAAAACAGTCAAGAGACAATATTTTAAATCTAAAGTATTCAAGAAAATGCTTATAGCTTATTTCCAGCTACAGAGCTCTTAGCAAAGCCTGACACAAGTCAGTGTAAAGCAAAGCAACAACAGCTCAGAAGTATTTTCTTCATATTCTCTTGCTAATGAGAATGTTATGTTTCAGAAACTCTTTGTTTCAGAAACAACTTTTTTGATATCCAGATTCTACTCTGAAAGCATAAATTATGCTAAGGAAGAATTACTCCTGATAGTAATTTTACTGAGATCAACAGAAGTATGCCCTAAAAAAATTCTACTTAGCCCAAATAAAGGTTGGAAAAATAGACTCCAAATTAAGTTATTTCCTTGCTGATAATACTTGGAACAGTATCACACACACCTCTTTTTTTCCTGGAGATATAAAATTTAGTCATAAATGAAGTACTGGGTCCAAGTATTTATTCTTAGTCTAATGTCATTTTCCTTACCATCCTGTTACACTGCATTTGAAGTTAGCCTGCCCCATAAAAATTTGATTTCTTAAAACATAAAGAAAATATTTAAAATCTCCTTTTCCTTTTTTGTGGAATATTTTTAAACAGAAGGAAGCACTTGCTTCCCTGTGCCCCCATTGTTAAGCTTTTATTTCTTATTTTTTGTCTGTAGATTTTAATTTAAATCATGCACTCATATTTTTCTTGGCTCAGTCTGCTATACCCAACTGTAACATCATTTTCCAAAATGCCCACATAGTGAAATCTACTCAGCCATAAAAGATTTAATTTAAGTAGAGTAAAGTTGATCTTAACATCAGATTTAAAGGTTTGGTTTAAATTTATAAACACAAGGAAATTCCAGGATCTGTAAATTAAAAATTTAAAAAGGTCATTCATTCTTTAATTGAGAAATATTATAGTAATATGTGCCTATTTATTTATTCCATCAATTCCTAGCTCTGAATTTTCTTCCTTGCTCTCAGACAAGCAGTCACTCTGTTGTCAAAGATACTTTTGTGTGAATTAATAATTTTGTGTGAACTTTTGGGGGGGGGGAGGCTTGGTTGCTTTTTGAGGAAAAAACAGTATTTGAATTAAAGAAATCCTG
Organism: Fringilla coelebs; assembly: GCF_963513975.1. NCBI lineage: Eukaryota > Metazoa > Chordata > Aves > Passeriformes > Fringillidae > Fringilla > Fringilla coelebs. Next base: position 17,811,385 of record NC_140030.1, on the reverse strand, counting down.
AAAGTTTCCTGATATACTTTAGTAAGCAAGCAGTGATTGCAATCTGCCACTGTCAGTGTGCTTTAACGATAAATTTACTGACAAGACAGTAACAAATCATAAATGATAAACCCCCAAAGGAGGGCATTTCCTTGGCAGCTCTGGCTGGAAGAGGACTTGCAGAACCAGGTTCCCCTGTGGGTGCAGTCTCTTGTGTCCAGGCTTTGCTGGGAGGTTTCAGTTCACAAATCATTTGTGTATAGGCTGCAAAGCCTCCCAGGGAGCCGCTGCAATCTCATGGGTCAACACAGACCAGCGGGGGCTCTGTTTGAAGGAAAGAGTTGCAGAGAAAATGAGGGACTGTTTCTACTTACCTAGATAGATAGATAGATAGATAGATGGATAGATAGATAGATAGATAGATAGATAGATAGATAGATAGATAGATAGATAGATGGATGATAGAGTGTGATTCCTCAAGGCTCCTGGATAACCTGCATATTGACTCATTTTAAAAGCTAGCTGGAAATATTCACTTCCTGCACTCACATTGAAAATAAAATCTCATAACATATGCATGCTATATGCTTCCTACATCAAAACACAAACACAGACAGTTTGGCAGAAAGAAAAGTAGTGTTAATGAAGCAGTTAGATCTATAATAAAGAATTTCTTTGAAATGGTATTGCCATACCAGGTTTTATTCTAGGAAAATGTTGCAGGCTTTGAAATCACAGGTCTGGTGAATCTGTAATGGCAAGGCTGACAGACACATTAGCGACTCCTTGTGCAGAAACCATGGTGATGGTCACCTTACCCATATGAATAAGTAAATAAGCTATATTGCAGTGGCAATATCTAGACTTCCACAATATGCGGGTGGCATGGAATAACTGGTTAATCAGTATTTTGGAAAAGAAAGGATGTTTTATTAGGTATATGTTTATGAAGAATCAGAAGCTTTGATACTTTAAAGGTTTTGAAGATTTGAGGGATGGAAAACTAAGTGGAAGAAAATAATGATGTTGTGGCTATAATAATAAAAAATAAAGAGAAGAACAAATTAATCAATCAGCTTCCTTTTGCTGAGGAATGTAATACTCAGTGCTTACACTAAAGAAATTTAACCTAAGAGCGTGTTATGGGCCAATTCTTCTAAAAAAGTCCTTTTACTACAAGATTGTTAAAAAAAAAGAATTTAACAAGTTCATGGCAATTTCTTTAGCTTTTTCTCAGATTAGGGACTGAAATTTCAGTTGCAAGCTAGAAAACAATCCTGGCACAGAGAAGCCTATAGCGGTTGCTATTTTTTTATATCTATTTGGTTTGATTTTCTGGCATCTAACCTTTTTCATCCATGACCTTAGCAAAACTGGTGTTCTGTCTCAGACAGACAGGACACAGGATGGCAACCTGAAACCTGGGTGCCTTTGCTGAAGTGTGTGTGAGCAGCACGTCACACCATGATTGCAAGGCAGTGGAGGGGAGGTAGAGAGGATGAAATCCCCAGGAAGGATTCCCCACAACAGTGTTGCCTGTCGTTCTGTGCAGGCCGGGCAGTGTTGCGAGGACGGCCGAGCATCGCTGCGGCCGCGCCCGGCGCTGCCTCCCCCGGCGCCCGGGCTGAGCGAGGGGAGCCGGGGCGCGCAGATTCGGTCACACTGCCGGGGTGCCCGGCCGCATTCTCAGCCTCCCTGCAACGCTCCATGACAACAAGGTGAGACGGCAGAGGTTACCCGAACAGCTGCTTCCTAAGCCAGAAATTCCAGGCATTGAAAACCATCTGTCTATACATTCACAAATGTATATAAGGGCAATCTATCAGGCTGCGGCACTGCAGCTGCCACTCCATCAGGCCTGCTTCCTTTCTCCAGGCTGAACAATAAGAGCTAGTTCTTCACTTTGTGTCACACAGAATGGCTGATTTGATTAAGTCCCCAACTCTCATTATGCTAGGTAGGGGTGTAGAATTTCAATGATAATCCATAATGCATGACCAGTTTGTCGCCATGGTAACATAAATTCAAGGTTACTAGCTCAGACGCATAATTGGGTGTGCATTGAGTGCTGAAGAAGGGCTGTTAAAATTCTTGTCATAGAAGAGTAGCATCCATCATACTGTCTGAAATTGCAAAGTACTCATAATCAGAAAGAAAAATCCTTGGAGAAAAATGTTAATAAAATAATGATTACATCTAATATAGTTGTTTAAGTTTAAAAAACCAAAGTGGTTAAAGTATTTTAGCTAATAAGAATGGAAAAGGCAACTCATTAACTGCAGAAGACTTCGTTTGAACATTCCCCACCCCCCAATATTTGCATTGTAAGATGGACCCAAAGCAGTTCAGCTCTGAAACTGACTGATTAGCTCAGAGTCTAATCCATATGATACAGTAAAAGATGACGCTTCGCACGCGGACGGCACAGCCTTATAGGCATCGTTTGTCCAGTTTGATCTTTTGTGGGTAAACATATCTTCAAAATTAGCTGCACTAAGGATGAGAGGACTATTGCATGCTGATTTTTAAAATTTTTTAGATGTTGCCCTGAATTATTGCACTATACAGCAGCCATTTTAACTATCCAAGATGAAATAGGTAAGGTCAAATTGAACAGATGGAAACAAGACATTTAAAATCAGACTGAGAAAAGCTCTAGCATGTATATAGTAGGTAGTGATCTTACTCCAGCAGATGGATGGAATAGATGACCTAGAAAGGCTTTTTTTTTTTCTCTCTCTCTGTCTCATTTCTATGCATTTGTGACTGCAACATACCTGAAACCTGGCATTCAGTATATTAATGTAGTGTGGGGAGGGGATTTGGTTTCTTTTCTTAAAATAATCTTGTGTACATCTCTCCTGTATTCCTATAATATTGGCAAGATTGATGTGATGTTTGCATTACTTATTCCTCAACAAACCTTATTTTGATGACCATCTTTGATAGCAAGGAAGAATAGGCAAATCAGATTTTACATGAGCACTTCCAATATGTCAGGGGCTTAAACCTAGCATGTCACTACAGGAAGAAAGATCATTACTAAATGAATATTTTCCTCAGCTCCAACCCCATTTTCCTTGATATTGTCTGACTTGTATGTATGAGTTTTATAGCCTTGGAAAATTCTAGCTGAGATGCTTCAGCACATGGTTTTATTTATTAGGATTTCTAGTAGAATCTGACATTATTTCAATGTATGTTTCTGTAACAATTTTAGAAGAGTTTTTTCAAAGGAATAAAACCTCAGTTTATGCCTTTTGAGTCAAATCTGTCCCTTGTTTCTGGGACTGAGCTTTTATCTAATTCTGTTGGAGATGCTTATGATTTCTTGGGTGAACTGCTTAAAAATAACAATAGAAAATTCCCATTTCATGGGAGTGGAAAGGTTCAGTAAGGAAAAGGTTATTCCACCATGTATTCTCTGCAAAGATTAAACTAATCTATTTGGACTTTCCAGATTTCAGATTGTGCTGTTTTCTAATCTACTCTGCATTTACATTCTGAAAACATAAATTGTAGGCATTGTAACATAAACATAATTCAGACTGTTAAACTACAGTGAATTTTTAAAGAATTGTGAAGTGTGTTTGGTATTTGCTTCTTTTTATACTTTTCATGTTTATTTCTGAGAAGATTATATTTTGAGAACTGGAAATTTTAATTACAAAATTGCATTATTTTTATAAGGTTAGAAAATATGGGTGCTAACCTGTAATTTTTAAAAATTAATTTTTGAGTGAACCATGAAGCTCCTTTACTGAACAAGTGAGTCCAATCCATGCTCTCTGGTCACTATTTTAAATTGTTCAGATCTGCAACTAATTTCCATTGCAGAAAAATGTGCTGGATCATAAGCCTATATGCGCCTTATAGGCAGTAGGATTTTTCACATGAGTGAGAAACGGCAAGATCAGACGCTACAGTACTGGAGGATGGAGTTGTAGCATACTGAATTTATTTTTCTCTATGTGTAAGACCTGGTTTTCTATGTAAAAACATATATTACTGTTCAATATCAAGATAGGACTGTGTGTTCAGTGTTGTGTTTTATTTCAACAGAGCCTGGCTCAATATGAAGCTTGCAAATATCGCATCTGGAGGTGTAGTCTCTTCTTGATGTGCACATGTAATTCCAATTAACATTAAGAATGTTAATGAGAATATGCCCCTCTAGGGGCTGGAGAGGGGGAGGTGAGGGAGCAGGTTTGTAGTTCTGATTTAAATAACAAGTGACTTTTGTGGAGAATACCAGCATGTGGTCTCATGCACTTATATTGTGGAAATGCAGTGGCTCTGAATGAGAGTGCAGGATTTAAACATTGATGCTCAGTGATGCTTAGCCAAGTGAACCCGTTGTTGGGGGCAAATATTAAATCCCAATGTGCCTTCTCCAGGAAGGAATATTTGTAAAAATGCTTACTTCTGTATTTGTCCACAGGCATAAAAGACTCCACTGCGAGAGACTGGGCTGTGGTTTTGTGATTTAATTTTTTTTTAAAGACTAGCTTAGTTTGAAGAAAAGAACCATTTAATTACTTCTTGTTTCTCAAGTACGCAGAATGTATAGAAGAGCTTTCAAAGCCTTAAGCAGCAATGTGCTCCTATGCCTTGATTAATGTACGTGCTGTTCTTTTAGTGTTACAAGAAGGAAGTGCATTTAAGATCAGATTTCAAAATAACAACAATTTCTATATTAAAATGGCTATTAAATCAGTCTTTTCTTTGAAAGTGTGATGCCACTGCTGATATTTCGAGGAATCCTGTGTGAGCAATGAGTAAGAATAACTGTAGCACTTCCATTTCTGCAAGTGGACAATAGTAGATTGTGGAGTGGTTTTAAGGCAAGAAGGTATGCAATATACTTCTTATAATTGCAAGAAAATCTCTTTAATAGATTAAATGGATTTATAATTTCATTTTAATAGATGAAAACAGAGAGAGTATTTATGTGTAGAATATACTTTCCTGTGTTTTTTTTTGCCAGAGGAGAGGACAAGAAAACCATAGTACAACAAACATGTTGCATAACATGTTAAGAAGAAAAAATAGAAATAAGAAAGACAAAATTTTTACTGTCCTAAGAAATTATTTATCTTTTTTTTTCTGATAATGATTATTGCAAGACATAAAAATGACCAAGAAACAAAAGGTATATTACTGTTTAATGTGCCATCTAACTCTTTTGTTATCAGTGGCAGAAAAAATTATCCCAAACAATATAATTTATCTGTTTTGTTAATTCTTGCTGCATAAACTTTCTGCGTGCCTGTTCAATTTACACATAGAGAAGTGCTGTTCATTTCATTGATCTGACACGTCACATTTCATTGTGTTGATTTCTATGCAAGTGCTATTGCAGGATGGGCAATGTGCAGCTAGCAGGACACATCAAAAATGTAAAGCTAAAATGTGTGTTTTGCAGATGTCTTTTACTGCGCCATTTTTTAGGTCAAGCAGTTGAAAAGCTGTTATTTGAATATTTGTCTTGTACATTTTATGGGTTGAATTTAGTATTTGTAAAATTTATATTTTGTAAGCACACAGTGGTATATTTGAAATTACAAAATACTGTGTACCCTCATTTTTTAACTTGTTCAGGGCCGGATCATACAGTCCTCATTACACAGGTAACTCAAGGCTTTTAATAAAACTATTAAAGACAATAAGAATTGTCCTTGTGTTTAGGAAGTAATCATCTAAGGCTTAGATTTATCCTTCTCCCACAACCTGCAGTGTGAAATTTTGGGGGTTTTATGAAAAAATTATTTTGCACAGACTGGTGTCAATGCTTACTCAGTCCCCTCTCTCAGTGTGAAAAGACTACATGTGTACAAGAAGAGGTGGGAATTGTAAGAAAGCATGATGGGAAAACCAGAACTACTACTAGCACTTGTAGGTGAGTGAATCTGTGTAGGAAAAACAAAGACAGAACAAAGTTTTAATTGGAGATATCCACTCCCTATTAATCAACTTCTTCAGGTTTGAAAAAGAGGACAGTGTTCAGCTGCGATACCTCCATGTATTTATTTCATTCTTCACTTTGAAGAAAAAATCAGTCATTAAATCAGAATAAAGACATCAAAAACAAATTAAACAGATTAAAAAGGGTAAGACACATGAACGACTTGGTGACCAAAACATCAAGTCTAAGAGCTGATTAAATGTTTGTCCACCCTACATTGAGAGGGCACACACTTGAGCAGCAAGAACCAGGGAACAGGCTGCTCTGAGTTCTCATGCTGCAAATTCAAGGAAATTTCATTAGACTCTATAGAGTAATTACAGAAAAGATCAGAATTTGTCCGTCTGGTTCTATCAGTCACATTAACTTGATTTCATTAGACATTAAGATTACTAATACCATACCTTCCAGAAAACCAGAAACATTCTCAGAAAAGCATCTCTTGTGAAAAGATGTGTTTAAAATATCAAGACAAATGATGAGTTTTCTGTAAAACATTGAGCAGTTCTTTCTTTGAGTGCCAGTTTCTGATAATACACACATATATTAGCTTTTCACCACAATACAGAGGCTAAAAAAAATTATTAAAATATTAGGGAAGTAAATAAGGATACATACAAAATAGTAAACTATCATTCCCTTTAATTCAGAAACAAAACCCTGAAGAAAACAGATTTTTTTTTTTATTAATCAGCTGCAGTCAGAATTCACAAAAAAGTCCCAAAAGGAAAATGTTGTGGCACAATTACAAATTGCATGGTCTCTTGGACTGCATGTAAGAAAACAGACCTATAGATGTGATGGTGCTTTTGCTGTTGGCTCACCTCACACCTGGCTGTTGGGACATTGCTCTTCTGGAGCTATGTCAATGCTTCACAATGCTCTCTAATGAAGAAGAAACTGCTGAATGAGAAAAGTACCTGACAAGGATGAAATTCTCTGACCTGTGGTGTGCAGAAGGTCATGTTGGCTGGTCATAATCTATCAAAACAGTAAATGTAATACACATTCTTTAGGCGTTTCAAGGATCAGTGGGAATGTGATTTCCAAAAATTTACAGTGGTACCTTGTGTGCTGAGAAATGATCACAACCCCTCATAATATTGAACTTGTCTTGAGGTGACTGAAATGGGTCAGTAAGTTAAATACTATATCCACAGAAGCTATGGGGAAAAGGAAGAAAAAAAAAAAAGAGAATAATTGTTTCTGCTCTTAAAGGCAGCACTAGTATCCTATCTATGTTCTTTGAATGGTCAGGAAGAGAGGAAAGTATCTTCTTGTTTTGATTAAACCTTCTCAAAGTGTATTCTAAGTTTAAAATCTGTGAGGTATTCAGCAGTGTTGCTAATGGCATTGAAATACTCCTGTGTTTGATCCCCTCTATGGTCCTTTGCTGCTGCTAGTGGTGGCATTCACAGAAAGAAAGAAAGCTGAACCTAAAATAGATTTCCTATCAAAACTGCTGCCCTATCAGTTCAACTGCTTCAGTTAAGAATGTGATTTATTTTTAAACATTATACACAGGCCATTTGAGCCTTCGGTATGGTTAGATTCATACCATTTTATACATGTTAATACCAACATAGCCTGTTCATTTCCCTTTCTGCTCTGGAATCAACTACCCTGGTATAATCACTTTATATCAGTATAGCTGGGCTTGAAAAGGGGAAGATGGGATGTGACTTGCAGTTTTACTACTTTAAATGAACCTGAATATTTAAAGCAATACAAACTCTATGTTTAGACAGGGCTTCAGGCCTTAGAGAATTATGAATATGAGTCATTGACTGTCTTTTGCACAAATTGTTCCAAGAACAAACCCCAGACCTTGCCCAAACCCCTAATTAATGAAAACCAGCTAACCCTGATTATCATGTAGGGCACAGTAAGTGTGTTGAAGGGATTCTACTCAGATTTTAGCTGATGTGATTGAGCACCTATAACCTTGTTTTCCCCTTGCCGAGCTCAAGCAAAGGTGTTTCATCATAATGGGAATTATTCCCAAGTCAATTTTCACAGGTTTTTGCTCTGTCTCCTTTCAATCCATATGATCACAGTTAGCTTTAACAATGAGGAAGAAAAGAGACTTTGGTTTACTGTAAGTACATTTTTTATCTTCTCATTCAGAAGTGACTGAAAATGTTTTACCCTGCCTTTACAAAAATCAAGTGCTGTTCTACAGAGAACATGCAGGGAGATGTTAGATTGGAGAGACAGACGATTTAAAAGTTCTGCACATAACAGAATGCAATTAAAATGAAATAAAAATAATAACACAGCATTTACATAACAATACATATCCCAAAGCACTTCACAAGTAGGTCAATATCATGATAAGCATTTGATTGCTGCTTGCTTTAGTGGGAATTGTTTAAGAATGAAAAATATTTAGCCCACTCTCCCTCTCTTTGTGGCAGTTCCACAAAAGCGACAGTTTCTATAGAACATCCTGCTGCTGAACACCCGGGCAGGAAAAGCCTAGCCAATGCTGAATTGCATCTCCAGGTGCACAGAAATGTGTTATTTTCAGTTTGGTTTATATTTTTATATTTTTAGGGTATTTTTAATAATTTAAATACTGGAAACCAAAATAAAATACAGATTGGTTATCAGCATGCAGCTTATTTTTATCATTAAGTCCTTTGAAGATCTAGATGCAGCATGCATGTGTCCTTGAAGCTGAGAGATGTGGGGATGGGAGGGGTGGGTGTGTGCACTCTGCAGGACTGAAGCATTAATCTAAGAAATAATATAGGGAAAAGAAAGCCAGTTTTTCATACTGCCATCAGTATTCCTATCCTACCAAGAGCTTTCATTAGATGATATTTAACTTAGATAATTACCTTTCTAGCTGACATTATCCATAGGAAATCACAATTTCACTATGCCAAAAAGAAGCTAAATGGCTAACTCTATGGCACTTCATACCTTTCAACTGATTTTTCAACTGATAATTTAAGGTAAAATATTCTCCCCAGTCTCCATTCAAGTGTGTGTTTCTGTGTGGATGAAATCCTTCTTTTGTTTTCATTCGATTCTCCTGGAAATGGATAAAATTATATCCTTGAACAAGCTGTTGAACAGCAAACCTTTTACTTTTATGCATTCCCTAGGTCTCAAATGGATTAAATTCATAGAACACATCTTCACCTTGGAGTTACATACTATGAAGTATTTGTTTCGCTCATATCCCTTTGAAAAGAAAATTCCCTAGCTGAGTCTGACTCCTCCTGCTCTGCTCAAGGACCAGAACACTTTTGGGGGTGCAGGTGTTCCACTCTGACCTGCAGATACTGTCATGTATGGATGTGTGGGCACTACAGTCGTTTGCCTCTGCCAACCTCTTCCTCGGAATTTGGGCTCCACAACCTCCATTTTGTCTATATCCTCTATATCCTGGTTTTTTTCCAGTTCAGTCCTGTCTGTTCTCCCCTTCAGCACTTCATCTCCAAGGTTCTCGAGCACAGAATATAATTCCTAAGTGTTCTCAGAACACAAATGAAAACAAGCTTTGTCTTTAGGAAGACTGGCACCAGCACAGTGTGTAGCTGCTCTGTCCCTTACAAGCTCTTTGGGGCAGGAATAAGAACTGTTGCATGCCCAATGTGGAACTCTTGTCCATTGCAGAACATCAAAATTCTACAAAAAAGTAAAAACATTGTTTGTGCTTGTGTGTTCCTGTGGCTAAGCTTAGAACACAGCCAAAAGTTGTTTCTTTCCTGCTCTAACATTTGTTATCCTAGAAGTATCATCCCATAACTTTCATAACTATATCCCATGTATAGACCAGACTAAGTGTGTCTCTCTTCTTTCCTGCTTGTTACTTTGCTCTTCGGGTCTAAGGCATGTTTTAGTGCCACCAGCAAAGAACATTAGACTTCCCTTCAGGTTTGAGCAGAAAGTCTGCTGGTGGGTTAGTTTGGTGTACATCTGATGTGCTTGTTACTAAAGCAGTGCTCATGCTAACAACAACTGGAATAATCCAGGATTAAGAGCTCGAGGTGTAAACTTTCCTCCATTTGTCCTTTTCCCTTGACATCATCCATTGCCTGTCTCAGTTTTAAAAGCATCCTGTTCAAAAAACTAAGTACAGTATAAAGCAGAAAATCTGACTTATATCTGCTTTTAGCCATAAAAATGCACAAGGAATTTTTAAAACCATAAAAGCCATGAAGCTATGTCCCAAGAAACCTAAAATTGGATAAGCACATGTTTTCAATGAAAGAACAGTATAATAGGCACTTACCAGATTAAAACCTGTATACCATTTACTTTCAATTGCATGTCTTGATGTAAAAAGAGTATTGAACCAGCTGACGTTTAGAGGCCCCTTCCAGTTCAGATTTTGCTATGATTCTATAATTGGGCTAAATTCATGAAGAGGTAGGGCTTATTTTGGGATGAAATTCCAAGAAGAACAAAAATAATTATTTTAATCTCCAGGGGTGTGTTTTACCTCATTCAACTTAACATGCATAGAAGTAGTTTCCTTGCCCAAGCTGGTGTTCTTTAGGCCATTAGAGAGGAATTAACATCTCCAGAAATACTTTTTGTCACCTTAGATATCTAATATGACCTGAAACAGCGCCTGTTTCTCTCCAGTAGCAATACAAGAACTGCATGCAACCAATTTTCTAATGCTGGAGCCAAGAAAAAGTGATCTTACCTTATCAGAATTATGTATTTTGTATAAAACTACACCCCTCAATGAGTTATATTTTCCTGATGATAGCTTCTTACCTTCAAGCTGACTGCATCTTCATCCAAAATTTGAAAGGAACAAACCAAACATTTGAACAGAGTTGTAGTGGAGACATTCTAGTAAGACATGAAGCCAAGTATCAAAAATGACAAACCATATTCTTCTGTGTTAACTTTTTTCACTGACAAAACTGGAGGGGAGAAAAAAAAAAGGTAAAAAAACTTGTGAGTAACAAGCCCCAAAGCCGCTTTATGAAAATGGAAATGTTATTTTATATTACAAGTCAATAACACTGCATTGTTGACAGATCTCTCCCTGTCAAGCACCTACTTGCATTTATTATGTTTTACAAATGCTGATCAAACCATGCAAGATCATATTAGGACGTAGTGCACAAGGTTACCATTAATAGCAGGGAATTAACAATGTGATAAGGATTACAAAACTGCTGAAATCAAGTTGTGACCTGAGTGCACTCTGGGTTCAATTAGAACATTAAATTCTTCATGCACTTAATAGCCACATGCTATTAATAACAACAAGAAATCACATCTGAAGAAGCTGTTTGATAAAGAGGTTTATTTGGCAGTAGCATGTAGGGAAATCATCACTGAAATCTTCTAGATACACTTGCAGGGCACAGGATAGCTCTGAGCCAGAAAATAGCTCTCTATTCTATATTTGTAATATTAAATATTACAAAGTCTGGTCCAGCAACTACTTTCTCACTCCAGTAACTGTCATATCAAAAATGCACTCAGGCTTTTCAGTTTTAGTATTTTAAACAACCGTCATGGATTTTTTTTTTCCTCTTCTTAAGCACAGAACCACAGAGTCACTAAGGTTGGAAAAGACCTTCTAGATCATCCAGTCCATCCTTTGACCTAACACCACCTTGCCAAGTAAAGCCCTGCTAAGCAGTGCACTCACTGAACCATTGAGTGGTTCAGACTGGAAGGGACCCATGGAGGTTGTCTAGCAGGGTCTGTTGGGGCAGCTGGCTTAGGACCATGTCCAGTCTCATTTTGTGTGATTCCAAGAATGGAAACACATCTCTGGGCAACTCGGTTTTGTGTTCAGAAGGATGGCAATCAAATAAAACAATTAAATGCTAATCTCTGCTTCAAATAGAAATTCATCCATCACAACTTGAGCTCCAGTTTGAATCATGAAGTGTAAAAGACACCTGACATGTCCTCTCTGAAGCTGAAACTCACTTTGCAACTCATTTATTCAGGGTAATCAGTCAATAGATTTGCAGAAACGATGTGTTGATTTCTCCATTTTTTAATTTAGTCATTTCTGTTAGCTGCCAAAATTAATTAAATAAGGCATAGCTCTGAGAGCTTACATACTAATCAGAACTAGCAGGTGCTTTCTCTCAGAAAGCTGTCAGGAGCCCAGTTTCTGGGCCCCCCATGGTCTGGCAAAGTGGCTGTGCAACTTGGGCTCTCAGAGGAGACACGTGTTGCTTGGGAAGTATCTGTGCTGCCTGGGAGACTGGACAGCACCAGCAGAAGAGAGGGAGGAAGCCCTCACCAGATCTTGGGAGCTGCATCAGGCCCTGATGGGCACCTGGCAGGTCAAGAGGACCTTGAACCAGCAGATCCCCACCTGTACATGATGGAGCAGCACCAGCTGCAAACACCTCCCTTCAGCCCACCCTGCAGGACAGAAGGCTGTGCCTCTCCTCCAAGGCCACCACAAGCTCTGGGCATCCCCAAACTTCTGTCAATTGGAAACAGAGATTGATAAGGTTTGTGGATTAATGATCCCTTATGCATTTGGTTGGGGGCTTTTTCCAGCTGAAGCTGTTTAAATGAATTCATGCCAAATGGTGATTGAGATAAGTAATTTCCAGCTGAAGTTTCAAATAATTCACTGTTTCCTAAAAAAAGCCAACAAAAAACCCAACCCAAAACAAAAACAAAAACAAACAAAAAACCAAACAAAAAACCAAACAAAAACCCTCAAAGAACAAAGAAACCAACCCAATACATACCAATTAAAAGTCTGGCACTTGTTAAAGTTTCTAGCAACAAGTAGAGCACACTGAGATTATTTTAATATTTTCTATTTTCTTCCAAACACTTTGGATAAACTCTCTAAATTTTTAAGATATAAAAATAAATTTATTCAGAATGCTGAAATATGCAACTAACTTTAAAATTGCGTGCATTAGCAACATTGTTTGGCCTCCACATAATACTCATATAATCTGAAAACTTGTTGTTTTGGGGCTCTTTAGGGTTTTTTTTCATTTTGTCTGAACCTGCAGATTTATCTGTGAAGTATACAATTTAATAATAATCATCAATGATGAACTAGATCTGTAATTTAAGGACTGGCATGTGAATGTCAAACTGGCAAGTTGTTGAGTTGATTCTCTTTGAATTAGGTTATTATAATGAGGAAAGTGAAAGTAGCTTGTACAACAATTAGGGGTCCATATATGTATTTTTTAAGGTGAACTTCTCTCTTCCTGAACTGAATCCTCTAAAAATAAAAGTAGTGGATGACTTAAGAGACTGAAAAAATAGTAATAGTTAAAACAGTGTAAAAGAAAGAAAGACAGAATATTCAAGGCCAGCAATACTGGGTACTTAAAAATTACATGAGGCACCTTGCATCCTTCATCCCCTGATGATGTTTTTGACCATGTTTGATGTACAAATACCAGTTGTACAAGCTGACTTCCATGGAATTTGTCTCCAGTAATAGTCTTGCCTCACAACATAAATGTTTGGGAGGGAAAACATAAAGGCTGGCATTTCAGAAGTTCCTCTTCATAGCACAAACCTGGGAGCTCCCTGAAGCTCTCCACCTGCCTCACACAACAGGCACCAAATACTGTCCAAATTTTCTTCTTGTCCTCATCACCAAAGCAACAAAGGGAGTCAGTTTTAGCCCCACAAACTCAATGGCAGACTTCCTACTGGTATCAGTGAAACTAAATTTTTCACTGAAATCTACTCCTTACAGACAAGTGTTCCATTTGTGTATCGTGGTGACAGTGTTTCACAGTTCTTTTGAGATGCAGGTAAGTATTATTCAGGATTTTCAGATCTTGTTAAAATTGTCCTGGGTCATGAGTCCACAGCAGAACCAGAAACAGACTTCCAAACTACTGAATTCCATATTCTCACATTAAAAGGAAATATGAACTCTTACATGTCAGCAATGTTGCCTTTGATTTATTAAGACTTGCTGCCTACTCATCTTTTTTTTTTTCTCTCCTTTTTTCCCCTTTTTATTTTTTAACAAGGACATTTTCCTTCCCAGTTTCACAGAACTTTTCCTTACCAGGTACCCCACCGAGGTAGGCTGGATTTGATGAGATTAACAGTCATCTCTAATTTAGGCTCCTCCTGAGAAGCCCCAGTAATTTTTGAGACAAAAATACAAGTGTACATCACCACCAGAATTTAAAGGCATATGTACATATACTTAGAAATTTGACCTATTTGGAAAGCCAGCTTCCCTGAGGATGATGGAGTGGGTGTACCCATGTGTTAGAGTGAGAAGCACAGCAAAGGTACAAGGAGGAAAGATTCAGGCAAAACTTGGACCAGGATAAACTATGACTGAAACAGAGAAGGGGAGAGAGATTCTTCCTCAGATGGCAGAAAGGACATCCTGTACTGCACTGGAGCCTCACCTCCTGCCAGGGAGACAGGATTCTGCACTCCTTGTGACCACTGCTTGTGAGAAAATACTAGGGCAGCAAAAAGGACCTGGGATCTTTGCTAAAAGAGATTTAAAGCATACAACTGTCCTCAGAACCAAGACTGATGTTCCTCCCTCACATAATAAATTTCAAAATCACATTTAACATCAACCTTTTCAATAAAAGTGTTTGCAACATTCAAATATCCTATTTTTACAACCATGCTCTGTTGCAAAACTTATTGAAAGTCAATTATGTTTTGTTTCATTTTTCAAAATGTCATCACTGCTGCAATAATTATATCTTTTAAAAATATTGATTTTAACCTCTATATCACCTGATAAATGTCCAAATAACAAGGGCCTTACTAAACATGAAGTATATCTTCATAAGTCTTCACTGATATTTATTCTGTTTCTACAACTGAATTTCAAAAATTACATTTTTTCACATTTACCCACTGGACTCTCAGATCCTGCTTCACATCAGGAATAATTGTCATCGCTTTTGCTGTAGCTGGGGAAAACAAGAGGATTCTTTGTATATCTTTTTATTACAATGTCAATATAGCAATACAAGTTATATGAACAAACCTAAAGAGACAAAGAGCTATTTGTTATTATCCAGAGGTGAAAGCACAAATCTTAGGAAAAATCCGGGAGGGATCGCAGCTGAACAAAAGGTCTAAGCAAGGCAGGCTTCGGCACCTGATTATATGCAAACCCAGCAGCGCAGCCGTGCAGGGATTCCCTTCTTCTGTTTGCAGACAAGGATTGAATGAGAAGTGGTGAGATAACAAGGAAGCGTGCAAGCTTAATGATATGCCTATTTTTTCTATCAGTTGCTAATCTGTAGCTCTGGTGATGATTACTATTTCATCTCCAGAGAGATGCTATTCAGAAACATCAAATGACATACAATCGAACGCCTTGTGTGTCTGTAAGTATAGGGCCAGATTGTCAGGGCTGTCAGCCCCAGAAGGGAGAAAGTCTTCCTATTTCACGCCGCTCTTTTCCCCGCCCCGAGTGATGCCTTCCAGCGAATGGAAAGCGGAGGCTGAGCCCAGCCCGCTCACCTGATGTGCCGGGGGAGCGGCGGGAGGAGCCGCGCTCCGGCCGCGCCCGCAGGAGCGGCGAGCCCTGCGGGGAGGCAGGGCTGGCTGCTCGGTGCAGAGCAGACAGAAAAGTGAAAACCTTGCCTTATTAAGCCTTGCCGTATTTTCTACTTTGCTCTTGCATTGAAACAGCACGGAGATGCCGCGCACATGTATCAGCTTACAGGGATGTCAGGGCACTTCCATTCACCGCGAGCCTCTTGGCGGAGCCGCTGAAGTGAATTCACTCCCTGCGCTGCACAAGAGCTGCTCGCTGCACGAACTGCAGCGTCCGCTGGTAAACACACTCTCACTGGTGTGGCTGCAACTTCTAGAACTAGTCTCAGTATAGCCTTCTCTCAGCCTAGTAAACATGCAGCTGGGTGTCCTAGACGGGTAGGATGCTTTTTCAACTACCACTACGCTTGACTGGTGCTGGATCTAGCTAGTTTACCTCCAGATTCTGAATGTTTCCATGAAGTCTGGACTTCAGAGCATACAGCCCAGTGTCTCCTCCAGTTGTCACACCAGGCTCTCCATGTGCAGAAGCTCAGTTCTCTGACTCAGGTACCAACCACTGATTTAGAGAAAATTTAGCATCATTTAATTCTGGTGTGGAACAATTTATATAGATGATCCAATAAGGTCTGCAAATTTAAAACACCTTCTTCCAAGAAGAAGATTGAAATTAACACAGATCTGTATTTTGTGTGGGTTCCTGGTAGAGCCATGGATCCTTCCTGCTGACAAATAAATGTTTGTGCCAAAGGTGCTTTGGAAATCAAGTCTGATGTCAGTTCCTTCTTTGTCAAAGGGTGCATAACTCAGGCATGTTAATTTGTTTGGTTTTTTTTGTCTAGGTATCACTTCTTTGGGGCAGGAAGTCTTCCCAGTTCTGAAGAGCAACACATCATTCAAGTGACATCACACACATATGTGCACTTTTATGCAAGATGTTCTAAATTCAGTCTGATACCTCTTCATTGCATGACTTGGGGGACAGAGATACTGCCAGAGGTGATCCTAAAGATTTGCCCCTACACATGAATGCTTTGCACAATCACTGCATGTGGAGGCAGAGTGTGCTGAAAGACTTCAGAGGTGAGGATGAAACAGGCAACGCCTTAATAATATAATATATACAGGAAAACTATTTATTCTCTGTCCTAATAAAAAGATAAGTTATCAAGTAGTACAGGAATCACCACTGATTTTCCTGGGCTAAAGCTTGGTAAACTGCATGAAGACCTCACGCCTCCCTCTGAGACTATTTCCTAGGGGTGCAGAGGTCTGTGCCATTGCAACTGAACAAACCAAAACTGCTTTAAAGCTTAGTTACATCAATGCCGTGTTGGGTGCCGGCCGGTATAAAATCAGCATGGTGTGTGACTTTGGTGTGAATTGCACATGAAGCATGGATGCTATTTGTATGTTAATAACTGTGTGGCCTTTTGCTTTCCTCATTTATTGCCTGTTCTTTGTCCAGTCGGGAGCAGGTAAAGTGACCCACATTCTCCTCTGACACATCACACGTGGCATTGCCCAAGCTCGAAGTGTGCGATCATTTTTTCCCTGCTGCATAACAAACACAAACGCACAGACAACCTTAATCACGGCGGCTGGTGCAGGAGCAGCCTCCTCCCCTCCTCCCCTCCTCCCCTCCTCCCCGGCCGCCTGGCAGATGGCACAGCAGCAGCAGCGCAGCTCCACAGCTCCGGGACCAAAGGAACAGATGTTGGATTACCGCACGCTTTCTAGAGCTTTAATCTTCGAAGAAATTCTGGATCTTACCTGCCTTCTCCTTTCCTCCTGTCATTCACAGAGGCAGCAGAAGCCTCTGAAAACAAGATTATGCAGGCCCTTAGCACAGCCTGAAGCCACGATGTCAGCAGGAATAACGACAGTGTGGTTAATAATGGCTGAAATACGTGTGAGGGTGCAATCCTTCAGAATGAGGATTTTTGAAGATAATTACAGGGGGTGGAAAACTGGGTTGAGATAGATTTTAACAGCCAAAATATTTTAGTTTCTTAAAATGCTACCTTGAAAAATGTTACAGTGTGAGTTGGTTATATCTTATGTAGAAACTAAAAATGCAGAGGGCTATCTGAAAGATAATTAGATAGCTACATAGAAAGAAGCTTTTTAAAACCTAAGGATAATTTCCTTTCCTTCTTCTTCCCTATAGGTGACTGCCACTTTTGAAGCTGACTTGCCATTAGATTGGTTGTGGACAAAGAGCATTTTTTAACAAATCCCAGATCCAGAATATAATTTCAGTGGACAGACATGGTAGAGCAGCACCTACAATCAAATCCACAACTGAGACTTGTTTCATTTTGTTTGTAAGTCAAATTTTACATATGTTGAGGGCAAACTGTCATGGGTGGTGTAATCACAGCACTGTATTATCAACTGAATTTGCATTATCAATGATATTATAATATTATTATTAGAGATCTTGATCTCAGTTGATCTGAAATAAATTCATACTAGCTTAAAGGAGTTTGAGCCAAATATTCCAACACTGCATTTTAGCAGATGTACTCACAGTCATGACTCAACTTTAAACTAAAATGTTTTAACCAAGGACAGATTAAATAAATATAATACAAAATAAATAATTTGTTTGGAAGCTGGTAATATTTTGTTCAGTGAGATCCAAACAAGACCTAGTTGCATAACTATTTCTAACATTAATTATTATGCAAGTCCTAAAAATAGAAAAAGCACTCCGCTTTAATTGATTCACATTTTGCATTTCTCTTACACACTTCTTAATTGAAAGGGCAATGTTAAACTTTCTTTTCAGTTACAAATTACTTCAAATGATTATTGAATTGTAGTTCAAATGAATTATTCAAAGTTTAATATTAAAGGCCTCATCCTAATATTGAGAGATTGGTATTTTTTTTTCTGAAGTGTACAAGTATACTCCAAAAACATGCTGCTTTCAATCACTTGGTCTTATAGATTATTTTTGTAGGGGCTGAACTTCAGCAAATCCATCCTTTCTTTTCCTGTCTTTTTACAGCTAGTGATAGAGCCCTGAATACCAAGAAACTTCTAAAGCAGTCAAAAAGAATATGTTAAAGGTCCAGCCACACAGTCTGAATCTTGGTTTCACCCATTTACTAAGAGTCACATTTATCTAGTCTCTCTAAGAAAGTATTTTAACATATGAGCAGGCCTGAGAGTACTGCAGACAGATGCCTGTCCCTGTTTCCCCAAATTGGAGGAGGCTGCTAACAGGAAAATTTCATTTCCTTTTCATTACGCAGCTGCCAGCTGTCGGAGCTGGCTGATACAGGGAGGATATGGGCAGGGGTGTCTTCGTGGGTCCTGGGGGAAGTGCTAACAGGATTTATACATCATCAGAAGGCCACTGAAGTTCAAGAATGAGGGAGGGACACTAACACATTTGCTAATATGGGTGTTGTCATTGGTATCAAACACAATCGAGGACAATTATTTCACTTAGGTTTCTGATTTGAAAATAGAGACACAACTATTACTAAACATAGATGAAGACTGGACAAAATTTTGTGGAAAGAATCCTCCCATTTGAAATAATAAATTCCTTGAACTTGCAGGATGCTTTAATTTTGATGTGTATTTTCCCTCTTCTTAGAAGTTCCCTGGCTTGTTGGCTTCTACAATTGTGATATTCTGTGATGCAGCTTTGTGTTCATTCTGGAGAAAGTGACTGCACACTTTATTTAAAGACTCTGCTCTCTGCTGCATTTGGCAGTTGTTGGAAGGATAATTCAAGATTCTTTGCCTTGGTTTGCCTTGCTTCCCCCACAAATGTCTTCTGCAACTTGTGTGACACTCAAATCCCAGGTTTCCTCATGGTGTTGTCCATGGCTCTCTCCCTGTGTCAGAAGAATTTCCCTTGCACAATAGGTTTTTGTTTTCTTAGTGCATTTCTCAACAGAAGGCTTCCCTATTTGAAACCATGGTTCAGGTATCTTCTCTGAAAGAAAAGAAAAAAGCAGTTGATAGAAAGATAGATCTGGTGGGAATAGCTTAAATCATTGATCTGGACGCTTGCAAATATAGAAGCTATGCAATAAATGTTTAATACCAAAAGCACAGTTCATTCATGGTGTTCACAGAACACTTCCCAGCACTCCAGAAACAGAATAAAGATTGTATAAAGCTCCAAAGTTAGAAGCAGTGTTCAAATACAGACCCACAACTTCTAGCCCATTTTCTAAGTATCAGTCCTGCCACAACCCTGTAAAGCAAATGTTAGATAAGTAGCCCCTATTTCACCTTTCAATGACAAGGTTGTTCCCAAAGTTAAAAATTCCTGACTTGTCTTTGCATTGCTTGTCAAGGTTACCTGAGAAAGGAACAATACAAAATCATCTTAGTTTGGAACCCACTGAGAGGTCACTGGGAACTATGGACATATTGTTGTTGGCCTGATGCCAATGCTGCTGAAATAATGCTTGTCACATTTCTTTTCCTTGTGGAAGCTGAGATCTTGCAGCATCCACAGGATGGTCACTTTCCTTAAAGGAACTGTCTAACTTCTCTCCATGGGAGGAAAAAGAGCTCAGAATTTTTATCTTCCAAGAACTTCCCCAGATAAAAGCAGGTTAATATAAAGATGAGGAAAGGCAAGATTCAGACAGCTGTGAGAAAAAGACAAAAATGTTTTACCTCAGTCATACCTCATAGCTATTGGAGTGAGAAGCATACAGCTGATAAAATTCAATTGTCTGTACATGACCACCAAGCCAGGACTGCAGCTGGAAGAGCAGAGGAGCAGGAGTCCCTGGGATGTCTGACCTCCTGCTTTCAATGGCGCAGAAACACTTTTCAGGCTGCAAAGCTGAGGGGCAAGAGTATTGTGACCATGGAAGAACAATGCAGTGACCATGTAAGCCTCACACAACAGCTGGAATCATTTGGTGTGACACACTAAGTCAGGGCTTTACTGAAAAACCCCACCAGCCTTCCAGCTACCCTTACCCTTGAGCTAAACTGAGGTCCTTGCCTTCAGGATATTGTAAAATAGCACTGTGAGTATTCCTCCAAATTCAAGCAGCTTCTCAAAATGAGTTGTAGCCTCAGAAGCAACTTCCACCTTGGCAAGGAATTCCAACTGCTTGGATTTAATTGAGTCTGCAACTTCCATGCTTCCTTTTCTAGAAAACTTGACATTGTTGTCTCAGGAGGGGAGATCCCAGGAGAGTTTATTTTTTTTGTTGTTGTTGTTTGGTTGGTTGGTTTATTTTTCTCAGGTTTTTTGGTTTTTTTTTTTTCCTTTGAACATGCTGAGAACTGCAATGCTGAGATCTCAGCAATTAAAGTTACCAATTTACAGTTATTTAATAGTGGATGAATTATGAGGGTGTGTGTATCAAGACAAATTAGCACTCGGTAGTGTAGAAAGGGATCTGCATTAAGTGTTGGATAAACATTCTGCCCATGCAGGAGGAGGAAGGCAGTGTGCTCACTGCAAATGCTTTCAAAGTGGAACTGATCATTTTTCCTTTGCTTCACAGTACAAACTCACCTAGGAGCTGGTGTTCAACTCCTGACATACTGTAAACCCATTCAGTTTTTTATGCTGCTCCTTTGGGGCACTGTGGCTTCCAGCCACTCCAGCCACTGGAGCCATTTATTCTTGACTCCTAACTGCATTTTGCCACAATCCCCTCTTCTGCTGATGTAAGTTATGAAATGCTTTTCATTTGTAAACTAAATAAATAAAAAGATTCAACTCAAAAATTAATCTTCAAATAAAAAGTAGTAGTGATTTTTTAAGTGGGGTTTGGTGAAAAGAAGGTGTTTGTTTGGTTTTTTTTTCCTGGGAATAGGGCAAGCCCTGGAAATGTGTGATTCAGCATCAGGCTAGAGTAACACCATGGCCTTAATGTACCATACTAGTTAATAAATGAATCAATTGAAAATATAATGAAAATTAGGTTTAATCCTAAGTAAATAAAATACCTAGCTACTTGAACTGTCCCCAGTATATTTTCACCTTCTTTGTACTTTTCTTTTAATTGCCTAGAACCCCCTACAATATCCTAGAAACCATGGGCATATCAAGGACACTAGCCAGGCATCCAGAGCAAAGATCAGATTAGTCCAACATCTCTCAAGAATAGTTTAGAAATAATTGATTCTCCTTCGGGACTGGGGAATGGAAAAGAAGCCCTCTCAAGCTCTCTTTGATCTTGTTATCTTGTTTATTGTATTATCTTGTAGTCAGTTCAGATGTAGTGCAAAAGAAAGCAGACTCTGTCACATATTACTTCTTTTGCTGCTCTCTCAACTTACACTCAGATAAAAGCAGCTAAGACTAAAATTCTTTGATTTTACTCTAGAAAGATTCTTTAGGGGCAACTAAGAATCAGAGATTCTTGTTGTTAAGTATCAGGTTTGGGGTTCATAGCCCATATTTCACAATCATAGCCTGCTGGTGGCCAAAATGACAGGGTGACTAAATGTGAGAGCTTGTTCTCTCCTCTTTACAGCTGGGCTCAATATGAGAATTTTCTCTTTTCCCCATCCGTGTTTTTCTCCAGGTCAGCCCAACCCATAAGTGGAGGAGAGTCCTGAATTATGCTGTGTTCAAAAAGGAGTCTGAAGAAGAGGTCTGCTGGGTGAGAGAAATAGCTCAGTTATGCAAATGAATAAAGATATAAATGGATGTTGATGGATTTCTCTTCTTGCCTTAAAACCAAGAACTGCAGGAGGAGGGGATACAGCAAAACCTGCACAGAGACTTCTCTGTTTCTGATAAAAGTGGACTGAAGGGGAGGGTCAGGTTAAGTGTTCTGGAAGGAAAGATAAAATTATCATCATTATGATTTTAGGGAGGTTTTATAGTACTTTTGTCACTGTTGTTCTCATTGCTGATACATTGCTCATGGAAGGAAACATGAGTGAGTTTTCAGCCTGTGCTCCTGGGGAGGGATATGGCAATGGGAGAAGAGGGAAGTTCAAAAGGTGTCTGCATGTCTGTAGAGGAACTCAAGCCCCAGAACTGTTTGTTGCTGCCATGGTAGCTACATATATAATTAAATGAAAATACGAGATAACATTTCCTCTGCTTTTGACCTATTTGTTTTTCCTATGTGATATCTCATCTCAGCAAGGTCAGACTTGCCTGTGAGCACCTCAGCCCAGATGCTTTGCTCTCTCTGCATCTTCTTGAGAGCCTGCCCTCCAGCCCAGATATCTGCTCAGGTGGTTTTCTCAGCTGTCTGGAAGCACTTCTACCTATGTACTTTAATTTTACTGCAATCATCACACTGTGACATGCCCCTTCTTGGCATGGATAGTTCTTGGCAATGCTTCCACCAAGACTGTCCTTTCCTTTCAAATAGCCCAGGTTTGGAGTTTTAAAAAGCTGAAAGGAGGAAAGGAGGGGATTTTGAGATTTTGAGGCTTTAGATTTTTGCCTTTGTTTTTCTGAATGTTTAGGTGCAGGTACTTAGCTGAACCCAAAGACACCAAGAGTTCATTTTTGCTTAGAGATATTAAGTTGAGGTATATCTTTACCATTAGGCCTTCAAGTGTTTCTGCCCATGCTGAGTGCAGGAACAGAGGGGCTAGGTGGGAGTCAGCTGGGAAGAGAGAAGCAGCATAGCTGTCCAGAACTCAGGGTGAATATATAGCTGCACAGTCTTTTTTTTTTTTTAATAGCTTAAAAATTAGAACCTTAATGGGAAATGGGGCATCATCATTTGCTGCAACACAGGGATGTGATCCATAGTGAGGGACAGAAGCAGAATTACTCCTTACCATCAGCAACAGATGTGTGCCAGCAATAGCTGCACAATATCGTGGCAGCACTGACTGGTGCTGGCACAGACAGAGGCCACCAGGAGTGAAGGATATGGGGCAGGACAGACATTCCTGTCTCTGAGCCTTGCTGTGAGGAGCTCGAAGGCTGTTCTCAAACCTGCCTGCCCTTCCTCTGCTGTTCCCCAAATTTCAACACCAGCTGCAACTTACCCTCTTTTACACACCACTTTGATCTAGCAATTGATCTTGCAGGCTACAGAAGACTAAGGCAACTGGTTTACAATTAAAATATCACTGAAAATCTGCATAATTACTGTCTGTGGGCCGGCTTCTCATCTCATTTGGACCTTATAACCTCAGATTTTTACCTAGCAGGTTATTTTCTGTTTAGGTTGGGGGTTTTTTTGTGGGTTTTTTTTGCTGGTGCAAGGGGTTATTTGTTCATAGCAGGCAGGGCCACACTGTTTCCTTAATCTAGGTGTTTTCCTAATCAGTTTAACAATTTAACCAGATCAAATAAAAAATAGTTAGTTAGCTTTCACCTTTATCAATTTTACTCCATGACATAAAAGTATCAGAAAAAAATTGTCTCTCAGTTTACCTACCTTATACATTTAATGTTGTCAGAAACATGTCTAAAAGATATTACGAGAAAAATAATACTGACATTCAATAAAGGAGTTCTTCAAAACTGGAGTAACATTAATTTGTTGCATAGTTTTAAATAAAGCAATTAGAATGACTCCTGAAAAAGCTGAAACTTCATTTTGATAACTTGATAATTATTTTTTTTAAGCTGCCTGATATCTTTTATTGGAGGAGCAGGGATTATTTTCTCCTAGCTATAAGTAAAAATTGAAGGGAAATGATCAGCAGAATTTTAAACTAGGCAATGTTATCAGAGAGCTCAAACGCTTGCAAGCGCAAATTCAAGCTCCAAATACAACAACAAAAAACCCCATGTGTTTGCAGTCCCATTATACAGCCATTAATGCACTGGTTTACTGTTATTTTAGGAAAGTAAGATAAACACACGGGTGAAAATTCTGGGGGACAGAGTGACAGCTAAGAGGAGCTTGCAGAGAGCGATGGAGCTGGGCTGCTCGGGCGGACCGCGCCGTGCCGTGCTCGGAGCGGCGCCGCTGCCCCGCCTGCCCGTCTGCCCCGCCGCGGCTTTCTGCTGCGGATCTGCAAGGGCAGTCCCTCCTTGGGGCTGGAGGAAGAAGGGCAGTCCCTGACTCGCAGGAGTCTGATGGCAGCGCTTTTCCCAGCTGTGGGCTGCCCTGCCCTGCTTTTGCTGTTTTCTCACCCGGACCTGCCCGGCTGGGTCTGCGGCATATCCTTGCACACCGCAGCTTCCACTGGGCTTCCTTTTGGGCTTGGGATGCTTCCCCCACAACCAGCTCAACAACAGTGCCTGTCTCTCCCAAATGCTGAATCTTTTCTGACTGCTTTCCTGCAGTTTCTTGCACAAGAGAAAAGTCTTTCCCAAAACAGTATTGGCACTCTTAACAAGCAAACAGATGTTGTCTGGAAATTCCACTCTCGTCAAGCCCATGTGGCTGGTTGTGCACATCTCAAACATCTTTCCTTCAGCTACACCTGTCTTCTCTGCATGGATGTTTCTACCTCCCACTGATTTTGAATACTGTTACCAGTTTTAACCGTAGTTTTCTCAAAAAAACATTTAGCCTTTTTCTGTTCTGAGAGAATAAGCTATTTCAGTTATACAACAGTTTTTATATGAGGATTTTTTCTTCCACAAGAGGGGAGCATGAAGAAGACAATGTTAAAGAGGCTTCTCTGCCCACAAATCACCCTGCAGTGAATTTCTGTGTCTCTGCTCTTAGACTGGCCAAATGCACATTAATGTAATTTAACCTCTTTCTCTGAAGTTTAGATTAAGGCCCGTTACATCACAAATAAAACAGACCAAAACTGATAGAGACATTTATAAGCAGTTATGGTTATCATCCAATGTCTGACAACCTCTTTTACATCCTTAACTCAATTCTGCATCCAAACTCTAAAGGAGGGGGGCATGTAATATTTTACTTGTAGCACTAAAGGTAGTTTAATGCAATTTCTGTCAGCAAAGTAGATCTGACACACTTTCATTCACCTTATCTGGAAATGCACAAATTGTCAGGGAGTCCAGGACCCTCTGGTATAAGTCATTTGCAGTTAAACTTATACTTTTCCCATTGAAGCAACAAGCTTTGCTGCTATTTGTGTGGTTTTCTGGTTTTGGAAGAAGTTTCGTTCATTTCGTTGACTTTGGCAAACGTTAACATAATTGCTTGTCCATGTTCTGAGACATTCCTATGAAACAGTTCTTCTCTTTAAAAATTTTAGCTGGATGCTGTCACTCAGATGTACAGGACTTAAAACCACTAGTTGAACATTGATTATGGATACCACCCTGCTCAGTTTTGTTGTTGGAATCTGTTGTCTGACTGAAAAACAGAGAGACTAACACAAAAAAGAAAACAAAAAAACCCAACCAAAAAAAACCCCACCAGCTGTAGAGTAATTCACTTTTTTTCCCAATGATTTAATTACATATGATTTTCATATGATTTTGGGATCATACCTAAATGATTGTCAGTCCTCAAAATCTACGGTTCAACCCAATTATATTAATGCAAACCTGAAAAATGACTCTGACATTAAATAATTTGGCAACCTGTTCCTTTTTCCCCTATTCTCAAAGTCTGTTACAAGCTCAAGCTGCTCACTACTGGTCCTAAAGCTCATCTCTTCATTTTTCTCCTTCACTTCCAGAGTGCTTCTCTGAAGCAAACCACCTGCACTTACTGTACTTTGGCTTATTTTGAGAGAAAGCACAAAAATAGTCTCTTTTTTTACATAAAATAAACAAACCTGGCAGATGTGTTGGAGAAGCACACCTCACATTGTGAGAACCATGAAGTTTTCATTCAACCTGATTAGAGCTGGTTCAAAGAAATCATCCCAAAACGTGTCTGGGACAGATGCAGGGTCCTCTGCACCATCTTTGCTCTGCAAACAGTGATCTGCTTGGCTGCAACTTTTGGAAAAGAATTAAGAAGTCAGTATTTGATGTGTTTTGCTGTCCAACTGTAGATGTCAAAACTGGATATTATATATGTATATATATATATATATATATATATATATATATATATATGTATGTATGTGTATATGTATATGTGTATACATATATATATGTACCAATCTGTCTTAGGAGATGTGGCATTAAAAAAAAAAAGTATGAAAATTATGTTTCCCAGCAAAGAAAATTTTGTGGGAAAACCATTATAACTTTTAGTGCATAGGAAATATAACCTTGTAACTTTACAATCCCTTTGGTCTTAGAAGTTATGAATTTATTTAAAATATCACTTCTCATTATATTATGAATGCACATGCACCTGGGGTTCTACAGGTGGGTCAAAAGTATGTTAGGGTGAGTAATAAACATTTCCAGAGAGCAGTCAAAACTAGTCTGACATCATCAGAAATGTATTATCAGGTGGTGGTGCAGCACTGGCTCTGGCTGGGTGTTTAGAAAGCATTATGACATTACCTAATGCTATCAACGATGTTACTTAAGGGGATGCACAAATGCTTTGGCCAGACCCTTGTTAGGGCAGAGCCCCCCAAATGCACAGTCCCTCTTCCAAGGAGCTTCCAAATTAGGAAATAGATGTGATGAGAATGGAAAAGGCCGTGGTAAATATTTCAACAGCTGTCCAAAATGCCACAAATCTTTGGAGAAAAATCTTCTGGGAATTTTTTTAGTCTATGCTTCAGGCCTCCTCTGTAATCTGTTAATATTTCCTTTTTAAAGGATACGAGGAGGGATGGGATATCAAGAAGAAAATGAAAATGCATTGCATTTATCTGTACATGGGTATCTTTAACTATGTAGCATTTGGTATTCATTCTTCATTGGCATCTTGCTAAAAATGGTTCTAACTATCCCAGAAGCAGGGCCATGAAACCTGGAGAACCGAGCAAACAAAAGGATTAACCAATATGAACAATTTCCAATGCACTCCTCACTAATTTGGATAATAGTCTACCCATCAAATAATTTCTTTGATGAGTAAGGCTATTTTTTTGGTAATGAATAATGAACCAGTATGAAAGATGAAAGGGTTAAAGACCCCAGACTCTACCTGTGACCCCAGACTCTACCTCTACTGTCTATGGAAGACAGAGTTTTCATCAGGGCTAACAGTGACAGAATGGGTCTTGAAGTGAATACTCAAAGTAACGACTGTTACCCAGAAAATTATTCCCCAAAGGGTAGGATGGACAAAAGATTTTATTGATTTTTATTTCATATTTTAATGATGTGTATTTTAGCCATCTCTTCTCTGCCAGGTGAACCTCTGTCCTCTTCCTATGAAAGCAATGATATCATGTAGCAGCTATTACAGAGTAGTTGTTACTTTTCACGATCCCAGCTGTTTCATTCTAAGAATAAAAAGATATTGGATGTCTGCCAATTAAGTAAATGGAATTGCCATTTTCATTTATTGCAGTAGCTAGTTTAACTTGTATTCATAATGTTTTTTCTTAATGTAGATAAAATTACAGCACTGGCAAGAGAGAGTATTTTTATGAGCAGAATATGTGTGTTAAAATATTCAGTCTTTTCAGAGGATTCACAGCTGTTTTGGTTTCAAAATGCAAGTTTTAAATGATCACTAATGTTCTAGTGTCTCCTACCTGTCCACTGATACCAAATCCCCCTCCCCGCTTCTCATCTTTCTGGTGTTTGGTGCAGAATGATCAATAAGAGGGAGGGCTACATGGGCATATTTTCCCACCTACTTCCTATTCCTGCTTTACAGTTAAAATGCTGAATAGAATTATAAACCCATTAAGCAGTGTTAAAATGCACTAATATCAGAGTGCTCTTTTTGTAAACTGGATCACTTTACAAAAGAGCCTCATCTTCTTTTGGTGTACGTCAGGAAGGGTTACGGAAAGCAGATATCATCAGCCAGGGAATTTTTTTAAAGTACTTCCTGTAGAGAATTAAATGCTTCACAGTTTCTATTACCTACACAAAAAGTCCATTAAAAAAAAAAGTATTAAAAATTATTTTTAATTTGTTGCACTTACTATCAAAATACAGTGCTATCTCCAAAATGCCATAAACATCCTTTACCAAGCTTGGAGACTGCACATATGGAGGCCCTTTTTGGGAGAGAGGCATAGGTTTGTGACAGAAAACATATTTGGAGCGTAAGGCAAGGAAGTTTGTGAAAGGGCAGGTGGGTCTTGAAGGAAGAAGGATTCAAGCACGGTGTTGTGCACTGCTAAGTGGTGTGCTAAGTGTTCAGGTTAAGGAAGGCATTTTAAGAAATTGTTATATTCACCTAAAGAAACTGCAGAGCCTTCCAAAAACAAAAGCCCTTCTAGCAGAGCAACCTTATGTCTCTTGCTACCTTTAATTGCCTTTGAGGAAGGTAAGTAACAGCAAGAAAGGGAGAAGAGAGAGTGGGTGTCTGAACATCCTCCTCCGCAAGCTGGAGCTTAGCAATAGAAGAGTTCTCCACCCCACTGTGTCATTTGGTATTTGGGGTGCTTTGCTTGGCACATGCCAGGACATTTGCATGAATAAGTGACCAAGATCAGTTCAGCTAAAATTAAGTCTATCTGAACTGGATATTTAAACTCTGAATTAGATTTTTCCCAGGAAAAAAAAAGTACTAGTTTCTGAGAATAGTAAGTGCAACAGCTAGGCTTCAAATGCTGAGCCACAATCAGAAAACTCAGCCTCTCGTTAATTAGAAACATACCCCTTCAGCAAAATTACAGACAAAGGCAAGAAGCAGACACACAAAAAGGTAAAACTATAAAGCAAGGCAGAAAGTAATCAAATAATGCACTTCAGCTTTGGATTGTTATGTTTATCTCCCTCTGAAATGTTTATACAGATTCCGTCTTCTAATATCCAAATATCCTTGAATGCACATTTCCTCAGAGCATCTCATGACAGGCAGAGAGAAAATGGTGATCCCCATTTCACAGGGGGAGAACTGAGGCAGGAAAAGCCTGTGATCAAAATGAGTTCCCTGGAGAGGCAGTCTCCAAAAAGCAACTGGCTTTCCTATGCTTCACGGCTATCAGTGGTAGAGATAAAATAAATTCTACTTAAATACCAAATTGGTTTAAGGTCACAGAATTTGGGTGAATTCTGCAAATAATATGGATTTTTAAATTTATGCTCTCACTTTTATAGCCCTTAAAATGCACTACCTTTCAATTTTCAGTGTTTTCTATGCAAATCTGAAAAAAGTAGAGAGCTATAATGCATAAAATGTTATATATAATCTATATCATACATATTTAATGAAAGATTATATTCTTAAGCAGGATTGCAATTGAGGAAATTGGAGATTAGAATGATTTAATTATACATCTATATATAAATAGTACAAGTAGAAATTAACCAAATTTTATCTATTTCTCTATGTATTTATGTATGTATGCAGATGCATTTTCTGACCTTGAAAAAAAAGAAATCTTTAAAAGTTGTCAGCAGTCTTTTGGATATGGGTGAATGGAATTACATTTGAAGTAATTACAGAAATAAATGCCGACTAATCACCAATTCATCACAAAGTAATTTCTTGTTAATATAAAGATAATATAAAAATGAGGAAAATAAAACTAATGTACAAAAAAGAATTTTTTAAAAAAATTAAAAGTGTTTTTTTTGTCGATGAGAACACCTCTGCTCTTTCTGTCCCTCCAGCTCTATGGCAGTGCCCCAGTGGCACGCCCCAGCCCTGGGCAGGCAGGAGGTGCAGATGCACCAGCTCTCCCCCCCTGCCAGCACAGATCCCTCCCTCCCCCCGGGCTGCCCGGCCCTTTGAGGGCTCTGGGAGCTGGAAGTGCCTCCTTGCAGGCTGAGGGTGGCAGGAGGCATTGGAAGGAGCAGAAGGGTCTCTGCTCTCCAGACCCTCTGGCCAATCCCTCTGCAAGAGACCCTTACTTCAAACGCATTTAAATAGCTGCTCTCCAGGTGTCTCCCAGCTGGCTGGTAACCCAATATCCTAAGGGTTCATGTACCTATTTTTCCTAAATTTCCCCAGCTTGCCTTTCCTCTTCATCAACATCTGGCCTCAACCTAACCACAAGCGTGAATATCCCTTGAAATGCACTCAGGACTATTTTTCATTAGCAGTCAGGCTCTTTATGAAATCACAGCCATTATATGCATATTTTTGTAGCTTTCAAATTTCACAGGCCTTGCTGAAGGTAGGATTTTATTGGTCTTTCTACATGATTAAGATTGCTTATGTCATTCAGGGATGACCAAAAGAAAATATCAGGACTCTGCATCTCCATTAATTTCAATAGACTTAAACTGAGATAAACACAGCCTGTTATGCTGTGGCATCTCGGAGAAGTGCCCTCATTTCAAAGCACTGTGTGGAGTGAAGAGAGGAGGCACAAATGCCATCCAGAAGCAGTAACCTAACTGCAGTTTCCTTTCTTCTATCTCAGCATAGCTTTGACTGCACAAACTTTTGTAACTAGTGTAATGATTCTTGATGGCAGATGATAGCAAAATATCCTAGTGTGAGAAACAACTGCTCACTTTGAAATTTTAAAAAGGTTTATTAAACCTTAACAAAAGTACAACAAAAGGACTACATATGGAGAAAGCTGCAGTGCT
Organism: Fringilla coelebs; assembly: GCF_963513975.1. Lineage (NCBI taxonomy): Eukaryota > Metazoa > Chordata > Aves > Passeriformes > Fringillidae > Fringilla > Fringilla coelebs. The sequence goes on along the minus strand of NC_140030.1, from coordinate 17,780,522 downwards.
AGGAACTGTCCCTCATGCATTCCACATGGCTGGTTTGTCTTCAAGCTGGATGCTCAGTCTTTTATACCCCTGGGGGGGCATCAGCCAGCCCTGGCCCCTGCCAAAGTCTGTCAGTCAGCTCCTCTTTGCCATTTATCGGTGGAGGCTGCTTTCTTGTAACTTGATTGGAGGTCAGGTGTTGCCATGCTGCACCCCCTAAGCACCAAGCTTTTCCATTCCCAACCACCCCAGGTAAGGGACACATGTGCAGCCTTCTTTGTACCTGTGCTAGACAGGAATACGGGGGGAAAAGGGAGCTATGGGGAGAGCAGAGGGCATCTAAACTACAATAACATAACTATACATCACTAAAGCCTTTCTTAATATTCACACAATAGTTATCTCTTAATTGCGAGAGCAAATCATCTCATTATCTATCTACAACACTAGCAGATGCTTCGCTTAATTGTTTGGGTTTTTTAAGACAGCTTTCATAGTTTGCAGACTATGAACAGTGGGTTTAAACACACTATTTAAAAGGGTGGGGCAATGCACATAACTTCTGTGGGATGAAGATATAAAGAAGAAAAATATACTGGTATTTGATGGTAACAAAAATTCTAATACAAAGAGCTAGGGGCAAAGCATCTCAGTTAATTCCACCACAGTTGTCCAGATGTGTTTAAAAAGTGTTTGTCCTCTTCAGGGAGGTTGAGGTACCTTCACCTATGGATGGGAAACATACAGTGACTCTCTCAGAATTAAACAGAAGTATATTAACATAGGCACAGCTTGACATCATTGGTGTAAATTGGTAAAACAAACACATTTGCCAAGAATTTTTAAGTGAGTAATAGTTCTGGATGACTTTGCTTTAAAATCTTTTAGAAGGACTGTTTTCCTTAAGGTGAGAGCTCTGTGTGAGACTAACTTTCTTTTACATATCTGAAGCAAGAGTTCTGGGCTAGAGATGGGTTTCCAGAGTCACTACCTGTGAAAATGTAGATCCTACTCCTGTATGTTCCTGGAAAGTGTTATACAAATGCTTGGTGGTAGTTAGTTACATAGATTCAAGCCTACCATATGCAAATAAGAAGTAACTCATGTTTTCCAATTTATTTAAAGAACTTATAAGCAATCAATATGAAGTTATCATCAATAAAATCTAGGGATGCTTTCAAGATATATTTTAGGGCTGCTGATTTTTGGTGTTAAAGCCAGACATTTATTTCTTTCCAATGAATTGAAGAGTCTGCTTCTGTTCCTCTTCGAAGTCAAGGAGAGTTTTATCAAGGACGGGCAAATTAGAGCCCAAATTAGCATCTGGAACTATGTACAGTAGGGTGTTCGAGTGATGTACAACTTGTCACCACAATTATAGTAATTTTAATCAACCTCATTTGCTGTTTGCTTCTCTGAGATTTCCAGGAAAATTTGCTCATCTGCACTTCAGTATTAATATCTCCCTACCCTTTCTGTTTTACAAGTCATGCTTTTATTCTGTCACTCCTGCTGCAGCTGAACCGGAGCATTTTAATAAACCTCTTGTTACCCACATCTTCTATCCATATGTCATTGACTTAAGCAGAGCAGTTTGTCAGGTTAATATTTTATACATTTTGTATTTAGACTATTACTTAGCTGATCCATAAGAGAGGATTATAGTCAGGGATAGGAATATTGAGTGGCTTTTTTTTTTCCCACGTGCTTGTCTCCAAGACAACTAGATGGCTGTATTTAAAAGAGCACAAAGACCAGAACGAGTAGCTCATCCAAGTCTTTTAGCAAGTGAATGCTCTGCGGTTTTGCATTTTCAGGCAGGCCTTTCACTCCATTCCCCTGACATTTTTCACCTCGGGCTCTGATGGGTGGTAACTCCAACTGGGAGCCCAGTTGATAATTGCAGCTATTAAGCTGCTGCTAGTGTAACTCCAGTTCCCTTTTGTTTCTGGTTTTATCTGGTTTAGCTGAAGAGTTTCATTCCTGATAGTCATATTTAAAAGCCACACTGATAATCTTCCTTTTTCCCCTTTCAGTTAGTGCTGGTGATTATTAGGTATATCCTCTCTCCACTTTAGAGATTGCTTGCAGCGATTTTTCAAAATACACACTTGCTTGTGCTTCCTGGGTTTTACACACACGAAAAAAAAAAACAACAAAAACAAACAAACAAACAAAAAACCCCACAAGGCGTGGCTATAACAAAAGGTCCCTGTCAATCATAAATTAGCAGTAGGAATTGCTATTCCAGCCCTTCTGGAAAGCCCTGGTGCTGTAGCCTCAGACGGACCAGCAGCCAGGCAGAGGTTGCAGCTCACTATTAGCCAGCCATGATATGCCATTAATCTGAATCTGCTCCTGAAATTCAGCTCAGCACTCCCTGAATTTCCTCTCCCTCCTTGGCTCTGTCAGGAATAACACCGTGCACTGGCAATGCAATGTTTGAGTGGTCAAGCTTCATTGCTCCCCTGTATATTTTTTGGCCTGATAATTACATTAGGGATGTCAAATATGTAACGTAAGTTTCCTGTGAGAATTTGCTGCTGAGCTAAGTGCTATCACATGTCATGGGGCTTTCAAAGTGTGTTCAATACAAAATCCCAAGTCTGTCCAAACAACATATTTGGATGGGCACTGCAAGAAAGATTGTGCTTTTCAGCTGTAGGCGAGGCTCGTGGCTGCTCCTGTGGGTAGCTGGTTGTGACGCCTGTGAGGTGCCAGTTTTTATTAGAACGTTTCATTCCTTTGAACATGAGAGGCACAAACTTTTATGATTCAGATAACCTTTCAGGGGTTTCGTATTCCAGGGGAATAGTATCTTTGTATAGACTCAAAAAATCCAGCAAACCATTTCCATCCTCTCCCTGAGATGATTTATCTTGCTTTGTTTCAAACAACTCACTCTGCATTTAACTGTCTTTGTGAGAACAGAGTACTCCAGTCAAAATTCAAACTAGATTTCCTGTGCTGGCACTTCTGAAATGTCACATCCTCTTCCTATCAGTTAATCTAGTAGCGAAGGTAAACATCTGCTGTTGGATACACATTGAAGACAGCTTACAGGTATGAATACTGACTGTAAATATTCCTATAAAAGGGAATGTATTTATGTGTTTTGCTGGGAAAATGAAGTATTGGCAATCCTCAGCCCAGGACTTTTGTGCTGTCAAATGAGAGCCTGCGTCCTGCGTAGGGCTCAGCTGATGTTCTTCAGGAAGTGTTAGGAAGCAAAAATGCATTCATTAAATTGCCAGTAAAATGAAATAAATAAAATAAATATAAATGGATGAAAAGTGCCCCCCCCTCCCCCACCCCAGCCATTCTCCCAATCTTTTCTTTCTCTTCACAGCTAACAGTAGCAGAAATAAGTCAGCAGCATCTGAATATACAAGCAGAAATAACAATTTTGGATGGTAAGATATAACAGTGAAGCTCTTCCATCAAAATCTGGTATGGACTGAAAATATGTTTTGTAAATAGGTATCTTCCTGCTTTCCATAGAACATGTTGCTTTTTCTCATATATAACCAGTAAAATCTGCATATCAAAAAGTTTCCTTCAAACAAAATCGTTCAATCTCACTTTAAAGGGGAATAAAGATTTTAAGGAAATCCTGGCAATAGTAAACAAGCATAAAAAAAATTTCTAGATTCCTCCCATTTTGCTGACATCATTCTGTTTGGGAAAAAACATATCCTCAAAGACTGGGTCATTAAAAAAAAAGCTATATAAAAGCAGATCGGTTCTCATTTTCACCAACTTCTGTTTCAGTCTTGTCCAAGGGAGCACAGTTCTCTTCTGGTTCATTACAGAAATAGGAAAACTGAAACCAAACCAGGAAGTAACTTGAGGCAGGGAAAAATCAGATAAAACTGGTGCAGAAAATTAATTTACCCAAAGATTAAATAGGTAGGAAAAGATCGTGCCTTCCTTTTCTCACACTTTGTCTCTGGTGGTGACCTAAGGAGCTGCCTGAAATTGTTGTGTACCAAAGATGAGAGACTTCCAGATGAGTCTTGAAGTAAAGGAAACCTTCTAGGCACTGCTTATTATTTTTTCCAAATTCTGAGCATCTGAAGGGATGTGGTCTTCATCTTCTGCACAAGTGAGCATTTTGAAGCCCTGTCCCTGTTTTATGTGGAGTTCTGAACATATATGCATTAAAATTTAGACCAGCTTTAGTCAGTTGCCAAAAATCTCTTGGGTTTCACAATAGTTGGGATAAAAAATGTGTATTCATACACACACATATTTTTCCTCTAAATCAATAGAAAATAAGAAAATATTTTTTGTAGAAAACATCAGCATTTTCATTACCCTCTTCTGATTTTTCTCACATTTACTAAGAGGTAGCAGAATTGTTTTATTTCTTAGAAGGTTTTACAGCTTGGATTGTGCTGAGAAAGGGAAAATTCAGACTGAACACTGAATAAAACTTCCTGAAAGTAGATGCTTATTAGTCTTTGTGATAATATCCCAAGGGAAAGGAACAACTCCATCAGTTTTGACATTTAAAACCAGACTGGACAATACAGTAATAAATATTCTGTGTGGGCTATCCTGCATTGTCATGGGGCTAGATGAAGAAAAATATAAGGTCTTTTTCACATCTAATTTCTCCAGTGATTATTGGAAACACAAATGCAAAGGAATGTCGGTTTTTGTAAAGATAATTAAATAACTATTGTTGGAAGACATGGAATGGAAAAGATCCTGGTAATTCCCCTGTAAATTAGATTCTGTCTTAAATCCCCCAGGTTTTGGATGTCCAGGTAGGCCTGTTTTAGTCATTCATTAATACAGAAAAGGATTTATTCTAATTCCAGTTTAGGTGTAATAAATCTAAACTGTAAGGAAGAAAGATTGAGAGATTGATTGATTTTGCTATATTTATCAAACCAATCAATCTGGTACTGCAAGCACAGAGTATTAATCTTATACAAAGACCTAACCCCAACCTTGTCTGATCTGAGCAGGCTAAAGCAGGGACAGCACTATTCCCAGTCCCTCCAGTGTAATGAATGTCCCCCTGCAAAACTTGGTTCTTACTATCTCTTTGCCAGGGATGTGATTCCCCAGTACCTTGGAACTAATCACTCACCAGTTTTAAGAAGCATCCCAAAACAGAAGATGGCCTTACTATGTTTTTCCACAAGCATATATAAAGCTTCTGAAGCACCTACAAAGTGGTTTATCAGAATGCAGGGGAAACAAATAACCAAACAGACAAACAGACAAAGGTATTCCAGCCTTCAGGACCCTACTGAAGAACATTTCTCATTTACACTACGGGATGTAATTTCAGGTACGTTGGGGCAATACTGGTGATGGAATTATTTCACATGGCTAGGACTGAATACAACAGACTGAATACAACTGTCATCTTAAGCTCTACCCAAAAATCAGTTCAATGTCAGTGCATATTATGGAGCAGAGGTAAAACACATTTTTCCTATGGAACCTATTATGAGAAAGGAGCCTTATTCAACAAGAAATGCCATTCACAAATGTGCTTACACTAAGCATCAGGGCAGCATATTATAGTAATCCATATCTGAGCAATAAAAACATGCCACAAGCTCCACAAATTACAGGAAAAGCTCCAGTTTTCACGAAGCAACATATAATAAAAAGAAAAAAAGACCCCACATAATTTAAAAGAAACAAACTTGTCGACATTTGCTACCTGAATAGCCATGAACCTGATAAAGGAGGTGGACAGACTGTATTTTTCCTTCAACAAAACTTAATTGTAGTTGCACTCTTACTGATTTGGAAAAAAAAAATGTCATTTCATATTCAAGTTCAGCTGTTTAGTGTAACTGGTGACAGTAGTAGTAATATAATAGGAATTGAAGAATAATAATGCACAGAAAAAATAAATTAATCTCATACAGAATTAGGGAGAGAGGGAGAAATAGAAATAGACAGAGACCTTTTTGAAAGAATATGTAATTAATTATCAAATAATTTTTCTCACAATTTTACAGTACAAATAGCTGGAAAGGTTTATATAATCATACCATCAATGCTAATAAGCTTGTAAACTTGAACACTGTAAAACATGGATTTGAATACATTAAATTCTACTTACATGTTTGACAGGATGCTAAAATCTGGCTGTACTACATCTTGTTATGAATTCACACATTACTGTTGGTCAGAAAACCCTGACACTAACTTCCATTGCTAATGGTAATGGGTATGGGAGATTTTAATAATAAAGTGTGCATGCTCGTTATTTTTCAGAGACAGTCTGTGGAAAGCAATTCCAAATCAAGAAATATGACAACAACTGAATACATTTGCATTAGGAAAATATAACATCCCTGAGGACTGAAGGAAACAGTTTCACAAGCATCTGAAATGAATTGTATGTATAACTTCCACAACTGTAAATGTGAACAGAAATACAAAAGATCAAAGATTTCAGTGCTGTGTATTATGCATAGCTACACTTAACTTCCACCTAGTAGCTGAATGACAATAAATTTGTTTTGAAGTCAGGTGCTCTTCCCAGAGCTTTCAAGCCAAAAGTTGCACTGAGTCAAAGACTACCTGAAAGCTGAATTATCAAGTGAAGGTTTCAAGGCTCCTTTCCCAAAGAGGGGAGCAAAGTGGGAATTATTTTTTTTTAACCTTGTTTGTTTATGAGCTACAGAAGCTAACAGATCAGGACTTAAACCAACACATTTTTCAGTTCTCATGATGAGAATATCCTGGAAATTGTTACCCATGTGCCTAAGGATTTCCATTCTCTAGCACTTGTTCCTTATGTGAGGCTGCACCAACTCTGTCACCTTTCTGGTGCTGATGCTTTGGGCTGCAGCTGGTGCATTTGAGAGAGGAGTCAGTAAACTTTATGGTGGGCTTCAGGAAAAGAATCAAGGAAAGAGACAATCAAAGTGGTTCTCAAAGGAGAAGCCATTTAGCCAATTCACCTGTCCCAAGGCAGGATGTCATTCTCCTGTCACTCCTAGCCTTCACGTGCCCAATACAAACTGGGTGCATATTCTTTAGTCTTTCCCAGCTATCACTTTTTGTGCTGCACTGTTCCTAGAAAGCTTTCCTGAATGTTTGTTCTTAACTTGTATCCTTTTTCTTGTGTTTGCCAAGGGCACAAAGAAATTTATTTCCCTCTTTCTTTTCAAAGCAACCTATTACACATTTAAAAACTCTTAACAGTTTTCCTTTTTTTCAGATTATCCAATCCCATTTATATCAGGCAATAATTGAATATCATGCAAAATGGTCATAACTCTCATAATTTCTGTTGCTCCCATCTGTGATGGGTACTTTTTATTCCTTGCAGTCCTGTGGTCAAAAGTGAACAGTTGCTTGGTTGAATCCTTAGCTGTTCTGCAGAGAGTACTGAGAGGATTTAATCTGTTTTATAGGCTATGCATGCTTCTGTTAGTGCAGTCTTGTATGACACTAGTTTTGTCCACAAGATTGTGCTGTTTAAATTTTCCTGACTAACTGTCCTCATCTTTCCCTGGAATATAATAGCTGAGGTCTTTGTATTCCCATGTTTTAACTCAGACAAAACAGGTATCTTATGTTTTGCACAGGCTTCTATGGGAAATCACTCCAAGGTGTTATAAGTTCAGAGACCAAATGACATTATTAAAATGTTAGCTGCCCTTGTCCGTGTTAGATTTGTTTGCCCTTGTTCCCACACTGCCAAGCTGTGACCACTGTGCCTGCCCACAGTCTGCAGTAACAAGGAATTCGGCTGACTAGAGTAAGTGTTGCAGTAACACTCCTTGGTAATATGGATGATTTCTGGGTTGTATAAATAACTTCTGAGAGTTCTGAATCTTTTAAAAAATATTTGCTATTCAGAAATATGCAGTGATGACTTTAAACAAGCAATTTGCAAATTATGAATTATCTTCAAGTTTGTTTTTTTTTCTCATTCATTCTCAAACCAGGCTCATTTGCTTGCCAAATGTCTTAAGGCAGCACTTAAACATTTTTTGTCATATCCCACTGATCTGAGAATGACCTGGCACACTCTTAGAGGATGAGTGGGAGGGAACAACAGTCCTACGATGTCCCCCAGGAAGGAGGGAGGAAAGCTGGTAATTCCTGGCACGTACTTAGAAAATCTATCAGCCTCTGCCGCTGTGCTGGAGTGGGCTCTGAAGTGCTGTGGGGCTTGGTACTTGCATTTCCCTTCTTTTCAACTTCTTTAGTTTAATCCTTTAAATGTATACAGTCTTCAGTTTGAGTCACGTGCATTATACTTCTTAAATGGATAACAAAACATTTAAAATGGAGTGACTATAAATAAAAAATAGTAAGTAGTACAGGGCACAAATAAACAAGATTCCCCAAAAAGTAATACACAAAATTAATGTTGCCAATATAGTTCTTTATGAATTTAGGAAATCAGGCACTCCACACAGGGATTTTGACACTGAATATTTTCTATTAATAAATGTGTACTTTTGCCCAAGATTATAGGTGAGCAAGGTAATTGAGATTTAGAAAAAAGACAAAAGTTTTTTTAAAGCCTTTCATCTGAATTTAGACAGAATCTGGATCTGATTTACCTCACTGGATAATGCTATCATTAGGAGAATGACCATTTTTATTCATCTGACATGCAGAAAAAAAATAAATGACACTATGGGTTATAAAAATCACTTCTATTTTTTCAAGAGGTGGAACATTCTGTTACACATTATGAATTAGCTTTGAAGGACTGACAGATTACAACTGATCAGATTTGCCAGACCTGGAGATTTTCAGTGCAGACTGAGTTTCCATACGCTAAGATTTTATCTACACTTGTAATACTCTAAGAATTAATCTCTATTTGTATGCAGTTCAGCACAATAAAAGCAGACCAGTGGATCAAAGCCCTGAAACTCCTGCATCTGCACCACACGTGGTCCAGGGGCTTTAATTGCATTGAAGGCTGAGTATCACCAGGACACATATGGTTTGAAGCTCTCCAAAGGCCTGGTCACTGCTTTGGACCCATCACAGGTTGGAGCAGGCTCTGTGCACCTCCAACAGCGCTTGTTGTGTCCTTTTGTCCCAAAGGAATCCCACGGGCTCACCCTGGAGCAGAAGCAGTGTGTGCACCTTGGAGCTGACCAGGGGTTCCACACCAGAACCTCACTGCTCCTGCACAGCTTGTGACTGGGCATGCAGAGCAGTCAGCTGAATCTGCAATTCGGCAATTTCAGTGTGCTTATATCAAATAATCTGAAAAAAAGACAAATGAACATCCAAAATTTTTAGAAAGACACTATTTGTTCCGAGGGAATGAGCGCTGCTGAAACCTTTCTGCAGATTGCATTTCTAATTTTGCTGCTACTAAAGGGTAGGATCAACTAGTCTTAAATTCTGAAGGTGATACCCACTGAGGGGGAATCTTTCTGCCAGATTTACCCTGGAACTGCAAACTTTGGAAGACTGACCCAGGAATTCCAAATGTTGGAAGCAGAATGAAGACCACGGAAAGAGCTGACCTTACAAACTTCCAACCATGAATGTGAGACTCTAAAATCCTTAGAGCCTGGGCTCACCCTGGGGGCTCCTGGGAGATCTAACCTTCCTGCTGAGGGTCCAGGAGCCACAGTCATGTCAGATCTGGGGCTCATGAATTATTGAGTTTGCATTGCATGTTGCCTTGAGGTCCTGGGTGTAGAGAGGATTTACCAGTGACCCAGTTGCAAGTCCATGTCACAGCACTGCAGATCTTAGAGTGAAGGAGTCCTTTGCAGGAAGGAAATGTGAAAAAGCCCATGTACTACAAGTTCTACAGCTTCAGAAAAATCTCATTGAATGTAGGAGGTGTCAGTGAAGAGTATCAGGTTACTACGTTTTAACAAAATTCACCTTTCTGATTTTTATTTTTCTTTTATTTAGAATTTTTTTATGTGCTTCTAGATTTATGACAATAGTGGGGGGAAGAAAAAAAAACCTAAACAAAAATCACAGCCAGGCTCTACTTCTGAAACTGTTAGTCTGGAATGTTCCTAAAAGGACCCAAATTGTATATTCATACCACCCCTTTGCTACTTTAACTCCCCACCCTCATACAGTATGCCAAGCTGTTTCTGCTCAGTGATGTGTCCCTGCCTGTGCTCTGTATGTCTATATTAATACACATATATATGAGAAACGGCTGTGATGCTGGGAGCCAGGGAAGGGAATATTTGTGCCTCCACAGAGCTCTGTGGGGAGGGACTGCTGAGAAATGGTCCAGAAGGTTCTTTACGACACTCAAGTTCAGGAACTGAAATTAGTAAACTGCCATTTATGTAGTAGCAGAATGAATTATTCAATCTGCTGTGAGGAATGAAAGTCTAATTTTAAAAGTCTAGCTCGCCTAAAGAGCCCTGTGCAAAACGTTCATTAAATGCAAGGCAGTACCAAGTGTTACTGCCTGGCTGAATGTCTTGGGAGGGGTTGTCTGGTATGAACCACCATGGGTAATCTGTTCCATAAACTGTGGTCACAGCAGAACAAGAATCTGTTTCCCTGTTTTATGAATATTTTGGAAAAGTTGTGGGTCTCCTCCCTATGCCACATTCAGGACATTTTTCCATTGATACCACTGGGCTCCCCAGCAAGGTCAGTGTGTGGGGGTGCAGGAGGCAGCTCAGCCCTGGGGGAAAAGCCCTTGGATGGACCCTGCAGACCCATGGAGGAGGTAGAGCCCCTCTGTCCTGGGGCCTTGCTGTGTCCCCAGGGGCCAGGGCAGACACAAGGGATTGCAAAGTGTCAGCTTGTGGCCTGAGGGTCAGAGAGGGTGAAGTGACAAAATTTTTCCCTCTCAATGTTTGACTTTGGTAAGACAGCAGAGTGCATCTGAGCATCCCTTCTCATGGAAACTTCTGTCTATCTCAGCATTTCTCTGTAAGAGGAGCCACCTCGGTGCATCAGCACTTTTCTGACACAAAAATATTTCCCTGAAAAATTTCTGACTGGCCAGTAACTAGCATGAACATCAGTAAAGAGCTCCTCCAAACCAGCAGCCAGCAGATTATGTTTGTTTGTGTCAGCCAAAAAAGGGGCAATTTGTACATTGCATGGCAGTTTGTCCTCTAGACACTGAATATACGAAGAAGGAGTTTATTAGTTAGCAAACCACCCTAGCTTGAAATTAATGAAAGGTGACTTTTCTTAATGTACCTCTGTGATGTAGGGACATTTTCTGCCACCTTCATATCGTGACTCAGGTGTTTGTCCTGTGGGAAATGTGCAGGTCACCCTTGAGCTCCTTCCCAGGCTAGGATCAGATTCTGCTCTGTAAGGAAGAAGTGACAGAAAATAATAAAATACTGCACAGTCTTTCTGTTACCTTTGGCTGTTTTGTAGTAAGTGATGCCAATCTGAAATAACTAAAACCAAAATATTGTGATATGTTCCCAGAATAAAAGTACATACAGTAGTTCCATCAGCCAGTTAATTATTTTCTAAGTACATATATGTACATGTAAATAAACATTTAGGTTATCCAGATGAGTAGCATGCTCTGAAAGAATTATGAAAACTTTAACTGAAAAACTGCTCAAAATCTGCTGAAGTAAAAGCTACCAGGTGCATGTGTGAGTTGCCCCAGTGAGATCAGATTTAACCATCTTTAGCCTATTTGCTCATGAATAACAAAGTAAGGAGATTTAAATCTTCATTGTTCCTTCAGTAAGTCTAATTAACTTCCCTGCTTCCTCCCAGAAAAACAACTACCCTCAGACAAACACACTCGGATAACATCACCCAATATCCTGAAGAGCTTTGGGGATTTTCAATTATTTCAGAAGTGGGGCTGTTTCTCTCTTTCTCTGGTCTCATTCCCCATCATATATCTTAGGTAAACACCACAGGAAAAAAAAACAAAAACAAACAAGCAAGATGCCATTCAGAGATGTTTGCACGGCTCACCCTGATGAAGCACAGGAGATAATTGTCAGAGATAGACAATGCTGCCTCTGGTCCTTAAGGTGGACTTCTCTTCCATGAAGTGCTGCCCACTCTGCTGAAGAGAAAACTCCTGATTTCATTTCTGGCTATCACTTACTGCCTTGTGCCAGCATCTTTCATGCCAATTGCAAGTCCATCTCCATTTGAGGCAAACCAAACTTGGACCTGAAAATACTTGTGTGAAAGTACAGTTTGGCACATTTAACTGTGCAACTCAACATAAAGGCCATGCTCCTCAAATCTGTTTTCATTCTAACCTACTTTTTGTGCCAGAAAGTACCCACCTGGAAGGCAGCAGTACACGGAAACATTCAAATCAGTCTGCTGCAAGGCATTTATAGCCCGTGTTTAGCACAGTGTAACTCACCAGAGAACGTGACTTCAGGCATTGCCATTGCAGCTCTTCTTTCCCACTTTCTGTTCATTCTTGTGCCCCTAAAGGATAAGCAATTTTTTTGAGTTTTCAGTAAGGAAAGCCTCACATGTGGTCTTACATTTTACTGCTGTTATGATCTTTAGCCGTCATAGTAAGGGCAGAACTACATTAATGATCCTATTTTTTATAATATCATTCCTTTTCATATTCCATGGTTTAACTCCAACCAGTAGCCAAGCACCGTGCAACTGCTCACTCCTTCCTCCACCAGCAGGATTGGCAAAGCTAAAAGTTAGTGAACTCATGTGTTGAAATAAAGACAGTTTAATAGGGAGAGCAAAAGTCACACATGTAAGAAAAACAAACCAACTCACAGCTTCCCATGGGCAGGCAGGTGTTCAGCCCTCTCTAGGAGAGCAGGGCCCCATCATCTATAGTTGACTTGAGAAGACAAATGCCATCACAACACACATCCCCCCTTTCTCCTTCCTCCCCTCACTTTATGTACTGAGCGTAATGTCATCTAGTATGAAATATCCTCTTGGTCAGTTTGGGTCTGTCCCAACATCCCAGGCACCCCCAACCTCCCACCAGCATGGCAGTATGAAAAGCAGAAAAGACCTTGGCTCTGTGTAAGCCCTGCTCAGCAAAACCAGAACCATCTCTATATTATTGACCCTGTGTTCAGCACTAGCCCACCACATAACCTCACACAAGACACTGAAGAAAACTAAAAGCAACACTTGCTCTTAGTGTTGACCTAAACTTTACCATAAAAGTAGCTCTGCAAGGACATAATAGCTCAGAAAGCAGCATTTGCTTTATGATGATTTGCAGAGGTAAAACTCAGGGCTTTAAAAAAAAAAAAATCCACCATCAAATTTGCAGTTCCAGCAGAGTTGGGCTACAGTTTCATTGTTACTCCCCTTTCACACTGCACAGACATTATTAAAAAACAGAAGCAACTAGACTTTCAGTTCAACAAGTTGGACATGACCTTGCACCTGCTTATTCTGGCATTTTACAAAATATATGTCTTAAGTTCCATCATGTTAGGCAAGTCCTAAACCCCACACACCGATACCTGTTTTGGCTGCCAAATCGATCCTCGTGACTACTGCACAAATCGCGGGTTGGGGTCGAAACGCCCTGTGCTGACAGCAGGAATTGGTCATGCTGAGGGTGCAATTGCTGAGCTGTGTCCCTCAGGGCACCTGTGCTGTGACCCCTCCCATGGCAAAACCTGCTGACCATGTTTGCCTCCCTCTCACCGTGTTTCTGCTTTTAGCATCATAGACTTCTACCCGCTCAAATTTTCTGATGTAATTCAGAAAATGGAGCAAAGATGTAAATCAGACTGCAAGAGTAAGCTATACTGAAGCACTTATTTTTCCTATTTTTTAATTTTATTTTTTTCCCCACAAAGAGGGTCATTGTAAAAGTCCCACTTGCAGTAAAGCCCACAGACTGTTGCAGGAGAGCAACAGAAAACAAATTGTAGTGCTGGGATAAGAATGACAGATGGGAGAGGAACTTCCTCAGCCATCTGCACCACCAAATTACACAAAAAACTATACAAAGCTGCAGCCTCAGGGATTTCTCCACCTGAACTTTTCATCACAGTGGCCCTAAAGTAGGAATCAGTGCCAAATCCCCAGCCAGGTGCTCCTGAAAACATGTAGGAACAAAAGTTGAGGAACCTTGGGAATTTTCAGGTTGATCAGGAAGATTCCAACAAGTTTCAAGAGTATCCAGGGTTAGGTAATGTCACAAAGAAGTTTTTGGTTTCTGTGACATTAACTGGAGATTGGTGTTTAAATTGCATGGGTGGAATGGGAGAGGTCTGGACCTTGATTTTTACTAGACTCCACTGGAAAAAATGACAAACCTTTTCATGGTATCTCTGGAGCAGGACTGCAGCCTCCTTGTATTGGAAGGCCACATGCCAGATGTCGTGTAACACCCTTCTGGTACATCAAGCACCTGCTTGACAGGTTTAAAGATTCCATCTTTAACTCCTAATACTCCTGGCAGCATGGTTTGTTCTTTCTTTCCTTTAATTTTTTCATGGGTTTTTATTTTGTTTTAATTAGGTTGCTTGTGTTGGTTTGTGGGTTTTGTTATTTTTCTCTTGAGAGTAGCAGTTCTATTCTTTTCTGGAAGAAACAGATTTTGTGATGTGGGCTGATATCTAGAAAAAACTTATAGTAGACCCTTTTTTTCCCCAGCATTTTTCCAAGAGGTTCTTCATGCTGGTGTTTCTATTTGCTTTCAGATCTTTCCAATTAAAATGTCTTTTGCAAGGGATTATTTCTGTTGAAGCACATATTGAAATATTCTGATCACTGGCATCCTTCCTTCCTACTGAAATCTACCTAAACTTTGTCAATATCTTTAATGGAAACCATTGATTTCCACTTCAGACTGCATGAGTCTACCAGCCTTTCTCTGTAACTTACTTTTTTTCCCTGTAACTCCAAACCTGGCTTTGACAAATCAGAAGAGTCTGGAGAATGCCTCTGAAGTGCTGCTCAGTTTTTTTCCCAGAAAAATGAGCCCCGAAGAATTCTTCATGCTCCCAGCAGCCTCTGCAAGGCTTAGCAGAGTGCTCTTGTGCATTTCACACTCCCCAGTTTCTGGGTCTTTGGGGTGGTTTTCCTGCAGAACTTTCTTCCCCCCCTACCTTCAAAAATCATTATTTCTTTTTAGTGGCATTTCATCTATGTTTTTAATTCCTGTCTTCATAATCCTTTTACCTTTGAGTCCTTTTGCTGGACTCAAAGCACAGACGTGTCTATGAAGATACGATTTTCATAACATGGGTTATGCAAAGAGAACATTTTCCAAAGTCTAACTCTTGTGTTTCAAGATTGAATGAGCTCTGAACTCTTTTGAGGACATGGGTAATTACATTGGTGGGTAAACACTGAGTCCCTTTCAGAACGTGGAGGAAGACTGGAACAGAGGAAAAGAAATGAGAACTTTTACATGAAAAAATTTCTATTAGTTCATCCTGGTCTCTACTTTTCAGCAGCTGGGGTGAAAAAAAAAGGATAAAAACAACTGGAAAAGAGAAGAACAGTCAGAAAATTATCATTCAGCTCATGAATGTGCAACACATTGACTCCCATTTTCCTTGATATCCTCAATTTTCCAAACATCATACATTTATGAAGGAGTAACTTTAGTAAGTATAGACTAGCACATGTAAAGAAAATCAGACATAATTAATCATATAATTATTGCATACCATGTTTAATGCTTGATGCATTATTTATGCAGGTAGAGATAGATCTTTAAGGCCAAAGGTGTCATTATAATGAAGTAGTCTGACCTGCTTGACTCAGTCAATACAGTAACTCCTTTTTTAGCAGCAATGCCTGCTTGAACTGCAGTCTGTCTTTCAGAGAAGCCTTCAAACTGAATGGGAAATCTTCATGTGATGGGGAGTCTACCTCATCCCAGTAAAAATATCTTCCAGTTTCAGAAGGTTAAGACAAATGAAATTTGTGTTGAAAAATGGAATTGTGATGGATTTCCTTTTAAAACAATGCTGAACACTAAACTTCCAACTTGCAAAACTTTTAGAAAAGTTTAGTCTCACTGGATTTTATTCACCAACCCTGAATAGTTTCCTACATATCATTTAGGAAAAAAAATTGATAAAAATTCATTCTAACTGTCCTTTTTGTTGGAGTTTTTAAGACTGAGGTTGTTTTGTCTTTTTTTTTTTAATTCAATTTTGCCCTCACAAGACAGAAAGTATTTTTGAGAACTCTAGTTCTAGCCATTATTAATAGAAACACAGAATCATGGAATAATATCTTTTGATAGGGACCTCAGGAAATTGTCTAAAATTGACTGATGTGATTAAAAAAAAGTAATGAACAAACCCCTTGTCCCCTTAGAAAACAAATATACTTCCTCACTGAAGACATATTTCTTTTTATATTTGTCTGCTATTGTGCCCTCAAATTCAGAAAGTCAAAGTGGCTTTGGGATTACTTATGGAAATATAGCTTTTGAATCACTACATTAAAATTTGGGCCTTTCAGTGAGGTAAATTATGGGAAACAATGAGAAATGGTCAGCTCAATCTCAGTCTCATATGCAAAGAAAAAGGCTCTTGCAGAGGGCTGTGCAGAAAAACACCTGACCTGTGGCTGTCCTTGTAACTCAGGTGCCTGTGGCCCCAGTTTTGATGGCAGGAATCTAATCCACATCCACATTTTTCTCTTCAATTCTCTGCAATAATCTCACCAATTTGTGACCCAAGTGAAAGATTGAGGAATAAATGGAGGAAACCCAAGAGAATTTCCCTATCAGGGAAAATTTCCTGATTACCCAGAAAATTTGGTTTTTAAATCATATATTTGAAAGTCCATTTTAAAAATTTCTTTCAACTTTCCAACCACACATAAACTGAAATGTCTCTTGAAGCATCTTAAATTTGAACAGTCAGTTCAAAGGTAAGTTTCCCTCAAAAGTGTTGTGATTCTACATGCGCAGTGTTTAAGTCAGTACAGTTAAATACTTAATGTTTTTCACATATGCAAGCAAGAAAGCTTTTGGAGACATCTATGCTTAATTCAGTCAAGTTATTGCAAAGGATTATGTCATTACATGTATGAGCATTGGTGTGGCTTCCCAGCTGCATTGTGGGCAGCTTCTTTTGCTTGGCAGTGACTGTTATAGCATTGGCTCTATTAGAAATGGTGTTCCACCTCTACTCAGAGAGATATATGCATGTAATACCTTCTGTCCAAGTAATCATTAAACATCAATGGTTAAGCTTCATTTATTTTCTTGAGATAAATATCCCTGCTTCAGAAAGGGGTAAAATGAAGCATGTCAGGGTTAACTGCAAAAGTTAAGCAGTGTCTCAAAAAGACAGACAGAATATCAGAGATAGAATCACCTCTTGGTGTTGAGTCATCACGTCCCCCTCCCAATACACAAATACAAATTAAATAAAATTGCACATAAGTGAAAAAAAATCTATTTTTTCTACAGTTAAGATATAAAACTCAGATAATTTTATTTATTTATCAATGTTCAGTCAAATAAAATGCAGAATTGAAGTTTTCTGGATTCTTGAAAAATGCAATACCCATTGTGTCATTCGACATTTTAGAGTCAAACATTTCCTTATGGTTGCTTCCAGACTTCTAAAAATTCACCCAGATCATTTCCAGATGCCCTGGCACTGCTCCCCTCTGTGCTTCCTATGCATACCAGGTAGAAGGCTTTAAGGTTTTCAGCTGTTTTCTACATTTCTGCCGGCACTGCTCGAAATACTCTTGGCATTTTTTTTTCTTCTTCCTTGAATGTGTTGTCTTCATGTGTGAGGAAGATGAGGAGCTGGGAGGCAGCACATTCACTCTTCTCTGCAGCTGCTCTTTGGGCAGCTCCTCAATGAGGTGCCAGTCATGTGGGAGCACTGCAAACCCCACGCTGCTCCCCTCTTGCTGATGCTTCTGTCCTGTTGTTGAAGTGACTTTCAGGCCTGGCAAAAAAACTTAGTCCCCAATATATAATTGTGCATTAATACAGAGGTAAAAAAATATCTCTAAAATGCCGCTTACACATTTCAAACTGATGTTATTTACTATTGCTTTTTTCCATCCTTCTGTTTCTGATATACTGAATTTCATGATAAGATTGAAATTTGCCTTTCAGAAACAGTGCGTACCTTATTTGCTGCATCTGAAAAGCAGGTGTTCTCAAGCCAATCTGAACATTTTAAGCAAATCCCTGCTTTGAAATGCAGATGAATTTCCAATGTCTGCATAGTTTGAGATAAAGCAGTTAACAATGAATTAATCCTTGCTTTATGCAGTTCATTATCAAGAGACTATGACCAGGCCAACAATGTTTTTGGAAAATAATAGGGTCTTGCCAAACAGGTAGAGACTCTATTCCAACTGAGCACTGACAGTTGCAGTGGCTCTCATTTTTGAGGACTGCATAAAATAACACAATAAGCCTGAGATAATTTTTTGTGTTTGCCCCAAAAGCTGGTGCCTAGGTACAGTCTAGCCTTATTCCAGAACCAAAGTCTCCTGGATGGTACTAAAACATTGTCATATGAGGAATTTTGTGTAAATTTAGTCTTAAATGAGAAAAGGCTGCATGTCAGCGGAAGTGGTATTTTAAATTTAAAAGATTGTTCCACAACCACTTTCATGAGAAGTTCATGTGCTCTGAAAACCTAAATCACTGATGATAAATACATCAGAAATATTCTCTAAATAAGCTATGGTTTGAATCTTTCTTTGAACCAAGCAATGCAGTTGGGTCAGGCTTAGATTCTGGTGCCTGATGGAATAAGGGTGATGTAGTGACAGCAATGGAGTTCCCATGGCAGTCAGTGGGAATGATGGGAGAAACAGACCTCCAGTGCAAAATCAGTAATTCACCAGCATAATGATACTGTGCAGTACTTTATCTAAACAAAAATTGTGGCCAGTGATCTTCAGCCCTGCTGCTCCGTCTCTGCTGAGACTCTGTAGAGGATGCGATAGAGCTGAGAACCTTCAGCACTCCCGTGTCTTGGGGACACAGAACCACTGAGGGATGAAGCCTTATTGTGCAGACCTGGGAAGGACTTGCTGAGCTTGACTCTGTGGGATGAGGAAAGCAACACACAGAAAGTGTGTGGGAAAGAGATTGCAGGTGACCCCTTTGTAGCCCCACTCCTACTGGGCATGGCCTCTCTCCTAGCCCTAAGCCTTCCTGAGGACTGGGCTGAGCCTTAGCCATGCATCCCTACTCTGTTATAGGTGAAAAAAATCTCAGAGAAGAGCTCAACTGTGGGCTAGAACTTCACCTAGCTGAAATTTAAAATGGAAATGCACTCCTTCTCCCTTCCATAAATGTCATCGTTCAATTAAGAGAGAACAGTCTAGATAGATAGGTGAGGGCAAAACTTTCAGAGTAGCTTGCTAGAAATGAAACTGTCTTTAACTTATTTGTTTATTTTGCTGGTTTTGGTTTTTTTTTAACAATATGGTGTCGTTATATCTCCCCATAACTCTGTCACAACTTTGTAAGGCACTGTCATAAGTGAAGAGTTTTAAAATTAGATTCCTTTTCATACTCTGGAGTTAGATAGTCAGGGGTGAGATGCTGTACAATTATTTACTTGAATACAGTAGTTTCTTCCCATTACTGCAGATTTTTTTGCTCAGTATGTTTTGATGACTTATACTTATGATCTGCAGACTGCTGAAAGGGAGGACTTCAGTTTTGCCTGTCTCTAATCACTGTAGTACATGATAACTGATGGCAGCCTTCCTAAACTGCCTTGTTAAACAAATGGTATGAGATAGATATTCAATTATTTCATCATCCTGATTAATAATAATTATTATTAACAAGAATTGAGAATGAATCTTCAACTCCATATGATACCTCTTGACCTACATTTTTGGGATTCCTAGGAATTCTGGCTGCCTCCATTTTTGAGCCTACAGACAACAGACTATAAAGAATCCTGAATTTCAGACCAAACTGAGCAACATGTATTTGAAGATTAGGCTGCTTTAAGGGATATTATGTTAGTCCAGAAAAATAACTAGCTGCTTTTTAACATATTGGCTCTCCTTACATAGTTTGCCTTTTGTTCAGTTCAGGTATTGGTGCTTTTGTTCCCCTTATATTTAATAGAGATGAAATAGAAAATAAAAATTTGAATTGTGTTTCAAAAGAGCAAAATCTTCCATGCTTTTATCATGATGTATCTGAACGAGTTATGCTTAAAATGAAGGGGCTCATTTCCCCACCCTCTGAAGACACAACCAAGCAGAGCAGCAGTGACAGACAGGAGGAAACACTTCCTCTTTGTGCTGGTTCTTTTATTTTACTACAGTAATATACTGTGTTGCTGACCTGAAGAGACTTTGGGGGTCCAAAGGTTATTGGACTGCAATCAGTATTGGATTCAAGGTCTCCTTACAGCTAAAAAAGCAGGATTCAATAAAAGTTGAGCTGAGACCAGGTCTCTACTACAGCCTTATGGCCTGTCAGAGCAATTATTCTAGTTTCAATTGCAAAGTACTCTCTTATTCTAATATTGATACATTTTGTGAAAGACAGAGTTTGCACATTCTCTTTGTTCAGAATAACCTTTAAAATATAAAACAAAGGAATTACTTAAAAATATTCTCATTCATGAGCTATTACTTGAATCATTTTCTTGCTGCCTGACAGTACTAATGAGACCCAACATTCAATTTTTTCAAGGTCTTGAAGACAGTGTCCTCATGTATCCCAGAAGGAAATAATCTCTTGTTTAAAAATTAATAAAGAAAAATTACTTTAACTGCTACAGATGCTGTATCAAAGTCCTTATCCTTAGCTTTCAAGGATTTTAAAGCAAATCCTTTAAATTTTTTTAACAAGTTTTCACCACTGATGGTAGTAGAAGGAAAGCAGTTATATCAATGTAAGGGAAAATGGCTCAACAATGCTTCAAAAGAACTTTAAACCAAGGTTTTTATCAATATTTCCTAAAGATTCTGCATCCTTCTGTAACAGGCTAAGACAGGTGAAAGGGTGGCATAGCTGGCTGTAAACTGTTTGTGACTGAAAGATTTAAAGGACATTGACTGTGCTGAATGTAAAAATTGAGTAAAGTGTTGAAAAAGCTTGAGGCAGAATTCATTTCTTGAAGACTTATAATTAAGACAGTCTACCAAATTAAGGAGCTCATGGAGTTGCCACGAATGCTGCATTAGGAATCATTTCCTTTGGTCCTCTTACATATACATATAAGCAAAAGGAACAGGACTACCCAAATAATAAATTTTTTTCTCTCTGATTTTTCTAATGCAAATTTGCTTGACTTAAAATGCTCTATCATAGATTTTTGTTTTCCCAGTTAAACTGTCTTTCAGGATTTATCATCTTCTTCCCATGAAAATTCATTTACAATAAAATCAGCCCACTCTGAGTCTTGCTTTCAATAAGCTAGTCAGAACCATGGGTCTTGTAGAGCAGATGTCTCCATTTGAATTCCTTGTTCTAAGTGCTATTGTTCTAATTGTTCTAATTATTATTCCACTAATCTTTGTGGAAAACCTTATCACTAGTAGCTGCATATTTAGAACCACTGGCAAAGTTATTCTATAAAATCAGTTCTATAGAACTGATCCTGGCAGAACTCTTCCAGTTAGCTCTCTCTTTGATGATGGGTCACCATAGAGAGCTACTTTTTCAAATGCTATAGAATAGAATCATTGAATCATTAAGGTTGGAAAAATCCTCCAAGGTTATAAAATCCAAGATTATCTTTTCCTTTGAACAAACACTAGCTTGTCAACTAAACCATAGAACTAAGTGTCATGCGCAGTTGTTTCTTCATTTTCAGGGATGGTGACTCCACCACCACCCTGGGCAGCCCGTTCCAATGCTTAACTACTCTTTCAGTGAAGAAATTCTTCCTGATGTCCAACACGAACTTCCCCCAGCAAAGCTTGAGGCCATCTCCTCTTCTCATGTCGCTGGTTGGCTGAGAAAAGAGACCAACCCCCACCTGGGTTCAACCTCCTTCCAGGTAATTGTAGAGCAATCATGTCACCTCCAAGCCTTGTTTTCTCCAGGCTAAACACGCCCAGCTCCCACTCCCACTCTTCATAGGACTCATGCTCCAGACCCTTCACCAGCTGTTGCCCTTCTCTGGACATGCTCCCCCTCCTCAATGTCTTTCTTGTAGTGAGGGGCCAGAACTGGGCACAGGATTCAAGGTGGCCTCACCAGTGCAGAGTCCAGGGGGACAATGCCTGCCCTGGTCCTGCTGGCCGCAGTATTTTCGATAGAACCCAGGATGCCATTGGCCTCCTTGGGCACACACTGGCTCATGTTGAACCGACAGTCCACCAGCACCTCCAGCTCCTTTTCCCCTGAGCAGCTTTCCAGCCATTCTGCTCCCAGCCTGGAGCACTGTCTGGGGTCGTTGTGACCCAAGGGCAGGAGCTGGCACTTGGCCTTGTTGAACCTCACACAGATGGTCTCAGCCCATCAGTCCAGCCTGCCTAGATTGAATGTCAATTTGTTGCTGTCCAATTTACATTGAGTGCCCACCAATTATGAATTCATTTCCATGTGCTTTCTTGGCATAATTCAATGTTTTATTCCTTTTACCCCAGGAAGTAAAATCCTGGCATAACTCTAAGAATGTTGCATCTACAGCGGTTCTTTGTCAATCAAACTTGAACTCTCATCAAAAAATGAATTCAGGTTTTTATGACAAGACCTACTTTCTATTAGATCCTGTTGTCTGGCATTAAATATATTCTGATCCTTTGAATCTTTTTCAATTAAATTCCATACAACACTTTCTATTATTCTCCTCTCACTGATATCAGAAAAAAGACTAATAGACACCTGGGCTATCCCATTTGCTGTCTTTGATAAAATACTTGGTTTTGTTCTTTTTATGAGAAACATTCTGATATTTCTTCATTGATACTCTTGACAATTTTTCCTTCAATTTCAAGTTATTTAAACTCACTCTCTCTTTCCTAAGCCCTTAGCTGAAATCTGTTCAGCAATAGAAACCAAAATGTAGTAACAAACTATTACATCAATATGTGGCATAAAAGCCACAAGAACTTGCAAACACTGCTTGACTTGCAAAGCAAAACACAAGGTGTCAAGGTTGACCTGTATCACCAGCAGACACTAAAAAAACTCTTGGCAAGACATTCCTACTTTTCTCACTTTGTAGTGAAACCCCCAAAGAGGTCAATTTTGTACTGTCTAGCTTCATTGCAAATGCTTCACACAACTCTACTGTTAATTCTCTACATGTTATATCCAGACTGCAAAGGATTTTCCAGATTACACACGGTGACCTCCATCAAACCTCCAATTCTGAAAATAAGAAATCCATTTAGATCTGGTCTACATGAAGAAATTTGCTATTACAGCGACTTTAATCAAGAATAATTGTTAAGTTCACAATGCAGAGTAGAACAAAAATGATTTTTTTGACTCCAGAAGAGAGTCCTGTCCAAGAACAGTAGGGGTGGGACTTCCCTACAAGAGCAGAGTCACCAGGAGCCTGGCAGGATAGTGAGGTTAACGGGGTAGGGTATTCATAGACTCAGACCCCATCTCAGACCCTCAAACAAGGTAAGCAGAACAGGGCTATCACAGTGACTGTGCTCAGCTGAGAGCCCAGGGCACATCTGTAGTGGCAGAACTCAGTAGGTAGCAGACATTCTTGTAGTACTTCTACCATGCTTTCAATGAAGGTGTCTCAGTGGAGAAGATGATTCTGCAGGTCAGTGTCTGTAGCTGTCTAGTGCAAGAAGGATTTAATGTGCTGTGTCTGTTGCTTGTGTAATGTGTAGCCATGTCACTGGATTTCAATGGAGCAACAAACTGTACCAGAGTCCTGAGCATCTCAGCTTATAGTTTGCTGTAACTAATGTTATGAGGAAAGTCTTTATTTGGGCTGTGAAATTTTAGCAAATCTTTAAAATCTGTTTTATTAAGCATTCTCAGGAGCTCTGCTTTCATGTGAACAGAAAAAGCATGCTTCCATCAACAGGTAGAGAGCTATTTCTTCTTTTTCACTGGATGAAGATTAAAATTTCAGGAACATAATTCTTTGCTGAAAAAAACCCATGTAATTTTGCAGTAGAAAAGGATTTGTTAGAGACATAACCATTGTAAGCAATCCAGTTGTTAGAACTTAGTTAAGACTTGTCAACCAAGATGCTATAATGCCTCATCTGCATGTTTCACCTTCTTGCAAAAACAAAGTGAAACCAAAGAGGAGGTTTATGCTAATGGATTTTATTTTAACTGCAGCAGGCACAAGGCAAGCAGCTCACACAGACTGTGGATCAGACACTGTGGATGTCTGATAAGCAATAATTTGTCAACTGTGATAACAGAGTTGTTTATAATTGTGAGAATATATCCTATTATGGTCTTTTTAATTCTGTCAGTATATTGTAGTAATATACTTATTTCAGACTCAGGAGATTTTGAGAAAATCTAATTATTCAAAAACTTCTGAATATGAGGGTGCAAAAGTGCTTTGATATTGCTCTGTGATTCACATTTTACTGGGGTTAAAGTTCTCATAAGCAGATAGTTGATAACTTAATATTCAGTGACATTTATGGTCTGAAACTTAGGTGACTTCATGAAAAAGTGGTGTTTTCTTGTGTCAGTAGTAAATATTTTTGAGAAGTAAAGTAGTTTTAACTCCATCAACCTTGGGTTATCTGTTTCAATGGCAATGGCTTTCTAAATGTCTTTAGTAAGAAGATATACAAACACCTACTGAAATCTTTCAAAAAGGCTCTAAATGCATATGAATTATCCATTGAACTTCTCCAGGGTCCTGAGGTTTTGCTCAAATGGACTATATACGGGCTTGGTTGCTTAGAGAAGTGCCAAAATCTTCAAATTTGAGTCTTTCAGGGTGAGAGCTACTAAACACCAATGAAGCAGCACTGCAGCAGGTTGCTTTCCCATTCATGTAGCTCCATGTGAGAGAAGCAGGACAGTTTCGCAGCACGCTGGTCAGTGAGGACCAGAAACTTTTTCTGGAAAACAAACGTTTTGCACTTGTTTGTACTGGGACACTAAGAGTCAACAGCTTTGTTTCCTGGTTCCACTGAGAATTCAGGTACAGTCTGTCATATTTTAAAAATGTCCCACAGTTTGTCATTCCTAAACAGCATCCACTTGCCTCTGCCTTTTTCCCCCTTTCTTTTCTCCTACTTGGAAAGCCTAGAGCTATTATAACACCATAATAATGTTCCTAATGATATTGTTCCTGGCTGTAACAGATAAGTGGGGAGCTAACCACTTTAAAACAGCTGTGTTGTATCACTGATGCTGTCAAGTCTGATTCTTACAGCTTAAATATATTTTGTCTTTCTTGTTGCATGAATATATATACATACCCACAGACATATATGAGTTAACATATGGGGAGATACCATGTTCTGTATATCTTTATCAAAAATATATTACATGGGCACACAAATTGAATGATATGTGTAATGAACAGATATAGTCCTTCTACACACATGGAGCTTTACTGGTAGAGTACTGATGCTAATAAGGTCTTACCTCAACACCAGTGCAAACTCACAAATAAATAATCACTTAAAACTTTCACAGCTCATTAGTTCTCTGCTTATCCTTTTTTCTTTTCCCTTTCACTGCCAATGTCACAGATCTGTATTTGGCTTGATCCCACCTCAAAAGTTTTGCCCTCATGACTGTGAAAGACAGAAGGATGATATTCATATCCTTAATATTTTTTTACTAAAATAAACTATAGACAATTCTCAGTTTTTAATATCTGTGCATCTTTTCCAGTGAAGATAGTAAGAGCAAAAGTGGTTTGTAAGAGCTAAATGGTCAGACTTTCTTTAGTGTGATTCTTCCACTAGGATATCTATTAGCAGCACCATCTTCAGTTGTACAAATAGATATAAAAGAGGACATATTTCTAAAACCAAAGATGCACCTGTAAAAACTGTAACAAAGTTGTGATTATAACTCCATATGTCACGTTATACCAGTTTTCTATTTTGAGGTTTATGTTTTTTTCTTTTTTGTTTTGGGGCTCATTTGCTGGTTTGGTTTTTTGTTTGTTTGGGCTTTGGTTTTGGTTTTGGGAGGGGTTTTTTTTGTTTCTTTTCTTGTGGTTTTGTTTAGTTGGTTTTGGTTTTGGGTTTGGTTTTGTGGTTTTTTTGGGTTTTCTTGGTTTTGTTGTTGGGGGTTGGTTTTTTGTTTGGTTGGGCTTTGGAGATTTAGGGGGTTTTTGGCTGGTTGCTTGCTTGCTTAGTTAGTTTTTCAGGGTTTTGGGATTTTTGGGATTCTTGGTTTTGGGGTTTTGTTTGTTTGTTTGTTTGTGGGGTTTTTTTTTTACTGTTTAAGAATGAATAGCTGTATAAATATCTCTATGGCAATGGAGTAAAACAAAAAGAAGTATCAATAACACATTAGGTCTTCATATGTCTGCCTAATAAATTGTTCACATAAAACCAAACATAGTATCAGCATCTGGCTATTTTCTTTGACAAGGGAACACCATTTTTATTTGACTATGGATTTTAAATTTGTTTGAGACTTCCTGGAGACTAACACATCCTGGAAAGAGTCCTCATAGCAGAAGTACCTGGGTTCTTTGGGAAAGAAAATATTATATTTTCTCCCTCTCTCACAGCATAGAGCACTAATTCAGCTAGGAAGCAAGAGGGTACTACTGCCTAAGCTTTGCTCAATCTCATTTCTATGATTTCTTCATAGAATAATGCTATTTTAAAATCCCTGACATAGATCATGTGTTCATTTTTTCTTTTCCTGTATTAAATAAATACACTGATATAGAGCACTGTGCTCTACTCCAAGCAGTAATTTGTGAAAACCACTGCATCCATGTTATTAACAAGTCCTGTAATTTCTAGTCATTTTGCGTTTGTAGTAATTGAATGTGACTGTTGGGAGAAAGGCATAATATAAGTTAATACCCACAGAAAAGTTTGATGGACCCAAGGGATACAGCCTGTATGTGTAATAGGACTCAGAACAGGCAGACAGACCACTTTATTCCCTCAGTGTTTGCCTCTTGCTCTGATGAACAGAAACTATGAGTTAGCTGAGGTTTTTTACAAGGACTGTGTTAGGTAACAGACACGTGTATGCAAGCTAATGGAAAGCAGACTAGACCTACTGGTCTTGTTCTTCAAGGAAGATGAGTTCCATTTACATCAGCCAAAGGTTTTCATGTACAAAATATTAAATTCACACAGACATTGTAGGCTTCTCAGAACTCCAGTGAAACATCCACTTAAGAGTACACACCACGCTCTGAGGGAAAAGAAACCTTAAGTAGGGATGTAAATATTTTTTTAATCTAAGCAAAATATTTCCTAAGCAAGAGACTTCTTGAGTTAATACTTTACTATAAATATTCTGTCTCTGAAATCTTTGTTTTCCTCCTTGTATCATCTCCCTCCAGCCCTGCTGCTAAAACAGAGTCAGCAGCACAGGCTACAGCACAGCTGAACTTCTGCACTTCCTTTTAATAAGGACAGATATGCAGGGAACCAGAAACCAGAGTAATCAGTTTACCCAGCTAGAGACAGGCACTCTTCTCATTGGAGAAAAGCAGGTTATTTGCTGAGGTAGATATGGTATATCATTGCTAACATTATTTTAGGCAATTTTTCTACTTCCCTGATGTTTCTATTTCTCATCTATTTCACATAACAAAACATTTACAGTTATAAACATTACACCCTACTTTGGAACATTTTCTACACATTGTACTTCTCAATATTTTAAAATCATGTGGTCTGACTTTAGTCTTAAAGTCACCCATGCTGAGTTACCTTGACTTGGAAGCAGAATTTTAAACAATTTTCCAAGTCCAATAATGAAACAAATACACAAATATTGCATTACTTCCATTAAGGATTTTTTAATGGCCACCTCCATAAAAAAGTGATTAAGGCAATTTGAGTTCACTAGCTATATGTTGTCTATTTCTTGAACATTGAAAGAAAAATGCATGGTGTAGATGTCTATCTTTACACCAAGAGTCAAGCCCCAGGCATTCCTTAGAGACTTTTTCTGGTATCTTGAGAAGACAGCACAGAAGGGTGTATCTGTGGCAGCAATTTGAAATTTGCACCCTCTGGCAGATCTTTTTCCATCCACCCACACTGGAATCATCATTTCCCAAAGTAGACATGCCACCATACAAAGTATGATAAAGACACAGCAGCAAGACCAACAGTGGGGGTGGAGAGTGGGGGAAGACAAGGAGAGAAAGAAAACCCACACAACATTCTCTGCCAGTCACCATAAGAAATGTTGTCTGGGAAATCAATTGCTCAAATGCCACAAATGCTCATTCCTTGGTATTAAGGTGTGGCCTGAGCTATTTCTTATAAAAAGAACAGCAGCACAATCTGCTCTCAGATAAGCTCATGCATACTCTTTGGTGGGAGGAAATTTGGGCTTAGATTTCTCTTGGTTTATATTGACAAAGGCCAAGCTTATAGAAGCAGGAAATTACATATGAAGACATTATACTTCTGTTTTCACATCTTGCCAAAGACTGAAAAGTCAAACTTTCTCTAAGTTTCTGGAGCTCAGTTTACTATCTCACGAAATGTCACTGTTTCAACTTATTTCTACACCATAAAATGGACAAAGCTTGAGATGCCCAGATGGAGAAAGCTGCAGAACTGAGAAGTTATTTTCTGACATTCCAATGGCAGCTGTAAAAACAAAAAGAGCTCAGAGTTTTCAAACTGAAAGTTATCAATTCTAGCTGAATTTTCATTTACTCTCCTTTATCTATATATATATGGTATGGTCAAAAGTTGTCTCAAGTAATCCATTTTTTCTCCATGCTCCAAAGGTGGCCATTTTCCTCTATGAGCTTATTTATGTGTCAAGAAACAAACCCTCCAGATCTGGTTATTGAACAAGTATTGAAGAGTAATACTGAGGTTTTATCTGCTAAATTTTATCTCTCTCAGGCAAATACCTGTATTTATAGTACTTTCACCACAGTGCCATGGAACCAGCAAAGTTTGCAAGTTAGGATACTGGTAAGAACAGACACAGCGCTCCTTTAGCTAATTCTAAGCACACAAGGTTCATTGAAATTCTAGAACTAGTATGTAAAATACAGTAAAATTAGAAGGGTTTGCTTTTGTGAGAATCTGGAAAAAAAAGTTTGAAATTACTTTCATGCTGAATTCTCATTATCTATTTCCACTTGTTTCATTTAACATAATTTATTTTCATCACGTGTATGAAAAAAAATGTTCTTAGGCCTGCTTAAGTGCTTATTCATGACTGAGAGGAATTTTTAGGATATTTTGCTTTGTTCTATCTAATCTCCTACTGAGATCAGTCAGACTTATGTACCACATCCTTAAAAAGAAGCACAGATATGATCCTAGTTTAAAATGTCTGATAACTCATTAGTGTGGGTGTCCATGCTTGTAACTTCAGGGAAAGAAATAATGATTTGTCATGGGCATACCACATATCTTTTCAAGTCACAGGCTTACAGTGACTGCAACTTGCAATTATTGCTGTAAATATAGCACACTAATTTAAGCAGTATGTGTGCTCCTCTGTTGACCCATACTCTGAGATAGCCTATTAATACCTTTTCTGGAGTTTCCTGCAGGCTCCTGCAATGCAGTGGGTGGGCAGCAGGTGGGAAGGGGTTGGGCATGTGGGAATGCAGCCTACTTCCCTAAAGCCCACACAGCCCAGCCCAGTGCAGCCCAGCACAGCCTGCCAGGACAAAGCCAAGCAGGAGGGACCAGGGCAGCACCAGGCAGCAACACAGAAATGGGAAGTCCCCTTCCCATGCTGGAGTTGCAGCTGCTCTCGTTGCTTCTAGGAAGCAGGGCTCATTTCTGTAGGTGCAGCAAACGTGATTTGATAGTAAATTTATAGTAGCACAGGAGCTGAGAAGCTGTGAAATTAGTATGTTAACACAGGCTGGAAAGTTTACTTCCTTAAACTTCCCTCTTCTGTCCCAGAGAAAGGTGGTTGTATGGATCAAATCATAGCTGGATTTTGTGTGGTTATGGAGGGTCCTTGCTGAAGCTGAATAGTTAAAATGAACCCCTGGAAAGCCAAGGAACTGACTCTCCTTAAGGTTTGAGTGCCTGACAAGACTGTTTAGGAGAATGCTCACGGTTTAAGTTAAGGTTGTCTTTCTGGTTCTCCAAAATGAGGTTTTTGAAAATAATGAGAGAAGAGACAGTGTCATGTTCCCTATTATTCTAGCCAAATTACCAAGCTTTTTTACTTAAAAGTAATATTTTCACAATACCTCGAGAGAGTGTGTTACCATGCCAAAGCAGAGGAGCTTGGAGTGGCTGGTAGCATTTCTTGCTCCAGCTCCCTCTTTGGCTCAGCATAGCTGTGAAGATGAAATCTCACTTTTCCAGGGAGCTGTAGCCCATTGCAGCACACAGGGAATGCCTGCCAGTCGCTACCCTTGGCTAGAGGCATGTGTTACAAATGTTCTTGCATGTGACTTACAGCGGGATGCACAGAGGAGGAGCGTACGGGAGGGTACAGAGGTCCACCGAGCACCTCTCTCTGTTGGATTCTACTTTTGTTAGTATTGCCTTTTTTTTTTCAATGTTTTCATTAATAAGGGAGGGAAAAGAACAAGGAGGTCCTGATCAAACATCTGGAGCCTTGTTTTATGCTGCCACCCAATAAACACAGTGTATACTTTAGACAACACAACAAATTATTTACATTAAGAATCAAACAAAAGACACCAGAGAGAGGGAAGGCAAAATTTTAATATGAACAAATACTATCAATTATTTTCCTGTATTTAGGTCATCACTGTACCATTACTGAATATTTGTAATGGTCAGGATATCTTTCCTGAGGCCTTTAATACTTGTTTTATGCAGATATGGAAACTAGCTGATGCAAACAATGACATTTTCCCCTTGACTACTTCTGTTTGCAAGAGTCAAAACTATAAATATATTTCAACTCAATGGCTTGCACCAGAAATGCTGGAGGATTCATAGGCTCCGGATGGGCTCCCAGCTGGCCAGCTGTGTGATCTTGGGAAAGGCACTTTGCATCTGTTTTCTTCCCTCATTTCCTTTGCTTATCTAAGCATTGGTCTCACTGTATGTAATAGGCTACCTCCCTTTTGGCCTCTAGTTGTTGAAACAGAGCAAACTTCAGCTTCCTCTCCCCAGCCTCTTGCTTTAATTTTTATCTTTGTTTTCATCTCTAGGAAAATGTGCCTCCTGGATCCCTAAGGGTATTTCTGACTGGAACACCCATGTGAAGCTTGTCAGCAGAATGGTAGGTCTCTAAATGACATGTAGACCTGGTACAAACTTAGGCACCCCAGGATACAGCTCCACCTGGACAGCCCGAGTGATCCTCAGCAACGCTGCCAGCGGTGGGCCAGCTGGAGCTGTGTGCCCTGTGGTGTGTGCAAAGGCTCAGGCAGAAAGGACTCCTTGTAAATCTGCTGCAGATCTCACATCCAGCATTTCACTGCTTGCAAGCCCAGGGGCATGTACTCTAACCTCAACAGTCTGAAGCCACCGAGTTTCTTCATCTTATCCCCATCTACTCAGGCCGGATGACTTGAGTAAGATGAAAGCACTTCAGAGGAACAAGACAGACTAAAGTTTCCATTAATGCCTTGTATCCTTGCAATAACAAGGAATCCATTAGAGAGCCTGTAGCAAATACCTGTCAGTCCTTTCTCTTCAGCATTTCCCACAGGCTACGCATTTTCATTCAGAAGCTGGATTAATGTGTCCCTGTTTTACAACTGCATTTAAACTAATGGGGAATTCGCCATCTTCATGTGAAGAAAAACCAGGTTCTGGTCTTTAGTTAACTTTCTCTGTTAAGAAATATCTTATTATTTGGTGATTTAATTTGTTTAACTTCAGCTTCCAATCTCTGCACACTTTCTGACTTACATAAGGAACAGCTTCCAGACACTGGCTGAAAGTTGAGGTTAGATAAATATACATTTGTCAGAAAGGCTGAAATGCCCTGGCCTAATTATTTTCAGCTTCCAAACTTAACATTGTACATACTGTGACCAACTTACTTTTCATCCTTCTCTTCATCGAGCCAAACATGTTTGGTTTATTTACTCATTTATTTTCTAATCTCTAATTTATTTGTGCATCTGTTGCAGAATTCACTATAGTATTTCCAGTGGACACCATATTTGAGTACTGATGAGATGCAGTAGCTACAACCCTAAATGTAATGACCTATTTGTACAAAATAACATTGCATTATTGTAACAGCCTATACCTGGACAACTTTAAGGTCAATGATTAGCCTTAAAATGTTTAAAACATATTCCCTATGCCTTATCACCTGCTTCCTTCTTCATCAACAAGAGACAGGATTAATTTTGGAGAAAGACTTTCAGTTCTTGAGCCTGGAAATTCTTCTAGTAAGGGTTTACCTTTTATTTAATTTTCAGTTAAGGAAAATATTTAAGGATTATATAGACTTTTTTGTTGTTGTTGTGAGACTGGTTTTATGAAGACCCCTACTATTGAAGTGGTTCTGTGCCACATAGTTTGGCCTTTTCATGGCAGTTGGATTCATGTTCCCAAATGTAACTCTGATAAATTGTTAAAAATGGTTCCTTTATATGGTACAGTCTTATAAAAAGCTCAAAGTCTTCTTTCTTCTTTTGTTGGTAGTAGAAGATTAAGTCAATTATAGCAGATTCCTAGAAGTGACATCAGCTATGCAGTGAGTTTTTGTAACAGATTTTGGTTTCTAAAGCATTTGGAGCTTTTTTTTCTTTTCTATTTTATAGAAGAAATGCTGTAAATTAAGACTTTTACCAGTTAAAGTCTTAATTCATTAGAGGTGAAAGTAAATGCAGACATTAAAAGAAAAGAAATATAGTCCCAAATGTATTTTAAATTCTATAAACTGAGCATGAGAGATTAGTTTGGCAAAGCTCAGTGAATATTTTCAGTGAACACTGCATTTACTGCCTTTCTACACCTAATTCTAATTAGTTAGAGCCTGCAACAATTCTGCTAAAACAATATAAAAGAAACAATACCAGTCACTCCATAGGTGGCAAAAATTCCAGGTGGCCTCTGTTACTTTAATCCCACACTTTTTTCTGAATCTCACATCGTGGAATATTTGATTACCTGACTGAGTCCCTGGAAGACTTAAAAGTATTTGGGTGTGCTGGCCTAAAAGTGCAACCAGACCCTAGTTCAGAGCTCCACGTACAGAACTGGGCTACTTTTCTTATCTCCTCAGTAATTTACTGTTTATTAGTAAAATATTTTTTTCATGAGCTAAAGGTTCTGCTCAACACAGACTACACTGAGTGGAAACTAGGCTGGAGACTCACTTTATGATAAGTTTTTTCTGCGAATTCTCTCAGTATTCTTTGTCCATTGTAATTTCTCCTTTTAAACAAGCATCAGTCTTTTGGGTTGGATTCACAGCATCTATCTTTGGTCACCTAAAAATTAGTCCCACAGTCTGAGTTTGAGGTTTAATTTTTTTTTTTACACATTATTGTTAAATGCTTAAAATTAATTTTCAGTGAGGTGGGCAAATACCCACACTTCAAAGCTACCAGCAGAATCTTTTCAAATCAAGGAGTAACTTAAGGAGGTCTTTTGTCTTCTCTTGTTCTCCATTACTGAGATGACTCTCTAAGAGTCAAGTCAGATCCTTGCACACACTAAAAATTCCAGTGACTTGAGAACTGGAAACATCAAAATCTATTCAGAAATAACAAAATAAAAAATAAAAAATCAGTAGCAGGGAAGCTGGCTTGTAATGCAAACACTTAACAGTTCTGCACAGCACAAAATACAAAGTTTCTGATGCCATATGAGCATGTCTTTGAACAGACAATTCTCCAGCATATGCTCTCTAGACTGTTTGGAGTAGTATTTGCTGTGTTAAGTAAAGATGAATCATGGCAGTGAGTGAATTTATGTATGTTGCTATTTAAGAGATAGGGCACTGCAAATGTGTTGCTACGTACAAAGTTGATTCATCAAGTAGTTAAATCATTTTATTCCCCTTACTTAGTGCCTCTTACACACAAGAGAGCTCTTGCTCCTTCACCTTATCCCCATACAGAACTTATTATGCACACATAGGCCCCTCATTCGCTCCATATGCTCCATAGTGCTTTCCAAGAGAATTATAATAATGTGGTTCCAACTATCATGCCAGTATAATTAACCCCTGGTCTCTTTACTGTATTTTGATACACTTGAAATATTACCTACATTTTAAAATCTCTGCACATTAAACAGGCCTTTCCTACAATCATTTTTCCTTTCAATTTCTCTAGTTCATTTCAAAATAATCACCAACTTATCAATATGCTCAATTTGCAGAGTTAATGGAATCTCCAAGGACTCTTGAGAATCATCCCTTTCATTATTTTTCATCAAATAAATAAATCAAGGCGAGACATCAGAATGTCCTAGCACCTGCCCAGTGTGCCCATGCTGGGGAAGAGAAAGGGAATAAGCTTCTCCTAACACAGCTCTGTGGTTCAAGAGGCTCCTCACTGGGTTTCTGGACACCTCTGCTCATAAATCTCCTGAAACTGAATTTCCTGCTGCTGCTTGCAGTCTGCTCTTTTCTCCTCTAACGCACTTCCAGAGTGCCATGATTCCTGTCCCCTCCGTGGGTGGATCAAGGGGTCGTCCCCACCTCTCACTGCAAGGACTTAAGCAGTGCAAAAGGTCAGTGTTGATTTCCCTTATTTTGCTCAGCTTTTGCTTCCATTGTCACCTCGTTCAGTCCTGAGCTCTGGTAAATTAGGCATCTGCTGGAAGGGTACTCAATGGTGCGTGCTGTTGGCACTCTGCAAGTGGCAGCTTGGTGCCTACCACCAAGCAGTGGTAAGAAAAACGATGGCTCTTTTAATTGCACTAAATAAAGCTCTGCTAAGTGCAGATTTGCTGTGTTAGGATCTCATTTTCTCTTACTGCTTTTCCAGAAAAGCTTCTATGCTGATAAAATTGTGTAGTGTAACGCAAGGATTCCCGCACAATTATTAGCAAAAAATATAATAATAAATTAATTTTTTAAAAAGAAATAAACATATTTCGCTAGAGAAAATAAAACAGTGAAAAATAAGGAAAATCCAGTTTAATTACTCCACTGATTAATTAAAGTAATAAATATTTCATTTATATGAGTGAACTAAAATAATGCCAGATTTCTTTGTTCCAGTTGAAACAGCATTTAAAAGCACCAGTGAGAAAGAGAATTTTAATAAACTGATATACAAGTCAAACTTCCTGCCTTCGATTTCTCCATTTTAAACATTATACAGTGGGTGTATGTGACAAACAGAGAGAGGGACAAGGGAAAGAGGAAATACATGCAACTTAATGAATGAGTTATGACTTGATCTCCCACAGCCATTAAATAATTCTCACTGGAATAAATGGCATTGATTATTGACTTAGAATAACTGAGTAATTACAAAGTATAGATAGAATAGAGAGCAAGCATTTTGTTGTTGCTTTTCTAAGATTGGCTTTTGGATATTATCTCATTACATTTAGGCGCCATCCAGGAAAATAAAAGTTTCCTTGTCCTTAGAGCTCTGGAAGAAGAATGAGGTTGCCCTTTTGGTCTGATGACACTCTTAAAGAAGGAGATAAAAGGCTTCCCTGCATCATTCATTATTTTGTTTTGAAAGGCCGGTTTGCTGGCTTTTCATAACAACGTATTTTTAAAAACCCACTTTTGAATGTTGAATATTTTCTAGGAGAAGTTCTTTGGGGTTTGTTTTTTATTTATTTTTAATTTTTATTTAAGACAAAGCTGGAAAACAAAATTCTTTGCTTTTGAAAGCTTTCATTTTGTAAGTTGTCTGCTTTTCTCCTTTCATGGTGTGCCATTTGTCTTCCACCCTTTATTTTTGAAGCCAAATGGAAAAGATGAAAAAGGAAAGAAAAAATGAATTAGAATAGAACCTTTAGAAAGAGAAAGTTTGAATGCCAAATATGTAAACAGAAGTGTCTTTACAGTAAGTAGGTAGAAGACCTTTCTTTGTACCCCCTGCACCAGTTGTTGGTGCCTAGGAAGAGCTCTATGACAGATATTTCCCTACAGCTGGTAGACCATGGTGGAGCAAAAATCCCCACTATGGACCAGAGGGCCTGGTGCCTCAGACGGTGGATGTGCCTCAAAGGAAGCTGCAGCTCATGGAAAACCCCCACAGTAGTAGGTCTTTTCTGACGGGCTGCAGCCCAGGAGGAGCCTGCACAGGAAAGATGGGAATGTGAAGGAGCTGCAGGGAGGAAGAGCTCTGTCTGTAATCTCCTCCAGTGACCCTGTGCCTTTGGGAAAATGAGAGGGGTCTGGACTTGAACTTGAGAAAGTGAAGGGGAAAGGTGTTGGTTAATGCTTTCCCTTGTTTCTCACTACTCAAATCTATATTAACTGGCAATAAATTAAGTTGTTTTTCCCTTCATTGAGTCCGTTTTACCCATGATGGCCATTATTAAGTGATCCCTTTCTCTTTTTCTTGACTGAGGGGTTTTCTCATCCTGTTTTCTCCTCTTGTCCTGTTGCAGAGGGGGAGTGACTGGGTGGCTGGATGGGTGTGTAGCCCTTTGCCAAGGTTAACTCTTACTCCATTTTTTAAGAGGTTTTCTAAGTGAGTTTATATGTCAGATCTTTGTATGTGGCAGGCATAGGCCTGGTGCATCAGCCTGGACACACATTTTTATGCCTCCTTTCGTATCCAGTCTTTTGATTTGCTCTAAGACTTCCCAGATCTTGTTTGTTTGGTATTTAGAGATAGATGCACAAAAGGGCATAGATATCTCAGGGCACAGTGCTGCCACGAGAGTCTCAGCCCCAAGAAAAATGCTGGTTTTCCCACTATGAAAGGAAAGACAGCTATTGGCAAACAGGAGTCACCACAATGATGTGATGAATGGGGACACACCTAACCTACATAACAAATCATGCCAAGAGGGATGTGCCTTAAAATATCAAACACAGTGGGACTGACCCACCCAGACTTTAACTAAACAAGCACTAATAACATCTGCACTGAAAAGGCCATTATACTCTTTCTATACCCAAAGGAGGGCAATAGGCATCTGTAAATGACAATTCATGCCACCTATTTCAATCATGTTTTATTCTCTCAATTAGCTATTGAAAAAGTCCAGATGCTTAGATTTGATGCCAGCATTTAGACTGTAAAAATAATTTCAGATGAATCCCAGCCCCACAGGTGTTAATATGCTTAAATATGCAAGAGGCTGCTTAGGAAAGACAGAGAGTCTTGGATGATATGTCAAAAATCAGAAATATTGGCTCAGGGGTGGGGACCTCTAAGTGTGAAGTACTCAGAAACTACTGACACAGATAATCAAAGAAAGTAAGGGAAGTGTACCTTGGATTCCTCCCAAAGTGCTGATGCTCAGGGCACAGTGTCCATCAAATGTGAGGCTGGCTGTCTTTTCGCCTGTGCCAAGCCAAGAGACTTTTCTTTCAAAGTGGTCTCTTGTCTCAAAAACATCTCAGTTTCATTACCCATGGCATAGTTTATTAAAGTTTGTGTCTGCTGGAAGCCCAAATGTCACAAAATGCAGCTACCTCCCCATGCAGAGCACTCCCTTTATATATCTCCTTGCTCTTCTTGTCAATCTTTGGGCGCAGTCAAAAATGTTGGCTTTTAATTTATAATCTTCATAAAGTTTGAATCCTGTTTTTTGTCCCTTTAGCACTACAACTGAAAGTAAGGGACCATTGCCAAAATACTGCAATGCAACTGGATCCAGCGTTTAGCAAATGAGCTAGTGGCCTCAAGTATAAGCTTGTTTTTGGAACGTGTCAGTGGTTCCTCTGAACAAGAAATCGTACGAAGTTCCTGCTATTTTGTAGTGTAAACAGGCCTTTAGAATCTTCAGGCCAAGTCCTCGGCTGGCAACATCAGCCAAGCATGGCTGAGTTCTTCTTTCAGTGCAGATGAGATCCTCTACTAATGTCTCTCAAATTTAATTTTTTTTCTCCCTTGAAATTTCTGTCATGACTCCAATAGCAACACGTTCACTGAAACTTACAGTTCTCCAGCATCTGATACCAGCTGTCAGGCTGTGTTTCATCAGACTGAACTCTTTGTCCAAGTGCTACCAGCTGGCGTTGCTTCAACCATCTGGGATCGCAGTGCTCTAACCTACGGACTAACGCAGCTCCAGCAGAGCCCCGGCTCCCCATCCTTCCCTACAACAGAATTTACTAGCAAAGGGAAGCAAAGCAAAAGCCACTGCCCCTAATCAAAGCTCAAATCCTCCTAGTGCTCACAATCTCCAAATGTCCACCTCCATCAGAGGGAACTCAGCGTTTTGCAGCTTTCAGATGCTGGCAGCTAACTGCTGGCATAATTTTGATTCCCAGACTCTGTTGTTGTAAAACACACTATAATAATGTACTCTGAGGACAGTGCAACAAGACTTCCTCTATTTCCTGCCTCTACATTCGTGGTTACTTATGTAATTCAGTTTATCTGTCACTTTCCAACCTGCACACCTGTACCCTACAAAATTTTACAAACTTTCTACTCTTTCCTCCCACTTTTCTTTCATATCCATTAATTGTACATAACACCCCTTCTCAAGTTTCTTTTTATGCAACCACTAATATTACTTTAGGAGGCTCCAAAAGTAGAAACTTGAAAATCTGTGTTGAAAATTACCATGGGGAATAAACCTCCTTCCATTCAATATGTTTTGGACATCTGGATATATAAGGAACCTTCCCCAACCCACCAAATTTTGGTTCTTTATTTGATCTCATTAGTTAAATTCCTACCAGTAATCTTATTATTGTTATTGAATGCCAGTAATATCATTGGCACTGTCGAAGAGCCTGGGAATTGCCATACTGGATCAAAGCAGTGATCCATCTCTCCCAGTACCCTATCTCCAAGAGTGGTCAGTACCAGCTGCTTCAGACAAAGAAACGCTACATCTGGCAGTTTGGAGATAATCTGCCTGCAAGCTAAGTTTCCCTTGTTTAGCAGGCTGGCTTATGCCCCAAAGCCTGGAGATTTATATCCCTCCCAAAACACTTGCTTATGAAGTCAGGTACTGTCCTTGCCTTCTACACTTACAGACTGGGATAAAAACTGAAAAAGCAGAAAAATACAAATGCTTAGGTCAATGAGGCTACAGTTCAGTAATCATTATCCCCCATGCTGCAAACTTCCCCAAGGTTACACAGTGGACTGGTAGCAGGGACTGGAATAAAACTTTGGACCTGCTCACCCTGAGCTGGTATTAGAGGATGATACATCTTAAAGCATTTAAGACATGTTAAATGTTAATTTTGTAGGACTGACTAACCCTTTTTTTCCCCCTTTTTTCCCCCTATTTTCCTCTCAAGTACTCTGCAGAGGTCAGTATATTTGACTGTTTTAATCCAAAAATACTAAACTTCCAAAAAATGGCAGATGGTATTTTTGGTACTAATAAATCTGACCTGTATTACTTCTCAAAATCTCTGTTAATTTTGGGCTAGGGCAGTATGGGATACCAGACATCCCAGTAGAAATTGCTTTGGATATATAGGGGAAATTTCAGATTTCTACAGAATTATCATAAAACTATAAATAAAAGACCTATACATCTTGCACCACACAAGAAAATATTTTTGCATTTATTTTCTTAAATACTCTAAGAAGCATTTTTAAATTAGAAGTTTTTGACAGAAAAAAGATCTATTAAAATAGAGTTAGCAAAATTACCTTTCTCCTGCTAGCACAATGAAATGTATTTGAGCTTCAGCAGATTAATTTGAAAACTAGTGATCTTATTGTCAAAACAATTTTCAGTGTCACTGGTGTTTGATCATGGGAAGAACAGGGCCCTATTCTTATTCACCGTACACTGGAAGCAAATCCTTATTCAAAACCTCCCCCCACACTAGATTCCATTTATTTTTCAGAATGAAATGCTACTTCATTTATGCTTCTGTTACATGCATTTAATGGTTTATGCATTGCTTTTCAGTAAATAACACATATTAAATAACCATTAATTTCCAGTATATAAAAGACCTCATCATTGCTATGTATATAAGTAGAGGATGCATTTGTTGCATTAGTTGCCTTTCTCAGCCTTTTCTGCACCAGCATGTCCTGTAAATTAAGGGAATGTTCAAGTAAAAACATTTTCTAGCCTTCCTTATGTGGAAGATGTAGAAATCAATTCAATAGCTAGCTGGCTGATTCAGCAAGAAATCAGCCAGCCTCCCGGAGCCCCTTTATAAATGTTTTCCTCTCTAATAAGGTAACAAACCAGAGAAACATGCCACATGGACTGGGAGATAGGGAGAGCTTATGCAGATCAGCTGTTCTGTTCCTGCAGGCTGCAACCCCTGATTTGATGCAATTT
Organism: Fringilla coelebs; assembly: GCF_963513975.1. Taxonomy (NCBI): domain Eukaryota; kingdom Metazoa; phylum Chordata; class Aves; order Passeriformes; family Fringillidae; genus Fringilla; species Fringilla coelebs. The sequence goes on along the minus strand of NC_140030.1, from coordinate 17,740,262 downwards.
TTATCCTGCACCCGCTGCTGCCCAGTTAATTTGTTATTAACATATACTATGTGCTCAGTACCATTCATATATTGCAGCAGGGCCTTTAAATTTTCTATGTTCCACAATGGAAAGTGCGTTCAATTTCATGCAATTCTCTTCAGTTTACAGTTTCATTTACATGAGGCTTCATTATCTACGTTTCAGTCACCACTTTGAAAAATAGGCACTGTAAAATTTTAAGAACTGATATAAAAAATCCAAACAAATGAAGTTGTGGACATGAGAATACTGAAAAATTAGCTCAAGAAATAATTCTGCCAGTTGAAGAATACAGTGTATTATCTCTGTTTTCCTCTTTTCATCCTCCATGTACCTTATATCCAGAAAAGGATTCCAATAAACAATAAAAAAATTACATAGTATTAAAATACTCAGACTGAAAGAGAATAAACATGGGACTATATAATTGAATAATGACAATTTGAGAGTTTTAGTTAACACAGTCTTGTTTTCACAAATATGATTTACTAGTTAAAATGTGGGTTTTTTTAAACATTTGTATCCTTACTCAATAAATTGGGCTCCTAGCATCCACCTTGTTAGCCTGCTTAGCCTGCTTTTCATTATAGTCTCTTATTTTATTTAATATAAAAATCCCACAACAGTTAAAGATAGAAGATAAAATTTAGTCAATTTTTTTGTGCTCCTTTTGATTTAGTGAAGCAGCAGTGTCTGTATTACATCTGGCACTTCCATTAAAATTTAACAGAGCCTCAAATGAAAGAGAACCATTTTCTGGCTTTTGATTCATTTCTCATTTGCCTAAAAAGTTACAAGCCTTTGTAGAAGCTGTAAATCTGGCTAGAAGTGGGACTAGATTTTTTTTCCCTTTTAGTCCATGAAAAAGAAAAAAAAAAAAAAAAGAGCTGTGTCTCCTTTCACCTAAGTGTGTGCTTCAGCCATTGTGTTTCCTGAATTTGGAGCCATTTGGTACAGTGCTAATTTATTTTACTGACTGAGCACATGAATCCCCACTTCAGAGGAGCACGGATGGTGCTTTGGCTCAGAAGGGAGCTTGCATAGCAAGTGGAAAAGGGGTATCACTCTGAATGATTAATTGTAGTCCTCAGAAGGGTCTCAGAATATGATCATTCTTTATAGAAAATTGGATTAAAATTTGACACTTCTACAATTTTTTTTCTTTGTAGTGAAATTTTCATTTTTCATCTGTTGGCCAAATAATTCCATGTGCAGTCATCCCTAAATTAATCTTGAATTAATTTTTAAATCCACTGTCCTCTAATATATAATTCAACATAAGAAAACCCAGAGCAGTCAATCTTTCATTAGACATGGGGTGAGAAAGGGTCAGCAGACACTCCTGCAGTACTAAAAATAAAGGCACCACATCTGGTATGGAATGATGTCTGGAATTGCAATGCATATGCATCCACTTACTCGTTCTGCTGAAAACACAAACTACAGAGTGGCTGCATGTTGAAACATGAACCAGTGTAATAGGAGCTTAAACCCTGGAACAGACTGTTTGTATATGTAGTCAGTTTATTAGCAAATGTGCAGGCCTGTAGAGTACAAGGACCATCGTTTCAAGCCGATCTGTCACACATTTAACAAGCTGTTTGTAATACAGTCCATTTCAGATATAAGAGAAAAATCTTTCCCATAGGTACAAGAAATATATGATACTTTTAGCATATGGTGAGCTCTGGTTTTGCAGGTATCCTTCATTAGAAACTGCTGTAACATGTTGGCTTAACTTTTTGTTTGCTCCCAAAAATCCTCCTTTCCTTTGCTGAACACTTTACCACAAAGCATGTTATAGCGGATGTTAAAAATGAGATTCTGTGCAACTTGTGTTCCTAATGTCAGGCACAGCCATGTTCACCGAGAATAAATCTAACCCTGGTGCAAACAGCTCACACTAAACCTACTTTATATACCACAGCAGGGCTGAATGGGCAGGAATCAATAGCAGAGGGGCCGCCACCCCTCAAGCACAGCTGTGCCTCTGTGCCTTTCCATCAAGGAGGAGCAAGATGCTGGGCTACCTCCCCAAAATGATACACACTGTTAGTAACCAGCAGGAAGGTGCTGGGGAATAAACACCCTGCAGTGCCTGCACCATGCCTCATCTTCAAGCTGGATTTGCAAATGCTGTCTGGGATTCAGGGATTTTGCTTGGACAGAGCTGCCATGCACCAGTGCTGCCTGACCTCATCTCCTGCCGGCGGGGCCAGCCGGGCTCTGCCACAGCCCCGAGTCCCCGATGCTCGCCCCGCAGCACTGCCTGACCTGCCCCCAAGACACAGAGTCACGGTGGAGAGGAGGAGGAGGGAAGGCTGCTTCCTCCATGCTGCTCAGCCTTGCTGGTGGCTGGGCCTGTGCAGGAACAGTGTGCTCTGTCCTGCGGTGGTGTGGGCACACCTGTGCACCTTCCTCCTTGACTGGGGACTCCATATGCTGCCCCACGGAAGGACAGGGTGGGAAGGATGCTTCCCCCAGCAAAGTCTCCATCTGACTCCTGCTTTGCTTCTTTTGAGAGAAAGAGAGAGCTGGGCTCCACTCTGTCCTACTCCAGCATTTTCCCAGCTGCTGTCAGGCTGGCTTCAATATATAAACTTTATTTAAGCCTTTCTGTCTGCCGTGGACAAATGCTGAGCAAGGAGAGCTGTAGTTTGCAGACTGTACCCAAGCTGGGTCTTAATTCAAAACAGATTCAGTAATTGTGCTGTGTTTCACCTCCAAGTCAGGAATTAAATCTGGCGCATGTCAGGTGTTAGTGGGTACGAGCCGACTTTCCGACCCCCGGAGGGAGCACGGGGACCACAGCTGCTGCACAACACCCGGGGGCTTGGCTCCCCCAGGAGCAAGGAGAAACTCCTCATCCCAACTGGCAGGGCTCAAAGCTGCTTCCAGCACCAGCTGTACCCTGTTCTCTGCCTCTCTCCCTAGCAAAATCACTGAAAGGGTTTCATCTTGAACCGCATATTCCACAGTAACTACTGGCCCTTGTCAACAGTCTTAGAGAAGTAGCCAAAGGCTGCTCAGCATGACTGTGTTAGTGGGAATATTTCCCTACATTTGAATGGGTATTGTCTCAGACCAGGAATGAACAAGCCTGTTCTGCTTCAAGTCCGTCCATCTGAGGACAGCGGGTCAGCTCTGGAAAGCTACTGCTCCCAACACTGTGGAGCTGCTCCTCTTGTCCAGAGTCATTCTGTTTGTTGGCAGACATCCTCCTCCAGGTCCAGCCATGCAAGGGAATGAGATTACTTCTCCCCTCTATGTCCCAGTTACGCTTTAAACCTGCCAGAGTTATTGCCCCCATAAGTTTTCCGGCAGAGCAGTTGGTTTTAACTATCCTAATCTGTTTCAGACAAAATCAAGCTGTGGGTTTAGCTCCCACAGCTTCCATGGATATCTATCTGATCAAGCCCACAAACTCTAGATACTTTTGTGTCTTTATTCAGAAGAGGATGTCTGTTCCCACTGCCAACTCCAGAGGATGAAAGTTTTGCACCTTTGCTGCATTAAGTCCTACTAAGTGAAAATAGGCAGGTACCCACTGAAAACTGACAAGTGGTGGAAATATTTAGAGAAACATGTTTGCATGCAGTATCAGCTCAGATCATGCGAGCTGACCCACTAATCTGTTGCCATCCACATGTCACAGAAACTTGAAGGCTTCATACAGCTTTGATTACAAAAATGTGCATTTTCTCTCATCATGGTGATTGAATGCAGAGGGAACGGGTTTGTCTTTAGGTTTGTTTATTTTTCTTTTCAGGCATAATGGAGTTTTGAACAGTAAAATTGCTTTCTGCCCTTTCATAGCTCTTTGACTATTTGAGTGAAAAAAAGACACACCAGAGAGTGCGGCACTGCTAAAGGGAGAGGTATAAACACAGTAAAAAGCAACTTTAATGAGCATGTTTTAATATTAAAGGAAAAATGTGTTTTCACTTAAACTACCTGAAAATCCACAATGAATCCATTCAAGTTAGTGGCATTATTTACCATATGTTAAAGGTGAAGAACCTACCCTTGAAATGCCTTTCTAACTTAGTACTTTAAAAATAAGTAAATAACTACATTGTCCCATGCCTCTCTAAATTTTCTAATACATCCTTCATTGCTTGAAGATGCTGATTATGAAAATACTTTCCCTTAAAAATGAAATCATACACTGCGTGAGATACACTTGATGCACCCTCTGAGCAATTTTTGGTGTTGATTAATTTTTCCCCATAATTTTTAATATTTGCTTTGGGTATACTACTTCAACAAAATGTATTAAAGCAAGCATGAAAGGAGAGCAACTGAGGCAGAGATTATAAACAAAGCTGTTTCTTTAGGAGGGTTGCCAAGGCATGGGGAGGAGTCTGTGTTCTTCATTTTGTTTATTTGTATTAGTAAACACAATTTGACACTTGAGAATTTTTCTGTGCAAGTTGACAGCTAAGACAATATGGGACTATCATTCATGATGGCCAAGCAAAACCAGCCATATGTTTCTGAGACCCAAATACAGAGAAGGGGAAAAGTGCTAGTGCTAGCAATTGAAAAGAACAGCTCATGAGAGGTCTTGATCTTGTGCTGAGAGCTCAGTAAACTTTGAGGGCCCATGAGAGAGGATAGGCGGAAGGTTGGAGCCATAACAAAAACTAAAGTTTTTCATGGTGTTGTCAGAAGGCCTTTCCTTTTTTATATACACAAAAGTAAACAGTGGAGGGGTTTTTTTGGTTGGTTTTTTTTTAATTGCAGAGCTGTTTGGGGATGATGAGGAGAAACACTCTGACAGGGCAATTCATCTTATCTGCCTGTATGTTTAACTTGCCCATGCCATCCTTCATTTCAACTCTAAGTGTCAAGCAACCATTATGTAAAAGTAATAAAAAGGTCCTGGAAGGCATAACGCTGCCTTTTGCTAGTCTTGGTTTTAGTTTCTGGGTTTTTTTGTTCTTAAAATGCTTAAAATTACGCTACCTTCCATAAATACCTGACAGCTTTGGCTCTTCAAACAACTGTGATTTCCATGGCATTTACCATTTTTGGCAAGGTTGGAATTTGTTATGTGACTTTCTCCCAAACTGCCACAACAAAACTGAATTCCTTTAAATCACAGTCAAGTCAATCAGGGATCTGAGAGTGAGGGGAAATAAAGCAGCAGACAAACAGCATGTTAGTTCTTGCTTTTGCTAGTCTGACCAGAAAGCTAGAACAGACAGCAGGAGATAGGCTAAAGACTCTAGGTCTGGTTGAAACAATGATCATCTTGTTTTGCTTTGCCATGCCCCCGTAACTGCATGGCAAATAAACAACAATGTGAGTACAGCCAATTCATATGCTGTCTAGTTTTGATTTATGGAAGCAATAACTGAGTGAACAAGGGGATTCAAACCTTTTGGTTGCTTTTTAATTTTAGTTCCTTTCTGTTCTATTTTAAGCTTAATTTGAAATAGTTTTGTGGGGTAAAAGCAGCAGGGGGGCCCTCTTACATCTTCATAAGAAGTGCAATACATAGCTTTTAGTTTTTGCCTTGTGTGAGGATGCATTTTTGCTTCTCCCTATTACTTGATTGAGACATGCTTCATAACATTATGTTAATACTATAACTTGGGTCTTTACCTTTTAGATACTCCGCTGAGGGACTGACTTTTCAGACTAAGAACCCATGGCACCAATTAGAGCTTACAGGAGCTATCTGTTCTCAGTGCTTCTGTAAATCAGCCTTATGACAAATCTGTGAAGCTAATTGCAGCTCTAAAATTCAAAACTACTTTACCAGTTTTCAAAGGAGCTGTGGTAAACCCTCAATCCCTCAAGGAGCTGCTTATGCTATTTTACTCTTAATGAAAAGACTTACCAAAAAAGAAAGTAAAAATATTAATATTGTCCAGTCACTCTAATATCTGTGAACATAGCTGATGTGCATTGAAAGGGCACAGACTAGATTTGTCATTGCCCTCAATCTTGTGTGTTCATTAAATTACTGAAGAATTTTAAATGCTATTGAAAGATAAAGCAGAGTATTCCTCATCCACCCTGTGCTGCTGTAAGCACGCAGACAAGACGGAAAGCAGCAGAAAACCTGACTCCATATGTGTATGTGCAGTGCTCCAAATAATATAGAATGATGCTGATCTCAGCAAGAATCAGGCTGCCCAAGAACTGAGAGCGGCTGAGGAGGGAGGGATAGCTGCCTCCCTCAGAAAAGAGCTGTTGCCTGTAGTTGGTACGAGGCTTTATTAACTCCCTGAGTAGCCACAAATTCCAGATTTATGTCAGATTGAGATATTGGAGATCAGTGTCTGCTTCCTGCAGAGATGCCTGCAGTCAGCTGAGCAGCTTTATCTTCAGCTGTGGGCACAGTCACCAGTGGGGCTCAGTTCCCTCCCAGTCCAGCAGCTGTATCTCCACGGGAGCTGGATGATGCTGGCAGTGGGGAACTGCACCCCAGTACAAGGGGAGTCTCAGCTCCTGCTGATTCAGGAGCCCTGACTTTTATAGAAGCAAAGAACAGCCAGCCAGCCAGACTTGTGTTTCAGCTCTGAGAAGCCACATGTAAGGCAGGCTTGCCTGCTTCCAAGCACTAGAGAAACTGGCAGCAACATGGTGCCAGTGGTGGGCTGCTCATGTGCCCACCTTGTCAAAAAAACCTACCTCCAAAACCCCATCTCTTCACAATAGTGCATCCTGTCATACTAACTGCAAGCCACCTGCAGACAAGCCCATTGCAAATACTTACTGGATAATTTCTTAAGCAAATATTTCAATAGTTCTTTGAGCATAAAATTCTTTTCCTCAAATCACAGTGTGGGATGGGGAAAAATATATGTGGGTTTTAGTTACAAAAAGAAACATGCCAGAAAGACTGTACAACAGTAAGTGAACCTAAAATCAATAGGGTTAAATAAAGGCAAAATGTGTCAAATCATTGCGTACCAATCCCCTTTCCATGGAGGCAATTGATACAAACCTCATTCTATATGGAAGGATGTAAATCTGCCTTTTGTGGAGAACACTTTGAGGACCCCTAGCTCTTATGTGAAATTGAATATAAAGTTCAGACTCTGTATATATCTATTTCACGAACAAGTAAAAAATTAAAATGTTAAAATACATACACATCCAGCAGTTTTTACTGATTACATGACATGTCAATGTTGTAATTTCAAACATTCAAAAATTATTGAGTTTCCAAAATTTCTAAGACTGCTTTAAATATTTTTTTTCTCTTTCAGGTTTTATCATTTTGTAATATTTGATCTCCAAGAGCATGGTTGTACTGGTTTTCTTGTTAACTTTGGTGACAAAATATCTGGTTTTTATTAATGTACAGTGTAAGAGTCTTATGTAGATCTCAAGTGGAAGACCTGCTTTCAAATATCACAAGACTTAGAATAAAGTAATGAAATTTGGCAATATTATTTTATGATCGAGATATAGACATGCAAGTGTACTTAGGGCGTACTCATTTATGACTGTGAACAGTGTAATACAATCAATTTTGCTCATGATCACGGTAGCCAGATTTTCATGAGACCCCAGCTGAGGACCCATCAAGCCAGGCTGCACAGATGATTTCCTGGAAAGTCTCATTTAGAGCAGTCTTAGCACAGGCTCCTTCTTAATCTGCTACAGGGGCTCAGTTCCTTGCTCAGCACAGACCATTAATTTGCAGTCTGGCCCAGCATTGCCATTACAGTCACTATCTATTAACAGTTAATACTTGTATACCTCAGCACAGTAACAGTTATTTTCTGTTCTCAGTTGAATGAAATATCACAAGTCCCAAAATACCTTAGTGAGAGCGATTGAATGGAAATTGTTGTCACAATCAGTGAATTCAAATTTCATGAATATAAGGCTTAGGCTAAGGCAGTTCAAAAAAAGATCTAAGGAATCATGGCACTCCAGTGACAAATAGCAACACCACTGGCAGCATCTGCAGCACTGGGTGAAAGCCTTGGTTTCTAGGCAAGGCCTCAGACACTTCAAAACAAGACTGGTCAATCACTAGAACAGGCTCTGCAGGAAAGAGGCCACAGCCCCGAGTTTGACAGAGTTCAAAAAGCCTTTGGACAGCATTCTCAGGCACATGGTGTGGTTTTGGGGGCTGTTCTGTGCAGAGCTGGGAGCTAGACCTCATGGTCCTGATGGGTCCCTTCCAACTCAGGACACCCTAGATTCTTTGAATCTATCTCCATTCATCCTAGACCTACCCTGTTTTTACAGGGCAGTACACACCACCACAGGTGAGCTCGTGTTGTGTTCAGCATCTGGTTGCTCATTACAGGATGACAAAAGATAGCACTGCACCATACTGCATTGGTTCTTGTGGGTGACATGCACACCTGGGGAGGTGACCTGTCCTGCTGACAGCACTGACACTGGCAGTACAAGAATGCAGCTACACTGTCCATGACACCTTTGCTGCCAGTGCAGCAGCACGTGTGGCCTTGCAATCACAGTGGCCGCATGGAGAGTGCAGCCACATCCTCATCTGTGCCCCAGTGCCTGCTAGGAGCACGGGTGGGAACCTCAGGGCCCCCTGCCACTGTCTCTAAGATCAGTCCAACACTATATGAGAAATGGAATCAGCAGCAGGTGCTGTGTGCCTTGCAGCTAAGGAGAGGAGGAGCAGCAGCCTGTCCAATCCTTCTGGCTGAGCACTCACAAAGAGCACTCCAGGACCAATGCTGTCTAAGCAAAGCAGCCATCACTTGACCATCAAGGCTATGTTGAATTCCTAATTTTCTACCGTTTTCTCTTTTTGCACTCTTTAAACTACTACTATGCATCTTTCCCTTATCCATCAGAAATATTGTCATATTGGAGAAAATAAAAATCTACATTACTAGGAAACAGGAGGCTGACTTTTCCCACTATCCATTCTGCCTTACTTCCACATTAGTTTTAATTCTCATATCTAAATATGGCTGTCATTTTACTATTTGGATGCTAATCATTACAAAGGTTTCTTGTACTTCAGCAGACAAATGTAGGGTAGTAATAATTTGGCAGTGCTCATTATCTGCAACATTGTATTAATAAAATCTAAGACAGATCTGAAAGCTGAATATCCCTTTTTAATTTGCAGTTACAGCTACCACAGAACTAAAAGTGTCAAGTTACAAATTCCAGGGCTTTATTTTTTCGAAGTGGGAATCTGTGTTTGGAATAACCAAATCACATTGAAAGATCATATTTTAAACTTCAGAGGTAATTTTCAATACTATTTACAGTGAGCCTATGGTTCAGAGTTAAATACGACTTTGAAATCATGTATTTAGTCAAGGCCTGTGTCATACATCTCAGGTGCTCTGGTGCACCTTAGGATGCTCAGTTTCAGGTGTTGAATAAAGCCATTGCTCTGAATGTGTCTACTTTATTGCCTGATACCTCTAGAAAGAGGTGGAAGTCCTGTAAGGATTCTGGAAAAAATTAAATTATAAAAATAATTATATTTATTTGACTTTGCTTAAACTTTGGCAGATTAGAAATCTTTAAAGAAATGCAACAAGCTGCATTAATGACATTAAATAAGACTCACTAATTTAAAAGGATTATTTTAATTGATGTTTAGGTTTAGGTTCCAGTTAGGGGTCTTCATCTTTGCAGTATAAACAAAGGGAATATCTCCTTGGAATATTTTATATGGTATAAGATTATTCATGTTATGGTTGGGCCTGGCTATAACCATTTCCACAGGGGCTTCATGATGGAAAAACTAGCTGCTCCTTTGTTTGGTGACAGATGAAGTAATGGAAGACTGTTTTCCAAAGAATAAATGCTGTCAAGAAGCAGCTATGCTATCCAAGTGGTCCAGCACTGAATGGACAAACAGTGGCACTGATTTGAGTCCATCTGTGTATCTGTGTAGCAGAATGAACACAGAAAGTTAAGGAAGACCACAGAGCACCTAGGAGATGCCTGGGATATGATGCTGAAGAGGAGCTATGTTGGTATTTGGGGCAAACTTCAAGTTAGAAAAGGTTTAGAAATTTGGTTACAGAAAATGCATTCTGCTGTTTGAGTCTTGTGATGCTCAAGGGCAAGGAGTCATTCTCAACACTCTATATAAATACAAAGGTTTGTTAAACAAAAAAAACCAACCAAACAAACAAACAAACAAAAAAACAAAAAAAAAGAAAGAGATTAATCAACTCCATCATTGGCACCTGATCTTGATTGCTACAACTAGATAAAAATGGAATATTATTGTGAACAGTAAATTACATTTTTTGTTAAAAAGAAGAAATGAAAATGTTCCAAGATTACCCCATTGTTCAGATGTCTTAGTTTGCTATAGAGAAATCCATTTTTTTCTCCTTTTCTTTGACAAAATTTGTGTATTGTGACACCACAGGAACTCACAATTGGGTGAATTCCTTCCTGGCATTCCTTTTCCTTTCTCCCTTCCCTTACAATTCAGAGTATTCTGTGGTTCTGCGATCATCTTTGCTGCAAATCTTCTGAATATCTCTTTTATAGTTATGTATATAACCTATAACAAAAATGTAGAAAGAATTGCAGAAAGAGAAATTTTTTCTTTTTTTTTTTTTTTCACATTCACAATGATCTGTTATTATTGCCAGTCTGATTACCAGGTTTGTAGTGCTAGTTCCTTGGAATTTATAGAGAAGCTGATCAGATAAGGTAAAGAAAGATACATTAACATGAACCTGCTACATGGATATTATAATAGCAATAACAATACACTTATAATGTGGTTTTCATTCAAATATAGCTTGGGGAAAAAGAGAGAAGCTGGTTAGTTCACTTTTTCTAGGAAGGCCAAATTTCTATGTCATACTTTCAGGAGGTGCTTGCTAAATGAAAAAATAATGCAGGATTGCGCCATATTCTGTGCTGGTTCTGCTCCAGCCCTGGATCTCTGTCAGGGTCGTGAACCTTCTGCAGTGTAAATAATTGATTTTTCACTATGGCTGTTGAATGAAAAAAAAAAATCAGATCAAACCAATTGTTGTTTTCTTAACTCCCCCTTCCCCTAAAATTTCATTTAAAAGAAATGTTCCAGACTACCTAAAGCTGAAGGGATCAAGTTCACTTCAGAAAAGCAAAATAAATAGTCTAAAATTATAAAACTAAACAGAAATTAGAGAGCAAAAAGCAGAGATTGCTTCCTTGCCTTAACTTCAGGATACAAAAGATTCACGTTAAACCTCTCCATTGGCTCCTAAAGGAAAAAAATCCATGTCCCACCGTTGAGACTGTGCTCTATTCCCTGGGCTGTGCCAGGAGCAGGACATTGTCGTCTCCTTCCCTGATGCTGCTTCACTCAGTGCAAGCTCGTGTGTGCACGGGCTGGCACCCAGGCAGCCCACGTGGAAGTGACAGACTTCCATCCCTTAGTGCATTCTTATGGTGCTTGTTATTTGTATCAAACACCCTTTTCAGTGTTTTATAAGAAACAGAAACTTTCTAGGGGGAGGCATTATTGCTGCAGCATGTGGTGGTTTAGAAGATGCTCCAAGCCACAGCTAGGAAAGGAGATGACCCCAGCTCTCACCTCCTCCTTCACTTCTCCTCTCATGGAAGTGGCTGAGCTTTGGCTAGCTGGGGCCATGCTGGGAGCTTGACTCAGGCTCACAGGGGAAAATCAACTTTTGGCTGAATTTGCTGTTTTTAAAAATATTACACAGCTCTATTAGTATGCCAAAACCACACTTGTTCACTAGTTCACTAGAAGCAAGAAGGCTAGTTCTTGCTTCAGGCTCCCCTGAGAGGTCTGGCTGCTGTGGACTGAAAGCCATGAGGTTAAGGATCCTCAGTGGGAGAGTACTGTAACAGCAAAACTTTGAAAGAGTCCAGCAGACAATTCTTAGAGTAGCTATTGAACCCACAACACTTCAGCATAGAAGCACTGATTTTGGGGGGAAAATAAGACAATTTTTCCCCTTTTCGGCAGTCTCATTCAGTTTTGAAATGCACATCATAACTTTTATTCTCTGAAAATTATTAAACTACATTAATTTCTGGTATAACTAATAAAACCACAAATAACCACATATTTACCCAAGTGATTATTTTGTCTCACTATGAATGGACATTGGCTCATCTGTAAGCTTCATCTGAGAATTGTATTTAACCATATATACCTTCAAATTTGCTTTGCCAATACCTTGAAAAACTTAAACAAGATGTATATGCCGCTGAAACTTGACTAAATGGCATTGAATTTCGTGAACTTGGATCCATTTGCATGCAGCCTGGATCTGATTCCTTAATGACTATAATGCATGGATGTTCAGAACATGTGGATGCAATCTGCTATATTATAAAAAGCATTTATGTACAAAGAGGAGAAACAACCTGATCACAGTTCCAGGGAAAGTCATCACAAGAAAAAAAAGCACTCAAGAATTTGTGACTCCTGATGCTGCACTCAGGTAACGGAATGTGTCTTGGTTCAATTTCTCAGCATGATATCAGAAATTTTCTAAATTACTCTGTAGCTAAATGTGAAAAAAAATTATATTCCTTTTTTAATACTATTTTTTCCTGTTAAATGTATTGTCTGTTATTATTGGATATCTAAAATTGAAATAAAATTGAGAGGCAAAGTAGGGTTAAAATGCATTTTCTTGGTATGAAGAAAAATTATTATATACACTTTTTGTAAACAGAGTAAGATGCACCCAGGCCTCTCTGTATTTGTTATGCATTAGCCTGGAGCCCTTAATTCTGCAGCCATTATGCTGACAAAGCTGCCCTCAGCTATAGCAGAAGTTTTACCTTTCCTCATGTGTTCTTAGCGTGTATACATCTGCATCCAGTGTGAATGAGTCAATGTGCTTTGGGATTCAGGTCATAAGTAGTAAATTAGATTGAAATAAGAAGCTACCCAGAGAAAGAATTCAATATAAGTGCATATATTCACAATATGAAACAGCAGCTTTTCTCTTCAGTGCTGGGCTTATCTTTTATCTGTGGCTAGTTACATTAAGGCATGAACATTCATTCACATGAGATGTCTGATGCCATAAATCTCAAATTCTCTCCTTGCTTCCACTCTTGCCTCCATTGTGCTGGCTATGCTAATGAAAAGCAGGTTTTCGGTTTCATATGTACGTGCATGTGTGCAAAAGAAGGAGGGGTTTTGTCATATAGGCACTTGTTCTGCTCAGCACAGAGATAGAAGCCCACTGAAGTAGAAAACATATAATATATGCAATAAATCTGGGGGAAAGCATGTAGATGCTTTTTCTGGCCTCAACTATTTTTATAAAAACATAGAAACCAATGTATCATTGCAAAGAAAGCAGTGCCTTGTGTGGTATTGCACATTGTTTACAGAGAAAAACAAGGTTTTTAACCACGTGGCAAGTATTTAAGAAAAAAACCAAAAGAGATTTGAAAAAGCAAGGACAAGCATTAGAAAGAGAGGGGGAGGGGCAGCTGGGGACTTCTCATTTGCACATGTAGTAATGCAAATTTGATCCATCTCTTTCTTATCTAGTGGTAACAGACTTGGCTCGTGGAGCACAATAGCACCTACAGTTCTATGGCCAAAACCATTGAAGTTTAAAAAGAATTCATTTGATTATAGAAACACTTCTGTAAAGCCACGTGTTCATTAGCAGATGCCTGCCACCTACCTCGGAGCCAAGGATGTGAAAAGCCTGAAAGCAGGATATAGCCCCCTGATTTAGGGGCACAGACACACTTAGGGGCAGTAAGACTCCTTGTTGTTAAATCTTTTTGCTAATGCAGAGAAATGTGTGGACTGACAGCAGCAATTGATTTCCTGCTTTTCCATCTATTATCATGTAGGTCCATAGTCTCCTTTAAGGCAAAGCTCATTCCTTTGGCTTGTGCCAGTTCGCCTCTCTAATAGCTGGGACCCAAACACTGTTGACATAGATGCAGAGATAGGCCTGATAGATTAGTTTTCACCAAGTGTCTCTAAAAATCAAGCATAATATCAACAAACCAGATCAAATTCCTCTGAATTATCTGTCTCCACATTAGGAGAGTTTGCCTTGTTTTAAGAAGGGTTTTAAAAATTAGACTATTGCAACCCAGGGCTGCTGAATTAGAAGCAATTGGACAAGGTCTCTTGGTACAGATTCATCTGTCAAAACTTTTGTACTTCACGGAAAACAGTGGAGCCTTTATACAACTGAAAAAAAAAAAGTGTTTGCCTTTCCTGTGTCATAAACAAGTTTGCTGAGGAAAGAGAGGGTTGGAAGTGAGTATAAAATCAGAATTGTGGACAGTGATGACAGAGGAATATACACAGCTGTAGTTACTTACAAAAAAAGAAAGAACCTGCTCTTGCAGGGCTAGATCTTCAGCTGGGTAGCAATACTGGGCAAGAAAAAAAAGGTTTCACGGAGTCTACAAACCACTTGCAAGTAATTTGCTATCCCTCTACCCTTCCATATGAGCTGAAACCAGATACAAACCAATTACAGCGAAGGCAAAGACGGCCGCAGCAGCGAGAGCCGCCAGGTGCAGCCGCCGGCGCTGCCAGATGGGCACAGCGTGACTGCCCCGCTCGGAGAGGGGCTGGGGGCCGGCCCGGGCGGGGAGGCAGCTCGGCCAGGGCCCGGCGTGTGCCAGCGGCGTTCCGAGGGCTCTGCATGGGCCGGGCGGGGAGGCAGCTCGGCCAGGGCACGGCGTGTGCCAGCGGCGTTCCGAGGGCTCTGCATGGGCCGGGCGGGGAGGCAGCTCGGCCAGGGCCCGGCGTGTGCCAGCGGCGTTCCGAGGGCTCTGCATGGGCTGCGTGTCCCTGCCGCCTCTGCGCGGCTCTCTGCCACGCCGCCCGGCCGCTCCGCGCTGAGGGAATTCGGCAGCGGATCAGATGCCATAAACTCTCACATGCTTCCACATAATGACCTTCCCGTGAGCCGTTTTCTATACCCGTTCAAGGAAACCGCTCGCCAGAAAACACAACCCGCAGCCCTGCCTGCGGCCAGCCCGCTCCGCCAGGAAAGCTGTGACCGCGCCTTCGCCCGCTGCCCCGCGCCGCAGCCTCTCCCTGCTCCTCCGGATGCTCACTGTGGTATTGGCTTGCCAATACGTTCTGCCCTCTTGCAGAACTGGGAATTCTTGCACTCACTCTGCACTCAGTCATGATGAAAGATACTTTTGGCCTTACAACTGCAGAAAACCTGAGACAGGTGTCAGCTCCCAGCTCTGTAAATGACATCAAAACTCCCTTTAATATCAGCAGAATTTCTCATTGGGGATAAGATCAGAGGAAAAAGGGCCCACGACGCAGTTAACAATTGGGCAACAGGAGATAATTTTCATTCTGTAATTCTAATTTTGCCTTGTAAAACTTGAACAAATCTCATAGCTTTTAATTTTGTACCTACATCTCTTTTTTTCCTTTGACGTTCAGGACTAAAATGTACATACTGCTAACTCCATCATTTCAAAGGAGCTACCCCCGTTTCCCCATTCAAACACTCTTCAGCAAATCAAATCTCCCACACACTTGAGGTTGCCTGGGATATTTCGGTACCATGCTCTGAATTTGTGGAACTGGACTGAAACCTTCGTGTAATGGAACAGACTGCTGAAAACTTTGCTAAACAGATGATCACATTCCTGAGTTTGTTTTACTTAGTTAGCATTTTTGCCTGCTGTGAGGTGTTTTCCTTGGATGGTTACCTACAAATACAGCACTGACCTCAGTGTGCATGAAGCAGGCCAGCACAGGCAAACAGAGCCAATTGGACATGCTCTATAAATCATCACCCACATCCTTCCAGCAGCAAAAATAAAAAGGAAAGGAGGAGGGGGTAAAACAACTGGTGAGTGTTCCACATGAGGAAATGGAGGCTATTTGGTGTCACCAGCTGGAAATACTCAGAGTGCTAAGGAGAAAGGTACCAGCATGAGCTAGCTCTGTGCTGCAGAAAGTACTAACGTTATAAATAAATGCTATCATCTTACAGAAGTCTTGTATGGGCAAAATAATAGGCCTAAAATGCTCTCTGCTATAAAAGGCACCTATTTCAAATGGCAAGTGCAGAAATGTAATACTATGACTTATGGAATCAGACTTAAATCCAAAATAAAAGGTTGTCTCTTAGCATAATTCACTCTAATTCTTCAACTCTGAACATGTCTGAAGTGATTTCTACTGCTCTGCTGGGCCAAATTGTAGAGAAGCACCTAAGTTACCACCTTCTTTCCCCAGCACCAGGAGAGGAAAACTCATTGTGGGAAGAAGCAGGTGAAGGGGTCCTGCTGCTTTTCTACCCAAGCTTAAGTCCAGATGAGCCACAGAGCTGGATCTCAGCACACTCCACTGCACTGGTCAGCTTCCATTTAGGCTCAGACACATTGCATTATCTGATTTAAGTAAGATGGATTATTTTCTCAGAAAAAAAAGCTTGAAGAAAACAAAGATTTAATTTTTTTTTCAGTTGTTTGGTTCTCTTGACAGTGCATTTGACAAGGGACTGAAATTTCACTTTACCGTGTACCTAGTGATTTTTCATTTAGCCAAGTTGCAATATCAAATTTGTTCTAGTTCAGTCAAAAACTTGAGTCTAGTTCGGTCAAAACGTCTGCATTCTGTAAAAATGAGTATTAATTAAGGACTGAGATACTAATCTGAATTCTCAGTTTTCTTCCTGACTCATCTGTTACTTTCAACTCCTCAAAAGTATTCAGCATGACCCTTTGTAGGAAAATCTCTATCCTAAGGGACCTATCTCAACAAGAGGGATCACAGCTGAAAATCCCAAGTGAAAACGCATCTAATTACTTTCAGAGGTCTGGCCCAAGTCTCATTCTGCTCCTTAGCATGTCCTGCTGTACAGCTCTAGGAGTTCTTTGATCATTCTCTTTGCTAGCACTCCTTTTGCTTTGAAGAGAGGGTCTTGCTGCTTTCTGCTTGGTGATAGAGCACATATAATTAAGGGGTGCAACACTGAATCCTTTTGGCTGTGTTTGCCTTAGCAAATACAATGCCCCAGTAACTGTTGTGCAGCCCCAAGGCCAGCTGCCATGTCATGACATCCATACCATTGAATTGCCTCGTGTGTTCCCCGCCACGCTCTGCGTCCAAAACAGGGCGAGTGAATCCAAATTGCCATTGAAAGCAGTCCTTGGCTTGTGCTAACCCCTGAACTGTGCCCAGGCACTGGCTGGGACTGCTAGCTGGCCATGGCCAAACCTACACCAGGGATGATGCTGGAAAGTAAACTGTATGGATAACTGTGTGCCAGGGCAAGGGCCTTGTGTCCCAGCTCATTTCAGTTCACTCAGGTCAGCTCGGTCCTTGTGGATTTGGCTTCGCAAAGAGCCTCAATATTTTTAGATTCAGCTTCCCTGACTTTAGGCTCTCTTAAGTTAACAGTATAATTATGCTAGGCTCTCCATGCAGTCAGGGGAAAGACACTTCCAGAGGAGAATTCAGATCTCCTTATATTACACAACACACCCACAAGAGAAGCCCAGATAAACAAAAAAATGTTTGATGTATTGGTGGGAAGGGGCAGTAAAACATTGAAAGACAAAGAATCTACCACATAAATACAGTGTTTCTGCTTCATAAAGATGATGGATACTAATGATCTTGTTGGGTTTTGTAAGGCTGAAATGCTATCTGTGGGTAAATGTTTCTGACTCTGTCCTGGGCAGATCCCCACATCATAGCTGCCAGGTGGCTTTAAGCTAGAGGAAAGATTAGAGACTCATTCTCTTTATAAATCACTAAGTGTAGCCTTCCAATGCATTCACCCCATCAGCTGGTGCAAGCTGAATATAAAACTGTCCAAAGGATTTTGGTACAGGTCATTTTCAAACTCCTCCTAGATACACATATGAGTTGACTAGGGTGAACTTACAAACACTTGAAATAATTCATGTCCAGCAGCAGAGTGGCTAATGTCCAGAAACTCTCTCTTAGAGCCATTTGTGCCTGTGTCTGGTTTTCCAATGGCCATCTTTGGTTTCACAAATCCATGACTGTTATCAAATGGAAGTGGTTTACAGAGGGAGAACCCCTACACTATGCCTTCTCACCAGAAGTCTCTAAATTGGTATTCTGCTAGGTTCAGCTCAACAAGAAATATGCTAGGAGGGAAACTCCCTTGGTTAACAGTAATATAGGAACTTATTTAATGATAGAAATTATGTCTTAAAACAAAATGTTTGGAAAATTTTGATTTCCATCTTTAAAGGAAATGAGATTGTTTTGCTTTTTTAGTTTTTTTTCTTCCAGGAGAAGAAGTGACAGCAGAGAATAAAACCTAAAAAAAATCTGTGAGCAAAATACATATTTGCTGCTTTATTTTTTTCTCTTACACAAATTGTAAGTATAATTTTCTGCATAGTACTAGTTAAGGCATTTTCTCAGTAACATACTAAAAGCAGTTCCGTTTATTATTTTGCTCTTGCAATTTCAAAACTGAAACCTTGCCTTGAAACCTGACATTTGCTATTTCAAAATCTAGCTTTTCTGCATGAATCTCTCAGATTCACTCTTGGTTTTCTTTTTCTTGAATTGTCATCTGTAAATTCTTTGCTCACCATGCTTCCATCAATATATTTTTACTGTTATTCTGTTAATAATGGATTCTGTTAGTAATGACTTTCAAACATAATTCACAAAATGGAGAAAGCAGCAGTTGGTTTCACTGACTTAGTTGATAACAAAAAGTTAAAACTGTTAAATTTATTGCCACTTTACAACAAAAGCCAGTCAATTGGAAATATAATTATATTTGTGTTTGTATATATATGTTTGTATACATATTTTATCCATATAGCTCATATATAAGTATGGGTAGAATTGATGTATGGTTTCAACACTGATTAGGCCCTAAGCAAAAATGACAAATTATCTCAAATAAAGAGGGAACAAAGAAGTCAGGCACAATTTATGTAAAGCTTAATAAGCACGTGGAATAAGTTAGCAGGAAAGGCAACTGCAGCAAAGCACAGAAATGAGTTTAAAGACAGTTCTATGGATCTTTTTTCCCTCTCCTCATTTCTCTCTTCAATATGAGCCAGCAGTGCCCTGGCAGCCAGGAGGGCCATCCCTGTCCTGGGGGCATCAGGGACAGCACGGCCAGCTGGGCAGGGAGGGGATTGTCCCTCTCTGCTCTGAGCTGGGGCAGCCTCACCTCCAGTGCTGGGGGCAGCTCTGGGTGCTGCAGTACAAGAAGGACATTGAGCTCTTAAGAGCATCTTAAAGAGAGCAACAAAGATGGTGAAGTTCTATAGGAAAAACCACATGAGGAGCAGCAGAGTTCACTTGGTCTGTATAGCCTGCAGGAGACTGTGGGGAGATCTCATTCCAGTTACAATTTCTTTGTGAGGGGAGGAGGATGTGCAGGCACTGATCTCTGCTCTGTGGTGACAGTGACAGGACCCAAGGAAATGGCCTGAAATTGTGTCAGGGGAGGTTTAGGTTGGATATTAGAAAAACGTTCTTCACCCAGAGGGTGTTTGGGTACTGGAACAGGGAAGGGGTCACAGCACCAAGCCTGGCAGAGCTCAAGAAGCATTTGGACAATGCTCTCAGGCACATGGTGTGACTCTTGGGGATGCTGCTGTGCAAGGACTGGAGCTGGACTTGATGATCCTTGTAGCCCCCTTCCAACTCAGCATGTTCTCTGATTCTGTGATTCTGTGATTTTCATAGAAGAGCAAAAGATTATGAAGCATAGTGAAAAAGTACTGATAGACTGAAAAAAAGATAGACTGAAAAAAGTGATGCCTTTGATGCCAGATAACCTTTTCCTGTTCCTTAAAACATCTTATATTCTTGATATGGGCCTCATTTTCGACCTGAACTACAGGCCAGCAAAACCAACTTTTGCTAGGGAGATAATCCATGTCCTACTGGCAGACACAGTGACTTGTGCAGCTGAATCCCAGTCTTCAGGAAGGCAGCCCAGTCAGGAGCCTGACTCACACTCATCCTTTCCATCCCTGCAGTGGGCTCCTTGCAGATCACAACCTGCATCCAAAACACTGAGCTGTGTCAGATGGCAAAGTGCCTTGAAATGCTCATGGTGTGGGTGCTGTGCTAATTCCCTGAACTCCCACATTCTGCTGCTCATTTATATCTCTTTTCTGAGCTGGAATTTATCACCTTGTTCACAGATCCTCCCTGAGTTCTCCCTGCTTGTAGCACCTCCCTCCCCAACAGAGTTGATGTGGGGGACTTTGCCATTTTGGTGCATCATTCCATAAACTTGCTTATTGCATTCAGCACCATGTTGAGCTGAAGGTTTCTGAGATGCATGCACAGAGTCTCTTCTTGCTCACAGGATTCTTCACACTTCTTATCCTGCTTAATAATCCTGTGGCAAATCTCCAAACTATGAGACCAGGGCAGGTTTGCATGGCACAGAGGCACAGGCTCTCTTGGTTAAGCTGAGTTATCAGCTATTGTGTAATACAATGCTTTACATTTACTTATTTGGGCATTCATTTAGGGATATTTAAATGAAACTCTATCACTAACTTCTGCTGCCATTTTACTAGCTAATGTGCTGTGCACATTACAGCTGTCAACCATGGGATCAGCAATTTCCATGGCAGGGGATGTGTCCCATACACACTGGATTCCCAGCTATGAGCAATGTAACTATGTTTGGCTAAATCACATAAAAGACTTGCAGTCTGAGTCACATTTTTAAAATAGCTGAAAGATTTTATTCTTACCACAGGAGAATTTTCACTTCTGGCCAGTTATGAATAATGATATTAAAATACACATTGGTGTAATCCTCATCACATATAAGATCTTGTACATCACATGGCTGCTTCATTCTAGTCAATCTTCATTCCTCAGGAAATCTTAAAATAGACAACACTGAAAATCTTTTAAAAATATCAAAGTGATCACTGACATCTTCCAAGAGATTGGTACGGTAACAAAGTAAAACAAAAATTGAAGGGAGTCAGATTTTCAACTGGTGGTGAGCTAAAGTGTCTAACATATACAGCAACTGCAAAGAATATTTTAGGGATGCACTGAACAGACCTTAGTGTAAAATAGTTTCCATCCCAAATAATTTTTGAAATTCTCATTTAGAGAGACCTATTCAGTTACAAAGTAATAGATGAGGTGTCCTGTTATTCTGTGCTGTGTAAGCCAAAGATTTGCCTATATAAAGTTTATAATCATGAAAAACAATGACAGCAATAATGATTTTCTTCCATTGTGAAACTTTTACTAATTTTAGATGGAAGGATATTCTGAATTAAACATCTTCTTATTTCAGAAAGGGAGTGGTGGCACCTCAGCCCTTGCAGCAGCAAATAAAAGGATTTTAACCTCACAGCCAAACATTTATGTCTTAGTGTCACTTAACTAGTAGTCCTGAGGAAAGTAAAAATGAAAACTGCTATAGTGATGTCAAGAAACTGTAAACACAATCTGAAGAATTAAATTAGCTGAATGCAAAGCAGACAAAAATAAAATGCTGAAGTCCAATCTTTATAATGTTTACTAGTCTATCCTTCCTTTTCCTGATGCCTGTTGCTCTTTTTGTCTCAAAGCATTTAATAGAATAAAAAAAAAAAAAATTTAAAAAACCACCAAAACATAGTAACATGAACAATAGTTCCTAAAATGAACTTAAAGTTTGGCACATTTTTTCCAGATCTAAAGAGGTCACAAAATTACTCTGGTTTTCTGACCAGTCTAAAAGTGATAATTTCTTCTCCCTACAAACCCTGCTTCAGGTGGGCTTGTTTAATTCAGGGTTCAATATTATTCCTTGTGAAGTGAATAGAAATTTGTCATTGCCTTCATTATAGCAGGGCCTGGCCATTACCTTGCAAAGACAGTTGTCTCTACTGAACACAGCTATTGATTACTCAGCAGCTTCATTTCTGACTTGGGAATTAGAAAGTTGATAAAAAATTTTAGTTATTCAAAATTATCCCAATTTTAAGACTAATGGTGACTCTAAGATCAAATGTTCAGCCCTAGAAAATAAACAGATGATCACAAAGAAGTAAAATGAACTGGAATATTATTTACATTTTAATGCAATTGCTCAGTAGAATTTTGGTGGATGGAATATTCCCATAAAAGGAGAAAGGGGAAGGTTTCCCTCCCTTCCTCCAGAATAGAAGACAGGAAGCAGTCCCTGCATTTTTATGTGACACCAGTGTGCTCTTATACAGGGTCTAAAGACAAAGAAACAGTAAAAACCACCCCACCCCAAATAAACCCCTAAAATCAAGGTCAGGCTACCTGTAGTCTGCCAAAGAATCCAATAGGTCAGCAAAGTGCTTCTTGGAGCTCTATTTGTCTTCTGGGCCGTGTGACTATGAGCTCTGAGATGGGATGAGTAGGAGTTACATATACACTAGCTGCCATATTTCCAAAGAACTTATGATATTTTTTCATCCCATGTGGTGAATGCTGCAGGATGGAGGTACCCAAATTGCTCTGCCAAACCTGTCTCATACTGATTACTCCTCACACCCACACAGGGAAACATTTTCTGTTTGCTGTCTCAGCCTGGGAAACTGTGAAGTTACATCAGTGCTAAATCTACCAGAAGCATCATTTTGCTTGTTTTAGATGATGCAGCCCTGTTTGTTCATTAAGTGATACCTGTTGGGGTTTTGGTCTGCTTTGCTGTGTTATTTGGTGGTGGTGGTCCCTCTGCCATATTTGTGTAGTCGACTACTTGACCTTGGCAAAGCATTTTGCACTGGTCTTCAATGACTTTCATCCATGTCTTCCCAGGCTTGCTCTCTTGTAGGGATCAGTTTGATGTGCTCAGTTTGATATGTACAGAGCTATTTCTGTTACAGTCACCTTGACAAAGTGGTAACAAGCTCCCTGGTCTACATCATCCCCATTAATAATGCAGGCACCAAAAAAATCTACCAGAAATGGGACAGATTTTTAGTGACATCCTCCTCATACATCCTTCCAGTTTAATAGCAAGAAATTGATAACTACTGGTAAAGGACCATTTTTAAAGAAATCATGCACGCAAATCAGAGAAGTTTTAGTCGAAAGTCAGTGGGGGCTAGGGCACTATTCACACTATTCATAATATCCTTAAACCAGTGTCTATACAAGGCCAAAAGAAGCTCACCATCAAGATACCAATTTATTTCTATTAACTATTCAGACATAGATATGCACTCCTGTACATGTCTAAACCTAGAAAAGTGAAATTTCAGCTGTTTGCTCTTTTTCAGTTTTCTGTAACCTCATCTGTGTTGTATAAAATAGTCTCAAGCAGCCCCCTGTGATTTCATCAGAGGCCCAAAGCAAACAGCTTATCTAGGTACTCTCTTGTTTATCTTTATTCTGGCTCAAATTCTTACCCTTTAGTGCAAATGAGGATCATGTTACCCAACTGAAGCAAAACAGCATTAAATATTTTTGCCTCTTTGCAACTTTTGTTCTTGTCCCCTTAAATAGTGCGCCCATTGTGTCCTTCCCACTTTTTGCTTGTTGCTAATGTGCTTGTGAAATGTTTTATTGTTACACATTTTATTGCTCGTTAGTTTAACTCTGTCCATGTCTGGCTTCTTTGATTTTCTGATCTTTTCTAATATTTCAAGGACTAACAATTGCTGCAGTAGTCAGTTGTTGCAAAAAGGCTCTAGAGGCTGACCCGGTACACATCAGAAGCCAGACTTGAAAAGCTCTGTAGGATAAAAAGGTGTCAGTTAGCTGCTACATATTGGCTGGAAAAATAATTATTTAGATAAAAGAACATAATTTACTGTATTTGCAAATTGATGTCATGTCCCAGTCCCAGGTGCTGAGAACCTCGGCTCCCACGGAGCGCTGTGGAGAACTGCACAAAGAAAACTGCTTCCACTGCTTGCAGTGAGATTGCCATTTGGCAATGAAGATTCCTTGCAAGCAATCAAGAGCAAGAAAATATTTCAGCTGCTGATATAAGCATTTTCTTGAAGTCTGGAACAAGCTGAAGTTTAAGCCACGGTACAGCATAAATAGCTGACAGCACTGGTATGTGTCTCTGAGGCTTGCAAAGTCTTTAGGAAGGAGTGTTGCTTTGGCAGGTAGAGACAAAAACCCACCTGCAGTGGGTTGCTGAGAATTACAATGGCAGCTATCCAGATAATGATTCTCAAACTAGTAACGGATGAATAGTAATGACCTGATGCATCTTCTGCTTATAAGAAGACCTATAAAAGTTTTTGTATTTGTAAAAATCTTAATTTTAATCAACAAAGAGCAAAATATCTGTTGCTTCAGTTTGACATTTATCTACAACAACTGTCAAGGTTCACTCCTGGATGATTTAACAGTGCTCCTACTTAATAACTGCAATTACTCTAAATCTGTCATAAAACTGTAGAGCTTAACTAGACTATGAGGGAACACATTATAACATTTAAAATATATTTTATGAGATATTTTATGATAAATTTTAATGGTGGGATTCTCATAATGTCTGCTGTGTTTGCAATCACACTAAGGTCAATATTACATTTAGTTATACACCTGAAAATACAGATATACTGGAAGCAGACAGAGGGACTTTGGTTCAGACCAAATCATAAGGACACGAGGGACTAGAAGTCAAAACAATAAAGAGAACAGTTAACAACACTCATCATCACCTTTTGGTTAATAGTAGGTTACAAGTGTCCTTCTTTTGGACAGTGTTCAGTGACATTTTCAAGTCACAGATGCCATCTTCCTCCAGACAGATTCCCTTAAAGATACAATTCAGTCACGTCTCTTTTTACAAATGTAGATCAGGAAATGTGCATTTGTTTCTATTCACATATTTCCATTAAGTGAAGAAGTTTTCTAAAATAAGAAATTCTCTTCATTTGAGAAGTCTCTGAATGAATCATTAGATGCTAGAAAATTACATTCCAGCTCTGGGACTCTTTGTCAATGCAGACCGGTTACAATGACAATAATGGTTGTTTTTCTTTAAACAGGACACTAGCCAAAACCGAATGATATGATACATTGATTTCAAACTGGATACATGTCAGAAAAGCACCACAAAAAAAAAATTTTTCCATCACAGAATATAAAGCTAGACTTGAACTGGCATGGCTATAGAAGACTTCTTGCCTTTTTTCAGAAGAAACCATGTTTTTCAGGGTTCTTGGGCAGAATCATATTAAAAGATCATGAGCTTCTCAAACTAGCTAGTTAATTCTCTGTTAAATAAATGGTTCAGTCTGTGAGACAAAAAAGCAGTTTCATTAATGCTTACCTCCCTTGAATGCAAATAAAGTAAAAATGAATCAAGCACAAGTTCAATATTTAATTCACTTTTCCTGATTTTTTTGGTAGCTTTCCTTGTGTTCAGCGTGTGCTTACCATTCTCCTGGACAGTGCCTTTAGTGGGAGCAGTTACCTTTTACTGGTATTTGTAACATAACTTGGCTTTCTTACACTGAAAAATAGACCACTAAGGAAGCTGCTGCATCTGATCCTCTGCTGCTTGTTGCCTACCACGTGTATCCCAGATACATGTTGAGGAGGTGGGCACACAGCAATTCACAGAGGCTTAACAGGAGACAGGAGAACAAATCCCAGCCCTGAAGTGTTTCAAGGCGATGTTTCGAGAGTTGTGGCTGAAGGAATTCAGAGATTGTTGGCAAGGCGAGTGCTGGAATGAGCACTCATGGTATTCCAGGTGTTATAATTTTGCACTGAAAATACACAGAGAAGAGCAGCACAGGTGAGGGACTGTAGGTGTAGTCCTAGCAATGGGGTGAGTTCAGAAGTGCTCTTCCTGGCAATCAGTCTGGCTGTGAAATGGTCACATGTGAATGCAACTCTTGCAGGAAAAGCCCAGGACATTTTTCCTCGTGCATGTCCCATATGGGACACTCAGGGCGTGCAGGGTTCATATCCATGTGCTGTGACCCTGCAGATTGTCACTCACAGTCTCCACCTCCCTGAGAAAACAAAGGCATGCAAAGCCTTTCCCTGACCTGGCCAGCACAGCCTGCCAAACCAGGTGCCCACACACAGACCTTCCTGCAGGAGCAGGCAGAGGGTGTGCCAGAGACCCTCCTCTCAGTCCAGCAGCACAGCCAGCTGCTTCCCCGGCCAGCACCCGAGCACCAGGGCCAGCACAGACACTGCCACACTGTCCCACACCAAAGCACCAGGGCCAGCACAGACACTGCCACACTGTCCCACACCAAAGCACCAGGGCCAGCACAGACACTGCCACACTGTCCCACACCAAAGCACCAGGGCCAGCACACACACTGCCACACTGTCCCACACCAAAGCACCAGGGCCAGCACAGACACTGCCACACTGTCCCACACCAAAGCACCAGGGCCAGCACAGACACTGCCACACTGTCCCACACCAAGTTGTCACTGAAGCCAACAGGGAAGGGCGATTAACATCTTTTAGTACAAGAGTGTCCCTCTCATCCACAATTTAAAAGATGTCAAAAGTGAATGAGTAAGATTTGAAGGCTTCTTTTTACTGCTTCCTATGAATAATCATACAGGTAGAGCCAAATTAAATACCAAAAATTACTTTTGGTGACCACAGAATATATTAATCAGATCATGGTGAATTATGATGAAATGGCATCAGACACCTGACTGATGCATGTGACTAGCTGATGCCTAATAGAGACATGCTGTCTCCAGCTTATAGGGAAATGGCCAAGGCTATATCACTAATAGCAACATAAAGGGAAGTGATTACAGGGCAAGATAATGTAGAGGAGGGGGAGCAAACCAACTGAAAAAAGGAAATGTAATATCCTGTAAAAATCAAAATAAAGTAAAACCTTCCCAAGGAAAAGAAAGTACAAAGGGAAAGAGAATAAACAAAAAGAAAAGAAGATACTATGGATTAAAAGAAAATTACCAGGAAGGAGAAAACAAATGAGACTACAGCTTGGAGAAAGGAAGAATATCATAAAAGAGTCTCCATTTAGACTCCTGGAATTGATTTTGCTTGCACACCTAACAGCTATATATACAGTATTTCTCTGAAAAACTTTCATGAGTCAGTGTAGAATGAGAACAGAGTGGAAGATGGTAATTTCAAATAATGGTTGCTGATGTCATTTGAGAAAAGTCTTATTCCTCTGCAGAAAATTCAGCCACTGGGCTTTTGTAGTTAAAATAAAAATACTTTCTACTAGACTTTTTTTATAGTGAGTTATAAAATCTACAGGAAGATGAACAAAAACCAATGCAAGGCTTATGCAAGACTGGGTGATGTGTGTTGCTATACAACTGCCATTGTGTTTTTAAATTTCTTCTATTGATTTGCTTTTTCTTGTTCATTTCTCTGTGTGTATGATCTTTCAAAAATTTACTGATATCATCCATGGGTTAACCAAGAACAGAGCCACTGTTATCAGTAGGGAAAATAGATTGTCTGAAAAAAAGCCTTTTACGAACAGAGGAAATATCATTACAAAATATATGACCCAAAAGGGCTTACAGCTGTCTTACAAAAGAGTTGTTTCGTGGCCTAAATTAACCATAGCTGAATCAATTTTGTAACAGAATTGGAAGATGATCTTTAAGAAGTGAGGGCTGACCGGGGGACCGTGGGTTTTAGCAAATAATCCAACTTCTGGACCATGGGAGATACACATTTGAAAAATTTTTAGAGCAAAAGCCTTAAGAAGGATAGAAGATTTCAGCTCCTGCTGCTGTTTTTGTGAACACTTGAACAGTGTCAAGGGCACGGTTCCCAACACACTGGTACCTGCCATATGTTGGCACCCACTATATGTGTAAAGATATTCACCTCTGGCATGAAACATCTTGGGACAATGTGAAGTGTTATAATATCAGCTGTTGAGTACAGGATTTTCATGTTACCATCTGCATTCAAAATGCAGAACTGCTTCAGATTTACAAAGAAGATGTTTCTGGTATGGACCAGAAACAACACAGGCTCCACAGTGCCAGGTATGCCATTATATCATCACAGTCCAGCACAACCAGCACAAATGGCCCAAACCCTGGCAAAATGAGCAAACATCCACCAGCCCACCTGAGCCCAAGTCAATATCTCCCCACGGAGCTCAGCAGTTTGACCCAGCACACCCTCAGTCCAAACTCACCCTTCCTTTTCCTGCTTCCTTGCTGTGACGTTCTTGCAACATCTGGATCTGTTCTTAGTTAAGGACAGGAAGAGAATGGAGTGAAGTTGCTGTTATTAGCCTTACGTATCAGCTCCATGGAAGAGCACAAAGAGTTTGCCTGTATTTTTACATACTCAGTCTGCATTTTCACTGTTTTCTGTCTCTTCCAGTTCCTGCAGAACTCCCAGCTGCAAATAGGCCCACAATAAATGGAACTTTTGCATCAGACACAGCACTTTGAAACTTGTAAAACTTCTCAGACTTTCCATTCCCATATAAGCTACAATAATTTTGGCTAAACTTTGTATTTAAAATAACTGTACTCTGTATATATATTTCCCTGCATTACGTAATAGTGAGAGATCTGGTATCTAACACAGGGCTAAGTGGTTGGGGTTTTTTTCAGTGAGCTACAATAACTCCATATGCCAAAACATTAAAATAGCTCCAGGTTTTTTTTTTGTAAGTGGGAATAAGGCATATGCAACTTTCTCCATATGAATTTTTAACCTGCTATTTCCAAATTTCTTATAAGCAATATGAGCATGTAGAGTTACTCTTGTTCAAATAAAAATTAACCTGGAGATGAATATTTACCAAAACCAGATTTTTCACTGGCAACATAACACAACAACTTACTATCATGTTTTTAATAACAAGATACCTGGACAAATCTTAATAGTAGCAAATGTTAGAAATGGGCATGTTGATTTAGGTAGCTGACCATGCAATGAAACTGATTGAAGGTTTATTTCCCTAAGCCCTTAATGCCAACAAAGTAAGGGCTTGCAACACTACTTTTCATAATGGAAGAAAATTAGCATGCTCCTAGGTGGTATGATTAGTTATTAACTTTAACCTTATGGGAAAACAAAACACATGGAAAATGCTGCAACTCTTAGCCAACAGTTCTTAGTTTACTTGAGGATGGGTTCCTGCTTACAGTTACAATTACCACAGTTGTTTTGGCAATCAAATATGATGGAAACACTGCTGCTAATTTACTAAGCATCATACTCACCTACACCATTCTAGACTTCAAATCTCTTATCTGACTGTCTGTGGTCCTGCTTATTGACTCCATAACTCTTTTTCCATTTAGGATTTTTTCCTGTTCCTTCCCCAGCCAAATTTTGCTCACTATGTGAAGCCAGCTGGGAAGAATAAGGGTGACCAAACAGCTTGTTAAGAGGACACTTATGGGGCTGAGACATGGAAGAAGGGCCAAAATAGAGATTTATGGCCCCTAAGCCCTAAGTGAGGGAGGAAAAAGAAGCAGCAACATGCTGAGAAAAATGCAGACAAACATTCCCAGAGGAGAGGAAGTCTAATTTTTGAAAGGCTTTTTTGCAGTGGGCTTTTTTGCCCCAGATGACTCTCCTTGTTAGTGTCTGCACAGTTTCCTCCTTCAGCATACATGCCTTCTCCAAGCCGCCCTCCCACACCTCATCCCCCACATGGCCACTTTCACCTCATTTTTAGCTAAATGTCAGAAAGGGTAAGGGTGGAAGGGATCACAGTGGGTACCTGGGATTCCTGGTCAAGCAGGATTGTCCTTGCACAGGAATAGATGCACAGTTCTTGAATGT